>NW_028301610.1:40443750-41074375 GCF_987345545.1 Pholcus phalangioides
TTTTTTTTTTTTGCAGCGTATTATATTTTATCGTAATTTTTGTTTTTTTATTGCTCTTATGGGGGGTTGCTGTATTTTTAGTGCAGTGCAGATATATTAGACATCCATATTTTTTGTGGGAAACTTTTTTCAGCCATCTCGTTGGGCATTTTGCCTGTTGTGGCCTTTGTATTTGTATGTATATTTGCGCGTGTGTGTATACATGACGTGTGACCTGTTTGTAATTGCTTTTATTGATATAAGTATTTGTGGACAGGTGCATATATTCAAAAATAATAATGAAATAAAATTGAGGATAGAGGCATTGCCTTTTATTCGTTTTGTGAGCCCGGTGACAATAAGTATTAAATACTCGTATATAGTGGATCACAGGAAGTCTGGAAAAATTTTCAGTGTAAAAAGTTGAAAATGTACCCAGAGTTCTTTTCTCAATTGGCAGTTTCTTACGTAAGAGAATTCCTCATTTCTGAAGACTGATGCGAACATTATCGACATCTAAACCTTAATTTCTTCTCGCAAAAGCGAAAAGAAAAATAGGGAGATTTATGGACTTAATTTTTAAGTGGAGACGTGGAATGTGCCAAACTTTTTTTTATCTATATCAATATAAGCTCCGTCAGCAATTTGCTATTGGAAAATAATAGACTGTGCATCAGAAAAAAGGTCT
The DNA here is from genome assembly GCF_987345545.1 of Pholcus phalangioides. Taxonomy (NCBI): domain Eukaryota; kingdom Metazoa; phylum Arthropoda; class Arachnida; order Araneae; family Pholcidae; genus Pholcus; species Pholcus phalangioides. The sequence continues at coordinate 40,444,418 of NW_028301610.1, forward strand.
ATTTATTTTCTGAGTTGAGATTACTTGTCACGGTTTCTATTCTCATTTTTTTGTTCAGTTTTGTCCATAGACTCTATTTTCCAACTCATCTCAGCATTAATTTACGTTGGCAAAAATAAGTTATGATGGGAATATATTTATTTATTCATTTAAAACAGAGCGGTTCTTTCGATTCTAGAGAAGAGATCATGAGCTCGGTCTGTCTCTCTTCCAGATTACGCGAATTGATGCCACACTTCAGAGATAAGGGTGAATCAGTTTTACAGATTTTTGTATTCGCTGCTGCATCATTCGTTTCCGTTTCGTAGCTATACATTATTCATATTATTTAAAATGTGCTCGTGATATTGCATTCTATTAAGAATATAATCTCATTCTTTTCATGGTCTTTGTAAGGAATACGCGATCCCAATCTGACAAACTTGTTTGATTTTTTTTTTTCATGATTTTTATATCGCGTGACGTGTTTTTTTCTGCGATTTATGTGATGCCAAGCTTTAAAATTCTTGAATGTATAATAAACTTTATATATTTTTTCGGGAAACGTGCATATACAGAACGGATAAACAAGGCATGCGAGCTGTCTTTAGGTGAAGAAAAAAGCTTGATATGAGTGTGAGAAAAAGAAAAAAAATTATTCGTTAAAAAAGTCACGTCCAGTAAGATCCAGAAAAACGAGAATAGACGTAAGAAAAGTGAAACAACAAGTCAAAACATCTCTTTGCTCAAAACATTGCTTTCAATAAAATAATTATTGGAACTAGAAAAAACATGCTTTTGGAACCTTACGAATCAAGCTAGCATATGAGCCCGTTATGAGAGGAATGATAGTAATGATAGTAATGAAACATTTTGCCTTAATTGAGTATCGAGACATATAGTAATTCACTCTGGATATTTTTATACATGCCAAAATGTATATCACGTATGCCTTAGAAAAAAAAAACATTTATCACTCTGCAGAATAGAAAAGAAGTGAATTTGTGTGTGGGATAAAATATGCTACACTGCAACTGTGTGAAATACGAGAGTTTGTAACAACTACAATAAATCTTTATTTCTAAGAAACGTGATGCACATAATTCATTAGAACTTTGGTACACTATCATTCTGCTTCGCATTTATAATATATTGTTTCCATTTCTCGTTGTAGGTTGAAACTATTTCAATCATTTTTCTTTCTTGTTTGTTTGTTTTCAACCGAAACAAACAAAAAATTTTTTTAGAAAATAATCCTACATTTTATGATTTCTTTCCGCTGCTGTTTTGACCAATCGACTGCTTTTATTCGCTGATTCTTTCCTAAATATTTTCTTAGCCTATAGCTTTTTGTCATTTATTTTTCTTTTACTTGCCATCATATTTATTTATCTGTCTTATCCATTTTTTATACGGCGATCTCTGTACATTTATTTTTATTTAGGAATTGGTCATAAAATGAGATGTGATTGGGCCCCCCCATTGTACTTCTATTGCAGTTTCCTTACCGAATTTCTTATACAGTTGGAGCGTTGTCTTCTAAGATTTATCTTCGAAGTAAAACTATTTCAAAAACACCATAGGCTTTCGGGCAAAATGATGTATCAAGGCCTACTTACCTGGCTCGAATACCACCTACCAATTTGCATACTTATTCTCTAAAAATCATATAGCTTTAAAAAATTTTCAACTTTGGCTGATTACTGTAGGCAAAAGAACCACAGTAGCAAAGACACTCAACAAACACGGTTTAAGCATATTTATTCATTATTGAACAATTTATATTAGTAATTTCGCCGCGTTATAGGCTGCGTTAAAGGCCTGTGGGGTAATATTTTAATAAATTATTCTACAAGAGATAGGATCGTAGACAGCTCTCATCTACAATATAGAAATATATAGGAGGGTCGTTTGGTAATTGATAAGTAAGGTAAGAAATGGTTTTAACATATTTTTTTAGAAAAATTCTATTTTATTTTGCCCCCATAGTCTCCTTCAAGCTCCACACACTTTTTCAATGATGTTCAAATTCCTTTATCCCGTCAGAAAATCGCATTTTCTCTAATTCTTCAAAAAAGTAATTTACAGCTGCACTGGTCTCTTCGTTTGATGAACAATTTTTTCCACCAAGCGAAACTTTCAATATTGGGAGCGGGAAAAAGTCACGTGGGGGTCAGATCCGTAGAATTTAGTGAATGAAAGATTTTAAGCAAAGCTTAATTCCTGAAATTCGGCCTTTGCAATGGTGTATCCGCAAGATGAAGCATTGGCTTGGTAAGGCAGAGCATTTTTATTCGTCAATCTTAGTCTAGTCATTTTATCTGCAGCTGTTCTATCAAATTTTCCAGAAATGTGGCATAATGTTCTCCAAAAATAGGGTATGCAGAGTTGCCAATTGCTACGGATTGTCCGTAGTGTCTACGGGCGGCTGCAATGAAGTACGGAGCTACGGGAGATTCTCTCAATACTACGGAAATCGGTTTAAAAAAATCGGATCTTTGCCTTTCTTGTGGTGTTTTACTTCTTATTTATTATTTTTACAAAATTGCGCATCGAGTTTTACCATAACGATGAATACGTATACGCATGTGGGAGAGTTCGAGAGAAGACAAACTCGGAGCCGATCTGTTTTGTCTGTGCGCGAAAGGCAATCTGTAAAGCCGCATCTAAACCTCGCCGCTCTACCAACACTTTCTATAGCAAAAAGCCTCCTAACGAATCTCGTGATTAGTCATTGGATATACTGCAAAAAAAAGTAAAGATTTCGCCGGCCTGCTATATCCAATGGCTACGGGTAAAATAACGTCTTCAGTAACGTCATGAGCTTCGCGCGGAGGCCTTCTGCTATAGAAGGTGTTCGCTCTACTCGATGCCCAAACGCGCAAAAATCTGTTTTCCGTCAAAACCGCCCACGATGTGGGATAAAAACAGAATGGTTCAGGGCGGCAGGTCCGGACCTGGCTTCATTTGCGTAGTGCATGGTCAAGCTCGCGGAACTTGTCGGAAATAATGTTTCGTCGTAGGAGTTCTGATACCAAGAAAACGGGGATGGGAGAGGATCTAAGGTTGCTAGACGTCCGTATATACGGCCAAAGCCTCCTAGATACTACTACTTCTAGGATGCTTTGATACGGCCCACAAGGGCGATGCGAGTTGGGGTTGCATTGAATATTCATGAATTATTAAGGAACTGGGCAACATCGTAACGTTATTTCGGGAGGTGGGGTGGAGGGTTCATGTGGCCTGAACCCTATAGGTTCCAGTGCCACTGAGGTGCCGCATTTAATGAACTTTGAATTAAAATTTAAAAAAAATTAAATTTATGAGTGATTATTTTTTATTGTACTATGATTATGTTATCCTTTAAGCCAATGTTGGCATGTCTGGGTATGGATCGAACGTGACGGGTCCCTGTGACTTGTCCTTCACCTGCCTGGCCCTCAATGCACTGGATGTTTTCTTTTGAGGAAGCATTTTCAGCATAGAATTGGTGAATTTAACAAACCTAAAAACGAACCATTATAGTTTGTCAATCTTTCGTAAACTGCTAAAAAAATAAAATATGAACAGTATTTCAATCTTTCACCATTCGCCGCTTTTTTTTACGTATGTTTTTGTATATCGGGACGCATTAATGTTTGTTATACATATATATAAAATGCGAATTTCTTCTGAAAAAAAAGATACTTTTTTATATATTTATAGTGAATTTTTCTTCATTTTGATCGTTACCATAAGATATATACATATCTCATAAGCATCTAAAACGAAATGAGAGAAAAAAAATGGAAGGCGTTGAAGCATCGAGGAAACTATGACGAGATAAAACTCATTGGAAAACGTGAAACACAGATCAGCAAAAAGTGAAAAAAAATTGCGAGAGATTAAATTAAATTTTCTAAATTCAATTCCATCACGTGATTAAGAAGAAAGTATAGCTTTATTGGGTTTGAGAGCAAAGAAAGATATTAAATAAAAATTGTATTCATCCCACCATATGTTATTAAGATAAAGAAAGCTGAGACAAAAGTACAAAATGATATGTATTTTTTTCTCAATCAAGAAATTAACTTTATTCGATTCTTTGAATTGCTGACGGATGAATTTTCCTTATTCTCGCCGTAAAATTTATTTAACAGTTAGCAAAGGTAACAAAACTGATGAAAAAATTGGAAGATCAAGTAGTGTTGTTGTTTTTTCTTTGTAGATTTGATATTGAAAAGAACCTTTTTAATTACTAAAATATTTGTTGACAAGAAAACGTTTTAATGAGGTAAATAATTTCCAATGACAGAAGGCAATCTTACACACAAACATAGAGTTAATAAAGGCATTCATGAAGCATTGAGTTATCTGGGAATCGTTCGCAAGTTTTTCCACTCCTGTTAAAACAGCAGTTTCAAACATTAGGACTATCCATATAACAGATATAAAGTTCTTCTCAACCCATGCTTGATGTGATGCACGATTTGTTTTTTGATTAGTTCGAATGATTCATAGGGTTTTTCACAGCCTGAGCACAGTTTGATCTACTCACTACATCGAAATAATCTTCGATTATTATTGCATTTTTCCCAGATACCACAGCAGCCATCCATTCCTTGCAGTTGGAATGTGACTCATTCAAGGGGACTCTGCCTGTCAAAAGAGGTTCCATTTCGAAACTTCCTTCAAATTGAAATCGTTTGCACCAAGGCAACTTAGATACCATGGGTGCAGTGACTATCCATTTGCTTTAGAGCATCTTTCTCTCTCTCACACACACGTTTTTATACAGTATACTTAAGCAGAAACACGCAACGAATAATTATGCTAAAATAAATTAATAAATTAATTGATTTAAAAATAATAATAATAAAAAATAAAACCACATTTACTCAAGACTTAATTATCCAGGGCTCTGATAAATTGGTTTTAATTTTCAGATGGATCGGATAGAGAAGACGAAACACGAAACAGGCCTTTTCTCTCTAAGTTGACACATGAATGAATGAACGCCTAAGTTGACACAGTAGGCACTCAGACCGAACCTCGTAAGCACATACACCAAGACATCATAATTTAAGCTACCAAAAGCGTTTTCGAAATCTACATATAAATTTAAAATAACATGAGGTTGAGAAAATTTCTCCTGGATCAAATAGTTAAGAATGAAAATTTGATCTTTGATTTTTTTCTACCGTCTGTTTTTCGGGTAAAATATTTTGTATGTATAGCCAATTCGTTAAACGATTATTTGAAACCGAAGTGAATAACTTAAAAACACAAGAAACTAAAGAAATTTGCCTAAAATTAATAGAGAGGCAAGAATCACCTTTCTTAAAAATATAGGAAGAATTATCAATTCGACCCAATTCTTTCGAAATATTTGAATTTACCAAAAAATTATTAAAAATTGAAATTAAAATATCTTTAGTTAACAAAGGTATATTTTTCAGAAACTCGTTTATGATCAAATCGTTGCTATGAGCTTTACCATTTTTCAGACCATTTAGGGATCCATCTAACTCACACATGGAGATACGATCGTCGAGTTCATTAACTGAAACTTTATGGGGGATAGTATATACCAACAGGGGTTGAGCATCTAACGCAAACATCGATTTTAAATGCTCATGCCAAACATCTTTTAGGATATCGTTAATAAAAGATCGATTCTTGTTTTTTCTCGATAGTAGTGATCAGAATCTCTGCTAGCAATCAGTGCATCATTTATTTTCTTGAAAAATTCCGATGTCGTATTCCGACAGATATTTTTGTAATTGTTTTTAGAATATCTATAACTTTCGGCCAATTCACGGGACTATTTGTGTCTTAGTCTGCGCAGCAATTTACGAAGCTGGGTCCTACTTCAGCGACAGTCAGCATTAAACCATTCATGATACAAAACATGAACTTTTGGCAATGGAAATGCAATTGTACTTGATCATGCCTGTCTATGCAGCCGAGTTCACCAAGGTATTGACAAAAACAGAGTTATTTGATATTATATATTTGAGTAGTTTAACTCATTTAAAAATTCATTAAGTTGAGACACATATTCAGATCTTCGATTCACTGCTTCTTTGCCAGAGATGTTTTCAACTGTTTTTCTTTCTGTCAACATTAGTAGAATGAAAAACTGCTCAGACAGGCATATGATCAGACGCGAGGGAATCGACTACTGCAAAATCAACTAAATAAAAAATTTAGATAAAGATCTTCAGAAATGAAGAACAAATCTATAACACTAGCACCATTAAAACCGAGAAATGTAAAGTTGCCATTATGAAATCAGGTGTTGTCGATCCGTTCATTAATAGAAGGTTATTTAAAATCAAACAATAAATATATTTTACTTCACCTATTTAAAGATTCACCCAACGATTTGTGATAAATAATTTCATCCAGTTTGAGCATTGCGAACTGTAGCCTATATTTCTCTCTTGCATTAATATCCCCTAGCAAAATTGCATGTTCATAGTTTTCACTAATTTCAGAGAATATACTTAGGAAATCGTTAAAAAAAGAATCATATTCACCTTTCGGACGGAAATATCAATTACCAATAATAATTTTAAGCTTATTGACCTCATTTATATCAGCGATCAAAGAAAACCGTGTTTGAAAGAAAATTAGTTTTTTTTTTTTTTTAAAATATAACCATTTCTACGTACTACCAACATTCACTTCAGACACTGCAAATTCTTCTAATGCATAGAAATCGTTTAAGAGCACTTCTGACTGAAATGATTTTGTATGCCAGGTTTCTGCTTAAAAAAATGTCAACAATTAAAATATTTCTCCACAAATCGTGAAAAGATTCCTTGTTAAACAGCCCCGATATATTATGCATCATGAACCTTTTTGTTCCAAATCGGGTATTTTTTTGTTTATTCTTACCGAGGGATAAAAATTTGTTTGCGAAACAGAAGAAACTGAGGCATCTGAGATATCTATGTCACTAAAAAGTTTATTCTCAATATGCGGATCCACCTGATTTTTTATATATACACTTACAATATTATAACCAAGGTCTTGTGTCGGTCCAAGTGTCACTTGACCCATGGCCCCCACATCCTGAAGCAGGGCCCCTAGGCTGGGACCTTTCACGGGCCCTTTTATGGTGAATTTATAGCGTGAAAAAACAAAAAAATGATGAAAGTCATCCCGGGCCCCAGGACTGGAGCCTTGTCAGCCCACCCCTTGCGGGGGGAATGACTTGACCTATAGCTATATTTTGTGATAAATGTCCTAAAGCGTATAAACATATTATGGTATGGTGGCACTTTTCAGTCGACGGTTCTGGAAAATGTCAAGTTCGACTCGAGCCACAGTTTAGCTCGACAACTGTTGTATAATCTTCTGGATCGACGACAAATGTTGTGTCATCAATGATCAAACGATCTTGTATTTTAAGCGAACACTCTTTATACTTTTATCCATTAATGGGTGTAGAAGTGATAGGTTTTTTTCTTGTATAGAGAGAAATCCTCTTACTCTAATGCCTTCGAGCAGTTGAGACTCAGCACTTCGAGCTGATCTGAGTTTTCAGCGCGTCATCCCGATCGGTAAGTTGCACAAATCTTGCACTGTAGACCCCGGGCTGTTTGCCGAATCTCCACGAACACGTCGGCGTCTCAACGGATGAGCCGTATGAATTAGAACTTGATCGGCGTTCGAAAGTTGATTTTTTTCCCAGACGTTACACCACAGCGTTCCAGTCGATGTCAACATAAGGCGTTGTAATGGGAATATTTTCGAATATTAATTTATTTCTCCACCCATAGTCTTCAGCTTGCGTAAGGGCCTCCTCGTCATACTCTAATCGAACTCGATTAGCCTAAACTTGAGAGTTGAGTTGCCCGTTCTCCCTCACCGTGGCACTACTAAAAAAATCTGATAAAAACAACGCAGTGTTTAGTTCACCTCCTTATCTTCCTGTACAGTATGAGCCGGGTAGGTGAAAAAAATCACATTTTTAGCGATTAAAGATCATCCTACACCATTATTTCCACAAAAAGGGATAAATAGAGACGAATATATTGAAAAAAATATTCATCGTGCGCTATTCGTTACGGCCAACGGGTATCGGATTCCTCGCATTATACGGAATTAGAAAAAGACTTAACCTGGAATTAATAAATCCGCTGGTTACCTGTCAGCCCTGAAGAGTGACTGCTAATAATCCTTAATTAAGGTAAGTAAAATTCACGCTGTAAATATCCAATTGAAGGGAGTTGTACTTCCAAAACATAAAGAGGCTTTATTTCCTTTTAAAGCTGTCTATATGCTGCTACCATACTCGGGGAAAAAATATATTAGTGTTTACCTTGAAGGGGGGTTACGGGGTTTTCCCATATACTCCCACACACGCACATGTGTGCTGTGATATATATATATTGTGCGACCTATATTTATATTACACACATTCCATTCGAGAGGGATTTGGGGTTAGGGTTGCATCAGAGAACATTTCTGTAGAAAACAGTTACATATAATATAACTGTTTATCTTGTGTTACAAAATTCAGCGTCGGGCACCGCTCGTACAATCTCGACAATCTTACTGTTGCTCAACAAATGTTTGCGTTCGACTAGCATGCAAGTCGCCAAGTGACTCCGTTGCATAAGATATTTCGTTGCCAATACGCCAATATCCTCGTGTGAGGAACTCTGTAGAAATGTACTTGTCGATCCGCAAGATACCGAGTCTCCTATCAATTGCCAGACTATAGTATCCCCGTGTGAGGAGGCCCTTAGATGACGCTGTAGAGCTTGAACTTGCACAGAGAGACATTTGTTTGCAGAGCGAAGATTCTGTATTTCATTCTTGGGTGATTCTAGATGACTCACAATTTTCATTAAGTTACTGTCGATGCAGTCTAGACGACTATCAATTTTTTGCGAATTAATTACGATCAAGTATACTTCAGCTCACACATAGATATTTCCACGTTACATTCCCAGCAGCGTCAACTGGAGAATCGGGCGATGAAAATATCTTAAGATGCTTCGACAAACCACCCTTGTTATTGTCTGATGAATGATTACGAATGATTATTTTATCGATTGTAATATCGTTTTGTTTATTTTTGCTAATATAATGTAAATGTGTTTTTGCTAATAATGTGAATGTGTTTTTGCTAATAATGTAAATGCATTTTTGCTAATAAGTAATGAATGTGTCTAGTAAAATTCTAGATCATGCAAAAAAAGCAACAAAAAATCATACTTTGGAAAATTTACGGGGAAAAAAACTCAGGGTGAATAGTCTATAAGTGCTCCATTCATAAAGATATACAGATTAGGGCGAGAGATCTTCTCTCTCTCTCTCATTGATAGAGATAACAATGAACACAATTGCTCTCTACTGTTTCCAAATCGCTACTTTCCTCAAGAATGAAGCAGTATTAGAGTCATTCATTTGATTAATTGGAAATCAAAACAATTTTTTTGTACTTCGATAAGCGTATGTACCTAAAATTGTATAAAATGTGATTTTGAATCATAATTCTGCGATAGATGAGTGTATGTTGGTTGCTCAAGATCACTGTAGTCACTTGATAGTGGTCTAATTTACCCAATAGTGTGTATTGAAGGACCGTGTGAAGTGAAACCAATCAAATGAACGATCTTAGAGGCTAGGGTCTAGTTAGCGTCCTATTCTAGGCGTCTCGTCTCTCTTGAGATGAAATCAGAATCGAAATGTTCGCATTGGTTATTCGGGGATGTAAGTCGCACCCACTGCACAGCGGCTTTTCATCCCTGAATCTTTTAAGCATGACAACGATCATGAAATCTTACATTATTCCATATTAATATTACCTGTATTATTAATACCTGTGTGTTTCAGGGATGAATGTGTTTAAGGGTCGACAGGATTTAACGCGGAAGTTTGAGATCACTGGTACTACAATCTTGGAGCTTTATACCTTCTGTGCTTCTTGATCTTAAGTATCATATCTATTTTTTAGAACAGCGACCCCCATCCTGGTGCCTGCGAATACGCTGGCACCTACCTCGTTCTCCAATCTCTTCCTATAGTTATGAAACAGCTATTTTCGACAGCATATCGGATCAGTCATATGAAGATTTTAGGGGAAGGGAAGATTACTGTTTATAGCGAAATTTAGTAGTGGATTTAGACAGTGGTGCCATTTTCTATGTGACTTTTTACCATTTTCTAGTAGCTTCTAAGTAACTGCAATTTTCCAGTCGGTAGACTAACGATTTGAAAATGAGTGCTAATTTTTGAGTGCTGATATACAGTGTTTTCGTGGTTTTGAAACAACTCTAAAAAGTCTTTCCAAAGCTAGCATCTGTTTTTCGAAAGATTTTGCCCATACTATGACGACAAAATTTCCATCGTATCAGAAAAAAAAAAAGAAATTTGGACTTCTACGCAAGTCATCCTTTTGTGTAAAAATTTCCTTGCTTCCAACACATAGTTTTCGTTTTGCTAATTTTAAGCTTCTGTTATCTTCCGGTGCTTTGTTTACAATATTGCAATTGAACTTTCTAACATATTCTGTAATCCGCTTTCCTACCAACTTACAAAGTTCTACCTATTCCACTTTCGATTTAGGATCATTCTTCTAAACCTGAAATTCTCTCCGGTCTTTCACCAGTTTCTTTGTTTCTTCCTTTCACCGGTTTGATTTATTTTTCTCCAGTGACTTTTTTTGCTACTTCTTTCACAGTAGTGGTTAATTTCTGTTCATCATAGTGGCATCATGTCCATCTTCAGTGGTATTATATAACAAATCAAATTGGTTCTTCAGCTCAAAATGGAATTTATATCGATGTCCTTGAAGATTTGTCATATCGATGGCCGTCATTGTTTGTATTTTTGGATAAGTTTTGGTCTTTCCATTCTAATGTTTAGCATTATTCTACGTCAGTTGATGATCGCTTCCTGTATTTTATTTACTGAGAACACTGCAGTCTTGGATCATATGCTTCTTATTAGATAGGATATAGTCGAACTCGCTTGATGTTCCACGTGGTCCACGTAGACCACGTAGTCGGGAATGCGGGTTAGTTAATGGTAATCACAACAGTACTGACGGGGAACTACTCACCTCTGACTTAAATGGCTTCTCGATTGACACTAAACCACCGGGCAAATTAAAATGTGTGTTAATAAATGCCAGGAGCTTGGGTAATAAGAAAGATTTTTTAGAAACTATGATAGTTGTGGAGGGCTTGGATCTTATAGCCATTACAGAATCTTGGGCAAACGATGGGGGATGAATCTTTCTTACACATCTCAGGATACGATACTTTTTTGAGAAATAGATCTGATAGGAAAGGGGGTGGAGTGTTGATATACGTGAAATCCTGTTTGAAGGATAGAGAGTGTAACGTGCAGAGAAGTGATATTGAAACCATATGGGTTGAACTTGAGAACAAAAGACGTCATAAACTTATTGTTGGGGTTTGTTACAATCCACCGAATAGGGATCCAAACTACATCGCCAAATTGCATGATGAAATTTCCTACATGTGTAAGCGTAAGAGGGTTCTCATACTAGGCGATTTCAATTACCCAGGTATTGATTGGGAGAACCTTTCATCTGGAAATCAGTATGAAAGAGACTTTCTTAAGTTGAAGCCACTAGGGGTACTGTTATTCTGGATTTAGTTCTTACTAGTTCTGAGGATCTAGTTGAACATCTTTCAGTGGGGGAAGAGTTTTCTTCCAGTGATCATCGTATCGTCATATTTCACTGTAACTTTTCCTCGGGTAAGGTTGATAACAAAAGATTGATTCCTGGTTTTCGAAGAACTAACTTTGATGTTTTGAGAGGAAGGTTAGCGGAAGTTTTCAAAGACCGGTTGGAATCAGTAGGGGTGGTAAGTCAATGGGAAGAATTTAGTACGAAGCTGTCCTCTGTTTTGCACGACGTCGTACCCTTTATTCGAAAAAAGCGTGTTTATACATCGCACCCTCTATGGTTCACGGATAGCGTGCGGAACCTTTATCTTGAAAAGAAAACGGCATTCAGAGAGTATAAAAGTGGACGAGGTGACCTATCATTGTTTACTGATAAAAGAAGACTGTTGAAGAAAGCGATAAGGGATAGTAAATAGGAAGTTGAATCTAGGTTGGCAGATAACATTGGGTCTGACCCAAAATCATTTTTTCGATACGTCAATAATGGATGTAAGGGGACAGTTGGCCCCCCTCCCGATAGGAGGCTCTAGGTTAGAGAGCAATGTAGGCATGTGTAGTGCTTTCAATGACTTTTTCGCGTCGGTTTTTATTGGAGACAATGATATTCGATATACAGGTGTTGCATGGGGTAATAAAACCCTCAACGATATTTAAGTAGAAGACGTGGAGGTTCTAAATCTTCTAAGAAATGTATGTGCAAGCAAAGCATCTGGACAGACGAGATGATATCCATCCCAGGGTCCTCAGGAAATGTGCTAATGAATTGTTGGGGCCAGTCGTACAGATATACAGAAGTAGTGTTGCTGAGGGTATCGTCCCAAGAGATTGGAAACGTTGTTCCGATATTTAAGAAGGGTAGTAGAGAAGCGGTGTCAAATTATCGTCCAGTGAGTTTGACGAGCTCCCTCTCGAAAATTTTGGAAATTATCATCAAAAGGCAGTTTGTGAAGTGGATAGACGAGAATAATGTATTGTCGGATAATCAGCATGGGTTCAGGAAGGGGATGTGTAACAAACCTCCTTTGCTTCTATGATCACGTGACTAAGGCTTTGGGTAAGAACAAAAATGTCGACGTTGTTTACCTTGATTTCCAGAAGGCATTCGATCGGGTCCAACATGGCAAACTCTTGAAGCGTTTACACGAGATTGGAATTGGGGGCAACTTGCTGAATTGGATAGAATCGTGGTTAAGAGATAGGTCGCAACGAGTTATGGTGAACGGGGAATTCTCTGGTTGGACAGACGTCATAAGTGGAGTTACTCAAGGAAGTGTCCTTGGCCCTATACTTTTTTCACTTTTTATCGATAAACTCGATCAGGGTATCGATGGGATTACTATCAAATTCGCAGATGACGTGAAGCTAATGGGGGTAATCGGGAATGAAAGGGATAGGGAGTTTGTCCAGACCAACTTAAACAGGATTGCAGCATGGGCAAATGAATGGAGCATGACGTTTAACGTTGATAAGTGCATGGTCGCTCATTTTGTTTCGAACAACCCACGGTTCTCTTACGAGTTAAGTGGTGTCACTATCCCGGATGCAACTGGGGTCACCGATTTGGGAGCGCTCATTGACGAGCGACTTAGGTTTTCTGAACATTGTTCAGCGGTGGTCAAAAAAGTGAATAGAATGCTTGTGGTCTTATTTTCAAAAAGGTCTCTTCGCGTTCTCCTAAAGTCATTCGTCCGCTTTTTCGAGGATTAGTTTGTCCTGGACTGGAGTATGCTGTAAGGTTTTGGAGACCATACCAAGTGTTTAAAATTTTCAATGGGATGGATAGGATGGACCATGAACTTTTAGTACACCGCCATTCGACTGCTTTTACAAGGGGACACCAGTATCGATTGGTGAGGGACAATGCAAGGTTATGGTGTCGCAGGGAATTCTTCTCTAATAGGGTTGTTAATAAATGGAATAGCTTACCCGCGGAGGTAGTAAATTGTAACACAATTGACACGTTTAAAAAGAAATACGATAAACATGTTGGGGTAAATCGAGAAGCTATCCATTCTTAGAATAAGACATCCATAAGTATTCCTTATGGACATTGTATGATATTTTATCATGTGTATATATTGTTTATAATTTGTGTTAATTGCATTTTTAATTGGGTTGCTGTTTTTTTTTTAAATATATGACATCCATATTTTTATGGGCATCTTTTTATCAGCCACCTCGTTGGGCATTTTGCCTGTTGTGGCGCTGTATTTGTATTTGGTCTTCTTTCTCCTCGTCCACTTTCTTTGAAGTTTCTTCTTAAAAAACGAATTCATGATGTTTAACTGTTCTCTCTCCGCGAATTCGACGAGTCTGTTTCCTCTGTCGTTTCGTACACCGTAAACCCTGACTTCCGACTGAGCTTTCGCCATTTCATCTCTCTCCGATTCTAGTATTGAAGTCACCCATTACTATTTTGATATGATAGTTTCCTTTACTATTCATCTCGTCTAATTCTACATAAAAGTCTTCTACTTCTTCCTCGGAATAGCTTGTTGTTGGGGCAAAGACATAAATAATCTGTATCCGGTATCTGCTTGATTATTTGCATAATCAACTTTGAAACTCTATCAGATGTGCTATCTAACGCAATGATGTGATTTTTCCACTTTCTATGAATACGAAATCCTACTCCACTAGTTCTTCCATTGTCTGTTCTTCTGTAGTAAAATACATGTCTACTGGCAAGTTCGATTTTCTCCTTTTCTTTTCTTCTTACTTTACAAATGCCTAAAGATGTGTCTCCCAATTCTTTTTTGCCAGTTCTTCTACCAACTCCTGTAAACGATTTTCTGATGAAAGAGATCGTCCGTTATACGTGACCAAGGTCATCATCTTACAGCAGTCTGGTCCAGCTCAGAGATTTTTAGCACCGTTTGTCTTCATGTCTTACTGGTCGCTGCCGTAACCAGTGACACTCAGACTGCTGGGGACTGAGGAACTTTTTTCAGTCACAGAGCTCATGATTCTTTTTTAGAGGTTTTTGTTATAATCCTTCACGCTGGCCAGTGCGGGTTAGAGGAAGCTCATTTGCGTCCGTTTGTATATATATATACATTTTAAAATTATACATTTTTCTCTCATTTTTTTAAATAGAATCAAGATAAAAGTAATATTTAAAAAAAAAATTATGAAAAAAATTTTGATGCATAGGTAGAACATGAAGTATCATCACGGATGTTAGTAATAATCAATTGGACTATTACTATTTTTTTATTTTCATCAAAAGAAATTGAAAATTTTCTGGAGTTTTCTGTGTTGCCTGTGCTCTACATTTTACCATTCTAAGAGATTATGCCAACGCTTCTCGCATTTCTTTACCGTGATGACTTTTGGCGTAATATACATAAACGACAGTGCGCAAGAAATGTCTGTCGTTTCCTCTCCCATTGCCAAATTATGATGCTTACAAATAGAACGGTAAAAAAAATTTTTTCTCTTCCTTATCTTTGTTCGTGGGGGGCTTCAAGTCTTATCTAAACTTCACTAATTTATTTTCACGTTAACTAAATGTAATTTAAGGCTTTATTCTTGGTGATTTTCTACTGGGGGGAAAGAATACAAACATTTCACTGTGTAAGGAGGAAAGAAAAATGAAATCTCTAAGGGGTTAATACTAGGACTGGTCGCCATTGAGTTGATCGACTCGATCAATCCAATTAAAATTCGATTAAAGTTTGCAGAAAAAGTTTGTAATTTAGCTTGGTTTATTTGACGAAACCAATTTTTGATGTCTTAAATTATGTTCCCGTTGCATAACATTTTTCCCACACACAACACACACTCATACTCTTTTTCACCTCGCATCCAACTCAAATTTCCTTTAGCCAAAATACCATATTTAAGAATATTTGAATCGATGCATTAATCAAATTTTTCGGCATTGGGGAAAACATGTCGATTTAATGAAGCTGGTGATACAGAAATTTCATTCTCAAATTGAGTTTGATGGGTGTTTTAGAAGACAAGACCAAAGTTTATTGTCTCCACCGTGAAAACAACAGTTTTCGTGTATTACTTATATATTTTTACAGACATTTTTTTCAGACTTTTTGTTGGGTAGTTTGCCTCTTGTAGCATTTGTATTTGTAAAGCATCAGCTCCTCTCCCAACAAGTACTATCCGGCAAGAGTTTCTAGGGAAACAAGCAACAGTATGAAGATTGGAAGTTTTTGACAAATAATGTTCAGCATCTTAAATTGCTTCATGCGGGGCAGCCTTGATTTCTTAATTAGAGAGCTTTTATATAAAAGGAATCAAGCACCATTTTTAACATTTTCTAGATATACCGACATCTGAACTATTAAAAGAGGTAGGATTTTTTTATCTAAATAGAACCAAGTGACATATAGGCTGTGATGCCGTTTGTGTGCACTTGAACCAACTACCAAACTGAAGAGATAACTGAATCGAAGATAACTTTAAATAGCTTGGTTCCTTTTATATAAAAACCGTCCAATTTATGCTTGTGTTTGTTTGAAGCTAACGAATAGCTGAATGAAATGAATAAAAAATATTTTTATAGCATAAGTTAATATTATACAAATATACAAATACAAATACAACGCCACAACAGGCAAAATGCCCAACGAGGTGGCTGATAAAAAGATGCCCATAAAAATATGGATGTCATGTATTTAAAAAAAAACAGCAACCCAATTAAAAATGCAATTAACACAAATTATAAACAATATATACACATGATAAAATATTATACAATGCCCATAAAGAATACTTATGGTTGTCTTATTCTAAGAATGGATAGCTTCTCGATTTACCCCAACATGTTTATCGTATTTCTTTTTAAACGTGTCAATTGTCTTACAATTCACTACCTCCGGGGGTAAGCTATTCCATTTATTAACAACCCTATTAGAGAAAAATTCCCTGCGACACCATAACCTTGCATTGTCCCTCACCAATCGATACTGGTGTCCCCTTGTAAAAGCAGTTGATTGGCGGTGTACTAAAAGTTCATGGTCCATCCTATCCATCCCATTGAAAATTTTGAACACTTGGATCATATCTCCTCGACACCTGCGTTCATCCAATGTAAACATATTCAAAAAATGAAGTCTCTCTTCATAACTCAAGCCCTGTGTGCCAATAAGGACACGCGTAGCTCTTCTCTGCACCCCTTCAATCAAGTCTATGTCCCTCTGTAGGTATGGTCTCCAAAACCTTACAGCATACTCCAGTCCAGGACGAACTAAGCCTCGAAAAAGCGGAAGAATGACTTTAGGAGAACGCGAAGAGACCTTTTTGAAAATGAGACCAGGCATTCTATTCGCTTTTTTGACAACCGCTGAACAATGTTCAGAAAACTTAAGTCGCTCGTCAATGAGAATTCCCAAATCGGTGACTCTAGTTGCATCCGGGATAGTGACACCATTCAACTCGTAAGATAACCATGGGTTGTTCGAACCAAAATGAGCGACCATGCACTTATCTACGTATTATGTATATACAGTAGTTACAAAAAATATTCGATTAAAATTCGATTAATCGATCAAAAATTTTTGCTTAACCAGTCAAGTTTTTAATTGATTCCTAGCCCTAGTTAATACTGTACAAAAATAATTCTTCTATCTATTGTTATTGTATTAGCTTCCTAATAATAGTGAGGAAGAAATGCTTAAAGTCAAGGTCTTATCAACCAAGTCGACAGTCACAAAGTTATGATACTTTTTACTGAGTACTTATTCATATATATAAAAGAAAAAACGTCTTAACGAGCTTGTGCATCTTTGTCATTATAAAAGATGAAAAAAGAAAAGTTTTTTAGCTCCATTGCGGCTGGTTTGGCTGATTAAGAAAGTAATATTAACGAGATATTTTTTGTCCATAGTTAACCGGAAGGAGTTTCATGTTAAAAAGTGCCTTTTTTCGGAAAAAACCCAGCTTATTAAATTATTGAGGAAGCTATTTTCTTTTTGTTTCAATTTCTCTCATCTTTGGGCAATATTGAAAAGGTTTTTTTTGGAAGTTATCTCTTTCAAGTATTTGTTACTCAACCGCTATAAAATTATCTACTAGTTTAAGGATATGTTTTCCTAAAGGATGTATAGATTTTTTTTTATTGAGATTTTCAAGTCGTGTCAAACTTATCAATGCCATTTTGATGCAAACTAGTTGAAGTTTGGAGCATAATAATAAAACCGGCTATAAAAATTAAATTTATAAGCACAATTAGGTGATGCTGGAATTGCCACTTAATAGGTCTCGTTAAATCACAATCTAATTTAAAACCAATAATTAGCTGAGGTGATTTTTCAATTAAATGAGTTTTTAAGATAACAAGATTTATAAGTTTCAATTATAGGTAATGTTCCCGTTGAAAGTGTCTCGTAGGGTTCGTTGTTGCGATTTACGACGTTTTTTCTTCCTCCCAACAATTAGTATATATCTGTTAAAGGGATTATTTGTTTTGAGGGGTAATTTAATCAGAATCGATTACGCTGGACGTGAATTTCAATGAAAATACTTAATATATGTCTTTATCTAGGCTATATAAGTACGGTATTAAAGCTTTTCCTTCTTTTGCCTCTTTTAAATCCATGATTCTTCTTTCGAAGTGGTGTCTCGACGTGCAGCAGACAACTTGATGGTATAGTTGATTTTTGCAACATCCAACTCAATTAAGAACTGTCAGTTCTTTACGGAATTCGACAATCCTTAGCCGAGAGAACATAGTTGTCCACAATGTCTTTTTTATTTTGTTTAGGGGGGGGGGGGCGACAATCGTCCATAATTTCATTCCTCTTCCCGTTTCACACGCAGCGTCTTGTACATCCTTTCTTGTCGAGTAGACGATAGTTTATAGCTCTTTCCTCAGAGATCACGTGTTTGCCCTATCCTCCTAAACACCTCGGCAGTTTCTGAAAGCTAATATTGTTTGCGACGTTTCCGCTGTACTTTTAAGAGGAACAGCGTACTGGCACGCAAGCTCCAGCTTCGATCGGTTCACGTGGGTCGACACTCTTCCTGTCCCTACTCAAAGAGTATTCGTTTCTGACCAAAGTAAATGTGCTCTCGACACCAATCACGCGATGAACAGTTTTTATTCTCAGTATATAATCTTATGCTTTATCTGAGGCATTTAATCTCATCACAAATGAATAAAATATGAGAGAAACCCCGATCTCTCTTTTTAATGGAAATTTTCTGTATAATGGGTGAGCTTTCCGCGTACTCTTGCTAAAAGCCATGCATAACAACGTTCCGTTCCACCTTCCGACCGAATATTACACAACCAAACATATTTCACAAGGTTTTGGATATACTGTAGATATTTATATTCTAATATTACAGAGAGAGTCAAGAACGCTTTTTAAGATCTAAGTGATGCCAAACTATCGAAAGTGGAACAATTATTTTTTATAGGGGTACCTTTTCTTTTTGAAAGGTCTACGGAATAAGTAGGAACATATCTTTTCATCGAATGTATTTTATTGGTGTGGTTCGTTTCTCTTGCCTTCCTCGGTATATTTGATCACGCCAAAGCAGAAAGTGCTAAGGAATGCATGCGACGTGCCTAGAATCTACTTAAGGGAAGTTTCACTGGCGTTTATACCAAATTCTGCACGTAAGGCTTTTGCTCTAATCAAATGGAATAACTTCAGTAAATGGAATGCAGTTCTTATTTCTATTTTTGCTTATTTTTTCCTTTCAATTTTCTGTTTCCTGTTCTATCGCTTTATCTCTAGACACGTGTCCTCTTTAAAAATGCTAAATAATATTGACTTTCTAGAGAAGAATGGGCTTTTTTTAAATGGGCTTTATTTAGCGAAGAATTTTGAAATTATGATTGATGAAAAGCAATCTGCATGCAGTCATCTATTGCGTGAGCTGTTCAAATGATTCTGATGGATGCGATTTATCTGAAGACCTTTATTGAACGAACGTACGGTAATGAATGATAATTATTCTTCACAGGGATCTAATCTTGGTATTGTATATTCTCATCTCTTTGATTTACAGGACATTGAGAAAATAAAAACATTGATATTTCGATGCTTATTATGTTCGTTATAAATATAAATGTTTCATACAGTTTGATGTTCTTTAACTCTAATTTCAAGATAGTTTTCATTAACAAATTCACGATATAGTTCGATACCTAATTGTCATCTTGAATGTGAAGTTTTTCAGTGGCTTAATACTTCATCCACTGACATGACAGTACTTCTAAGTATCTGGTTAGATACTTTGTCATGTATTAACAACTTGTTTGAAATCTATATATTTTTTATTCTTTTGTTTTCAGGAAGAACTAAAATGACCTACAAATAATTTACACGATAATTATTTATTATACAAATACAAACACAAAGGCCACAACAGGCAAATTGCCCAACGAGATGGCTGAAAAAAAGATGCCTATAAAACAGTGGTTTTCAAACTCTGGAAGCCCATGGCCCGGTTGATTTCTTTTTTGCAAGTGGAAGGCCCGGTCATGCACACAACTAATGGGAAATAAATGGGTAAAAATGAAATGGTAAACCACTCACGGCCCGGTACCGGGCAGCGACCTGGTGGTTGAGGAGCACTGCTATAAAAGATATGGATGTCAAATATTATTCAAATACTGTAACCCAATATATAAAAACATATATCACCAAAATATATACATATATTGTATACTGTTATACTCTACTTATAAAAAAGATCATGGTTGTCTTATCTAAGTATGGATAGCTTCTCGATTTATCCCACTATATATATCGTACTTCTTTTAAAACGTATCAATTGTGTTGAAATTCACGACCCCCCAGAGGTAAACTATTTCGTTTATTAACTATTAACCCTATTAGTGAAAACCTCCTTCCGACACCAGAACCTGGAATTGCCCCTTACTAAACGATACTGGTGTCCCCTTGTCAAAGCAGTCGATTGACGGCGTATTAATAATTCATGGTCCATCTTATCCATCCCGTTGAAAATTTTGAACACTTCGATCATATCCCCCGACACCTGCGTTCTTCCAATATAAACATATTTGCCAGCAAAAGCACGCGTAGCTCTTCTCTGCACCCCCTCAACCAAGTCTATGTCCCTCTGTAGGTATGGTCTCCAAAATCTTACGACATACTCTAGTCCAGGACGAACTAAACCTCGGAAAAGTGGAATGACTTTAGTAGAACGCGAAGAGACCTTTTTTGAAGAATGAAACCGAGCATTCTATTCGCTTTTTCGACCGCCGCTGAACAATGTTCACGAAACCCAAGTCGCTTGTCAATAAGAATTCCCAAATCGATGATTCTAGTTAAATCCGGAATATTAATACCATTCAACTCGCGTATGTTGTTCGAACCAAAATGAGCGACTTCAACACTAAGTCTAGGCCCTCCACAGCTGTCTGTTTCTAAAAATTCTAAAAACCTTTCTTATTGCCCAAGCTCCTGGCGTTTGTTAGCACACATTTTAATTTGCCCTGTGATTAATGTCAATCGACAAGCCATCTGAGTCGATGGTGGGCAATTCCCCCGTCAATGCTGTTGCGTGTTACCATTAGAGCCCGGAAGTCCAGGCAAAATGCGATGAATGCCTTTTTTGCCTATTTTCAAACTTTTGT
This sequence comes from Pholcus phalangioides, assembly GCF_987345545.1. Lineage (NCBI taxonomy): Eukaryota > Metazoa > Arthropoda > Arachnida > Araneae > Pholcidae > Pholcus > Pholcus phalangioides. The sequence continues at coordinate 40,465,629 of NW_028301610.1, forward strand.
GGTAAAAATGCGTGTTTTGAAATTTTCGTGTCATAAATGCTTATTTTTACAAAGTTTTACATTTATTAGTGAATTTCAGAAGCCATAACCTCTAAAACTTGGATATTTTGAGCATTGAAAACTTCAAAAGAATTGTTCTCTTTTAAAATTTTCCGACTTAGAAAGCTCCCCCCCCCCCCCCCAGCCCCATTCAGACGTAAATAAGTGATCTGAGAGATTGGTGTTGTCATGCATTAACTTTGCTTTAACCGGATGGTGTTAGACGTGAATTATTTTGTTTCAGATGAACGCAGGCAGTGTTAGAAAATCAGAGGAAAACTAGAAATTTTTATTTCTCTCCACACGCTTTACATAATGTGTTTCACTCAGGCATTGGACTGCATTGTATATGTGTAGCTGGCTGACCGATGACTGTCCCAAGAGGTCATGAATTGACGTCATAACTCACACAGAGCGGAGTAGGAGGAGAAAGGGCTCTGGGGCCCATGTTTTGATTTTATTTTTTGTACCATGAATGCACTGCAAACAGCCATGGCTACTTATTAAACATACATATTCAGTATTCGATTAAATTGACCAGAGTGGCCCTCGGCGGCGTTTGACAGATGCGACCACACAGGGCCCCGCGCTTGAGGGAGTTCCACATACGTGGTAATATTAAAAAAAAAGTTTTTTTAATTATAAAAATAAAACAAGATATGTATATATATATATATATATATATATATATATATGGCTATGTCTCAACTATAGAAATGATAATGATTATTCCAAATAATACAACAAATAAACGAGAATTATTCGCAACTCGAGGAGAGAGGAGCTTCATAGATAATTTTCTCTGCCGGCTCGGCATCTGATAATGGTGGCCCTGGAATTGGCCTAATCCTTAAGATCTACTAACATTTTAGTTTTGGCTTGAAATCAATTTAACTTTGATAATAAAAAAAGTTTTTTTAATTATAAAAATAAAACAACATATATATATATATGGCTATGTCTCAACTATAGAAATGATAATGATTATTCCAAATAATACAACAAATAAACGAGAATTATTCGCAACTCGAGGAGAGAGGAGCTTCATAGATAATTTTCTCTGCCGGCTCGGCATCTGATAATGGTGGCCCTGGAATTGGCCTAATCCTTAAGATCTACTAACATTTTAGTTTTGGCTTGAAATCAATTTAACTTTGATAATAATGCAGTCATTATGAACTATAATTAAAACAGTAGATGAATTGAGTGCAAGCAATTTTTAAGCTAGCTTTTGGACCCTTAATACCTTTGTTTTTAGTTGGTTTTTTTTTCCTCCAAAAATTATAAATGCCATTTTAGTGTCTATTTCGACCATTTTTAGTGCCTAAATTTCCGAGCAATAGCTATCATTAACTAACCCACATTTCTGTCTACTTAGTAAAAAAAAGTTATCATTATATTTATATTTTTATTTATGTTCATTATCATTTTCTTCTTATTCTACTTTCCATAAAGGGTTAAAACGCGTCATCTGTTTCAAAGAAAAATTGGTTATAAATGAGAAAATCGGAGGTTTTGCATCTTTCTTAAATAAGGATGTTCATGTGATATATACTCTTTTGTTTGAAAAAATTGGAGTATTCCAGAAACTCATGATCGCAGTTTATCAAATGCTCGAGTTGGAAAGCCAAAATGGAATTGTCAGTTATAAGAAGGGAATAAAGACCAAAAAAAAAAAAATGGCAAGCTTACTTTTTGTACTCTAAAGCAGTGTTTCTTAACCTTTTTTTTGCCCGTGGCCCCCTTTGAATCATATTTTTTTTCTCGTGGCTCCCCTGTTTTACCCAGAGTCTTCAACTTTAATCTAGAAGCAAGATCCTTTATACGTATTCAAATGATTTTTTCAGTGAATCTATACTGAATGAAATTTGCAAAGAAAATTGCCCTCCAGACCACTGGCCTAGAATTTATTGATCTCCCCGCTAGTCAGAGTTCTATCAGGACCGTCTCAACATCATGCCCCCCACCCCAGGCAAAGTGATGCTATGGTAGTCCGACACTTAGCTGGAAAAAAACAGCCTACATATTTCCTACTTATTTTCAAAATTAATTGTACTATACAAAATATCATAAGGTGGGGTCACTTACGGACATGTGGCTCCCCGGGCATGACCCCTCACAAGAAAGGGACTCACAGAGCTACAGCCCGGGGCTTGATATAGTTTTTTCATTTTTTTTGTGTTTCACATTAAATTTAATATAGAGAAGGGGTCTGTGGAAAATCTAACCGGGGACCTGCGCAAAAACCCCATCCTAGGGAACTTGTTGCAAAATGTAGGTGGTGAGGCCCGGGTGGGTCCATGCCCTAAGACGGCCCTGGTTTTATGGGTGGTTTTGTTGGATTCTGTAAGTGTATATTCACTAATATAAAAGCTTTATTTCTTCACACCTTAATTTTTCTTCTCAGCTCTCTGCAGCCCTCCAAACCACCTGTCATGGCCCTTTCTCCATTTCCTTCCGTGGCCCCCTTGAAGTATCCCAGTACCACTAGGGGGCCATATGGGCCCCGGTTGAGAACCACTGCTCTAAAGCATACTTGCCAACTACTACGGAATTTCCGTAGTTTCTACGGAGTTCTACCATAAGATACGGAACTACGGCGAATCGCGAAAAACTACGGAAATCCGTTTTTTTTTAGAAATTTCTTTTGCTCAAGGATTTCTTTGAATTCTGTTATACTATCGAGTACAAAATGACGTCACGCAAAGGCTGCATCTCCAAAAAAATCAATATCGACCCAAGAATAAATAAAAAACAACCAATTAATAACAGAACAACCAATTGACATACAAAGGTTGCTATTTTTTTTAACACGTTCGCCAGAGTCCGATAGGATCAAAAAACAATTTTGTCCAGCAACAATTTCTTTGGAACGTTTACTTTAAGTTACCTTGGTTCCCAACAAGGTTTGTCACGTTTTTAATGCTCCCAGTAAGAAGAAAGCCCGGGTAGTGCCAGGTATTACTGCTAGTTTGATATGGAATGCCATATTCACAATATTTTTCTAATGTTGAAGATAATTGACTTTAATTTTAAAAAAAAAACCATGAGAAAAAAACAATTCGGAAAAATGTTTTTGTGGGGACCTCCCTCCCCCTACCCGCGCGGCGATGAGTATTACCACTACGGAAAGGCTTGGTTCCGAGGTTGACATGTGCTCTAAAGCAGCGGTTCTCAACCGATGCTCCGTGGTGTCTGGAGGAAAATAAAAAAAAATAGTAAATTTGAAAAAAAATATGTATAAATATTTTTTAATAATAAAAATAAGTCTAACTTTGAATAAATAAATAAAAAATAGGCCTACAGAGCTCGGCCATAGAAGATGTACACCAAAAAGGGCTTCGCGAATCAAGAAAAGTTGAAAACCACTGCTCTGAAGCAGTTTCCCAAACTTTTTGTTCAATCGCCCTTCTTCAGAAATGTTTTTCCCTCATCGCCCCCGACTCAAGCGAACCCATAAGATCCAATGTTATACTCGTAGCTTCTATCGCCCCCTGGACCGTTCCATCGCCCCCAGGGGGCGATACTGCCCACTTTGGGAAACACTGCTCTATCGTATCTCCATGCTTTGCTGTACCCATGATTGGTAAGAATAAAAAAAAACCAGAGTCCTTAGAGGCAAATATAGGACCTTGAAAAAGCGTAAGGTTTAAGAAAAGTTAATGTGTATACCACTCATACAGTTTTTTTTTCGATTTCTCAAAAACTTGATTTTTGGACTTGTTCCCTTCTTAAAACTGACGATTCAATTTACTATATGGCAGTACAATTAGCATTTTCATCTTTGAAGAGGTTCTTAGCATATCGGTGGTAAACAATTTTGCGGTTTTTCAATTCAGCTAAGTTCGCAATCGTACCACTGTACACAACATTTTTTAGATGACCTCAAAGACAGAAGTCACAAGGGTTCAGGTCAGATGATCGTGGCGGTCAAACTGTTGAAAAATGGCGACTGATAACATGTCATTGCCAAAATGGAGATTCAACAGTTGCTTCACTGGTGTTGCAATATGCGGACGAGCGCCATCGTGCATGAAAATTGTGCTATCCACACATCCGCGCTGTTGCAGTGCTGGAATGAGCTGGTTGCGCAAGAGATTCATACCGTGTCTCATTGACGGTACAGGTTACAGGACCCGATGGACCTATCTCTTCGAAAAAGGAAAGGCCAACGATAAACGCTGCCGTAAACCCGCACCACACAGTGACCTTTGGAGAATGAAGAGGCGATGGTTGCATTTGGAACGGATTCTCTTGCCCATATCCTGCAATTTTGCGTATTGACAGACCTTGGAGATGGAAATGGGCTTCGTCTGTTCACAACATGTTACATGGCCAAGCATGGTCCACTTCCATCCGAGCAAGAAATTGCAGGGCGAAATGTTCTCGTATTGGCAGGTCCACAAGAACATGCGTAATTTTGTATGGATAGCATTGCAGGATGTTTCGTAAAATTTTACGAACCCTGCTGACAGGCATGCCTAAAGTTCAGCCAATTCCCCGAGCACTGCACGTTCCCAAAGCACTGCTTGACGCTTCCTGCAATGCTGAAGCCAATTGCTCCACTGACGTCGAAGCATTGCTTTCCTTCCTCTGCCCCATTGCACGTCAAATAAACCCGTCTCTTCGAATTTAGCAATAATCTTCTTTAGACCGTTTGCAGACATCGGACCACAGCAGCTTCTAATACGCTTTACTGTCCGGAATTTCTTTAATGCAGATTCCACACAGTCACCGTTCTTGTATGAAGTTTCAAAAAAAAAAAAGCTTGATCCTTCAATAACAACGTCATGACGACCTTCTCGGACGCAGAGAACAACAGGAACTGCATGTTCCCCGCCTTTTATCACAATTGCAATGTGCGGTGCGCATGTCTTTCAATTAGCATCTTATGACGTACAGTGCCATCTATCGCTCAATTTTTGAACTATTTTTCTTTTGCCAAACAAAATTCCATTGCTTCATGTATATTGAGGTGAAATATCAGGTAATTCTGTGACCAGTGTTTTTTTTTTTTACAGCCTTTTCAAAAACAAACTTTAATTATAATCACCCTGTATGTAAGTTTTACTATAATCATACCTAAAACACTTTGTATTGACAAACTTATTAATAATAATACAGTCGGATCATAGGCGGAGATAGACTTGGAAGTCTGGAGGGGGCACAATGATGATGATGTCAATTCATGTATACAAATATACATTATATCAGTCGACTCCACCTTTGACGCTGGGGGGACAATGCCCCCCACGCCCCCCCCCCCCCGTATCTCCGCCCATGAGTCGGATCCCACGTATAACGGTTTTCAAAAAAACTTTGTAAGCGGGAAATTTCGATGAGTATTAGTAAGAGTTGGGACCACGAAAATGAGTCGTACTAAGCGGGAAAACGTTCCAAGTGGAAACGCTGTAAGCGGGATCCATTGTACTACAACGAATTAAATTCTCGACTACTATTGGCTATCGCGCATAAATTTCGGGATCCAAGGACCTCTCTTCTGAGAATGTTGTCGGGCGGATTACAGTATTGACCTTGTGGAATTCTTCATCTCTCTCTCTCATCGCATTTCTCTCTCTCTCCCCTTGATACTTACTGGGCTTCACCCCCAGGTCACAGCTTCTCTGATACGGAAAGCGCCTATCCTTCTTATTTGATGGCTGATCTTGGCGGACGTCCAGCAAACAATCTTTCATATCCTGTCTCCTTTTTTTGAAATCTGTTCCTTCCGATTTTTCCCCTCAATTTATTTATTTATATCTGTATATCAGATCCTTCAATTTGAAAAAGTCGTTTTACGTTAACAAAAATCACCTTTCTTACAAACACCCTCGAGCATCGAGTTACTGAAAGTGATGTGATATGCACTTGTCTACATTGGTGCTTCTATTGTATTTGCCCAGAGAAAATTTTTATCGTTACAGCATATGCAGTCAAATCCCAATTCAACGAACTGGAAGAAAACGACAATTTTATTCGTTCAATCGAAGTCAAATTGATCAGGAGCATATAAACACACTCGAAACGGCAAATTTTAAAAGCTACTTACTTTGGGGTTGCTGTTAAACTTATTACCGACAACAATTGAAAAGAATATATAAACTTAAGAATAGCAGGATGCATGAAAAAATTGCTTGATAGAAATTTGTTAGGAACGCGTCCAACATTTTCATCAAATTCTATCAAAATTGTTTTTTCACTAATAGAAAAACGTTTTCTCTTCAGATAAACTCACCATTGTTTGATTGCCACGACAGAACACAAACTTGAAGTAACTTTATTTCTTTACTGAAATGTAAACATGCGGCCAGCACAATGTTTTATGGTAGAGGTCTTCAACCCGTGGTCCAACGACGATATTATAATGACCCGCCAAGACTCTGATTAGTGAAAAATGAAAACAGCATTCCAGTACCTGAAACTATGATTGTAATTCTCATTTACTTTGGATATTCTTTCTCAGTAGTGTGAACAGTTCGTATATCTACAGAAAAATCAAATCTTGACCAGAATTCTTACTGATCAGTTTCTACTTTAACCACTTCACGTACAAGCGTTTGGCAAGAAAATTAGATTATCTCTATTTGACGAATCGGCAATAAATCTAGTAACCTCGTCCCAACCTAACCACACGTTACAAAAAGGAAGGAGGACGGAAAAAATATATAAAAAGAGAAAGTATAATACATAAGGTAGATAAGAGAGTTTTTTTAGTCTCTTTTTTCACCCTCACCTTACGCGTTCTCTCTCTTCCCTTTCACGTCTCTCTATAGTAGGAAGATGCATTATATGTGGGTTAAAAACATCACTATCAGGTGTATAGAAAAACCGGGGAGGAAAACAATTTTTATAGGGTTACAATAAAGCTTAGCGATGGTAAAGAGAGAGGAAAGAAAACACAGAGAACTTGTTTGAATTTATTCCACTGGCGTTTGGGCGCAATATTACGTCCGTAATCGTAAAGAGATTAAATTAATAAGAGGATAATTTATTAAAATTTTCTCAATTTCATCAGAAAAGTTTTTATCAATAGTGGTCGAGGGGTCAAACCTTGGAAAAAATTTGTTGAGAAATTTGCTATTTCGCATAATGAAAGCTGTTTTTTTTTTTTAAACATCCGACTGATAGTCCTGGGTATTTACAAAACTCTCAGAGTGAGCGAGCTTTAAATTTGTCATATTAATTAATAATTACTTAATAATTAATTACTGTCAATTAATTTATTATTTTCTCTCTCTCTAATTTACTCATCTATATTATCTATATATACTCACTGCGTAGTAAGCGGGAGGGGGCTACCCAACCCCCATGATTCACCCCTTCCATTAAATGTGGTCTACGTAATTTTACGAAAATATTGATGTGGCCCTCGGATGCAAAACGTTGAGGATCCGTATTTTGTGGTATATGTGTTCACCAATTCGCCACTTAAATTTTTCCACGAACGGCTAAATGGCTTTATTTACGGCCAGTTCAAATAAAATTTGTTATATCGAGGGTTTTTATTCGTTAAACAGGGGGTTTGGCCTTTATTTTTGTCAGAATACTAAAAAAAAATTCGTTAAATCGAGAAAATCATTGAATCAGAGCGTTCGTTATATTGGAGCTTGATTGTGTTTCACTGTCGTCCTGAAAGTCCACACTTTGAAGCAAAATCTAAATGATCACCCCCTACAAAGAACAATCGATAACGATTATACACGGATGTACACCCTCTCTATGAGTGAAAATCGTCCATAAATTAATTATTTGTTGATTGTTACTATGCGTCGAAGATTTCTCTAATGTGATGAACGACAAATTCCAGCACTTATTTTTAGTAATAACCCTTTATGGTCCAGAGGTTTTTTCTATACTTCATTGGTACTTTATGGTTCGTACTTTCTAGCGCCCCCCCCCCCGCCTCCCCCAATCACGATTGCAGGAAGGTCTCTAAATGTTAGCTTACGTTTTTAATAAACTATTATGTTATTGTGTCCTAAATAAGGTTTTGACTTTTCCCGGATTGACAACTCTTTACCAAGTTTGTGTTATCCTTAGATAATTATTCAGTAATAACATAGAAAATTTTAGGTGCCAATACCAATATTCTGGTCGTCATGGCAACCTGGCGCTTGAGATTTGTCAAGCCCTTTTGTTGAAATATACCCTCTTCTTTTATTCTCGTTGCGACTTTGCTTCAATTGATGACATGAGTTTCGATGAATTCATTTTCTATGTTGTTCAACTTTCAGGTGCAAATGCGAGCAGGCTTTCCAGTTTAAAAAGTTTCACCCTGCCAGCGGCAGACTTCAAACATTTTAAAACAATATGTTTATAATAGTTTCATACGTTCATTAAAGACATTTACTACTAATTTGAAAGATGTGTGGAAACACTCATATCACATCACACAGAAACGCGTCATACATATCTCTAGCACACGCACACACTCATAGCTATACATTTTCACGTGATATACCCTTTCGTAAGAAGAATCAATAATAAGTTGCACTCTAGCGATGGACCACTACACACCATGGGTGGAGATACGGGGGGCGTGGGGGGGCAATGACTTCCAAGTCTATCTCCGCCTATGCTACACACACACTAGATTGCTGTGGTACATCAGTTGTGTGTACGTAATTGGGTCAATTAAAGTCAAGTCACCCTACTCTTGTCCTTAGTTAGAAGAAATTTATTTCATCCCAATTTTTTTCTGCAAACTTGTGAATTTTTTTCAAGGTTACCCTATGATAGCAAGAGAAAGATTTTTTTCATTCATTTGGTGATTTTTTTATAAGTCTCTTACAGTAGGTTGTTGAGAATTTTATTTGGCCTACTGCTTCTGTTCTGAAAAGTTATCAACACAAATAGATGAAAGGAGGGTCATTGACCCTCAAGCATAGCTGTAGTCCAACACAACACTCAACTTCATTAATCGCTTTTCTTTGATTTCAGAAATGTAAAGAAAGATTCCAATTTAGGTTACTTTTTTTCAGGGACCTTAGCCATAAATCGTCCAACTTTCAACCAAAAATTCCCCGGAAAAGAGATAAGCGCTTACATTACGCTGATGTTTTCAAAACGTCCTTTGATGTAGCAGGTGGATGTATGGCTTGCTGTGCCTGTTCTGATAAGCAATCAATATATAAGAGCAGAGCAAGAGTGGTTGAAGTTCAAGGATGGTTGTGGTCAGCAACAAAATAATACACACAACTCCACTCATTTCTTTCTTCCGATCTCGCAAATATAAACTAATGCTCCTAATTTCGGTATATACATAGTAGAAGTTTATATTCAACTATAAATAGCCCAAGTTTGATGCCAAAAATTCCGAAGCGATAATCGTTTACATTGACGAAATCTGTACGCTGACGCTGCGTTGCTATGATGGACAAGCTATTGATACGAGTGGCAACTAAATGACGTATTCCTCCATGAAAATGCACACTTATCATCGATCATCGTCAATATTTTGCACGTGAGCTACATCCTACATCTCTCCAACAGCCTAACCGATTTTATTTTCGTCAGGCTCGATGTTCATGAAAACACTACGAAAACGTTTTGCAAAAACGCGCATATATTTGTGTCTGTACTTAGAGTAAAAGAATGTTGCGTAGTTTCTGTTCAATTTCCTACGGCAAAACTTCATGGTTTCCCTCCCCAACTTTTTCAGGGCCTGTCGTCTGTGTTTGCAAGCTCTTTTCTTCCTTCATTCTCAAGCTCTATTTCTTTTAAAACTCCGAGTTCTCATATTTCTATTTCACGCTCCATTTCAAATGTGTATTTGTACGAATAGAACAAAAAAAATTCAATAACTTCTCTTTGAAAAAAAAATAAGAAACTTCTGTTAGACATTTTGCTGTATTTTATGTATGTATTTTATTACTATTTCGATCAAACTGTAGCCATGTTCGCGAAATAATATCCCGAGTCAATTTTTTTCTTCTTATTATTATTATTATTTAACTTGGAACTTCTTACACGTCGTTGATTAAAAACTCAGGACAGGACGTGGATATTTACAAAAAAAAATTGTATTTAAGTTTAGTTTGAGGACTTGGTTTTAATTTATTTCCTTCGACTGGATACAGAGGAAAGTCTGTGCCCATCTTTTATTGCTGAAGATAATCCCTCGAATACATACATGCATACATACATTAAAGGAGTCGATTATATATCTCCAGTAAAAAAAGGGGGGGGGAAAGATTCAATTAGAAATGATACCGGTACCCCTGGTGGTAGAATGTGGGTGTCACAGTAAATTTAATTTGGTAATGAAGTGAGATAGAGGAAAAATGTGCAGAGAAAAGCCTCATGATAATGAACAGGGATGTCCTGTCTTACATTCAGTTGCAAAACGCATCCAATAGCAGGCAGTATCGATGGTAGAATAGTTTGACTTATGCTTAACGGTGTATACATGTCAGCAAATTGCTCATACTCACAAGATTGACACGAAAATCTGGTGTCGATTAAATGCATTGCAACTATCTATTTCCAATGATTTTAATTAGAGATAATTGTTTCTTGGTGGCGATTGTTCATAATTCAACGGACTTTTTATATTGAATCCTACTTTTTAATCGGCATTTTACTTTTATCGGGTGCCGCTGTCAAGTTAAATTTGTATTTTTATTTTACCACCAAACGTGAAATTGCTTTTAATCGATCCGACACGTTCTCTTTACTCTCCTACTTCTTTACCACACACCAACTCCGATTATATTCCCATACAGCAATCCATTACCGATCGAGATGGGTTGAAAATAAAGGCGACATCTTTCGGTGGTCGCCTCAGGTTTGGTAGGGAAAGAACTTGTTTGTTCTTACTATGTTCTACGAACCTGACAGCAGCCTTCATGGTGGTAAATGAGCATCTACCACTGCGCTACCTTTACTAGAAACATGCATGTATATGGTTGTTGACCTGGCAATGAAAAGAGTAGGTATGTCGACTTTGCTTTTGACTCTATAGCCCACTGCGTTCAAAATTCATTTTTCCTCTTGAAAAGTGTACTGAAGTTATGTAGTTGGGGAAGTCTGGACGATTTTCGTGCACACTGTTATGAAGAAAAAATCTCCCGCACGCACACACCGCATACTCCTAGACCGGGTTCACATTGGACCGATATGATCAACGATAAGCGATATCGTGGATCGTATCGTTGTAACATGTCCCTCCCACATCCTGCAGAAGGGCCCCTAGACTGGGATCTTTGTTGGGCCCATATTTTTCACGGGCCCTCTAGTGAATTTATAGTGAAAAAAATAAGAATCGTCTCGCACCCCATGCCGGTAGCCCTGCCAGCCCCACCCACGTGGAGACCATGCGTTGTAGAATCAGTCCAGTGTAAACCCTGCCTTATAGACAAAAGCGAGATTTGAAAATTGCCACATTCTACCATTGCTGAACAAACATTATAAAAAGAGCACTTCAGGTTTATATAGTAATATAAATGCCTCACTTCAGACATCATTTGTGATTTGATGACGGAACAAAAAAAAACGCTAGACGATGAGCATTTATACGGGACTCGTAAAGTCGAGCGTCGTTTTATAATTCCACTCCTCGATTGAATATTTAAAAAAATTGATAAATCCAATATTTGAAGGAGGGCGCTGTGTATGCAAAGAGCTTTGAAATTCCTGAAGACCAATCATATACAATAATAAATACGCTCATATAAATAATTAAAAATGCAGGGGGGGCCTATAAATAACGTTCGTGTTTAGAATTTCTCCGTAGGAAAAACTGTCGGTGTGAGAGAATGATTTTTGCATTTATATATTTAAGATGAGTACATTTATATATTTAAGATGAGTACATTTATATATTTAAGATGAGTACATTTATATATTTAAGATGAGTACATTTATATATTTAAGATGAGTACATTTATATATTTAAGATGAGTACATTTATAAAAAGAGCACTATTCAAATAATATGATTATTAATTTAAATAAGAAATACGTTGGTGCAAAAACGTGTCAGGAGAATTACCATTTTATAAACTAGATTTTAATTTTTCGTTTGACTCAAATGCATCATTTATGCACTCATGTCCGAAATTGAAAAATAAGGGTTATTTTTGTGAATATAGTATGAAATATAAAAGGCAGGATGAATCTCAAATTCATATAAATAGCCAAAAAAACTATTTTATAAACAAAATAAAAATATATACGCAGAAAAAAGTTTATTGCATATCTCTCGAAAAAAGTACAAAACGGCGACACTCGCTAGCAGAAAAAAAAAACGAAACTTCTACAGTTGTTCAATAAGGAGTGTGAAAATGTATCGTGTCTTGTTGCAGTACGAGTGCCACGGTGGTATTCATAACTCTCCTAACAATGAGTCTCGTTTTATAATAGTGCAGAATCTTTCATTTCTGCACTCCAGAGCAGTTTTCAGCTCTGTAATACGCAAGAGCATCCAAAACACAATCAGGTACGATATCCATCGCACGTATTGAACATATTTACGTTTCAAACATTTTCTTTGTGAGCAGGGCATGCTGTGACTCATAGTAACTCAGTGAAGGTGAACAATAGATTTCTGAATTTTTCATCGCTGTATATTTTATTTCATCGACAGTATCTCTTCCAGAAATGTGACGGTCTGCGCGTCCATTAAATACCAACTTTAACGCTACCAAGCTGGCCTATTTTTGTGATGTTGAGAGCTTAGTGAGATTTTCCACTGATGATGCCGAAATCATCTTGGCAAAAAGGAATTGTGACTCAATTTAGAATGTTACATCGCTCTATCACTCTTTCACCTCTTCTGTTATTCTTGATTTCATCACATAAACACCATGTGGTGGCAGGAAAACAACTGGATATATGGCATTCAGACCAATCTTTCAGTTTTCTCTGAATACTTTGCGTTTGTATTTGCATCAATTTCCAAGCAAAGGCCACAACAGGCAAATGCTCAACGAGGTGGCTGAAAAAAAGATGCCCATAAAAAATATGGATGTCAAATTTAACCAAAATACAGCAATTCAATATTAAAGCATATATCACGAAATAAAAACTAATAATTAATACAGTATATTACACTGCCCATAAAAAAGATTACGGTTGTCTTATCTAAGTATGGATAGCTTCTCGATTTATCCCACTATGTTTATCGTACTTCTTTCTAAACACGCCAATTATGTTAAAATTCACGACCCCTGGAGGTAAGCTATTCCATTTATTAACAACCCTATTGGACTCGATACCACAACTTGGAATTGATCCTTACTAAACGATACTGTGTCCTCTTGTAGCAGCAGTTGATTAACGGTGTATAAATTCAAATATATTATTTTATGATTGATACCTGAAGCCTTGGCGTACACATAACACAAATTTATTAAACATTTTAGCACAAATTACCAAGACACAAATATAAGACAACTAAGAATCAGACAAACTGAACGTGAACATGCTTTTCTGTGTGAGTCAGCGAGTGATACAGTATATATGAAAGATCTTCGTCAGGAGTTGGGGGGGGGGGGGAGAGGAGAGTTTAGTTTTAGTTTCAGTCTCAAAGTCAAACCAAAACCAAAGATGTTCTTCGTTTTGCGGTAAACAGTGTCCGCCTCAATACCTTTTGCAAATTACCTGTGGAGGAAACTTCCCAGGGATTTGATACATTCTCTACAGGTTAGGAATGACACTGCAAAATTCACTACATCAGACATTATTACCTCCAATGTTCCATTGAACCCTGCCCTTCAAAAACACGTTCATTTGGCATATTGGGTAATAATACGCACTTGCTTACCAAATCCATAATAAAGAATCTATCATGCTTCTTACCATCAGTGTACTTTCAGAGTTACCTTGAAGATACAAAACGTTTGTTGCACAACAGTAGATTATCTATTTATATAGTTTCACCGCAACTATATTTTTCTTTTTTCTGAATTATTCATAAACACTTATACACCAGTGTAGTAGATACAACTAATAATGTGATGAGACTGGAAGCAATCGTTACTCATCATTGTCATGAATTTAAAAAGATACGTTTTATTCTGTTGCAGAAGATGCTTTGCAAATTCGACTCATGTAACCGAAAACAGAGAACCCTTTTTATTTAATTAGTGGAAGGTTTTCCCCCTTGACTTCCTCACTGTAAGGGGTCATTCAAGTATTACGTCAGCATCGATAGAGGGGGATGGGGTTTCAAGTTTTCTGACTTTTGATGAAAAGGGGGGGGTGGAGTTTGAATGATGCTTATATCACCAACCACCTTTTATGAAAATATGAAATATTCTTAATGGCATCTTACGGTCTCGGTGTGTCAAAAACAAGAAAAACCTTTCCGTAGTATGTGGGCACCTGAACTAATATTCTTCGTACTGGTAAGGCCTCTATAGAGCCACTTTAATTATCTCTAAATGTTCCACGGATCCTTCAAATGAAATGTTTCCGGGCAACTTGAGTGTTCTAGAAATGCGTTGCGGGCCGTTTAAGTGCTCTAAAACAGTTCCACGTGTCACTGAAGTAATCTGTAAATGTGCCATGGCCGCAAGTCACTTAAATGACCTGTGGATGTGCCATGAGCCTACTTGAGTGATTTAAAAATATGCCACCGGCCGCCTAAATGCTCTAGAATTTTGCCTACGGTTACTTAAGCGATCAGTAAATGTACCACTTAGTTCACTTTTACAGAATTAAGTTTGAGGTGGCAGCCACATCAGATAGCCTCCAAGGACCACATTCAGTCATAGATTTAGCATTTATGGCTTAGAAAGTGGGTCGCAAAATTTTGAGTTCTTACCCTTCAAATAGCATCGAAATTAACAGAAATTGATCATAATATAAAGATATTTATTTTGATAATTTATTTTTTTTTCGAAATGTTTTGCATCAAAAAAAGAAATTTTGGATAATCTGCGGGGAGGCACATCGAATGGGCGCCTCCCCGCGTACGTCTCTGATCTCAATGTTAGGAGGGGGGCAGAGCTGACGAAATTTTGCTGACAAGGGGGGGGTCAAAAATGGCAAAAAATCTGCTGACGTAGTACTTGTACGGGCCCTCTTAAACTGGCATTTAAATAGCCCTAGTTTTCCAACAGCATGTTTTGGCATCATCCATCTCACCAAAAACAAATTATATCCAAGAATAATGAAAAGCATAAAGACATATCGATAGACTAAGATGATTGGCACGAGTGTGGATAGTGCACCAAATCCCAGCTATATTGTTTTAGGTATTAACTCCTGATCAACTTCGTCCAGCAGCTGAAAATCGACTCTTAACTGTAAGTCTAAATCTAATTAGTCTGTCAAAGTATATAAAATATGTTGCAAGGAAATGAACAGAGAAACTAACTTTTCTGAAATCAGAGCACACATCTCTCTCATGTGGTTTACTTTAACTTTATTTTTCTCCAAATTTCATACTTCGAATTTCATAAATATGCTCTGTAATTATTAGACAGCTGTATTATGCATGCTTAGACGATAACACTTCACTTGGTTTAATGAGTTTACTTTTATGAATTTCTCCCGGGGAAAAAAAATTTGAATACTTTAAAACACAGTTTGCAGCCATAAAAACAGTTTCAATTTCATCACTGGTTGTGACATGTTTCTTCTTGATGAGATACATTTTATATGTCGACAGAAACAAGTAAACAGAGCGAGAGATTTCATTTATGTACCAACATACATGCAGAGTTACATTTAATGACAGAGTTCACAAAAGTCGCCTTTTTCGCTCAATAATGGGAACGAACATCGAAAATAGTTGTTTGGTGACCAGGAGGCGTATCTGTTATGGCAGAACCAGTCTTCCCCAAATTTGATGGATGAGAATCAGATTAACCGGTTGGCTAATCATTACGAAATAATTGTGTCAGTTTTCCTCTCTCACCGTTGTTTGCTATTCAATTCAAAGACCTTGCGTTACCATACGTGTCTATTGAAGAAAAAAAAAAGTAATTTACAAAAAGCGGGAACTAAGCCTAATTATTTCTCGGATGCTAGAAAATTTAACTTTGTTTTAAAATTTATGCTGCAATAAAGTAGATATTGGTTTCATTTCCCTGGAAGGTCATAGAGAGAACAAAATCACTAACAAAAGTGTCTATTTAATTCTCAAAAGTGGATTACCATCGCCTGTCAACAACTTGTTTTCGATAGCCTTTAATTGACCCTATCGACCTTGAGGTAAAACTCGCACAACTACGTATTCCTCGGGCGATTTCGCAGATTAACTCTTATTTTAAGTGTTTAGTAATGTAATATTTCTGTTTATCACCGTTATCGCATTATCCCTGTCACGTCCAATGTGCATGAATTATCATTATTTCATTTTATTCTCGTGATAATATTCATCTGAGAAGCTAAGAGGATATTAGCAGTAAAGTACATACCCAAAACATTAGAAAATGCACTTAGGAAATAAAGTTATCTCATGGTAACAAATACACACTCTTTCCTTCCATCAAGAAATCTTGCTAATGTGTTGAAATTCCAAAGCTGCACCCTTACGAGAACCGTTTTCTAGAAGAGATACAAACACTGGTTGACTATGCTGAAATGGAAAATTATGTGGCTCTGTACTAATGATTCTAAGATGGAATTTACCTAGTGTTTGCACAGGCGTTATCTGAGCGGGAAATGAACCAACTTGTTGGAGCGGAAGAAAGCAGACTTCAGACTTTTAATCGAACTGAAAAGTCAATTTTGAAACTCCCCTATTTAGTGAGAATCAATCAGATCTAAAATTAAATTGCGAAACTTGTTTTATGAGATAAGAATTTCATCTCAATTTTAGATGTTTTCCGAATTGTGTTATACCATCGGAATTAATCGATTTCTGATTATATTTGACAATTTTTTTAGTTTCTTCTACAAGTGAGACTGACATCTTAAGAAGGGGGGGGGGGAATTCATGAATATGTGTGGCACATATGGAGGAATTCGAGCTGGTCCATTCTCATCATTTAGTTTGTGTATGATCCCCTGTTTGTTGCACGCTTTCCTATGTTTATTTGAAATATTTCTTTGGAGATGGGTGGTGCTCAAGACGTTGTTGCAGCCCTCGGGTAAAATTTCGTCATTCCCGTCTCTCGTTTTCAAAATTAGACTGGGAACTAGATTGAGAAATGAGCTTCTTACAACGCAAAGAACCCTCTCCTCCAAACATCGTGCTGTATATACTTACCTTTTTCCTTCCTGCTGTTTCATCTCTCACCGCCTCTTCTTCATTCAGAATCAAGATTTATAGCTTTGACTCTCTGGAAAAACGTGGACTTTCCGAAATATTTAATGGGACTTACAGTTAGGAGAAGAGGAAGAAGATATTATATGATTAGCGTAACCAAGGGGAAAAAATGTGTTAAAACTTCGGAAAAGTATCTATAAATTATTAAAGACTTTGCAACCAGAGTTTCTTTCGGAATAATTTTTTTTAAAGAATGGCTCTCAATCAACGGGTTGCTCATTTTGTCAGTTCGAGGATCTTTTGGCGACGTCGTAGCTTAGGTCGATAAACATCTTCTGGTGTAACAAAGACGTTCAGAGTTTTCATGAGTTTGAAAAGCTACCGTAGTATTTTGCAGAATATTTCCGGACAAGAAACACTACTTCCACATGAGGAAGAGAGCTAGTGCCGAGACAACCACACAAGCAAATAGCTACCATGGAAGATCTTGCATCGAAAGGTCGTTGTGCGAATTTTCTCGTAGAAGTAGTAGATTCTATTATAATTAGCCCTCGTTACATGAAATGACAGCAAGCGCAGATTCAGAACGTGTAAGATCATTAGATTCGTCCCGTATTTTACGGGGACAGACCAACTTTTCCCGTATTATTTTGTTCTTTGGAGGGACGGTCGCACATATCACCCTCCCCGGACCCATGCCTGAATGACAAGGTGCAACGAAAATTATCAAAAAAAAAAAGGATTGTAATCGGAGAGTTCTTGCCAAAATGAGGCGTTTGGTTGTGCGAAGAGCTTTGTTGTGGGTGCTTGTGTAGAAAAGCCTATGAAAAATATGGCGAACAGTATATCACAAACGAAAAAGCATATGTTCGCTTACATTTCTTTTCATTTTCGGCTTAAATGAATTCTGCACGATTCTGATCTCGGAGTATTGGAGAGAAGCCAGGGCATGCATGATTCGGTCGTATTACTGGTGGCTGCGCGGTCATTTTTCAGTGGTGTTTTTCTTTTCAAGGTGCAAAACTTCAATCGTTACTTTTGCTGAAAATTGAAATCACCATTACATAATTTACGTTCTTCGTGCTTGCATACGAAAAAATATTTTTTGTGTGAATGACGGTCCCTGTAACGTTATCTTCTCCGATTGACTGTGCTACATGCGAGGAAAATATGATTTTCTTATTACTTATTTATTTTCTGATTATTTATTTTTAATTATGGTTTTTCGAAACTGTTTCGGTTCGGCAATGAAAACCGGGTATTTTAAAATATAAAGACACTATCGTTTTAAACTACAGGGTGGGCAAAAAGTCCGTAGGAAGTTTAAAAATGAATAAAAACTGGAAAAATAACCGAAATAAAAAACGGTTTGCAGAGTTAGCATCGCTAGGTCACGGGAATTTTTTCTAAGACAGGAAAAACATAACTCAAAAAACACCCGATAGTGGCGCCGACGTACACAAGTCAAAGAAAAGATACGCAAATTACGAACAGAGTGCCTCCAAATCGTTTATTACAGCAGTATGTGTTTCACTACAGGGAATAACACCAATAAAGCTTTATCCTTCACACTCAGCATTCTTGTTCACATACACGGTTTACAACGGTGAACTGATTGTGGATTAGGAGCGCAAGTTCTTATAACCGTCTCATTTGCATATTTCCACCGAAATCGCTCGTACCAGCGCCACCTATCGGCTGTTTTTTGTTGTTGTTTTTCCTGTCTTAAAAAAATTTCCGTGACTTAGCGATGCTAACCCTGCAAACCGTTTTTTATTTCGGTTACTTTTCCAGTTTTTATGAATTTTTAAAGTTTCTACGGGACTTTTTGCCCACCCTGCATATAGGAAGTTCCGTTAATATGGAATACCACTTTCATTTTTTCCATTATTTCAATTTAAAATATGATAGAAACCTGAAACTTGCATTTCTGTAAAATTTGAATTCTTGTATTTGCGTGGGCATGTGCATCATGTTTAAAAATAAATGTTACGTCTAAGAGAAAAGGAGTTTAAAAAAATCCTTTTCTTTGGGTAATATGAAATTAAAAAAAAAAACATTGCAGTATTTTATATTATAATTTTGTTTCATTTTGCAATTCCCCAATTTTTTAATAAGGGGCCGTTCAAGTATTACGTCATCATCGATGGGGGGAGGGGGTTTCCGATTTGCTGACTTTTGATGACAAGGGGGGAGGGGGGGTTTGGATAATGCTTACGTCATCAACCCATCTTTATGAAAATATGAGTTAGGATTCAGAGGGGCAGAGCTGATGACGAAATTTTGCTGACAAGACGGGGGGGGGAGGGGGTCAAAAATGGCTAAAAATTTGCTTACGTAATACTTGAACGGCCCCTAATGCTAAAAAAATACAGATGAAACTAAATGCCGTGGTTTTAGCAGAGACGACTCCACCAATAGCCACTACCCTACACTTGAATCACACTAAGATGATTTACGCTATTGGCAGGTTTTTGACGGTTTAAACCGCAATTTAAACTGTCACGTTAAAAACCCATCGTCAAAAACCTTTGTCAAAAACCTCAAATATTGCTTTTTGATATAAAAATTCCCATTGGAAATGCACACGTTAATTGCATGTAATGTTTAAAGTGACTATGTTATACAAAGAATAAATAGTTAATATATGATTCTAAAATAATTTTCTACTCTCGACAGAATTATTTTGGACAATATATGTTTTTTTTTTCTTATAAAATTTGAATAAAGCATAACATGAACACTGAAGGGAAAACTGTGGAACGATTTGACATTCTTTGATTCAAGATGATTCTTGACCTTTCAAAATTTCTTCAACTGCTTATATATTTTTGCATTGATATAAACCGTCTGCTGTCCTCTTTTTGCAACAGATAAGTGTTTAAAAAAGTTTATTACATCATGTATGTAATGTTGATTTCTGTTACTATTAAATTATCTAGATAACCACTTACACTTAAAACGCTACTCTTATTGCGCATAACATTGAAATAGTATATCTAGCTATCAAAATACTAAATTGTAGGACTAAAATGTCATTTAATTTGGCAATGCTAGCTTGTATATGTCAAACTTAGTTATTCTTACTTTTGCACTATGATATGGTACATTTACTAGCATTTGTAATGCAATGGTTTTCCAATTGAAGCTGTATGCTGTATTCAAACATGCAAAACAAATGCTTTGGGTATCAAGTCTTGTCAGCTCTGCTTTGCTTGAAAATACTCTTTAAAGCTGTGAATTTATACACCCTGATCTAAGAAATTTTTTGATGAAAATAAATGAGTTTAATTAGTGCATCAACAGATGCTGCGTGAGAATTTTTATATGGAATAAAATTTTGGGCGGATCAGAAAATTTAAAATATCGAAATAGATAATTTTCGTCAGTAATTATCATTCTGAATATAAAACCCTTTAATCTAAATAAAAGTAAGTGTTTTATTATTTATAACATATCTATCAAATTAACAAAAACTATTTGACATCATTGACAGTAAGATTTTGATAGTTTTAATACCGAGTTAGTTTCTGGGGTCAAAAACCTAACCCTGATACCCTAACATACATATTTTAAATAAGCAGCTCTATTCCACCTAGTAAATTGAACACGGGTAATAAGTAGCTTAGATAAATAAACCATAAAATTATATTTTATATGTTCTAGGCTCTTATGTTGAAGAATTCAAAATTGCAAATTTTAATTAATATTTTGTTTTAATTATTGTAATAAATTAATGTTTAAAAATAAAACATTGTAATATGCAAAAAAGTAAGTTTTTCATCATGTTGTATACCTATTGTGTTCAAAACATTATCAAAAGGCATTCATTTAGGTTTTTGATGGTTTAAACCAGTTTTTGATAGATTAAACCAGTTTTTGACGCTTGTCATGTCAAACCCAGTTTTTGACGTCAAAAACCCAACCCTGGCTATTGGGAGAACCGTTATTTATTGATTATTATCTCCATAAATATCGTATTTCCATAAATATCGACATCTTCATCTAATTGTATGATATTAGTTTGTGAATTGTTTGCACATTATTATATTTACCAATTCTCAGAAGTAACAAAAACTGAGATTCGAGGTTTCTTTTTTTCAATAAATAAGAAAATATTCGGTAAATGCTATTTGTTCTAGAAATTTGATAAAAATAAATACTATGCAAATAAAAATTTACATAAAATGCTATCTATACTGGAAGATTTATTTATCTATCAATGAAAACAGCCTGTTGTTTAATACGAGGTGTAGTGGCCATTGTTGTTGATAACGTCTTGTATCCGTCTCGGCATCGAGTCAGTGAGGCGGATCACAAGGTCTGAATCTGTTCTTAAAGAATTCCAAGATTCTTCAGCAGCTTTCCATAGTTCTACAGCTGTCCTTAAACCAGTGAAATCACACTTTGCTTTCCATAAAGCCCATAAATTTTCAATGGGTTGAGATCTGCAGCATTACTGGGTCAATTCAGCACTTAGTTACCATTCTCCTCTATCCAGCGTTCAGCCAAACCACTTTTATGGATTGAACTGTTATCCTGAAAAAGATTTCAAACATTAAAAAAATAACTTTAGCAGTAAAATAAATAATAATAAAATAATATAAGATAAATAATAATATAAGATATATTATTATATTTATCTTATCAAGTTTATCTTAAATAATATAATATAATTTTATTTTGGCAACATTTCTATGAATATGTTACCTGCTGGAAGTGGAAAATGGTTATCGAATACTTCGGGAATCATACTGTGCGCTAGAATGTCACAATATGAATATGCATTCAGTGTTCTGAAATAAGACGCAGAGGGCCGATGTGTGTTGTGGGCAGAAACACAAGACCATACAGATAAAGATTTTTTGCCACTACGTCCCAAACTTTGGACGTATTGAGGAAGACAACGAAAATTTCTTGGTCTATATACTCTCTGCTTCTTACTACAGAAAGACTGGATGCAGCTTTCGTCAGTAAAAAGAACCGATTCCCATTCTGCTGCAGTCCATTGGATGTGGCTTTGGGCAAACAAAAGTCTGCTGTATTTGATTAGTTGTTAACTCGGGCTTTCGGGCAACAAACGTCTCCCTCCAAGTATTCCTTTTACGGTGTGGAGACACACCTGTAAGAGAAGTAAAATATAGCCTAGACTAACTCTCGTTTAATTTCATTCAGAAATTCTTTTCAATCAACAACCACTTCTAAAGCAAAAATAGACTATTGTAGCTAATGTTTTCTGTTTGAAATGGTGTTTGTCGTCACAAGGGTTTATTGTAGATAATGAGTCTTCAAATATTTAAATACCATTTTTGGAATTCGTATTTCTTTTGACTTGTAAATCAGTTTTAATTTTACTATTTTAAAATACGTTGGCAGATTCGGCTCTTTGTATTTGACGTGCATTTAGTCTTGGCTCAACCGCAACTGTAGCAACCACAGCACGAGCCTCTTGATGACTCAATGCATGTAATCGGATGACACTACTCAGTCTTTCTAAAGAACCAGTATCTCGATATCTAAAAGATTTAAAAAAACACACACATTACTGCTGTTAAATTTTGATTTCCGCTGCAACATATCACGTATTAAAATAAGTTTAAACCATTTTTTAAAAGAGTATATATGCTTACCGACGAATCCATGAATGCACCGTCGACTCACTGATATTCAGCATACTGGAAATCTGAGCCGTTGAATATCCGGCGTGGTATAATGCCACTATTCCTTCTTTTGTTGGATTCTTCAGTTTTGGAGCTATCTCACAGGTTCAAGATTTTTAACCAAAAACACGTGTATACGCTATTGTTTTATATATATAGGTAAGAGATGTGTAAGATCATTTGCATGTTAAGCTGCGATTTCACGAGGAGAAATTTCCCTCGCAACAACAAGATATACCCTTTTTTTCTCAAAACAGCCATTTTGCTTGGGAAGCTTTACATTAATGGATTTTGAAAATTCAAATGTTCACACAATGAAATTTGATTAAACTCTTCTGACAACTTCCAGCACCACACACACAACCCTGTTTATTTCAGCTCATGAATGTTGTCTAAAGAATGAAACGAATTTTTGAAATAGTGAAAAATTGCAAAATTTCGTTGTTTATTTGTTTACTCGAATACGTAAAAAAAAGAAAATGTTTGAAAAACTGGATGGATGACTTATTTATCGTATCACCAATATCTCAATAAATAGAACCCAAGATATTGCCATAGTTCGGTTAAAAGTTGTGCATACTGTATATTTTCATGATGAATTCAATTAAATAGGCTGCGATATCAATGGGACAGTTGAAAAAGCGCAAAGTTTATAAAAATTTCAAACCTCTTTTAGGCATAATG
Source organism: Pholcus phalangioides (assembly GCF_987345545.1). Classification (NCBI taxonomy): domain Eukaryota; kingdom Metazoa; phylum Arthropoda; class Arachnida; order Araneae; family Pholcidae; genus Pholcus; species Pholcus phalangioides. The sequence goes on from NW_028301610.1 coordinate 40,489,172, forward strand.
ACGGTATTGTAATCACAAGGTATATGATGTATGTTCATATGATTTTGATAAAAAAATATTTTCCTTCGTTTTAAGAATAAAGCCAATAGCTATAATACTGTATGGTTTTTTCACGGTCACTTTTTTCCTCATTCTCACTTATGCGTCTCACAGACGCATAGCGAGAGATTACTGTATATTGATTATTGTAGATGTAGAATTTAAATACAGTATTATATCTATGGTACCATACTTTCCTGCATATAATCCCCGAATGCGTATAATTCGCTACTTTAAGGAAAAAATATTATCGTGTAGACCGCACACAACACACACATCGTCATATATATATCTTTGTGTGGAGTTTTGTATTTTGCATAATTTTTGTTACTTTTTATTTGTCTTTATCATGTAGTTGTATTTTCTATTCTGTGCTAATTTTTATTTTTACTACAAGCTGTAATTGGGTTTTAAACCTGTAGCTTTGTATTTTAAATAAATAAATAAAAATAAATAAATCAGTAAATATATATATATGTATATATATATATATATATATATATTATTTATTTATATATACAATATTGTTGGCCCTGGTGCCTATATAAGAGGATGCGATTGAAAATGACAAAGATATTGTTTGATATCGGACAAAAAACTAGTAATAGTAACTATTCGACAATAGAGCTTGGGAGTTTGTTCCATTGACCAATGGTATGAGGAAAGAAGCTGTATTTAAAAGCACAAAATGGTTTTATTTTAAGGGAATTGTCTAGTCTTCGAGAGATGTAGGATGGTTTGGCTAAGATACCAGAAGTATCTATGTTTAATTGACCATGGAAAATTTTATATAACAATGTTAATCGAGAAATGAGACGAAGAGTACAGAGAGGGAGGAGATGAAGTTCGTTTTTGAGTTCGGATACGGAAACGAAAGATGACCAGCAGTCGTGAGCAAATCGGGTGGATTTATTTTGGATTGATTCGAGTTTGTCTATATTACTGGAGGTGGGGATCCCAGATTTCGATTTCAGCGGCGTGAGAAAGAAGGGGGAAATATAAATTTGGCATCAGAGTAGTCTAATATCCCGAGTGTTTAAGGTTTCGGCGGAGGAAGAAAAGTTTAAGACACTTCGTGTGACACTTCGTTCTGAGATTATGACACCAAGGTATTTGATTTGAAAAACTTGGGATAACGTTAAATTATTGATGGAGTACGAGTATTCAAGAGGAAGTAATTTACGGGTAACTTTCACGTGAACCGGTTTTGAGATATTGATTGGATTTTGCCATGAAGAACACCAGTCCACGATGGAAGCCAGGTTATGTTGGAGAAGTTTTCATCAGATTCATGGTGAATGATATGGTAAATTACAGTCATCAGCAAATAATCTAGTGGTGCAATTGAGGGATTCTAGGAGGTCATTGATGTAAATTAAGAAAAGTAATGGGTAGAGGACCGATCCTTGAGGGGTCCCAGACATTACGGGGGCGCAGTTATGATCATCAAAATGGACAAACTGTTTACGATGTTTTAGGAAAGCTTCCACCCAATTAAGTAATTGTACGTTGAGGCCAAGGTTGGAAAGTTTTAAAGAGAAGTTTATCATGGAGAACTTCAAAGGCTTTCGAGAAATCTAGGAAAACGACGATATCAGTTTGTAGGTTTTATGAATGGGCTCCCGAGAGGGCGTGGATGAAGAGGGCCAATTGAGAGAACGTAGAGAGAGATTGTCGAAAGCCGTGTTGGTTGTCGGGAAAAAGTTGATGGAGTCCAAGTGGATACGGATTTCTTTTGCTACAATATGTTCAAGCTTTTACAACAGGAGGAGGTGATTGCAATTGTCCTAAAGTTAAAAGGATTGGAAAGTGGACCTGATTTGTGGATAGGAATAATTTTATTGACTTTCCAGAGTCGTTCGGGAGGATAGCAGTATTTAGTGAAACATTGAACAGGATTAAAAGATAGTCGGACACTTCATCAACACAGAATTTAAGAATGGAATTTGGGATGTCATCGGGGCCAACAGAATAGGGTTTCAGTTTTTTCAATAATTTTAGAATGCCCTGTTTGGAGAAAGATATTGGGGGTGAGTTATGGATAAAATCAAAAAATGAGTATTGGAGAGGGGAGAGGAGGGGTCTTTGAGAAAGCCGAGCTGAACGCTACAATTGAATTCGACAGCCATCTCTGAAGGAGAAGATGTATATTTATTTTAACTTCTCTTGAGTGAAGTGGGACCAACAAATTTAGATCTAAAGCCGGTTTTTCCTAGGAGCAGGTTTCTACAGCGCACGCAGCGTAAAAATGCTGATTGGTCAAAAAAAAAAAAAAAAAAAAACTGAATTTCAGGTTTTTAACCAATGAGCGTTTTCACGCTGCACACAACGCAAAAGTTTTACTCCTAGGAAAACCCGGCTTAAGGAAACTCCAGAATTTTGTTGGATTAGTTTTTAAGTAGTGGGGTAGAGAATGAGAGAGGTATTTGGTTTTTGGGCGGAAATGAGGTTTGAGGTCTCGGGTGGAGGCTGAAATTACGGATTCAAGTGAATTGGATTTGTCAGTTTTATATTTGAAAGCGATACGGCGGATATTCCTCTTATTATCTCTGGTGATCCACGAATTAAGAAAACACTTAGAAGAATACTTAAAATATTAAGAAATACTTAGAAAATACTTAAAAGAAGAAACTTTTTTAATTGGGACTGTAGCTAAGCATTCGTCTATAATAGATTTAAAGGAAGTCCAGAGGGTGTGAATATTGTTAGAAGAGGATATGGATAGGAAATCGTTGAGGTGAGAGCGAAGAATATTTTGCATAAGTGGATAATTTACTTTGTTAAAATTACGTTTAGGGGTGAGTTTGTAGGATGGGATAGAATAGAGGAAAGAAAAATTAATGACTGGGATATTATGGTTTGAGCAACCCTCAAAGATGGAGGTAGTAAGGACTCAAATTCGATTGGAGGTAGCGATAAGGTCTAAGGTAGAGCTGGAGTTAAAGGTGGTTCTTGTGGGTTCTGAGATGGATTGGACCAACTTAAATTTAAGGAAGATATCTAAAACTTTATTAATTCTGTGATTGCCGGACAGGGATTCCATATTTTTCCCTTCAATATTCGGAAGATTCCAGTCTCCGGAGATAATAGAATGTGTATTGTAAAACTTTTCGAGAATAATTTCCAGTTGTTCAAAAAGGTGGAAGTCTGGAGAAGGAGGCAAATACAAATACAAATACAAATACAAATACAAATATAACGCCACAACAGACAAAATGCCCAACGAGGTGGCTGATAAAAAGATGCCCATAAAAATATGGTTGTCATATATTTCAAAAATACAGCAACCCAATTAAAAATGCAATTAACACAAATTATAAACAATATATACACATGATAAAATATTATACAAAGCCCATAAAGAATACTTATGGTTGTCTTATTCTAAGAATGGATAGCTTCTCGATTTACCCCAACATGTTTATCGTATTTCTTTTTAAACGTGTCAATTGTGATACAATTTACTACCTCCGGTCCTAAATAGACAGTAAAGATGGCAAGTGGGGAACAGTTGGGTTGAAGCCATTTGGCTCCAACAATTTCGAGGTGGGAATCTAATAGAATTTCAGTTAAAGGGATAGAATTTTTGAAAATAAATAAGCCCCCTCCCCCAGAGAGTTTGTCTTTTCAAAAAGCATTATATTCAGGTGGCAAAATTTCAGAATTAGTGATTGTATTATGTAGCCATGATTCTGTAACTACAAGAAAATGGGGATTATCGATGAGTAGGAATTATTCAAGAAAATCTGTTTTATTTTTTAGGCTGCGAGTGTTAATAGTTCCCAATTGAAAGGTATTATTTTTTACTTGGAGGTTGTGTGGACGGAGGGATTGCTCGAGGGAGTGCCTAAAGGAGGCACCGAGGGGATTTGGGAGGAGAGAGAGGGCAAGGAAGGGTTCGTAGAAGCGTGAGGGGGGGAGATGGAGTATAATACGAGCATGTGAAAAATTTCAGTTATCAATATTGAAGCCAAGGAATGAAAGGGGTTTGTCCTTCTTTGTAGGAAAAAAAATGACGATTTTTCTTTCACAAATTCTCTCTCATGACAACTTTGAATATTTAAAAAAATTATTATTTTTTTAATATTTTTGCGTATTTCTGTTCCAACCTAAAATCTGCAGATAAGACGCAACATATAATCCGCATCATGAAATCCGGATGTTTTTATCGTCGCAAGAAAATGTGAATAACTTGAGAGTTACGACAATGGCCATTTTATTAGTTTGGAAATACGGGTGTCCCGTAAATATAGGTACAAACTTTAAGAGGGAGGTAGAGAACATCAAAAGGATTGAGAAATGCATAGGAACCCATAACCGAAAATGTCATCGTACTTCGCTAGGTGGTGGAGAAATGTGATTTTTTCTCATTTTTGTTCTGCAAGCTCCCTGTTCGTATATCAATCATTGCATGCTGCTCCTACGGCGACTACTGCTAGAATGAGAAAAAATCCCATACTGCAATCCATCCATCTCTGCAAGCGCTTTGATATTTCCACTCCTGCGCTGTCATGAACAGCGCCACCTAGTGACGTAAGGTGACGTTTCCGGTCATGGGTTCCTATGCAATTCTCAATCCTTTTGATGTTCTCTACCTCCCCTTAAAAAGTTTGTACCTCTATTTACGAGACACCCTGTATTTTTATTTACTTAGCTTTCGTAGCTGTTGATTTTACCGCAATCGACTCGTCCAAAAGGAAATACGATATTCTCTGTAGAACGAATCGAGAATTTACGTATTTTTAATTACGGTAATTTTTCTTCCCTATGTTCATTAGTTATTTTATATAATCATGAATTTTGAACGCAGGTACTGTATAATAATGGTCATGAAAACACCATTTTCAACATGGGCATTCTGTTGTGGCCTTGTGTTTTTATAAATTAGAAATAATTTTTCTGACTTTTTTACATGAACAATTCATTACCTACCAAGGATTGAAACCTTTAGTTATGCAACAAATATGTCTTAAAATTTGACAAATTGATGCTCATACGTGTGACAAAAATAAATATCCCATGGAACGGAAAAATTGCCAGGTGTAAATCTTCCTCACGCAGAATAGTTCATAATGGGAAAAATATTGATCAATAATATCACGATCAGAATCCTGTGCTTGATATTTTTCGTATCAAATGTTATGAAAATTTATTGGATTTTATATATATATATATAAAAGAGAGACGGTTATTGTGAGGAAAACAGAAATAGTATTTGGTGAAAATTTCCCCGGTTATTATATGTGATAAGCTCAAAGCTTTCGTAAAATTTGCTCACCTCGGTGAAGCAGAATTTGCCATAAATACTACATAAATCACTCATGTTCGCATGATTCGAGTATCTGATTTTGAAATCGGTCTTGTTCTTCATGCAAGAATTTTTTCGTATAAACTGTGTATAGAATATAATATATATTTCTGAAGTAAAATGGAACAGAGCGCTGTTGGCTTTTTAACCTTTTAAAGCGGTTTTTAAAACTTTTCTGATCCGCATTATAACTGCCACATTAAAAATAGAATCGTGTTAAGAACCCGAGACACTTCGGGGTGACCAAAATAAAGCAGATCAAGTTTGACGAGGTATCTCGGGATTGCCGCTGTAAGAGTTACGGTTCATGCAGAATATATATAAGCATATCCCCAACTGGAAGGCAGAGTTATGATGTCATAACACGTTGTATCCCAATATAAATTTACATCTACGCATGAGTAATCGTTAGACAGAGAAACATTCATAGTTTTAATGTTTCCATATAATATACACGTCAAACATTAAGGTTATAAACACACAACGTAACATCTTTAAAAACTCAGTAATTTTTAAAGATGAACCCATGTGTGATAACCCACATAAAATTATCTCGGTAAGGCCATACACCGTCTGGAGCGAGATATTAATCCACTAATAAACTTAAGAAAAAACATTTTTTAAGATTGTTGAGATTTTCTCGGTTGTGCTTCTTCAGAACAAAAGGAAAAGTATAGAAACTTGCATTTTTCTCCAGCTGAAGTTGTCTCTCCGCTGAGTAAAGGATTCATCAAGAGAACTCATACTTCTTTAAAATATCTTGTTTAATATGCTTTGACACTAAATAACAACATATACGTTCACAAAAATATAAAGCATCTTTGCTGCTTTTTAAAACAGTTGCAGCAACAAAAACCGGAGAAAGAAAACGAGGGCGACCGCTTCGTTTGCGTCCTCAAGCAACAACCAAAAAAACAGTTTAAAACTAAAACTAATCGTACCACCCTTAGACTGTGTGGTGCCATCTAGGAGGAGAAGTAAATGCTTAGAAATATATAACACCATGGGCTATTCAAAAAAAAAAATTTTTTTTTAATCTCTGTAGATGATCTAGTAGAAAAAATAGAGCGATATTTTTTCTTTATTCTCAAACCGAAAGGAAAATTTCATGTCCAAAAGATTAGTGGAGATAGACTTGAAAGACTGGAAAAGCAAGATGATAATAACGTCGGTACATATACTTTATACAGGGTGGTAACTACCGACCGCCCAATAATTACACACATGATTCCTTGTGAAAAATTAATATGGAAAAGTGTTTCACAGTTTTTTGATTTGACCCATAACTAATAGGTGAGATGGCCTTCTGCAGTGACGTCACAAGCTTCGTGCGAAGGCCTTCTATACGTGGTGTTGGCACAAAAGAAGAGGGGCCTCAGAAAAATAAGACGTAGTTGAATTTTTTCCGAGAATTCGCCATGTAGGGTCTCACTTGGCCCCGGGGCAACATGATTCACAACAACCTTCTATAGCAGAAAGCCTCCGCGCGAAGCTACTGATGTCGACCATTTCACCTGTAGCAATTGGATATAGCAGGCCGACGTATGCGATATCTTTATCCAATGACTACAGGTGAAATTGACGACTTGAGTTCGCGCGGAGGCTTTCTGCTATAGAAGGTGTTGCCTGGGGGCCCATGGCTCGGATCTATGAGGGAGGCGGATCGGGATGATCACCAGTCACTAGGACTGTCCCAGAAAAATACGTGACAAAATGCGGAACGTATGGCCATCCCATACGCAACAATTTGTTGCATCACCCCTCCCAACAGCGAGCTCTAGATCCGTCCCTGGCGCTCTTGAGACGGCCCTGGTATTACCAAATCCTCGTAGATGCTTTTAACTCCGAAGCTTAAGTATAACTCAAAAGAGAAATCGAGAAAAAGCAAACCAGTTTTTTTTCCCCTTTTATGTGCGTGTGCACTTTTCATATTTTTACGCAATCGTAAGGCCGGGATTACACTATAAAAGTTTTAGAAAAATTATTTTACAAAACTTAAAAAAATGCAACCAATGAGCGTTTCGGTTACATTCGAGCGAATGTAATCAACAGGCTTATTGGTTGTTTTTTCCAAGTTTTGCGTAAAAGATCTTTTATCAAACTTGAGAAATCCAACCAATAAGCATATCGGTTACATTCGAGAAAATGCAACTAATGATGTTATTGGTTACATTTTTCAAGTTTTATAAAATAATTTTTATCAAACTCAAAAAATCCAACCAATAAAGCTCATAGGTTACATTCGAGCAAATGCAACCAATAAGCTTGTTGGTTGAATTTTTTAAGTTTTATAAAAGGACTTTTATAAAACTTTTATAGTGTAATCTCGGCCTAAGGCGGTATTACAAAAATGTAACCAATAAGCACATCTGTTACATTCGAGTGAACTTAACTGATCCGCCTATTGGTTGAATTTTACAAGTTTTATAAACGAACTTTTATCAAACTTTTATAGTGAAAAAACTTTGATTTTGAATTAAAAAATCCATGTTTGTTTTTTAAGAGCAATATTCGCTTATGTATTTGAATTCAAAAATTACCGAAAATTCGAAAATTACCGAAATGAACGACCACTGTGGTGGTCGAGTGGTTATAGTGACGGACTCGCGATGCGAGGATCCGGGTTCGAACCCCACAGTGGTGGTCGGCTGAAGTTGGTTTTCTGTGGTTTCCAACTTCAAGGCGCAAATGCGAGCCGATCTCCCCGTTAAAAAGTCTCTGCAGAGAGCAACAGTCCTACAACGATAAATCATTCAATCATAACACTTCACTCATAGTTAGAAAAAAAACTGGTGGCAGATGGCAGCACGACACATAACAAGCATTACACAGGAACAAACTTCACGTCAGGTTTCACTACACGTACACACACATTCCCGCATGTACCAATTCGTTGGGGGGTTCCACGGGGGGTTGTGGGCGGGGTGCATGTGTGGTGTAGCAGTAGTAGGTAGGGCTCGTAGGTAGGGTAAAAAAGGGCTCGGGGGTCCATGATGTTCTTAAGTCAGCCACCTCGTTGGGCAATTTGCCTGTTGTGGCGTTGTATTTGTATTTGAATGAAAGAACCTCAAACTAACGGACAAGCTTTTTCTACGCTTCATATGCTGTGTTCTTTCCTTCGTTTTCAGTAATTTCGAATTCATATATCTAGGCGAATATTGCATCTACAAACCAGGGTTGCAAAAACCTGGGTTTTATGTGCAAATTGGGGAAAATTTAACTTTTTTTCCCACGAATTGAATATATCTAACTTAGATATGTATATTCATGTGTGCACCCTTTATTATGTCTGAATATACACTTTTGGTGCACGTTAAATTATATATTTGATTAATAAAATTGACATTCCTACCCCTACCGGGTAATAATTATTCACACGCGCGGTGTGCGCGTATTTCTGAACAATATTTGAACCTTAAGGTTACATGTGAAACTGGCAAGAAGATTGTGTCAATATAAATGAATTTTGACAATGAAAATTCAGTCATGAAGAGTTGAATTCAAAATTTAAAAAAAAAAAAACAGGTAGGTTTTTGGTGAACATTTACGGGATTTTTTTTAATGTTACTACCCTATGATAAAAAAAGTTATACTTTAATTCTACTTTATAGACATTCTATTGCATTTACAATTACTTTTATAGTGCACCTATATACAATACAGTACTTATTGTAATATACAATATGCTGTTTAGGCAATACTTGAAAATATTAATTTAACCCTTGAATTCCTTCTAACATGATTAGATAAGTTAGTAGGCTGCTGAATCACTCATGATTAGCGATTTGGGGAAAAAGATTTTTCTTTTTTACACAGAGGTATATTTTCAACTATATACACAGTTTGATGGTTAATGGAGAAAAATATAGAGCAGGATTTCATAATCTCTTGAAAATATAGATCCTAAATTATTTTCACTTTTTCAATTTAGAAAATAACGCAATATTTATAAACGAAAAGACAAGCCTTGTTAAATCCAGGGCGCTAAGCCATCATGGCGAATGGAAAATTAGCATTGGCACTTGAAATTTTCTATGTGTAACAGATAGGTTAGAGTCTAAGAATGACAAAAAAATTTCTGATGTCATGGCAGTGTGTCTTTCAATATGAAAATGTGTATGAATAAACATTATTCAGAACCGTTCTTTTTCTTTTGGGGGGGGGGGGGGAACCAAGCTCGGATTCTAAGAAATTTGGCTGGTGCCTGAATTTTTTTTTTCAAATTTTTAAAGCCCTGTAGAAAAAAGGTATCACAAAGTGTCCTGATCCATTATATAACCAGAACCATTGGGGTTTTTTTTTGCTTTCTTAATCTAACCCAGGAGTATCTAATTCAGGAGTTGAAGTAATTTTCTTCTCTTTTTCTTGAATTTCTCACTTCAAAGATTTTGAAGAATATTCCTGTTTCATTAAATTTAAAAATGCTAAACTATTTGAAAAAGGATCACAAATAATTATAAAAAACCGCAACTGGTACAGGTATTTGATCTTAGCTTACAAGTTACTCCCTTATGTTATGTTACTCCCAAGCGTCACTAATCTATTGACTCCATCGAAGTGGAAAATAATGGCTGAAAAAACGACGGGTCTTTTTTGGACCAAGGTTTTTTTTTGAGTATATATGGCACTATTAAATTCTTCGCCTACTAGCTCAGCATCAGTCGAGCGTCTTTTTTAAACTTTTTGGTTTGTTCAAAACAAGCTCCGGAATAGATTAGACAATGAAAGAGCTGAAAAAATAGTAAAGTACTACCAGTTACTAAAAAATACTAGTGCGGGCTATAAAACAATTTTTGTTAATTTCAATTACTTTTTTATTTCTAGCGGGCAATACAACAAACAATGCCGACAGGTCTGTCTTAACGCAGGGTCAGTCCGGATTTTCAGGAGCATAAGCGGCCTCCATGATTTCATTATATAATGAGATCTGGTGCTATGATAATGTAAATTAATGGGTGGCACCTCCAGCCGGGGGGGGGGGCAGAACAATACTTTGATCGAGTGGTCAAAGTGTTGTTCCAGGCTGTAGAAACAGCCTTGAGCGTTGGCTATACACAGAAAATTGAGATAATTTGCTTCATTGTGATAAAAATGTTTGCACAGATACCTCATTCTTTGAGACAGCTTGACAAAATAGACAGGGTGCGATTTTTATTTTTTTTTGCGATATGCAAATCTAAAACAGCAAAAACATGAAACACATCTCCGGAATGGTCCGGTCTAAGGTAGCTCTCAAACTTTTGTCAGCCACGGCTTCCCTGCCTTGGTGATTGTTTATCGGCGGCTCCCCAGAATAGTCTTGAAAAGAACCACTTCCATGACATTGAATAGGCACACATATCAATATGGACAGCGTGACGCACACTTTGAGAAACACTAACATAAGGAGTGTGGTCACCCCGCACAGCTGTACAACCACACAATGGGCCCCCAACTAACCGTTTATATAATAAACGCTGGATCATTACATTACCTTCACTGTTTCCCCTAAAATATATAGGGTGATTCTGAATTCATGGGACAAACTTCAAGAGGTAATATAAGACACCTAAACAAGCATTTTTGGTGATAAGAATAAGGGCCGGAACTGGTGGAGGCGTGGCAGTTTCAGGTGGGAACAAAGAACATCATTATAAAATTATCAAATTTTAAATTAGCGGGGGCGACAAATGTCCTACTGTTCCGAGACAACTCGGTGTTAGCGAGGGATCGATCCCCCGTTTATGGATCCGCACATGTCCCAGGGAGTTCAGGCGACCGACATTTTTTTATATATATATTTGTGCAATAAATTTCGCTTTGATTAAATTCAATTCAACAAAGAGAAAGGGTCTTGCTCTTGGATGAGTGTAGAAGGTCCTGGGGAATAATGGGGGGAGCACGAGAAGAAAATATGGTGCGAAGGGCCATTGCCTAAAAAAATGCAACCACTGGACCATATTTTCTTTTAATTTAAATTTTTTCAAATTTATTCAATCATGATATAACGCTGTATAATTATACTAAGAACATCCATCAATGGGATCAGTATTGGATTCGTTCTGATTTGAACACAAAGAACTGTGATAACGAAAAAACTTCGTTTATCATTTTTCCCGATCAGTTATCAGATGATTTTTTTCTAGATGGAGCGATGAACACGAAGGGAACGTAATGTCCTTCTTAAGAAATCATTTAAATGCTTTAAATTCTTTTTTCTAAATCCGTTTGCAGACAGATTTATGGCTTTGCCACGTGCTGTCTATTCGAATTGCTCTGTCTTTTTCACGTTATAAAGTTCCTGACCACGAATTACTAAAATTTGCCGCCCAGCCGAACTTGCTACACCGGCCCGCGTGACACCCTGTACATACGGCATCAGGGCCGCAACTAGGGAGGAGCGGGCGGGACTGATGTATCGCCATGTAAGAGTATAGCCATCGTAAGAGTATCATGGGCCCCCGGGCCAAGTGGTTTTTCGGAGGCCCTACCCGGTAAATCCTAGAAAATTTCAATCGGATCTCATTTTTGTGAGGCCCCTCTTCTCTTGAGGCCCCGGGTGGGCCCATACGTTAAGACGGCACTGGCTAATGCCCCGAACTCCGAGGTAGAGAGGTGCGCAAATGTAATCCTTTCATCTCACCTTCAATATTGAAAGTGGACGCCAAAACGCGTGTTTGCCACGCATGTCGTTGTGGCCCTGTACATCAGTATGTATTTTGCAATGTTTACGATACATACAGGGCCGCCAGCTGGATATTTTTTTAACTGGAGCAAGTAAGCTTTTGTCGTCCCCGTGTAGGGAGAAGTTAGCAGGAGTGGTTGAAGGGGTAATTCGGCGCCCCTTCTAGTTTAGCACCCTGTACAATGGACCCGCTCTCCCTAGTTGCGGCTTTGTGTGTGCATATAAATCAAACTGATTGAAAAGAACGATAGGTGTGAAAATTGTCTTAGTGCACTCTTTGATATTACCCGTATACAACGTTTTGTCTAGACGGTTTTTTCTTTCATTGCAAAAAAAAACAGATAGACAGGCTCATTTCATATGCGATACAAAAATAAACACCAAAAAGACAGAATAATGAAAGCAAAACACATGATGCATCTCTCTCAGGGACATATCCCCCCCCCCCCAGGTTCATACTTATGTTTTTAATGAATGTTTCCAAAGTTTGATACGGAATTTGCAAATATAAAAAGTTCTTTCGTCAGATGTCTATTTTTACTTCTGATAATTTATGAATTTATTACAAATGTGTGGTTGGGCCCCCCTAGTAATTTGTACTTTTTTGGATGAGGTACTAATTGGTTTTTTTCTAAAACGTTATAATCGGGATCCAATGCATTTCATTCAAGTATTTTAAAATATATATCTCGGTTTTAGCGTAATCACGTTACTTTGTGAATGTCATTATGACCGAGTTTTAATGTATGCTCATGTAGGAAAACAAAAAAAATTCATTGGTTAGAAAAATTTAATTTTTTCTTCGTTTTCGTTTATTGTTATCGGTGCAAGAGCGCCAAACAAAGAATTAGTTTCTCTCGAATGGAACTTCACCATTCAGTTCCTCGAATTTGTCTTTTCCCCTCATTTTTATGGCAACCTGAGAAGAGCAATTCCTTTGTCCAGTGCATCCGAAATCCAATCACCCTCCTTGTCAAACCACTTAATAGGCAATGGAAGACAGCAACCGCGAGTCCAGCCGAAACGTAATCAGGGTGTTCAAACCTTTTCAATTAGATGATGGCAGCTTCACGGTTACCCCAACCGTCCAAAAAATGTGGATTTTCTCGGTTGAAAAAACCGCCGTCAGCGGTTGCATCTGTGCGCTGACGGAATAAAACTATAGATGCCTTCCCCCAACCTCAACCGCCTGCAACCGCGCCGCAGTCAGGTCCCGGCCTAAAATACAGTATATATATGTATAGTAATGTAGTTGTGCATGTGCTGTACTAATAACACACATACTTTTGAAGTTGTATTTGATGACAGTAAATTATGTTTTTTTCAATTATGTTGTCTTTTTTTTAGGGGGCCATTTAGCTTAGTGAGAAGGTGCATTCATAAAGCCACGGGCCAACAGTTTGCTGTAAAAATTGTTGATGTAGCCAAATTTACATCCTACCCTGGTCTTGGTACTGAAGGTTAGTCGTTAGCTAATTCTTTTTTGTTATATTTTTCTTTTTAAAATGCAACCAAATATGAAGCAATGTGAAAACATCCCTAATACATTGCAAGCTGGAGACTCTGGTTGCAGCCCTGTATATTATAAGTATAGTGTGTTTTAACTAGATGCTCAACGCATCTAACTGCTAAAAATTCAAGTTTGTGGATGATAGAGTTATTTCCTAATATTCGTTATTAAATCTACATGTACAGTCAAACCTCGTTAATGAGTCACTCTTGGGAGAGCAAAAATATGACTTGATAAGCAGAGTGACTCGTTAAACGGAGTAAGCCATAGCTGTGCCAATTCCTGCATGAGGATAATCGGGACTTCCAAAAAGTGATCCGGTAAGCGGAGTGACGTGATAACCGGGTGACGCACTAACGAGGTTTGACTGTATTTTAGAGATGGAACGAATATTCGGTATTCGGCCTATCCGGCTCTTTTGCCGAGTATTCCGTTTGGCCGAATGTTTGAGTTATTCAGTCTAATATCTGTGTAAATCTAAGTACATCTAATTGATTTTAAAAAATTATATTAATTGCAATTGTTAACATAAATTAAAAATTTACGGATTGTATTTTCAATTGATATGTACAGGGTGATTCAAAACTCAACGTACAAACTTTTAGGGGAGGTAGAAAACACAAACAAAATAGAATCACATAGGAATGTGTATGACCGGAAACATCAACCTGATCAGCCGGAGGATTAACAAAGATGCAGAAATGATAAGCCAATAATGGGTGGAAACACTCTTTATCTAGCGATACTTTGCACGAGTACAGCGTGTACACGTTAAGTTTCACAACATGTGCTCGAAGTTCTCACCATTCAGTTATTCACGCTTCACAACGGCGATGCATTGTTTGTCGAACCCTTTCAACCCCACGGCATTTCGCGGATGTTTGCAGCTGCGACGGAGATTCTTGCGACGTGAATGGTAAGAACTTTGAGCACTTGTTGTGAAAGTTAGCGTGAACACGTACTGTCCTCGTGTAAAGTATCGCTAAATGGCTTGTCATTTCTGCATCTTCGTTTACCCTCAAGCTGATCAGGTTAGGGTTTCCGGTCATACATTCCTATACGATTCTGTTTTGTTTTTTCTACCTCACCTAAATGTTTGTACGTACAATTTCGAATTACTTTGTATACAAGAGATTATGTCAGGATGAATTTCAAGGATAGGGAAAACATGAAACTGAAAATAGAATCATACTACAATAAGGTGAAAGTGAGCATGAATTACACAAGTCACAAGGTTAAGTATTTTTTCTTCAGAAAGATTTTAAGCCATTTCATGCAAACGGTTTAAGCCCAATTTGGCTGAATGTAGAAAATGTTTAAAAGACATGCAGCTGCTATAATTTGATATAATCCACCAAAACATTATTAAGCTAAAAGAAAATGCATTAAAAAAGGATTATACGTGAATAATTTTAGTGAATACAGACATTTTTAATACCCCTGGCAGCTCGTCACAAAAATTCTGGAGGGAGCCAAAATCGTTTTTGCATTGCGTTATGATACGGACAGGGACCGATTTCCACAAGGGGAAGCGGGGCATTTGTCGTGAAACTCATGAATTTGGGGCCCTAAAATTTAAACGCAAATTTTTTTAACAACCAAATATTTTTGACCCCAGTTGCAAGGTGAACCCCACTAACTTACGCTTTGACTAGGGCCCATTGAAGTTAAAATCGTGCGCTGGATGAACACCTGCTAGAGCATAAGCGGAGATAGACTTGGAAGTCTGGGGGTGCACGGTCATTATTGCTACGAGCCGTTAATTCCCAAAAGTCACAGTGACACGATTGGCTGGTGGGGGAGTGACGTAAGCATGAACTGACTTATCAGTTTGTCATATTTGGAAAAAAATCATACTTTTTCATCATTGAAACAAGTCGCCAAAATGACTTTGTGTTGCTATCTTTTAAGACAGAACTCTGTCGGAAACCTCATGACCATGTACTCTGTATTTTACGGGACAAAATTACATAGAACTCTGAGAAAACTTAAAATTTCCCGTTATCACGTCATCTCTAGTAAAAGTACGCATTTTGTGGATTTTCGTCTCTGAGAGAGACAGGTTTTTATCGAATTGTGAATTTTTAATTCTATTGAAAATTTCACACCTCGTTTTGAGATATTGGGTACATTCAATACCACTGTGCTGTTGTTACATTACGCATGCTCAACCCATGGCCCGCGGGCCAAATGTGGCACTCAGAGTGATCTGATGTGATCCGCGACTTCAAACTTAATTTTGTAAAAATTTACAGATCACTTGAGTGACCCGCCGTACAATTCCAGCGCACAATTAAACGGTCGGTGGCATAGCACTTAAAAGTGACTCGTAGGACATTTACAGAGCACTTGAATGACTCTTGGCACAGTTTAACATCACTCGAGCGACCAGCGACATATACACAGTTCACTTGAGCGACCTTGACCTTGGTAAGGTGTGGCCACAACCAGGGCCGTCTTAAGAGCATCACGGGCCCCGGGCCAAGTAGCTTTTCTGAGGCCCTACCAGGTAAATTCTAGAAAATTTCAACCAAATCTCATTTTTGTGAGGCCCCCCGGGCCGTGCCCGGGTGGGCCCATGTGTTAAGACGGCACTGGTCACAACGGGACTCCTAAAAAGACATCTTTTCCCTTTCAAGAAACTAACGAGGAACGTATGTTGGAAATACAATTTGATTTTTTTTTATATGAAAATTGAAGCCGTTGTGGTAACCCTATGAGCTGACAAGTAGGCCCAAACAAACCGCTCTTTTCCCTATACTTAACATGTGTTTTGCCGGAAGAATTCTTTTAAAATATTAATAACTAATTGAATTTAAGCATCATGACATAGGCGGAGATAGACTTGGAAGTCTGGGGGGGGGCGGCACGATGATGATGATATCAATTCATATATGCATAATACATTCAACTTCACCTTCGACGCTGGGGGGGCCCCCTCCAGTCCCCATCTCCGCCCATGTGCTAGAGAACAAGGCCTCGAAGCTTTTGACGTCATTGAAGTAGGCCATCTCACCTATAGCTATTGGATATGCTAGAAAACGGGGTTAAAATGGCGAATTCGTCAGCCTGCTATAGCCAATGGCTATAGGTGAGATGGCCTACTTCAGTGACATCACAAGCTTCGAGGCCTTGTTCTCTAGTAGGGGCTTGATATATACGGGTAATCTATTTTTTTTCCAAATTATTTTTCACATTATCTGTACGCAGTACAAAAATAATAATGCTCTATCAACACAACATTAACGAATTTGTGCAGTAAGCCTAACCGATAGCTTAACGTTCAAAATCACCATTTTAGGTTCAGCAGTTGCGTTTGCAAAATATGAAAAAAAAAATTCATACTTTTCTTTTTTTTATGTACATGGTGCATAGGTAATAGAGTGTATGTTATTTTACTGGCGAACCGTTGATCCTAGGGGCATAATTCCAATTTGAATAAGTATCCAAATAACGTGTAGTACTCAGATATGTCATTCATGTTGCGAGGGGTTGTGTAATTATAAAAATAAAAATGCAACTTTTTTTATGGATACCCTGTGCTCAAAAGCTCAATCACAAAGTTGTCGCCTTGTTTCTCCTGAAGTTGTTCTTGTTCTCCCCAAAAAAAAAATTCACGTTTCTAATAGCAATATTCGCTGAGATATTCAAACTAAATGCGGATATTAAAAGTGGATTTTCTTTTGTTGGCATCAGGAGAGACAATAACTCAAACACAAAGTTGTCGCCCTGAGCACAGGGCGTCCATAAAAAAAGTTAACACTTTTATTTTATAACAACTATACAAAACCCCTTGCAACATGAATGCCACATCTTAGTACTACACGTAATTTGGATACTTTTTAATTAGAAGTATGCATCTAGGCGCTCTTTTTCGCGTGGCCAGAAGCAGCACAATAAACTGTACAGCAATCATCCTTTTTCTCCCTACCAAAACTATCTCGTGAAGGCGCGGATTGGACTGCGCCGAGACAACGCCATCTATAGCTAGATCTCTACTGTAGAAGGTGCTGGCAGAAAAATGTTGGAGTTAAAAACGTTACGGGTGCCCATATGATCCGTATTTTTCGGGAGCATTTTTTTTTATAATCAGGACTTAAAATAATTCTTTTCCGATTTCCTAAAATTTATGCGTTGAAAATTAATTCAATGATATTATATTGGAATCTAATCCATTTGAAGAATTCAATTAATAATGACTGAAGTTTTTTAGGGAGGCCTCCTTCAGGAGCCGCCCCTGCTTAAAATACCAATCTGGACAGTCTGGACATTCTAGGAACTTATCTTTTCCATCTGCATGTGTGAGAGAAATGATCTAACTTAGAGAACTAACTTGAGAATGATCTAACAACAACGTACCACACATAAAAAAATAAAATAGAACGTAAAATGAAAAGATGTTCAGTTTTCTCCTTCTTCCTTTAAATTATCCTTTTTATCCAATTTCTTATTGTTGAATTGTGGGAGGCTTTTATCTCAGCCTTCCGTCAGTATTTGTCTTTTTTTACAGTGCTTTATAGTGTTTTATGTAAATTACTTTGAAATTTTGGGCAATTTCTGAAACGAATTAAACTATTTTTCTCAGAAAAGAATGAATTTTCATTTCATTCATTCAAAGCCATAGCGCTGCGATCGGTGGTGTAAAATCATGTTTCGGCTAATAAATGAGATTCTGGAACAAATTATCTTTATTAGTCCAGGTATCACTATTAAGACACTGAAAGAGGCAAAGAAAATCTGAAGAGGAAAATGAGTCGTAAATTTTATTTTGCATTACTAGTTGAGAATAAATAATGGTTGACATTTCCTTAATTACTATAGATGTAGCAAGTGTTGAAAAAAAAATTTATTCTACACAATATATCATTAAATTTGACTGTCAGTAGCATGTGGCAATAAAAATCTTCTAAAAAAATACGTCTTTTAATATTTATTCAAATAATAAATTGCATAATTAAAATTCAATTAAAATCATTTAAAATTCTGAATGATTTTATTTTCAATTAAATACTAATTGTATTTAACTGATATATTAATTGTGGTTTTAAAGATAAAATAACTAGAAATGCATTAAGGGTGGGACGGATAGTGATTGGGCTGAATACCAAATATTTGGTTTTATTGATTTTACTGAATATTAATTTTCTTGAAATTCATCATCATTATAAATAAAATTGGTGTTATTATGGAAGAGAGTAGATCAACTTTGCCCAAGAATATCAAGAAGTCACCAACGAATAGGCAAATACACGAAAAATACACAAACTCCTAATGCATTTCGACACCAATGGATGTAGTCTTCAGAGGAAAAGATATTTAATCCCTTATCACCCAAGTAGCACAAATATATAGATCTGTATCGTAAAATTCAGTTTTCAACATTGATCTATATCGGCCACGATATCGTTCTGGCTAAAAAAGGCATAGTCAGAGATAAATAGATCTATATATCGTGAAAGTGATATATGCAAATACTTCAACTTTTGGACGATAGATGGCGCGCTTTCAGAAGAAATTCTATAGTTCTCCTGCGGGTGGTTTGAACCCATGCACCCTGAACCAAAGCTGCATTAAGAGATCTTTCAAGCGGCTTTGCCCTGAACTCTTCACATCTCTGACTTCATGAACCAACCCACCACGATAGCACTCTCTGCAGACTACTATTATAACATTAATTTACAAGTAATAGTTTTTACTTGTATTTCAGATCTGGTCAAATTTATTCATTTTCATGTACGTATACACAAAAATTACAAAAGAAAAAAAATGCGAGACATTTTTATCATCTAGAGGTAATGATTGAAAAATATTATAATTAAGGAAATTATATAATACAAAAAACACAACAAAGACAAATTAATGTATTAAAATTGATATATTGTGTGTTATATATTAATCATTCATTTAAAATTATTAATTTATACTAATAGAACAAAAAATACAAAATAAAAAAAATATGCAACACAAAAAAAGTTAAAATTCTCAAAGTATATTTAAAAATGAAAACATCAAAGAAAAAAATAAATAATTTTAAGAAAAATACGTACACATGTACAACAAAAACAAGAGCAAATTTTTCTAAATTAAAAATTATGTGCAATTATAAAGTGGCAATTAAAGTTACGCTGGATAAGTTCTTGCTCCTAAAATACCAACATCTGCGATGTAAAACATACACAGTAAGGATTCAATAATAATTGATCAAATGATTTTGATATATCAACATAATTTATCTTAATAAAATCAAAATTTCAAATTAACAATTGTTTATTCCAACATTTTTAATTTCCATTCAAACAATAATTGTATACTCGACTTCAAATTTTGTCCAAATTTTTATTTGAAAGCAATATTTTTGTTTGAAGATACACAGTATGTTAATATATCAACATATTGTGTATCTGATGTATATCTATCAGGTTCACGATATAGTTCTATGTGCTCTATGATAGATCTATATCATGTATATATCGTGAATCTGACAAAGATATATATATCAGATTCATGATATGGTAAATCTGTGAGATCCAGGATGTAGATCTACGTCTCCTAAGATAGATCTATATCAGGTCTATATCGTGAATCTGACAGATCTTTGTCTGGTTCACGATATAGATCTATTTCAAGCTGTATTAAAATGATTTATTGCTCCAAGTTGTTGTCCTTCAAAGCAAAGATTATTCAAATGGAATCAAATGCATATTCGACTGAAAAATTAGACCTGATCATTTAATATCAAATAATTTGCACCATATAGGGCGAGATCATTCTATATCGTAGTTATACCTGATATTCCTCTACATTTCGATATATAACTATATGGTCCAGATATTGTACTAGTACGTCGTTGTACTACTGGAGTTATCACGCTGACCGAGAATCCCACTGGGATTGAATACCAAATCTTAACTGACCAGACCAGAATCAAAGTTTTACCCCCATTCCCAGCTCCGTGAGGGCTGACTGTGGGATTACAAACGGGCCTTGAAGGGCCTATGAAGAAGGGAAAAATTTGTTGTGTTAACCTGTGAGTGTATGTTTAGTGTAAAAAAGGAGAGAAGAATTGACGAAATTGGGAGAAATGGTCCTGGTCGGTTATTGCTAAAGAAATTTTGCCCGGGGATTAAGTCGTATAAAATGCCGTCACAACACTTCAATCTAAGGAGAGAACAGTTTAACATACATAGTAATTGAACAGTGGTCCAGTACATGCGAATGCGATTGTTATAGCAAGCTCTGTCAATCAACAATAGAAAAGTTCAAAGAAGATTATCTTAAGCAGTCCACCATCACCATTCAACAAAATTTTCATAAAACTAGATGTTCACAAAATAAGGTGGGCACACAAATACACATCAAACCAGCTCAGTTCGCCAGGATGGATTTTTTTTTTTTTTTTTTTTAAAGTTTTGATATATATGCGGTTAAATACGATTAAATAGGTGCCAAGAACAAGTATCGAAAGAGTTATATATAAAAAATAAGAGAAGTGAGTAAATATGTGCAAAAAGATAAATAGGTGCCAAATTATCAATATTATATACACAATTGTTATCTCTCATTCTCCCAATGGAGATGAAAGATTTGTTGAGGTCTACGATAGGCCTTCCTCCTTGCTGAAATACGTGGAGTCGGGGCACTGTGGTAATCAACAATGTCACGTATATGCAGGGCCGGACTTCAGGAATTTTGCGGCCCGGTGCAAAAAGAAAATTGCGGCCCCCTCTAAAAAAATGTATGTAATTACTCCCCGATTTACGAACTTCCCAAGTTGCGAACCGAAATATTTTGGTGGTCTTGGTTTTACAGCGTGCAACGAAAATTTTACAGGCAGTGTGATGGAGATCAAAATCAGAATGTGTGTTGAAGGGAAAGTAATGTTGACAAAGAAGTCTTTTTTATTATTATTATATTCAGTGGCGGATTAAAGTCGGTCAAGGCAACCCTTATAGGTAAGATCTTATCTATGGGGGTGTTGGTTGAGGTCCCGGGAGCAAAAGAAAATAATGGGCCCCTTAAATTAGAAAAAAGTGTGAAGTTTAGGTTTTTCGGGGGCGTGTTCAGTGCGCCCGCCCATAAAAGAATATAATCCACCTCTGATTATATTCTTTTTTATTGTATACTGGAAACAGGGCCGCAACTGGGGGGGGGGGAGTAGGCGGCACTGATGTCCCGGGTGCCAGACCCGAGAGACCACAAATTTCATCCTTTAGCCTCTTCTTCAATATTAGAGAGGATAGCCAAAATGCGTGCTTTCCTACAGCTGGCCAAACATCTGATTGCGACCCTCATCGGAAATATTGGAAGGGCTCAAAAAATATTGGCGAGGAAGGGGACTATAAAACCCAATGTTTCCATTAGTATTACAAATATTGGGGTGGGGGGGGGGAGAGGTTTGATCCCAATACAAGTTTACGCATATGCACATCGAAATTCCTCCACTAATTGAAATGGCTATCAGCGCTTTGATGTTATTGGGGTCGAACTGAAAGCTGCTTCTTTTCAAACCAAATGTAAGTTTCAGAGGAAAAAATTTAATTTTTCACAAATGTTTCCCATTTCAGAAGAAAAGGGTCTCTTTAAAAGGAAGGGTTTCTTTTCTTTCAGGAAAATTGCGGCCCCATAAATTTTGCGGCCCGGTGTGACCGCACCTTTCGCACCTGCTTAAGTCCGGGCCTGCGTATATGCTGGTATTCTGAATTTGCCATGTTGTCAAATTGAGTTCTGTTAAGTTCTTTAATGTATGAAAAAATGTGTGGAATTCCAAGGTCCTTTTGAATATTTTCATTTCTTACAAACCATTGTGCTCTCACGAATCTCCTGAAGATTCTATTCTGTCCACGTTGGAGGATTTTGATATTATTTTTGCTGACATGTGCCCATGCTGGTGAAGCATAAATTAACG
The DNA here is from genome assembly GCF_987345545.1 of Pholcus phalangioides. NCBI lineage: Eukaryota > Metazoa > Arthropoda > Arachnida > Araneae > Pholcidae > Pholcus > Pholcus phalangioides. The sequence goes on from NW_028301610.1 coordinate 40,511,598, forward strand.
TTGGGCGAAGAATTGACTTAAAGAGTAAGATTTTATTTTTCATAGTAAGTGTTGCATGAGGGAACGTCATTTTATTAAGTGCACCCATTATATTGTTAGTCTTTTTACGTGCATTTTTAATTTGGTGTATATAGGATAATGTTTTGTCCAGGATGCAGCCGAGATATTTGACTTTCAAAACTGGACTGAGTGAGGTATTATTGATGTGAATTCTTCTATTCAGGGGTACATTTCGGCAGTGTGTAAACCAAGCAAACTTGCATTTGTCTTGGTTAAGGACTGTATCTGAGTCGATACACCAGTCCGTGATGTCATCGATCGTTTCTTGTAAATTGTTGATTGCTTGCACTGCACTTCTATTACCACACAGTACCACAGCCTCGTCAGCAAATAAGGCTATTATTCCATTGGAAGGTGCCGGGATATCATTTATATATAGCGAGAAAAGCTGTGAACCCAACACACTTCCATGAGGAACCGATGCTCGAACAATTTTTTTTGACGAAGTTTTTCCGCCAATTTTGACCTCAAATGTCCGTCCAACAAGATAATTGTAGAAAAATATAATGATGTAGGGTGGTAAATTACAGTCTATAAGTTTGACAAGTAGTGTTGGATGATCGCACTTGTCAAATGCTTTGCAAATGTCTAGAAAGACTGCTGCAACATAGTCTCTATTGTTGAAATGACTGGTAATACACTATCTACCAATAAGTATTTGGACACCTGTGATAGAAAAGAAAAACTAACTTTATTCAAAATCAATGGTTGGTAGAGCCTCCACGAGAGGCAATTACAGCGTGAACCCTCCGGGGCATACTTTCCACAAGTCCTTGTGTGACGGCTAGTGGTATTTTCTTCCACTCGGCTTGGAGAAGACATGTCAGTCCCTTCACCGATTTTGGACGGGTAGGGCACCCCTTAATTCGGCGATCCAACTCGTCCCAGAGGTTCTCGATAGGGTTCAGGTCTGGGCTCTGGGCAGGCCAGTCCATTCGATGAACCCCATTGGCACCATACCAAGCCTTGGTTAACCTCGCAGTATGACAGCTGGCATTGTCGTCCTGGAAGTAACAGGGGTCCACCCCGTAAAACTGCCACAACGTAGGAAGCACATTGTCATCCAAAATAGTGCAGCAGGCATCGGCGTTGAGCTTACCATGAATGGGGACCAAGGGTCCCAGTCCATACCAGGAGAAACACCCCCAGACCATAATTCCACCTCCGCCGAACTTGACTGTTGGCACAATGCATTCTGGCAGGAGACGTTCTCCAGGCAGACGCCAGACCCAGACCCTGCCATCCGAACGGTAGAGGGTGAACCTTGATTCGTCGCTCCAAAGAACTCGTTTCCACTGATCTACGGTCCAATTTCGATGTGCTTTGCACCACATTAATCGAGTAACGCGGTTGGACTTTGTGATCAAAGGCTTATGGGCAGCAGCACGACCATGAAAACCAATCAGATGTTCTTCCTTACGGATGGTATTCATTGCAACAATACTCCCGGATGCCTGTTGAAACTCCTCGCGGATGAGGGCCATCGGTTGGGTGCGGTTCTTCCGAATTTCTCTGGACAGCACCCGTCGGTCTCTATCTCCCAGTTTCGTTGGTCTGCCGACTCGGGGCAAATTCCGACAATCACAGCTCACCTTCCACTTCTTAATCACATAGGCCACTCTCGATTTTGGGTACTTCAGCTCGCTAGATATGTCCCTTAAGGATCGGTCATTTTTGTGATACCCGATAATTATACCTTTCTCGAAATCAGAAAGCTCCGAACTGCGCGGCATCTTGCATGCGACTAATGCCGATGTTGTTTCCTACACGATATATACCGGCGGAGGGCGTGACGTATCGCAGGACCGCAGATATCGTCATTTGCATAGGTCCAAATACTTATTGGTAGATAGTGTATATTCGGTTACTCTTACTAATTGAGTAACACAGGAGTGATTTTTTCTAATGACGTGTTGTTCCGTGTTGTTCAGGTCTTATCAAATTGAGCTGAGTAATAATTTTATCAAAGCGTGTTAGGACAATTCGTTCAAAAACCTTGCTAATGTTTGATAAGAGGCTAATGGGCCTGAAAGAACTTGGCAACAAAGGGTCAGTACCTGTTTTGTGGATGGTTTTTACAATTGAGTGTTTCCAAGAAGTTGGAAAATAATTAGCAAGAAGTAATGCATTGAATATATTTGTAAGTGAGACAATAATTGTTGTGGGAAGGTTTTTTTAGTGCAGCATTAGAAACACAATCAAAGCCTGAAGCTTTTTTGACATTCAGCTTCGATATAATGTCTGATACCTCAATGATATCAGTTGGTTCAAAGTGTTGTGAACTGTTGACATTATGGTGTCGGATATACTCTGCTATTCTACGTCGCAGTTGAACTTGTGTTTCAATGTCCTGAACATGATTAGGGGAGAATTGCCTCTCAAATGCTGATGCGAAAGTTTCAGCAATTTGCTCCTCAGTGAAAACAATTCCGTTCACCCCTTGAATTTTATTGATGTTGGAAATTCCTTTTTTCTTACATAATTTCCATGCTCGCCAAATATTATTATTTTCTGCAGATGCATTTTCAATAAAATCAGTAAATCTGTTATTAATAAAATGAGTGACTTCTGTTTTTATTTCCCTAGTAAGTCTGTTAAGTGTAATTTTGTCTGATCTTCTTCTATATTTCTGCCAAAGACTACGAACTCTATTTTTGTGTCTGATTTTTTGTAAAATGTCCCTTGGAAGACCATATTGGTTGTCTGACTGAGTTATTTCTGTTGTAGATTCATGCAGTGCATTTTTTATTGTATGGGTTAGCTGAGTTACAGCATCATCAATCTCCCTTGCACCTGGGTCTACCAAGGTGATAGGTGTTTCGTTATCAAGAATGTCCCTGAACCCTGACCAGTTGACTTGTTTGATAATGCGTTTATTACGTGGACACAAAAAATTAATTTGGAAAAACACAGGATTATGCGGAGAATTAAGAATAACTTTATATGCGTTTTCACATCATAGAGAATATTTTTTGACAGTCCAAAATCGATTACATCAGTCCTATGCCTATTTTGAGGCGGGGTATGAGTAGGCACTTTAGGAGAGTGAATACATAAAAAGTTTCTCAAACAGTATTGACGTAACATTCTACCACATCTATTACTACCACGACTGTAAAACAGTCTATTCTTATAGTTCCAGTCACCAGCAACCATAATAGGCAAATTTGTGTTAAAAAGAAAATCAAGTAATACAATATCAACTGAATTTCTAGGAGGTTTATACATTGCACAGAATATCATATTTGTTCTATTGACATGGATTGAAACCGCTGTAGCTTCCATTTGGGACGATGATGGAAGATTTATTTTTTGAAAGGGTATGCTACTTCTTATTGCAACTGCAGTACCTCCTCCTCTGTTATGAATTCGATCACTTCTTATAATTTTAAAACCATTAATTTTGATGTTTTGGCTTGGTAAGAGGAACGTTTCAGATAAAAGCAAGATATCAACTTGATTTGTAAATAGTTCCTCTTTGAGTTCTGGAATTTTACCTTTAAAACCATTGGCATTCCAAGCCATAATGCTCAATGGCGTAGGTGTAGATTCTCTTAGTGTACTAATTATTAGTCAGTAATAAAATGTTAATCAAAGCTTGTACCAATAAATTTATTTTTACGTGCGAAAAACCAGCAGCACTAAGGAGGTTACAAAAGATGTCGTTTAGCTGCTTGAATTCATTAGAATTAATGATTTTGTCTCTATTAACCTGATTCGCTGATGTTGTATCCCGTGTATATGATTCAGCATGAAATGTGTTTGTGGACATTTGTGTAATGTGCGGTTGTTGTGTATGTCCTTGATTATCGGCTTTCCTTAATGTATTGATATCACCAGTATTCTGCACTTCCTCAGAAAAATTAATTATTGAAGTTTCTGAGACAGAAAAAATATTCTCACGTTTAGTTGTTATCAACAACTGATGTAACACCTTAGTATATGCTTTTTTGCATTTAGTTCAGTAAGCTGTAGTGTCAATTCGTGAGGAGTTACCTCCAAATTCTCATTTTGCTTAGTAAGCGGGTGTACACCTTTATAGATGGTGTTATGTAGAATTTTTTGTTTCTCTAGATCTTTGGATATCTGTGTGATATCAGGCTTTTCAATGAAATTGACAATATTCCAAGTTTTTGGTTTTGTTCATGAACGTATTGTCATAGTCTCCGGTATATTATCAACATCATCATCATTATTGTCAAGTTTGTGAGATAATTCTTTAGTCACAATTGGTGACGTCGCTATATAATATTGTTTATTCACATCAGGTGGTAATAGAGGCAAAAATATTCTAGCTCTATTCTGGTTAGCGTTTGGTCGAACTGGACAACCTGAATAGGTAGCCGTATGAGGGCCTCCACAGTGAAAGCACTTTATTTTCCTTGGGTTACCCTTGTCCCTACAATTTTTTTGTCTCATGTTTACCACTACAAAATGCACATACAGGGGCGTTTCTGCATCCATAGGAGCTGTGTCCGTACTAAATCTTAACTCTCAGTTGCTCAGCGGAAAAAAGTACGTCTGTTCATTTCAAACGTCGTGGTCAGAATCAAGGGCGTCGGAAGTGTTTCGAAACTGTGGGTGCTCATCTTTAGTTCTATATCGGAAATCTTCATTTCTGAATCAATCCCCGGCTCCGACGCCACTGGTCAGAATAGAGCCAAGAGCTTGCGTGTAAGACTAATGCAGCAACCTGATTGGATGCTTGTGAAATGGAGTTAACCAATCGGTCTACTCGAATTTTCTTAGAATTCCCACTCATATGACCCTCTTGCCAACAGTGAGCGGCGATGGTAGATTTTTCACATTCCTAATTCTTAACACAACGAGCATGCTCATTTAATCTTGCTTTTATTGACTTTTGTCTCTGTCCTACATAACCTGTAGGTCAGACACGGAGACCCATAAAAGCAACATGGAATGTAATAAGTGTCCCATTGTTTATTCTGTGGTATAGCATCTTTAGGGGGGTATGAAACCAAAGTTTTTAGTAGGCACATCTATGGTTGTTGGACTAAACTTTTTGAGGATGGGTTTGATCTTGAGCGAGACTATTGGATCGTAAGGTACAACTGCACTTTCTTTGAGTGGCCTCTTTGTGATATTTTCTAAAGTGGTTTTCTCTTATAGGCCTATATATTGGTTTTATAAATTTTCTACTCATTTCTCTTCTCCCTGATTGCGTGACATATATATGGACGAGTTTGAGAGTGAGCTATTGAACGTAGTGCCCTTCTCATTTTATCGGAGATATGTGTATAATACTTTTATGTTTCGGGATGGTTCCAAAGGTGACTTAGAACAATTGTTACTCTTTATCACAGACCCTCACGTTCAGTTCACACAACCGAATTTGAAACAAACAAGAACTTTCTATCTTGGACGTATTAGTAACTAAACACAGAAATCACAAATAACGTTTGAAACCTCAGTCTATCGTAAGTCTTTCTCGGTGTCACTACCACCTCATTTTAGATCTTGTCATCTCATGCAACAGAAACTCTCGGCATTTCGTATTTACGTAGCAAGAGCAGTTAACATCTGTTCAAATCGAAACACATTAGACCGTGAAATTGAAACCATCAGAGCGATTGCGAAAGACAGGGAGTTCAACCAACAGTAAGATCGTTGACGAAATGAGTAGAAAATTAAAATGAAACCAACAAGAGAAACCACTTTAGAAAATATCACAGAGAGGCCCTCCAAAAGAAAGTGTAGTTGTACCCTATACGATCCAATACTCACTAAAGATCAACCGATTCTCACAAAAAGTTTAACCTAACAACTATAGATGTGCCCCCTAAAGATGCTATACCACAGAATAAACAATGGGGTATTTATATTACATTCCATGTAGTGATTGCCCTCTTGGTTATATAGGACAGACAAGGAGACCCATAAAAGCAAAATTAAATGAGCACGCTCACTGTGTTAAGAATCAGGAATGTGAAAAATCGACCATCGCCGCTCACTGTTGGCAAGAGAGCCATAGATTTAAATTTCAGGAAATGAGAGTTTCACACAGTCAAGTCCGCAGTCGATTTAGATTTCTATGAAAGCACATATATTCGGGCCTTCAAAAATATATTAGTAAACGATAACAAATCTGCGCCATGCCTCAAATTCATTACGAGCGGGAATTCCAAGCAAATTCAAATAGACCAATCGGATAGCTTCATTCTGACCACGGCGTTTGAAGTGAACAAACGTACTTTTTTTCCGCTGAGCAACCGAGAGTTAAGGTTTGGTATTCAATCCAAGTGGGATCTTTGGTCAGCGTGATAAGTGGTTAAATATATTTTCCTCTGGACTGCACTCATTGGTGTTTAAATGCATTAGGTGTTTGTATATACATTTTTTGTGTATTTGCCTTATTTGTTGGCGACTTCTTAATATTCTTGGGCAAAGGTGATCTACTCTCTTCCATAATAACACCAAATTTATTTATAATAATGATGAATTTCAAGAAAATTAATATCCGGTCAAATCATTAACCAAATATTTGGTATTCAGCCAAATCACTATCCGTCCCATCCTTATAATGCATTTCTAGTTATTTTATCTTTGAAACCACAACAATTGGTGTAAGAGCTGAGCTGGACGAATGAGATCAGAGAGCAAGAATGAGAACCGAAAAGGAGAAATACCCCCCTTTTAATAGGCTGCGGTGCTGTACAAAGTATCGGCAATATTGGCTAAAAAAATATCACCATTTTGAGTTAAATGTTCTAACACTGTGTGAGTGAATTCTATCTCTTCATTAAAAATTAGTAGGTTTGCCTTCTCATTCATAATTTCTTAAATGGTAGCAAAAAATTGCTGTTTATCACAGGCCATTTTATAAGAAATTCAAACTGTGTGATGGGCCACTTTGAAGAAAGGGCATCCAACATTATTGCGGGAGCCAGAATGATTGACAAAAAAACAACAGGTCATTGCCCACGAATGAACATTTTCTCTTTACTCGTGAGCCAAATTAGAAAGGCTTGTGGCAAGCCCATCAGTTCAACTTCTTCCGGGGAGGGCGAAAAACATATATACACACAGGGCGATTCAGAAAAGATGAGAAAAACGTAGAGGTGGTAGTACACACAAAAACAATTTTCAAAGAATGCAGGGTCTAAAATGAAATGCAAAAGTGCTACAGGGGACAACATGTCGTGGATTGTGGCACACCAAGGCGACAGCTCACAGCTTTTGTGCTCGTATTTGGCTGATCTACCATCATGTCCAAAATCTCGTCTTCCACACCTGCTGTTCTGGCAGTCTTTGTACGACCTGCATCAGACCGGGAAGCAAGAAAGGATCTCGTTTCGCACTGCTACCGATGCAAGCGCACAAATGTTTTCGGATTGGGCAACCGCTGTGGGGAAAACCCTCACCGTACATTTTTACTGCCTATGTGGTACTTCCAGCTCCGTAAATGAAATGCATGTTTGCTTTTTCAGTACTACTAAAGTGCGCACATTATCCCGTACGTTACAACTGTTAGAACGCGGTTGTACGCTGGAATAACTTCACAATGCTGGCGTCCGCGCCTTTATTCACTGTAACGCAGATTTGCATACGATTTCTTCTTCCCCAGGTTACATTTGCATGCATGGTGTTCTTTTTCTCCCGATAAATTTCAACAGGAATGCCGTTTTAACGTTTGCGGAACAGCCGTTTCCCAACGCGTTAGTCATGTTAGACCATGCATTCTTTGATGACACACACACACATAAAAAAATTGTTTCTATATTGGTGTATACTATCTATCACCTCTTAAAGTTTTTCGCATCTTTTCTGAATCACCCTGTGTGTGTACACACACACACATATATACATACGGGGTGTTCTGTTAATGGACAGACAAATTCAGAGGCTTGTTAGTAGACATCAAAAGGAACAAAAATTGCAATGGAACGTGGTGTCGCAAACCACGTGAAAATCGCGAAAAACGCATGCAGGTTTTGACGTCATGCTGGAACAAAAAGTACAATAACAACAAAAAGATTTATTTGATTAATTATTGCAAGAGTTGTTGGAAGTGGCGGCCGCTGACGTCATTGCACTGTCTACAACGACGTAAAAACGATTCCTAGGTGCGCTCGAAGATACCAGGTATGCTTTTTATGTCTGCCGCACCGACGACAATCCGCGCTACGAGATCCTCCGATGTGTCCACAGGTGTCACATAAACGAGTGATTTAAGGTGACCCCATAGAAAAAAGTCACACAGATTGAGATCCGGCGAACGTGGAGGACAAGCAACGGGTCCCGCGCGTCCAATCCACCTCCTTGGTGTATGTAACATCGAGGTGATCACGCACTTCGCAGGAAAAATGTGCAGAGCCACCATCATGCATGAACCACATGCCTCGCTGCACTGCGGTGGCACACTTTGCAGCAATTCCGGGAGGACGTGTTGCAAAAAAACAAGGTACGTTGCTTCATTCAGGAAGCAAGTATGGCCCCAAGAGATAATCACCGAGGATTCCTGCCCATAGGTTGACACTAAACCTCTGTTGAGATTTCCGCGGTACACTGGCATGTGCCGCGATTATTCATCGCCCACATGTGTGCATTATGTGTGTAGGCATTATGCCTTCTCGCGTAAAGCTGGCCTCATCAGTAAATAAAACAGTGACAGAAAATTGAGGATTAGAATGTGTGATGAGAGAGAGAGACGTCAAGCATCCAGCACACGAACTGTTCACGACGGGGATAGTCGTCTTCGGTAAGTTGTACCTTCTGGATGTGGAAGGGGTACATCTTTTCACTATGCAGAACATTCCAGACCACCGCGTACTGAAAATTGAGTTCAGCTGCAACCGCTTGTCGACGGGGAATCGGCAAACCGTTGCAGCACGGTTTCTTCCATTTGAGGAGTGCGTACATTGCGCGGTCTCCCTACATCATGGCGTGCTGGGTGGAAGGTCCCCGTCTCCCGTAGTAGTCGATCGATCGTGGCGAAGGTGGTATGGTGCGGACAACGTCTTATCGAATATTGCTGTTGGTACATCCGCTGTGGTGAGCGCCAATTGCCATCTGCTCGAGCGTAAATCAGATGCATATCAGAGTATTCCTCGTTCGTGTAGTCAGCCATCACGATACTCATTGAAACAGACAACTAACCGCTACACCTGCTTGCTACCGTAATAGCCCTAATTTACGTCATCCGCAGAGCGTGGTCCTACCCCAGCGCATGCATTTCGCGACGCTGCTTACGTCAGATATGGTGAGCAAACTCACGATCGCATTCAACGATCAACTGACATCCACCTTACGTCTTCTGGATGAGGAGCCTGCATGCGTTTTTCATTATTTTCACCCTCTCGGCGTGGTTTGCGACACCATGTTCCATTTCATTTTTTTTCCTCTTGATGCCTACTAACAACCTTCCGAGTTTGTCGGTCCATTAACAGAACACCCTGTGTGTCCAAAGTATCCCATTTGAAACTAAAAGAGCAGCCATTGAATACTGGCGTAGCAGTAAAAAAATGAAACATCGCACACTAAAATCTGCTCAAAGCAAGATATAGATTTGTAAAAAGTTTGTCTTAAATGTATTTGTGGGAAAATCAAGTCAACAAATTTGGTGATAAGCACAAACTATCCGAAATTCAAAAATAGGTTTTTCAAAAGTTTCAGGATGCGAGGCGCAGGCATGTAAACGTGCATGACTCGCATTTAAAAAGCTGTGCTTGTAGAGCTCTGTCCCTAAAAACAACATTCGAAGCTTCCGGAAAATGGCTAATTTTAAACAGAAATGTAGAATTGTTAGCAGAAAAATTATTAAAATGATCGCTGTGGGTGAAAAGTAGAGATTTATGAAGAGGATCATATTGTAAATGCTTCAAAAGCATATGTAAATGATGTATGTATATTTTTTTAAGAATTCGCAGTTGAACGATAACCAGATGTTTAATACTGATCAATCGGGTTTTAATAAAGAAATTCATTCGGGAAGAAAACGCTTGGTTTTTTGGGTTCAAAACAGATTGAAATTGCTGCACAATCTATCCATGCTACGACCCATTTTCATATACTATAATGCCAACAATCAGAAAAGATGGGATGCTGCTATCGCCTTTATTTATTGTGTATTCTGAATCTAAAGGACAATTCGGAACCCAAGTTCGGCAGAAAATGTTTCAAGCTGACATTATTTATACCGTCGCTTCGAAATCGGGGGAAATGGGATCAAAAGAACTGCGTGAATATTTATCGGAAGTTATTTTAAAAACACAAACCCGATGAAACCGTACTTTTAGTGGATTCTTGGTCAGCCTTCAAAAGCAATTTGATTGATAGTTTTACGCCACCGGGTAAAATCGTTCATGTGTTCGTGATGCCACCTAAAACCACTCATCTAATACAACCGCTTGATAGGTACGGTTTTCGGGTGTGGAAAAATTTCGTTCGAAAAATTTCAGATTTAGTTATGATTGAACAGATACAAATCGATTTGTGTTTCATCGAAACAATATTTTTAAAGTACAATCCATTGCACACAACCAGTTTTCTTCACCACGCTACGTCAACATGTGGAAATATGTATGGAATGCATGCTCATACACAGAAACGCATCCTAGGTATTTCGAGAATCCTGTTTTCATATTTATTGCAAACGCACTCGATATATTCGCTCGCTATAGTTGGTATAAAATACATTTCTGCTTTATGCATTCATGCATTTCTTCAATGAGCCTCATATTTGTAACACTTTCAATTTATAAAGAAATTAACCCTTTCGTTCGACCTGAATCAATTGAAACAATTATATTTGTTGTAAACTATGCAAGAGAGTACTGATGCATCTAATCTGCTTATTCTGGTTTTCGAGTGATACTTTTAAGAAGCTATTTTTCAAATACTAACGCCTCTAAATACAGCATAAAGCACGTTTTGATAGCATAAACGCATTGGATGTTTTAGTTAATTTTCAAGAATGCAAAGTTGCCAGTTGATGCTAACTGTGTACGGGTTTGGCATCCCAGACCCAATTTTCAACATTAATTTACTCCTCTCCTAATGCAATTCCACAGCTACTTTTTTCACAGTACATATTTTGAACCATCTACTAACGCCTGTAAAATTTTCGTTGAATTCTATGAGTTTAGCTTTTGAGAGTTTCCTTGTTAGATAAACATTTGGTCAACATATCCGCAATATTTTTGTTTACCTGTAATATATATACGTAACAATTTAAACTTTTCTTGATCTAATAATTCCTTAACAAAATAAAACCTTGTGCCAATTCTTAGATTTTCATTACAATTTCTAGAAAAATATGTTGCACTTTCATTATCGCAATAAATTTGGGGGAATAGATAATGGTAATTCTAATTTTTCATAATTTTCTAAAATTCTCATTAACCAAATTACTATTTTCACAGTTTCTGACAATGCTATATATAAATTCGAATAACATTCCTGATAGTGCTACACACCTTTGTTTTGAACCTTTCCATGAGATAGGTACATTTCCGAACATTTGCAATATCCACTTATTGATTTATGGCTATCTCTATCTGATGCTCAACTAGCATATGAATGAGCAATTAGATCGAAATTTGAACATTTGCTCAGGTTTATACTATAATTGGCAGCCCTTATAACATAATGCAAAATTTGGCATAACATTCTCCAATGTGCATCTCATGACTTCAAACCAAGACTTTGTATAGGCCTACTTTGAAACACGTACAGAAGCATTGTTCTGTTGAAACAAATACTGAACAGCATAGGCGTACGGAGAATTTTCTCGAGGGGGTTTTCAGATTTTCTTTTCCTTCTGAGGGGGGGGGGGGTTTACTTTTTTTTCCTGCAAAATAACACTATAATCTTGGCTCGGGGGGGTTACAACCCCAACCCCCCCCCCCCCCTTGCTTAGGCCAATGCTGTACAGAAGTTATAAGAGGTGCCTCAGGTAGTAGATTTTCTGTCAGAATGTCTTGATAAATGCCTGTGAGTTCATTTTCCAGCTTATGAATGCGATTGGAGTTTTTCCTTTGAGATGCAAAACCTCCCCAAACCATCACTGACCCACCACCGAATTGGCATTTCAAAAATATGGCTCTGTCACGGTGTAGGTGATGCCAAGTAATACACTGGTGTAAGAAATTAAGATAATTTGCAGACTTGGTCGATTATCTCTAGAACTACTGTACCGATTTTAATGAAATTTGATATGTACATACATTGATACAATACAAAACAAATAACCATTCAATAATTGTAATACGCACGATCATGCGTGGAGTCGTTGGAGTCGGAAGGTATGAAACAGCGGTTGCAGAATAAACAACAAAATGGGTTAATAGGGGGTATGGTCCCCTCTTACTGATATACAGGTCTCGCAGCGTGATTTCATACTTGAAATAAGGCAGTTTATCACTTCCTGTGTCAATTGGTCCCACTCGTTCCGCAACGCTGTTTTCATTCCCTGGATGGTTCCCGAAGGGGGGTTGCGAGTTGCAATTGCCCTCCCCAGAGCGTCCCAGACATGCTCTGTAGCAGTGGTTCTCAACCGGGGGCCCTAGGATATTCCAGGGGGGCCACGGATGAAAATCTTGCAAAAGGGGAGCCACGGCTACTGATACGGGGGCCACGAAGAAATTTGTGACATTAAAATTTTTTAGTCACTCTGACTACAAAAATTTAATTTCAAACAAACTGTGTGCATATAGAATATCTTTTTCGTTATTTTCCCCCATTCAAGTGACATTAACAGGAGGAAGGAAATAAAAAAAGTGGTTCATGTAATCTCGGTGGTTTTACGACTTGGGGGTGATAGTAGGCCCACACACAAAATATAGAAGCGGTTTAAGCAAAATGGAATAACTGTAAAGACAGAAAATTGTGTGTGTTCAGACTTTTCATTCAGAGAGGGCTGCCAAAAGAAAACAGACAAAGATTTGTTGACCATTCATTGACATTCTTTTCAGTGCTGGTAGTAAATGTAATCCAAGAAGTAGATGGGTGAAAAATGAAAGCTCGTAAAAAACCTATCGTTTTCATGCAATTACAGACGGATAGCCATCTAGTTTAGCACAAAGCTATCTTCAGCCAGCACTGAGTGGTCTGATGGGGAATATATTTATAAAAATCGAATAGAGAATGTGTATGGGGTATTTTTTATGAATTTTGAAAGGGGGTGCCAATCCATTGCCTCTGCTGAAAAGAAATAAAGTCGAATTCAGTTATAACGAACTCCAAGAGATCAAAGCATACATGAGGAAAAATGCCCGCGAAATTTAAAATTTTTTAAAACTACATTGCTGTGATATTGGGACAGGGGCGGCTTAAGAGAGGGTGCAAGCAGAGAGGGTTCAATGCAATTTTCCTATCCTGCAAGAACAATGTTGTGGACATTAGAAAAAAAGTTCTAAAAAGGCGTACTACTACATTTAAAGACATTTAAATCCGTTTATTAGAGATTCACTGCATCCGCTGATTTTTAAAAAATGTGCAGTAAATTCTCACGTAAGTCTTCACTTTGAAATGTCCATAACCCACTCAATGCCGTCTCTTTGTATCTGTCAACCTAAAATTTATGGTTTTTAGTGTTGATAATACGCATGCAAAACCAATTCAGCGACGCGTTTTCACAATCTGCAAAAACTGCATGGATTTGATTGTTGGAAATGATGTCTAAATGCCAAAGATTTGGAGTTCCGATCAAAATGAAAATGTCAAATAATTGAAATTGTGCTTCGTATAAATGAAATATTTTAATATTTAAAGCTATATATAGAGAGATTAATCGTGCCCGTAGTCATACGTCTCATAAATGTGAAATTTTGTCATAAAACAGAGTGAGGCACGAATCCCCTTGCGCACAAGTGGAATTTATTTACGCACAACCGAGCCCGTCTTGGCCATTTTTCTCCCCACCCTTTCTTCCTTCCTAAATTTATAAAAGTAAAAAGGACATAATCATTATAAAAAGGACTGTTTTCAGATCAAATTGTCGAAGTTCAATTACTTTACTGCAAAAATGTCAGATTTTTTTGGGGGGAAATACAGTCAAACCCAAAGCATATTAAAGACCTTTTATTAATACGCTTTCCTCAAACCCCATTAGACCGGAACTCCAAGAGACCCGAGAAATCACTTCGCAATAACAAAATTTTGTTACAAAGGAATTCCAGATTTTTATATTGTTCCTATGTAAACTTATCTGGGGGGGATTAGAAAAGTTTTCGTTAAAACAATATTTTTTTTCCATTGTAACGGTATTCGTTAAAATGAGAGTCGACTGTATTTCGTCGCAAACTATTTTTTTACATGTATATGCAGGCTGCATGGGTAACAGGGCGTATGGCACTTTACTGGTGAGCCGTTAGTCTTAAAGACATACCCAACTAGAAAAAGTATCCAAATCACGTGTCCAACTCAGAAATGTCATTCATGTTGTAAGGGGTTGTATAGGTATAAAATGAAATAAACTTTTTATACCGTCCCCGTGTGCCAAAAGAACCCAATTAAGAAGTTGTTGCTCTGTCTTTCCCGATGCCAACTAAAATAATTTCACGTTTCTAAGTGCAATATTCACCGAGACATGCGAATTCGAAAAATTGGGGAAATTTGGGAAAAAAACAGCATTCAATGCGGGTAAAATGGTTTCCCCTCATTCAATGCTGTTTTTTTTCCAACTTTCTTCGAATATCTCAGTGAAAATTTGAACTTAGACACATGAATTAGACACAGAAATTTTTTTTGTTGGAGACCAGGAAACAACTTTCCAATTGGGTTTTGGGGCACAGGGTGTCCGCATAAAAAGTTAACATTTTTATTTTAATAACTATGTAACCCCTGGCAACATGAATCAAATATCTGAGTACTACACATTATTCGGGTACTTTTTCGCAACTAGAAGTATGCCTCTAGGACCAATGGTTCGCCAGTAAAATGCTATATGCCCCGTTACCTATGCGCCCTGTATATTAAATATAGTACGGACTGTTACATGAAATGTTGTGTTTAAGCCAACACACACGTTGCTTCGTTCGCCTGCGAGAGAGCGGCCACATTATTCACCAAAAAGCCACTTGAAGGCAGCTTATCATCCAATGAAATATCAGATTTTCACCGTATCGAGATTGAAGTCAACAAACTGATAATTTTCTTATTTGAAAATCTGATTATTTATATTTTCCGATGGGCTTGAAATCCTGATAATGGATCATTATTATGTTCACACGAACAGTTTTGCCACTGCGTACACGATTTCTCTCGAATGAATGGGTCATACAAATATTTAAAAAATACGTGGGAAAATTTTAGTTCATTTTTTTTTAAATTCATTGTAGGGCTACAACATGAACCCATATCCTTGATACATGTATTATTGTTTAAAACGATGTGGAAGGTTGAACTTTTCAATTGTGATTCATTCGTGTGTGTATGTACATTACTACTCTTTACTACTTACCCTCATTACTACTTTTATCCGCATGAAGAGAATAAAATTAATAAAACTGCTTGCTACCACTTTTTGTCGTTTTTATCATTCTAAGAATGCGTATTTTAGAAGCTACAACTGACATTTCTCAATGACACCATAATCATTTACACAAAAAAAAAATAATTTGGAAATAATATTTATACTTCAGACAATTCTTGAATTACTATCTTCTAATGGGAAAATGGGGGGGGGGAGAAAGGAAGGGGGAGTAGAAAATTATTCATGTACGCAAGGGGGCCACAGGAATGAGAAGTGGTTGAAAAGGGGCCCATGGACAAAAAAAAGGTTGAGAACCACTGCTCTATAGGGTTAAGATCTGGCTGGCCAATCCATCCGGCGAATATCCTCACTCTCTAGAAAATCGTCGCGCAGAAGAGCTCTATGTGGCCTCGCGTTATCGTCCATTAAAATGAACTCGGGGCCAACTGCACCCCTGAAAAGGCGAACATAGGGCTTCAAGACCTCATCCCTATACCTCACACCAGTCACAGTGCCTCTTTCAAAGACATGGAGAGGTGTGCGGCCATCCAACATGATGCCTGCCCAGATAATTAAACCTCCTCCGCACTAATGGTCGATTTAGCGGACATTGGAGGGTAGGTAGCGGGTCCCTGGTTCTCTCCATATGAACGTACGGCGAGAATCGGTGCTTAGGCTGAACCGGGACTCATCAGTGAAGAGAACGGTCGCCCATTGATCCATACTCCAATCTCTATGCACCATGATAAACGGATTCTCCTGTCCGTAGAAATGAGCGGGACGCAAACAGCAGGTCTTCTTGCAAACAACCCTCTCTCATGAAGTCTTTTGGAAACAGTCACCCTTGATACACGGGTTCCTGTGGCTGCATACAAGTCGCGAGAGAGCTGAGAAACTGTGGCACTCCTGTTACGCCTCGCTATAATCGACAAATGGCGATCTTCTCTGGCCGTGGTGGTTCTTGGACGACCTTGCCCAGGCTTTCTCTCGATGGATCCGGTATCCTAGAACTGTTTCCATAAGTTACACACGATGCTGGGCGTTAAATTGAACTCTCTACAAATCTGGACTTGAGATTGGCCTGCTTCTAGCCTCCCCATTCCATCATCTAAACGTTGGTGGTTACTCATTTTTACTGTTACAATTTGAAATTAACCGATTGCTACAAAATAACACCAAGAAATTCGCCGAGGTATGCTGGCGAACGAAATGCGTCTTAACTTACGCGCGCTTATAAAGCCTGTTCTCTACTGGCTCCGCCTACACACACGTGTACGCTTACGTATTTGACGTACAAGATTTGCATTTTTGTCTAGAAGCAGTGGTTTTACATTCAGTTCAGTTCTTTTCATGAAATTCGATAAAATATGCAAATTATCTTAATTTATTTCACCAATGTATTTAAAACCATAAGGTCTATATATGTGTAAATTGAACTTCTTCTCATCAGAGAAAACAACATCATATTCCACTTGGCGCCAAAAGATACATGCTTTTTGGCGAATTGAACTCGCTTTTATCTGTGAGAAATTTCATTCGGAAGGGGACCACTTTCATTTCGGGGGGACCAAAGTGATAGAACAATAGATTTGGCCATTTCATTTTCTCACATTTCTGGAAGGGGGAACCAGACCCATGTATGAAACTATAACAAACAGTCTTGGATCTTTTAATTATTCTCGCCATTTCGTGATCAGACACACTGGCGTCGGAGCTGGGGGTGTTGTGGGTGCTCGATCACCCACACACTCTTGTAAAACGGAGTCTCCGTTGCCATCACAATTGATAGAGCCTTTAGGCGCCGATACTGTAGTGCTCCCACAACCCCGTCTTCTCACATTTTTGCTTGTGTCCCTTTTCCCTGTTTTGCCTAAGGGATGGAGGGTATCCAGATGCATATGTTTTGGTGTGGCTTCAGAACCGGGGTGCTGCTGCTGCTTGAGCACCCACAGTGTTTTGCAGTAAACAAAAACCTAACAAAAAAATTAAAAAATCGTTTTTTCTTCACCCTATACGTCTTGTTCTGTGGTGTTGCTATACTTGTCCAGTGGTTATTTGTACAGCTTCAGGCACCTACGATGGGTATTTTTGGAGCCCACGTCCACTTTTTTTTTTATTTTGTCCACGCAGGCGTCCTTCCTTTACCTCAGGGTAGAAGTGTTTTACAATAAATGAAATTCTGCATTGATGGGGCGATCCATACACACGTTTCAGTCGAATAAATGAATGCCTGCAAAAAACTTTTAAGGGAAATTTGTCTCCTTGTTTATGACTGACACCGGCAGGCGGCAGATATGGGATCATTTGCTCATAAGGTCTTGACAGTGGTGCAATTGTGCGTGCATTTATTTTGTTAGACCAGCGGTTCTCAACCGGTGCTTTTCGGAGTCCTGCGGGGCTCCTCTGGAGGTGCTCTCCTGGTTCACCTCTAGAAGGGCTCCACAGTCATTTTAAAAAAATCAAATAAATCAGTAAATTTGATAAATAAAAGAGACGAACCTACGAAGCTCCGCCATAGAAATTATATACTAAAAAAAGGTCCCCGAATATAGATAAAGGTTAAGATCCGCTGCTTTAGACTGCTCATCAAGGCAAGTCCTCTGAGTGTTTGGACCTTCTTTTATTTGAAGCAACTAAGTAAGCAATAGTTCCACTTATACAGTATCAAGTGGTTCTCGAGTGTTTGCCAACCACGACTCTCCAGGATGTGGAGGCCATGAGATTGTGAGGGCGCAAAACATGCCAGCCCCTAGAGTGGTATCTTTTGCGGGGGCCCCAGACCTGACTTTCACGGACCCCGTTTTAATGAATTTATAGCGCGAAAGAAAAAAAAAAGACGAGAATCGACCCGAGCCCCAGGACTGGAACCCTGTCAGCCCCACCCTTGTGGGGGTCATGCCCTCATGATCCAAGCCATTGTTTCTCCTCCGCCTTTTAAAAGTGCTGAAAGAAATCCATTTAGAGCACGGAACAGGCACTCACCAATGTTCCAAACTCACAGTGCCACCCACTAGGAACCACAACGTGCACTTTTGGAACCATTGATATCTAAATTTTTTTAAGTAAAAAAACTTTGTTACATTAATGTATATTAATGTATATAGCAAAAGACTATATTGGCAGGGCCACAACTAGATGCTTCGTCACCCGGGCCAGTGCGCATTTTGGCGCCCCCTTGTTATGTTGAAGGAAAGGTTTAAGAATAAAATTTACGCCCCCTCTAGTCCAGCGCCCGGAGCACGAGACCCGCCTGCTCCCCCTAGTTGTGGCCCTGTATATTGGGCTCGCTAACAGGGTTTCAGCCCGGGTGCCCGGGACAATTCGCTTATCATTTTGTTAATTAAGTATAGAAGGGCACATGAAAAGTTTAGTCTGAGGCTCTGCTGAAGGATGCGAGAGTCAATAGGGAGGAGGATACAGCCAATACAGGGAATATCTTCCGAAAAATCTTGCAATACTAACCTTAAAAATTTTAAGATGAAAGAATTTAATTAAAATATCTCATATATGTGGGTATTTTCTCTATATACCAATATATGATAGTTTAATTAAATTTTCTCAAATATTTCGAATTTTTTTCAGTTATCTATTTGATTGCATACCAAATCAAAACTTTTTTCATTGCTTTTATTGCTGAGAGTTTGCCACACATATATTTTTTTCAAAATCATTGATATTTTTACAATTGTGTGGTTATTAAAAATATGAATGATATAGAGCAGGGGTGTTCAACAGCTGACCCGTGGGCCGCATGCGGCCTGTGAAGTGATTTTGTGCTGCCCTGACAAGGTAAAAGTACCATGTATTAAACCAAATTTGTGATCATTATTTGAAGTATCAGTTCCAACAGCGGATTTCCTGGTTAACAAACTGCTTACAAACTACTAATTTCTAGTGACGAAAGTAACTTAATAATTAATTGAAATAATGGTGAGGGCTTATATGCCGAAGTGGCACCACTGGTGCTACCCCTAACGCTGCAGCAGACCATTATGTTGGCCCATGAATAGAAAGAAGTTGGCCACCTCTGATATAAGTGTTATGTAAGCATACCTGAATTATTTAACATGATATGCTAATAGTACTATAACTCAATTTTACCTCTAGATCTCAAAAGAGAAGCCACAATTTGCCATATGTTAAAACATCCACACATAGTTGAATTACTGGAAACATATAGTTCTGAAGGAATGCTGTACATGGTTTTTGAATTGTAAGTAAATATTGTTTTTCATGATATATACCTAATTATATATATTACTATATTTCTTATGTGTGTAAATATTTGTCACATGAGTGCAATGGGCCATTCATGCATTAAGTAAGCACCAGTGAGGAGACAGGGGGGAGGGTTTGCTTTGCTTACTTTTGATGACAAGGCAGGCATTGTTGTGAATGGTGATTATGCAAGCAATTGGGTGTGAAAATATGAAAATGGGAAATAATTTAATTTAAATCAGAACTGAAGAAAATCAAATTTTGCACCAAAGGATTGGGAACATATATCTTCCTTCAGTTCCAAGAAAATCTAATACCATGTAGAACCAAAGACATGCAATTATCAACAGCTCTTGTTAATTAAGCTCACTCCCGCTCAGATTGGTTTTTAAAGAATCATATTCACACCTTTTTTGCCACAGCATCAATACATTATTTGTAAAATGTAGCATCAATACAGTGGAACCTTGTTTATACATCGCTCAGTTATAGGACTTTCATATTTGTACAATGTT
Source organism: Pholcus phalangioides (assembly GCF_987345545.1). Taxonomy (NCBI): domain Eukaryota; kingdom Metazoa; phylum Arthropoda; class Arachnida; order Araneae; family Pholcidae; genus Pholcus; species Pholcus phalangioides. Next base: position 40,531,824 of record NW_028301610.1, read on the forward strand.
TGGCTTTGGTTGCAATTGATCATTTATTCAACACAAAACCTCAATTATTCAGCATTTTCACTTTGATTCAAACTATAAATTTTTTGAAAAAATGTCATTATCCATCAAACAAGCAGTTTTATTATTTTTTATTTTAGAGACAAAACATACAAAACAGAAAGACAAAAAGAAAACTACAAAGCAAACACTGTTTGACCCAAAGGGATATAATCCTTCCATTGGTCATAAACAATAACACAATGTGACAACTTCCTCCACAACCTTGAGAGAAAGTGTACAAACACAATAATACTCGATAATAAATACACAATAAGCAATAGTACTCAATATCCAAACTAACTTTTTTTGGAAGAGTATTACTTAAATGTTTAAAAATGTTAGCACTCTCTCTCAAATTACAGTGATTAGTTAATTATCAAATAAAATGAACTGTTCAATATCCATTATTTCAAATGCACAATTTATTATAGTTTTTTTAAACATATTAAGTGAAAGCTGTTATCTATCGATACCATTAAACTCATTGCATAATCTTGGAGCAAGAAAGATTTTTTTGTAAATTGTTTTTCTTGGTAATGGTATATGATATAAATTCTCTATTTGTATTATACTTCTTTGTGTAATTGCTCTGTTGGGATACCAGTCAGGATTTTTATACATGAACAGTAGTACTTTGTATAAATAAAGTTGACATACATTAAAATGAATTAGTGATACATTGCCTTTCGAGAAAATATTGTTAATATGCAGAATGTCTCGTCGAAAAAAATCATTTAAACAACTTAAAGGTAGAATAGAATTTTTATATGTTCCTCCCCAGACAGTTATTCCATTTAATATATGTAGAAACACCCATGCATAGAACGCTTCTCTCAAACTGTTATAGATTTTAGTTTAAACATCAAACCCCAATTACTCCTAGTTTATTGACACTTGAAGTAGTGGGATCTTTCCATTTCAAGTTGGGTGAGATAACTAATCCAAGATATTTATAATTTATAATTTACAATATTTACAATATTACACTTTCTATATAAGCACAATTACAAATGGCATCAGGATGAAAATCACCCCATTCACGAAATTTAACTTCAGTTGTCTATGTGTGTATTTATATTTATTAAATTAAAATGCATCCATTTAGTTTCACTTGCATTAAGCTTTAGTCATAGACTTTTAATTCTTTTATTTATGGTGTAATTGTCTTTTTCTAAATTTTTTATCAAATCTTCAGTTGTGTCAGCTGTACAAATTAAGACAGTATCATCTGTGAATGACACCAGAAATATTAACGTTATGTATTTCATTTATATAAATTAAGAATGGTATTGGTCCCAAAACTGGTCCCTGTGGGGTACACCCCTGTAGTTACTATTTTAAAATCACTTGTACTGTTATTAATTCTTACCGACTGTTTCTTATCTGTAACAAAAGATCTAAACCAGTCAAGGGGAAGGCCTCTCTTATTCCAATATTTTTTAGTTTTTCTAATAAAATATCCCAATTTCAAATGCCTTGCTAATATCAATAACGCAGCTGCTACTTTTTTATGATTTGATATGTGATCCCTAAATTTTTAGTCATAGCCATTTCAGTGTTCATTTTTTGTCTAAAACCGAATTGACAATGCGAGTAATAATTAATAGCTTTTAAATAAGAATAATAAAGTTACTGTTTTATTCATTTCTCTATTAATTTCAACAAAACAGGTAATATTGAGATAGGTCTCTAATTGTTCATATCCTCTTTGTCACCTTTCTTGTATATGGGTGTGACAATAGATTTTTTTCAGTTCTGTGAAAAAAATTCCAGTACTCAAGGATTTGTTAATCAGAGTAATTACAACACCGATGGCTGGTCAGGATAGATAACCTTTAGCATTCTGGATGTTAAACCATCATTTAACGTAGGTTTTCTATTATTTAGTGTTTTAATTAAATTGTCAAGCTGTGTGAAATCAATTTCTCGAAGAACAAATGAATTAATATTAGAATTTTCAATCTGTGTAGAAATTGCTTTCTTGATTGTTTACATCATCATTTTGCACCCGATCTGTGAAATTGGTATTAAAAGCATTAACTAGTCAGTGTGGATTATCATAATTTTGTAATGTGATATTTTTATTATTTATAAGTTTATTTATGAATTTCCATTGTCTCTTTTATTTGATCCAAAGTTGGTGAATTTCTCTTTAAAAAATAGTCATCTTTATTTTTCTTAATTAATTTTTTTACATTAACCTCATATTGTTTATACTCAGTTTTATAGTCAAGTCTGAATGGTTTTTTACAGTGTTTTATATACATCTTTTCTTTAATATTTATCATTTTTATCAAGTCGTTTGTAATCCAGTCATTGTGTCTTGTATAAACAAAGGGTGTTCAACCTTTAGGATAGTGCAGGCCAATTCACTGACTTGAAATGTGTCTTGGATACACTTTATTAAGTGATCTAGAACAGTGCCGTGTATCACCTAAGTGATTTGCAAATGTGACACGGGCCACTTGAGTGACCTAGGAATGTGTCGTGGATCACTAAATGATCTTTAAATGTGCTGCGGATCACTAAATGATCTTTAAATGTGCTGCGGATCCCTAAATGATCTTTAAATGTGCTACAGGTCACTTAAGTGCTTTAAAACCATGCCGTGGTGATCTGTAAATAGGCTACAAGTTACTTCAGTGATTTGAAACTGTGATCGGTTCATTCTGTTCTGTATTATAAATTATAAAGCAAGGTTATCTGTGCCACAATGAAAATTAAAATAATATAAGAAATAAACTGAAATTATTCTTCCACGAAGAAACCTGACTTAAGTGATCTTTAAATGTGCCATGAATTGCTTTCGTGCTCTGGAACTGTCTTGAGGTGATCCCTAAATAGGTCAGGGATCACTTCAGTGATCTGGAACTGTGGCGTGGGTCACTTAAGTGTTTTTTAAATGTGACAAAAATTGCCTCTGTGATCTAGAACTGTGCTGGGGGCATTTTATGTGACATGGAAATGTGTCGCCTAGTTTATTTTTACAAAATTAGGTTTGATATTTTGGGCCACATTTAATGAAGCTGAGGGTCACATTTGGCCCCTGTAGGACATGGGGTGAGTTATACACAACTAAAAAGAACTACAGACTCACTGAAGTACAACTTTAAAGAAAATTGCCATTCTTCCCTTGAATTGGTACATTTGACAAGGCATATCTTCCGGGTGTTAAGTTTAATTTTGGAAATAAATGTAGCTGTAAATCGCGGAGAGTCTTTAATGGGTGCACCTGTACCAGTTCCATGTTTTGTGCAATTAGAATTGTTTGTGCTCTTTTAATTCTGCACCTGTTTGTATGGGTCAGTCCCATCTCAAGTTTTGGTGCTTCTTTTACCTTTTCTTTGGGAACTTTGTCCACATTACATGAATTCTCTTTAGTAACGTGCAATACTGGGTACGGTTTACTAAAGGCAATTGCGTGTTATTGATAGGGTCAAAGGTAGCGGCAAGAAGAAACACCAATTGATCTTTTATTAGACAGGCGGCAGTTTTGGCGAGGGTTGAAGGTGGCTTCAGGGTTTGAATGGGTCAGGTTCTTGGGATGAATTTTAGTCTGGATGAGGACTGGTTAGCTGTAGGTGAAAAGGAATGAAATGAACCAATGAAGGACAGGGGTAATTTTTCAGGAAGAGGGATATTAAGTTAAGAGATGGAAAAGTTAGGGATTTCAAAGTTGATGCAGAGAGTGAGCAGGTTGGATTTTGAGGAGAAGGGTGTTCTCAGGTGTTGAGTAAGAGAAATGTAAGGATTAGTCGGACCAAAGAAATGGGCCGAAAACAAAAGACCAAGGAAGTGGTATACGTAATTTACCGTGTTTTTGCAAAGAAAACAGAATTCGAGCTATCACCAGTAGTTATGTGCACCTTGATGACCAATTCAAAATACACTATTTTCTGTATACAGCAGGTGCTTCACTGATTAGTTGCTGACATTTGCCACGCATATGTAAAATACTTCGTTCATTTCTGAGAACACATACTAAATCGTTATAATAAGACTGCTAGAGGTTTTTACCACTGGCCATAAATAACGGGTCCAATGGTTGAAGGTGGTTTTCTATTGACAGGAAATTCCTAATCACTCACAATTATTCCCTTTGGAAGTTATGCAGCTTGGTGAATAGCACAGATGTTCTTCCAGTCTCCAAGGAACATGGGATACCGAGTTTTCTCTTGGCATTATTGTCTTTAGGACATTTTCAGGGTCATTGTTCTTAGGACAACAGGGTCATCTGGTTGTCAACAGAGAGCCCTGAAGCAGTGGGATATTTTCAGTGAAAAGGGATGGAGAGTATATGGAAAAACGTTCCCCACCCATACTATATTTTTTGGGTCTCATGAAGATGGATACTCAAAAATAGGAAAAGAAAAAAAAACAATTAAAAATACTTGTTTCGAGGGGGAGGGAAGGGCCAGAGACATGTTTCCCTTCCTTTGGGCCTTGCAATAAAACGAAGGATTTTCAGTGTGATAAGGGAAGAGGAATCCTCCAAGTTCTTATAATTTACAATTGTGGCTGGAAGCCTTTGTTCTAGAACTCTAGGAGGGTTTTCCATCTTTCCCCTTATATGATTTTTAGACTGAAAAATTAAAATAATATGTACCATAATAGTGAAATAAACCAATTAATTATTCGTGGAAATGCTTGAAAAATGAAAGGGTACTGAATATATTCTCACGGCCTGGTATGATTGATGTCACGGTGGTTGAGAAACACTGTCCTAGAGTGTGCTTCTGATCAGGGGAAGAAAAAAGAGCCCAAGGGCTTTAGGGGGTACACTGGCAGATTGAAGGCTGGTAGGGGCATTTTAAATCTTTTAAAGAAATCTTGAGTTACTGTCTTTCAAAAAAAATTTCAAATTTACAAAATTAAAAACAGCAAAAAATGCTTTTCTTATAAAGATGTTTCTCTCTTCATTAATTTTTCACAAAAAAATATTTAATTCTTTTATTTCTTGTAGGATTGCAGCCAAATCTTCCTAGATTGAGACCAGTACCAGTCTAGAAGGTTTTGACCCAACTCTTAATTTTACTGGCAAGGTGGGAGGTTTGAGCTTTGATTACTTTTGCTGCAAGGGAGAGTCGGTTAAAATGGCTAAAATTCTGCTTGCAAAATACTGGAACAGCCTCTAAGCTGCTGTTGGAGGAAAACCATCAATTTAAAAAATATACATAATATTACCCCTGCATTAGCACAAGTTTCATACATTACAAACTTAAAAGAATTTCTGGTTTTCAACCCTCCCCAGGGCCAGGCTTAGGAATTTCGCGGCCCGGTGCAAAAAAATTGTTTGTGGTCCTCCAAACATTTTGTGTAGTCTCTTTTTGACTAATAAACTTTTTGAGTTATGAACATAAATCTTGAGGAGGGAAAAAAATCATTCAGGAAGAACTTGTTTTTTTATTATTTCAAGAACGTGTTGATAGTTGGGATCGTAATCAAAAGAGCCCAAAATTTTAGGCACTAAAAATGGTTGAAATACGCAGGCAAAAAGGCACTAAGAATACCTAAGATAGGAACTAAAACGGCCATTTATAATTTATGGAAGGAAGGAAATATAACTAAAAACTAAGGTATTAAGGATCCAGAAACTACCTGAAAAATTGGTTGCACTTAATCTGTTTACTATTTCAACTAGAGCTTATAATAACTGCATTATTATCCAGGTTAAATTAATTTTAAGTCCAAAATAAAGTATTTGAGGTCCCTCGGATCAATTCCAGGGTCATCATTACCAGATGCAAAGCCGGAAGAGAAAATGATCAATGGGGCTTCGAGTTGCAAATAATTCACATTTATTTGGAATAATCACTATCATTTCTATAGTTGAAACATAGCTACCTCAGGGCCGTAACTAGGATGTTTGCCGTCTCCACAACTTTAAAATTTGGTAATTTTGTAATGGTGTTCTTTGTTCCCCCGTAAAACTGTCACCTCCTAAATTTTGCTGCCCCCCCTCTAGTTATGGCCCTGGCTACCTTGTTCTATTATAGTGAAAAAAAATTATATTCCCACATATGTGGGACTCCTCCAAGCACGGAGCCCTGTGTGACCACATCTGTCACACACCTCTGAAGATGACTCTGGTCAATTTAATCGAATACCAAAAAATATGTATGTAAAATAAATAGCCATGGTTGTTTGCAGTGCATTTATGGTGTAAAAACACAAAATCAAAACAACATGGGTCTCTGGAGCGCTGTCTTCTCCCACTTTGCCTTGGGTGAGTCATAACATTAACTGATGTCTTCTTGAAACAGTCATCAATCAGCTGTACATATACAATGTAGTCCAATGCCTGAGCGACACCTAATGTTAAACATGTGTAGAAGCAAAAATTTCTAATTTCCCTCTGCTTGCCTAGCACAGGCTGCATTCATCTGAAACACTATGACCAACACCCATGGCCTCCACATGGGTGGGGCTGACAGGGCTTCAGCCGGGGACCCCGAGATGATTCTAACCTTCTTTTCATGCAATAAATTCACTTTGGGGCCTGTGAAACATCTGACGAAGAGGCCCACCAAATATCTCAGCCTGGGGGTCTCCAAGCCACTTTCCACGAGCCCTTCTATAGTGAATATATACCATCCCTTTCCGGCGCGGTGTCCCCATAGCGAAACCACCTTTTCAAAATTCCATCAAAAAATAACTACTTTTCGCACAGTAATCATTTAAATCTTATTAAATAGCTTAAGATTTAGATTTTCTGTCAGAGATGGCAGCATCATACTGGTTTTGTTTTGCAATTGGTAAAAAAATCTGCCATTTTCTCTATTTTTATGGTGCTTGTTTTAAAATTTATTTCCTAATAAAAAAATTTTTTTTTTCAAAAATTGATAATTGTTTTTTATAGATTTTGCCCTATTTGTTGAAATCAAGCCATTCAATAAACTTAAGAATAGTTTAAAATCAAATTATGAAAGTTTTAAAAAGGTGATTCCATACTGAGGACACTGCACACCTAGAGCAATGAGATACACCAAGTGACGTCAGTGTGAAACCACCTCTCTTGAGACGAAGCTACCTTGTTTTTCTTCATTTTCTCCCCTCTTTCTTGTTTATTAGAAAATGGGTGACAGCAGCAATGGTGTTGAAACATCTCACATGTGTATTTGTGGTGGAAATTTCGGGGGTTAGAATAGAAGACACAACATATGTTATTTTTTTGTCCCACGCATAACCATTCTTTCATTCTAGTGGTTTTAGAGCAGCTTTTTCTTTTGACGACTACTTTCTATGCTCTCTCTACTGCTTTAATTTTATTTTCTGGAATTTATTTCGCCTTGAGTCCCCCCCCCCCTTCACAACCGATTATTGGGCATTTATTACTTTTATTGGTGGTGAAATGCCTATAAAATTCCTAAGTACAGTTGAAGCAATATTATACTAATTTCAGAGCTTCTCTCTGATCTGGAGTCTAATGCATCTGATGATACACCAGATAAAGAAAATAAAACAAAGCTTACTGCATGGATTATCACGAAAATGATGCTGATGCCCAATGCCTTGCCCAATGCTGCCCAATGCCTTGATCCTCTCGACAATTTCATATGGTTCAGGAGAAAAAACCAAAACCCAGATTTCAAGGAAGAAGTGGGACCATCTCAGTAAATTCTACCAATGCCGGATACATCGCCAATCTTGATGTTCTTATTGTTTTTTTCAGTGCCACTGATGGAAAATTTGGCATTTCGAATAAATTTATATGCCACTCAAGAAGGAAAATTTACACTGCCATCTCATTGAAAAAGATTTACCAGCTATCAATATGCTTATGTTGATCATTTTGGCCTACAAAATCGCTAGAAAGGGAATTTTTCAAACAAAATGTTGCTTTTCCTGCATTACACCCTAGGGAAGTTTTCAGTGTTCTAGGTGTGTGGTGTCCCCACTGTGCGACTACCTGTTGTTCGCTGGATTTTGATGAAAATAAAATAATAGTTGCAAAACATATTTATATGAGTCCTATGTATCAAGTTTATGAAGTTAGTTCGGCCGAAATTTTTTTTTTTTATATAGTGCCCCTCAAAGGGATATATAGCATAAAAAAAAAGATGGTAATTGTCCTGGGCTCCATGGCTGGATCCCTTTCAGTTCCACCCTTGTGTGGGCCATGGTCATATGCTAACACCATCTGGTCAAAGTAAAGTTAACTCATGGCAACATCAAGTTCCCAAGCTGTCAGATCATCATCTTGCCAAATTGTTCATGTTTAAATGGAGCTGGAAGGGAGGAGGAACTTTTTGATGAAAATTAATACTGAGAGTTGGAAAAATATTTTAAAAAAGCATTTCTTTCGATTTCAATGCTCAAAAAATACAATTTTTTTCATATTACGGCCTCTGAAATGCACCAATAAACTTAAAAATATGTTGAAATAGGCATTTATATGGCAGAAAAATTTCAAAAAGGGCATTTTTTACGAGTTAAAAAATAGGCAAAAAAGCATTAAATACATTTTGCCTGAACTTCTGAGCTGTAGTACTCAAACATGATATACTGAAAGGGAATTGCATTCAAATTAGTTTGACAAAATGTATAAATGATTAATAATAATTAGTATGGTCCACCTGCTTACACTTCATCATGGCTCGAATCATATTGAACGGACATACATTTCTGATAAATATACTTTTAAACCGTTTCATCATCTTTATCAAATATATGTTGCAGTTCGATAACTTCCATAATTTTTTTGAATTTTTATTGCTGTTTGTAAATAATAGAAGTAAAGGAATCAAATACTGGGATTCCCAAAAATAAAAACATTCTGAAACACATTAGAACTGTGTTTGAAAATGTAGATTAATTTAAAGTTACTACAGTATATTCCGTTTAACATTCCCACTTAGAAAGTTTTCTTGCTTAGTACAACTTATTTTCGTAGTCCTAACCTTCACTAACACTTCTGAATTTTTCCATTTAAAGTGTTTTCCCATGCCTACAACCAGGGGCGTCGGAAGTGTTTTGAACCTGTGGGTGCCGGTCTTGAGATTCATGTAGGAAATTTCGATTTTTGAATCAATTCTGTGGGTGCTTGGACCCGTTCTACAAACTTCCGTGGGTGCTCGAGCACCCACAGCACCCCCGGCTCCGACGCCACTGCCTACAACGTTTTTCATGACAAGTTTTTGAAAAAACTATTAGTGGGATTCACTGTATATGAGCTCTTCAATGTTATTTTACTTATGAAGGTTTTAACAACTGGATGTTCCAAAGATATATTTTGGAAAGAGAGAAAATTCAACTGCCCCTGCAGGGAATCGAACCCACGTCCTTTCACTTTCCGGGTGAACGCCCTAGACCACTAGACTACAGAGACACCGAATCTCTCAATCTTTCCTTGGAGCTCGTGTACACTGAAAGGGACCGTACATGGATGGCCGGACCAGACTCAGGCCAAGCTCACAACTGCTGACGCTGCCACCAGATGGCGACTTACACAAGTCGTTGTCACAAATAAAATCAAAGATTATAATCTCAATATATTTGAATATTCAAATTTGAAATTCAAAAAGATGCCCTGGTATAGGCTGTCAAATATTAACAACACTGGTTGCAATCAGCCTAAATCCATGGGTGGAAATATGGGGGGCATGGTATGGCTCCCCCCAGTGCCAATGATGGAGCCGACTGATCTAATGTATGTATATATATGAATAGGTATATCATCATCATGCCCCCCCCCCCCCCAGCCATTCATGTCTATTTCGCCTATGCTTAAACCTTAGATATAATTAATTTAATAGTAGGCAAATACATTGTCTTATCAGAAGTTCTGTAGTAAAATTTGTCAAAATTTAGAATTTACACATTGTATATCCATCTACCAGAATAGATGAGAGAATGATTCAGATGGTGGTGTTTATGCAAGCCTCCCTAGGGAAGCATCACAGTTCAGAGGTTCCCAGGAAGCCATGTAATTAACACTCCAGAGGACAGTGGAAGTTGCCTCACTCTGGGGCAGTCACCATCTAGAGATGTCCATGCTACAGACCAGATGGTAACTTCAACAAGAGGGGAGGTTTTCAAGGGGGAAAAACACTAGATTTCTTTTGTGGTGCCTTTTTTCATTTGATTTCCTCATCACGTTTTTTTTTCTTGCTTAATATAGCCCTGTTATTCTTTAATGGCAGAAAAAAAGGCCAGACTTTTTTTCAGCGTTGAAGAACGCGACCCCCACCTGCATACACTCTTTTACTCTCTAAAAAATAAGCTAATGTCATACCTAATAACACTGAAAACTTTATTTTTAGTGTTATTAGGTATTATTATCCTTTCAGAATCAATAATAGTTTAATGGGAAAAAATTAAATTTTAATCAAAAAATTTCCAAAATATCTGCTGAGATAAGAAAGGGTTTTGTTTGGAAAAATTTTGGCCTTGAAATTTTGCGGCCGAGTGCGACTGCACCTTTCGCACACCCTAATGGTCTGGTCCTGCCCTCCTCCCTAAATTTGAAAGCATCAATTATTATCATTTAATATCATTATCACTACATCTGCTTTTGCTATTAAGTTAGAGCAGTGTTTTGGAAAGTGGGCATCACCAATCTGTGCCAGGGGTGCCGCAACAAACTGAAAATATTGATCTGTGTGCCTATTTATGCTTTGAAGTGGTTCTTTTACAAGGAAAAATATCTACCACACAAACTATTCTGGGGAGCCACTGATGAATCATAAATTGGGCAAGGGAGCCCTGGGTGACAAAAGTTTGAGAAATACTTAGTTATATCATTATTGGTACTGCAAGGCATTGCCGTTACTAGGATTTTTGCCTCCCTAGGCAAATATTATTTTGCCATACCCACGACTTTAAAATTTGATAATTTTATACTGGTGTTCTTTGTTCTCATCTAAAATTGCTGCCTAGGGAAGTTGTCTGCCGCCCTCTAGTTACGGCCTTGCTGCAATGCCGACCATTTTTGCTTTATTCACAAACCCATTACTCTAGAACAGAGGTCTCTGTGAACAAGTAAAGAGTTTAATTTATGCTGTTATTAAAAATAACCACACACATATTTTTCATAATAACCATAACATATTTTTTCATTTATAGTATGGAGGGATCTGATTTATGTTTTGAAATAGTGAAAAGAGCCACTGCCGGTTTTGTATATAGTGAAGCAGTTGCAAGGTAAATAATTATTGATTACAATATCTTTTGTACATGAAGCTAAAATTAAAATTCAATTTTACTGTTTGGTGAAACAGAAACTTATATTAAATTATATAATTTCATCACAGATCATGAACATTAAAAATGTAAAATTATAATTTATATGTAATAAATTGCCGCCTGGCAGTCGAGTGGTTAGGGAACTAGCTTCTCACTGTGCAGGTCTGGGTTCGAATCCCCGTTCGAGCATGGATGTTTACTAACACAAACAAATTCCCTAGACGGATCATGCTGATCCCTTGGGAATACGTGAGGATCACATTATTATTATTATTATTATTATTAATCAGGCCCCCACGTAAATATTTCTTCAAGAAAAATATGGGTAATAGAGATCCCTTAAATATACGACATCACAAATTTATAAAAAAATAATTACCAAAAGTGAGAAAAATTGTCAACTATGTGTTAATATTGTTAATGAGTGGGAAATAGGGAGCTACTGCAAATTACAGTATGTTAAAATACAGGATCCATTGAAAAATTAAACATTTTTACGAAAAAAATGTTGGAATGGTCAGAATACATGAAATTACTAAAGCAGTGAATTCGTAGATTATATTAAATGTAAGGGAAGGTAGCATTTCAGAAAAAACAAAAGCATTATCAAATTAATTTAATCAAATAAATGAAAAATCTGGTGATAGCTGTGTGCATGTGTTGTGATATTGGTCGTAAATTTTATCCATCAGTCTCAATTTAAAATCAGTTAATTTGTGATCGAAAATTTACAGAAAATACTTATATAATATATAACAATTTAGTTAATGAAATGTGATTTTCCAATATAATTTGACTTGAAAAGCTATGGCAATAACAAATATTGATGAGCTTCCTAAAAATACGCTTTTCAATTGCACATACTCTTATAACACAAAAACAATGCAAGTAGTCATTCTGACTGCAAGTGACTTTGACATGTGATGAAACCTGAACAACTAATCTCAGAAAATCTAAATTTTATGACTTTTCTCATATTCTTGGTGCTTTTGAAATCCCAGAAGACGAATGTTCTAGGTTTCTTGATTAAGTGGTGAATATGCATTCTACCAAGAGACACAGTAGCAATTAAAATTATCACCATAGAGATTGTGTATTAATACGATTACAAAACATCTGAAATAGATAAATTATGCAAAAATAAATATTGAAAGAATAGATGTTTTGTTGCTGCATATGCTGCTTTCAATAGCCATTTTGCATCATTTGAAGGTGCAGTTTAGAAGAATCTTGCTGCCACGTGTTATTTAATTTACAAGATGTAAAATTCTCGATAATAATCTTTAGGAGAATATTCTTGAGAATATTTTCATTGAGGAGAATATTCGAGAATATTCTCTAGAGGGGCATTACTATTATAAATAACTTGAGAATATTCTTACAAATTCTTGATGAGAATATTCTGTTATTTATAATATAGTTATAATTATTATTATTTATTATAACTATAGTTATACATGAAATTACTAAAGCAGTGAATTCGTAGATTATATTAAATGTAAGGGAAGGTAGCATTTCAGAAAAAACAAAAGCATTATCAAATTAATTTAATCAAATAAATGAAAAATCTGGTGATAGCTGTGTGCATGTGTTGTGATATTGGTCGTAAATTTTATCCATCAGTCTCAATTTAAAATCAGTTAATTTGTGATCGAAAATTTACAGAAAATACTTATATAATATATAACAATTTAGTTAATGAAATGTGATTTTCCAATATAATTTGACTTGAAAAGCTATGGCAATAACAAATATTGATGAGCTTCCTAAAAATACGCTTTTCAATTGCACATACTCTTATAACACAAAAACAATGCAAGTAGTCATTCTGACTGCAAGTGACTTTGACATGTGATGAAACCTGAACAACTAATCTCAGAAAATCTAAATTTTATGACTTTTCTCATATTCTTGGTGCTTTTGAAATCCCAGAAGACGAATGTTCTAGGTTTCTTGATTAAGTGGTGAATATGCATTCTACCAAGAGACACAGTAGCAATTAAAATTATCACCATAGAGATTGTGTATTAATACGATTACAAAACATCTGAAATAGATAAATTATGCAAAAATAAATATTGAAAGAATAGATGTTTTGTTGCTGCATATGCTGCTTTCAATAGCCATTTTGCATCATTTGAAGGTGCAGTTTAGAAGAATCTTGCTGCCACGTGTTATTTAATTTACAAGATGTAAAATTCTCGATAATAATCTTTAGGAGAATATTCTTGAGAATATTTTCATTGAGGAGAATATTCGAGAATATTCTCTAGAGGGGCATTACTATTATAAATAACTTGAGAATATTCTTACAAATTCTTGATGAGAATATTCTGTTATTTATAATATAGTTATAATTATTATTATTTATTATAACTATAGTTATACATGAAATTACTAAAGCAGTGAATTCGTAGATTATATTAAATGTAAGGGAAGGTAGCATTTCAGAAAAAACAAAAGCATTATCAAATTAATTTAATCAAATAAATGAAAAATCTGGTGATAGCTGTGTGCATGTGTTGTGATATTGGTCGTAAATTTTATCCATCAGTCTCAATTTAAAATCAGTTAATTTGTGATCGAAAATTTACAGAAAATACTTATATAATATATAACAATTTAGTTAATGAAATGTGATTTTCCAATATAATTTGACTTGAAAAGCTATGGCAATAACAAATATTGATGAGCTTCCTAAAAATACGCTTTTCAATTGCACATACTCTTATAACACAAAAACAATGCAAGTAGTCATTCTGACTGCAAGTGACTTTGACATGTGATGAAACCTGAACAACTAATCTCAGAAAATCTAAATTTTATGACTTTTCTCATATTCTTGGTGCTTTTGAAATCCCAGAAGACGAATGTTCTAGGTTTCTTGATTAAGTGGTGAATATGCATTCTACCAAGAGACACAGTAGCAATTAAAATTATCACCATAGAGATTGTGTATTAATACGATTACAAAACATCTGAAATAGATAAATTATGCAAAAATAAATATTGAAAGAATAGATGTTTTGTTGCTGCATATGCTGCTTTCAATAGCCATTTTGCATCATTTGAAGGTGCAGTTTAGAAGAATCTTGCTGCCACGTGTTATTTAATTTACAAGATGTAAAATTCTCGATAATAATCTTTAGGAGAATATTCTTGAGAATATTTTCATTGAGGAGAATATTCGAGAATATTCTCTAGAGGGGCATTACTATTATAAATAACTTGAGAATATTCTTACAAATTCTTGATGAGAATATTCTGTTATTTATAATATAGTTATAATTATTATTATTTATTATAACTATAGTTATAATATTGTTGAGAATATTCTCTGGTAGGACTATTTTTATACATTACTGGGGAATATATTCTGTTATCAAAAATAATAAGAATTATTCTCAAGTTATTAATAGTAGTCCTTCCAGAGAATATTCTCAAGAATATTTGTAATAACATTATAATAAATAATCTCTATAAATAACTTGAGAATAATTCTTATTATTTTTTATAAGAATATTCTCTAGTAATTTATAGTAGTAGTCTTTTGAGAGAATATTCTTTGTTCCCGATCTCTCCTCAATGGGAATATTGAAGTTTGTCGCTCACAATATTGAAGCTTGAAAGCAAGAAAAGCAAGCGTGGCTGAATTGCACAACTTTTAAAGAAATATGAGTGATACAAAATTTAAGTGTATGCACATTGAAAAAAACAACAGTTCTGTAGCTTTTTAATGAAGTTGATTGTATCAGAATAACTTCCTTTGTCAATGAACTTTGGTTTTACTCTTTGCTTTGAACTAATTTCTGAAAATGTATCTAATTTTAAATAATTTTCTAAGGTTTTCATCTAACATCTAAAGGTTTCTGAAATCTTTATAACCAAACTTCTAAAACCTGTCATTCATGACTAGGAGAATATTCTGAGAATATTCTCAGTTTCTACCTAAAATATTTAAAAAAAATTGGTTTTTTTTTAATATTTTAGATAATGAAGACTAATTTATACTTCATAATATAAACAAAATTGATAAAAAAAACTTCATTATTTAAAAGAAAAATTAATATTCTCGATTATTCTTCAGTTTTTACATCCAGGAGATGTTCGTTCTCCGAGAATATTCTCTGGAGAATATTCTCATCTCACATCTCTATATATGGGTCTTGATGCTTTTATTCTGTTTTTGTGAATATCTACAAATATCGGGAGTTCTTCTGTTCTTTAACATATAAATTGGGAACTGTATTCATTGAAATAATGTTGCATAACAAAGAGCTTCTTCAAAGAAAAGATTTTTTTTTTTTTTTATATTATACTGAGAGGTGAACTCGGAAAGAAAAGTTCCCAGCAAAAACTAGTAGACTTTTCTTTCCAAGTTCACCTCGGCATAATGTCCAGAAAAAAACTGAGAAAAACCCAACTCAATCTTGCAAAGAACTTCATTTCTCATGATTTTATCAGCCATTAGCACTTTCGACTCCGTAATAAATTCACCCTTACTTTCAAGCTACTACCTCTTCTGTTTGAAAATTCTAGGTTTATTCTTGAACTGATGAGAACATTAAACCTGATGTAAAGACATGTTGCCTAGTCATTTTGATATCAAATCCTAATTTGAAGTAACATCACAATTAATTTTTTTACATCAATTATGGACTCTATTGGTGATGAAGAAATATTTAATTGTCATTACAATGAGACCAAATCATAGAGAATTTCCACCAAATTACAAGACTACAACAGCAGCTTTTCTTTTTTTGTTCTCACTTGAGTTTTTTCCTTATCTATCTCAGCTACCACAAACATTTTAACACCCAAGTTTGTTATGGGTTATTTTATAAGCAGGCCCATGAAATGTTTTCAAATAATTTCTCACATGCTTTAAGTATTTTTCTTAGTCATGGGTACCCAGCTTCTTTTTTTATGTGTGGCTCATACTTGTGAAACTTCCCTCAAAAGTTTTTACATCTATCCATATACACTTCTTGATCACAAATTACTTTCTCCTTTACTGTGAAAAATACTTTCTATAAATATTTGAAGCAGGCACACCCCATCAGACCAAAAAAGAAAAAAATCAAAACAAACAAAAAATTATTACTCATTGCATGCTGATCTTCTTTTATGCAAATCCCTTCATGACAGCCAATATTTTGCCTTCTTCAGTAGCAAATTAAAACTCATGTAATTCATGTAATACATACAAATATGCACAGTAGTGATTGGAGAAATAGTGATTTTTACAAAATGTCAACAGTAAAACAGTACAGTCAATAGAAATTTTAATGTAATAAAAAAATGCTGACAATTTGTTACTCTCTATCACATTATATTCACATGCTACAGCTTAACTGTGACTCTTACATATTTTAATTTGAATTATAAGCAACGGCCAACAGCACAGCTAAGTGGCAGCAAAAGAGGGAGAAAAAGCATTGCAGTAAAAAAATTTAAAACTATTGTAAATTTATTTATATCATACATTCTGTTTATAAATCAGTATGTCATTATATATCTAATTAGAATAGTGTATTTTATTCACAGCCATTATTTTAGACAAATTCTTGAAGCCATAAACTACTGCCATAATAATGACATTATTCATCGTGATATCAAACCACAGAGTGTCCTTATGGCCACCAAAGAAAATTCCTCTCCAGTTAAGTTGGGTGGTTTTGGTGTAGCTGTACAGCTTTCGGGTGATCATCTAGTTAATCCAGGTTAGTGAATGAATTTTTTTTTTATTGTTATGGGCATTAATATTGTGAATTTTATCAGTTTCACATGTGGTTAAAAGAAAAATATTAAGATGTGTTTAAAAGTCATCAGTGTTCTTCATTTTTGCCAGTCACGAATTTGTGAAAACATTTCAGAAAGACATTTCAAAACAACATATAATATACTACCTCACTATACTGGTGGCCATAATTGAAAAAAGAAAATGGTAAAAAGTATTAAAGAGAGAGAGAGAAGACTGGAAATAAGTTGGAACTTCAGTAATCACACTTAAAATCCAGACAATAGTAATAAAAAAGTAATACAATCTGTATGCTATGTCCTTCTGATGATATTTTATCATGATGCATCACCACAGTTGACACCAATCAAATGTAATCAAACTGTAGATTAGTGTAGATTTAATTCAACCCTTATTTCAGTCGATCACAGAAATAAAAGAGAATTCATAAACTACAGTCAAACCATAGTGAATTAGACACTTTTGGGGCAAATAGCTCATTATTCACATATATAGTTATACAAAACACAGTTCAGTTGATTTCTTTATGCAAATAGTATAGAAATTTCTTATGTAAATTTCAACTGAATGCACACACTTTCTACATGTTATGTACAAGCAGGTGAACAAGTTAACAACTGAATAGAAAAATTCAACTTAGGGAGTATCATTTAAAATGTATTACAAGATTTAAATAAGCATTCAGTTGAGCAGTTTCATTAACTAAAATGTTATCAAATTATTTGATTTTTTTTCCATCATTAAGAATTGAATAGAAATAAAATCTCTCCACTTAACCTGTTCATCCTCTCATCCAGTGTACAGAGTTCCTACTGTATCTGTGTTCTAATATTATAACTCTATCTCTTTTACCTCATTGTTGATTGTTTGTTCTGTTTTACGATTATAAACTCATTTTTAATTATCATTAAGGAGACTAAAATAATAAAAGTTCTTTTACTGATTGTTTTTATCTTTGTTTTTATGTTATTTTAATTTATGATTCATCTTTATTTCAATCTTTTTAATATTTAGTCATTTTTTGTTTTGTTCATTTTATTTAAACAAATGTATATTTTTCTTTCTTTTTATTATCATATATCAGAAAATGAACTCGCATTGTATTGCAAAAGGTTACAAATTGATGCTTCTCAAGTTTTGAAATTTGACCCGATGGGTAAGGATTTATTGCAACCATAAAGTATTGATTGTGAACATGAAGTTCAAATGCTTCCATCTCATCAATTTAAAATATATAATTTGATCGTTTTTCCTTTATAATAATTTAAGCCCTATTTCTACGTGGTGTGTGAATTGGCATACACTCAATAGTATGTAAGTTTTCAATAAAATTCAGCCTTTTCACTCTTATGTTTTCTGATATCTTGCACTCGTATCACAGTTTACTAAATACCTAGAAAAACTACTGATATATATTACAGCAATATGTCAAAGTTATGCAATAGGTGTGGTCAATGATGACCATGTAGGTTCTTGTTAAATTTTGCATGCAAATATATATAAATATTTGATTATTGGAATCTAAATTTAGGAAAAACACATTTTTCTTTTTCACTACTTGCCTTGTGACTGTAATATGGTCGTTCAAATAGCATATTCTCTAAAATCTGTGCAAATGAACATTACTATGCTTTAAATATTTTGGTAACACCCTGGTTCAGCAAAACAATAAGTTTCCTGCATTCAGAGACTAGAAAACAACTTTCAGTCATGAGTCAAAATAAATAGTGAGCCATAGAAC
This sequence comes from Pholcus phalangioides, assembly GCF_987345545.1. Classification (NCBI taxonomy): domain Eukaryota; kingdom Metazoa; phylum Arthropoda; class Arachnida; order Araneae; family Pholcidae; genus Pholcus; species Pholcus phalangioides. The sequence continues at coordinate 40,550,549 of NW_028301610.1, forward strand.
AGATGAATTATAGTTAATGAGCCACGCATTATATAAATTTTTTTAAGACAAACAGCAATGTTGTACCTATACAAAAACTAATACAAAGGTCACAACAGGCAAGCTGCCTAATAAGGTGACTGAAGACAACTGTGAAACTAACTAGTCCGCAAAAATAGCAAATGTCATATATGCCTTGTGATTTCATATAGATGTGTATTCTAAATTGCAGCAAAGTTTTCATCCTTACAGCTTCCCAGAATATACTGTAACCCAAGGCTCCCACATCCTGTAGCAGAACCCCTAGGGTAAATCTTTGCCTGGACGGAGGCCAGATTTTTCATTTACCCCTGTATAATGAATTAATATTGTGAAAAAAAAATTAAAAATATACTAGTCCCCAGTGCTGGGGCCCTGTCAGCCTCACCCTTGGGGAGGGAAGCCTCTTAAAAATCAGTGTGGTTTCATCATTTACATCACATTTAGTATTCTGATTGGCAAAGCCAGTCTTGAGAATCACATCACATTCAGTATTCTGATTGGCAAAGCAAGTCTTGAGAATCACATCACATTCAGTATTCTGATTGGCAAAGCAAGTCTTGAGAATCACATCACATTCAGTATTCTGATTGGCAAAGCAAGTCTTGAGAATCACATCATATTCAGTATTCTGATTGGCAAAGCAAGTCTTGAGAATCACATCTCAGAAATAATACAGTGATTATATTTGAATTTGAGGAATTCACATTTTACCACATGCCATTGTGTAACTGAATTCACATATAATTTAAGGTATATTAGTTATGCTTATCCTTTTTTGCAGCTCCAATATATTGGACAATATTTCCATATACCACTTTGAAATTCAACTCCTTTGAGATGGTGTTTTAAAATTCATGCTCTTCCTTAAGGCTTTCAGAATATTTTATGGGTTCTTTTAGTATGATTTTTCCAATGCTTTTCATAACATCTTCAGTCACTTTGACTCATTCAGATGCCAGTTATGAATGACATGCAGTACTTTTACCTGAGCATTCAGACCTTCAGTATGATACTTCCATAACATGAAAATTCAAGCATTTACCATCTTCACTTAAAAATATGGAAAAGAGATAGCAGCACAAACAGAACATAAAACCAGCACAACTCTGACAACATAAATACATCAGGGGTCACACATGCATTCAGAACACACATTCCAACATGTACTGATTTGTTAGAAATTCCACAGAAGAATGTGTATGAGGTGCATGTACTGTTAACTAGTCTGCCACTCTCTCTTAACCATACTTTTTACTTTTATCTTTCCATAATTTGTTTATCATTTTCTGTTACTGCTGCAGCCATCTTGAAAGTATTTTGAAGATAATGTGCTTTTAAATTCATACATAAATGTACATAATTTGTAGTCTTTTTGGGGCTTTCAAAAGGAGACAAGTTATCTCGGCATTGCAGAAATACAAAGCATCAGGTCAGGTGAGATATCTTGTAAATGGCAGTAAGAGGTTTGAAGAATATATACGAATATATAAGTTTTAGGGAATAATCTTTTACTGCAACCACTTAGCTGGGCACTGGCCTGTTGTTTCTGTATTACATTGTATTTCATGCATATGTCTATTATGCAGTTAAAATTTATGGCAAATGATTAGAAAGTTTAACATCTGATCAATACAAAAGTTTTAATATTTGAAATTCATGATATTCTGAGTTTAACTGCAGTAGATATAGATATTCACAATGGCAGTAGTCTACATTTATTTTTGTTTCTTGCCAGTTAATTTAATGTTTTTCTTAAATCTATAGGTATTCATAAAATATATTCTGGTTTATTGCAGGTAGAGTTGGCACCCCTCACTTCATGGCTCCAGAAGTTGTGCAGAGGTTGTCTTATGGCAAACCTGCTGATATTTGGAGCTGCGGAGTTCTTCTTTATACACTGCTCAGTGGGACTCTCCCATTCATGGGGACCAAAGAAAGACTTTTCCAGAACATCTGCAGTGGACGTCTTAATGTACGAGCCCACTGGGAAGACTGCTTCCCACAATGGCTAGTTGCTGTTTTACTATCCTTGTTGATTTCTATTCAATTTATCTCAAATAGTTGACACTAAGCTTAAAAACAGCATGTACAGTGAAACCTAACTACAATGATAAATTTTTTCAATGCTGTTTTGAATTTCCTTTAATCTGTTGCTAAATTCTTTTCAATGCAACAGTATTTTTCTTGCAATGAATTATTCTCTATAAGCATAGGCATGCGCAGAATTTTCTCGAGGGAGTGTTTTCAGATTTTTTTTCCTTCTGGGGGTTTACTTTTTTTCCTGCAAAATAACACTACAATCTTGGCTCAAGGGGGGTTAGAACTCCAAAAACCCCCTTTGCGTACACCAATATCTATAAGAAAGTTACACAGGTGAGGTGAACCACTACAATAATATTTTTTTATATATTACTAGGACTTGTCTTTAATTAAGCTTGGTCTAATCAATCTATTAACTGGGTTGGTTAACCAATCAATTGTTAATCACAGTTTAAAATTTTAGTTGAGTTAATCAACTGGATCAATTGAATTAAAATTTACATGAAAATTTTGTGATTCAACTTGATTTGTTTAACACAACACTGATTAAATCATATACCTATATATATATAAGCATATCGGATGGATGAACATATTTAAAAATACTTGAATCAATATTTTGATCAAATTTCTTGACAAATACAAGTCCAGTTCAATGAAAACTGATGATTTCAATTTCAAATTGAGTTAGGAGTTTCAGAAGACAAGACTAAAATTTATTGTCTCCATTATAAACATTAGTTTTTATTATTCTTGGAAGCATCAGTTCATTTCCTCACAAGCACCATTTGGGAGGAGTTTTTAGGGAAACAAGCAACTGTATGATCCAAGGTAGTTTCAAAATTAGTGACTAACCTAAAATAACCAATTTTTTAAAAAAAAGGGCAAAATCCAAATGAAGAAATTCCAGGTTTAGGCAAAATATGTTCAGCATATTAAATTGCTTCAAGCGGGCAGCCTTAATAATGGTTAGAAAAACCATTTGATTCAAATTTATTACTCAGTCAATCTATTAAAAAAAATTCATCAACCAGTTAAAAATTTTAATAGATTCCCAGCCTTATGTATAATCTATTTTAAAAAAAGGTCAACAGTCTTCTCATTTAATATGCAATAAATAATAAGAATAGTTAACTGAGATGACATTTCATTAAATGGCTACATAACTTAAACCTGGAAAAGAAACCCACTAAAATCATCTTGTTAGTGGACAACTGTAAAACATACTAATTAGTGCCCAATTTATAGAATGTTAAAGGTTCATGGCTATCTTTGTAGCATCGGGGGGCCTTGGGCAAACTAATGTACTGGGGGCCCAGCCTGCTGCAATTAATGTTGAATTATAATGCAAGATCATCTTGGGGTTCCCCCAGCTCACTGCCTGGTTATGCTCATTTCTCCTCCCCCTTATCTGCCTATGAGCAGACATATGTAAGATCATGACAATAAAAAAATTAATCCCATCTGAATCCAAATCTGATGACCTCCTTATGAAAATTTCTTAATTTACTCAAGCTTTACATACCTACCTAATCAAGAGCTGAGCTGCCACATTATACTAAGACCAACTCATTACTAGTCTCACATCATTCCAACAATATAAGGTATATTGTTGGAATGATGTGAGGTGTGATGATGAGAGTGATTGTAGGTAACCTACATCACTAGCAGTCGCACAGGTGTTTCACAGTTTTTCAAGGAGATTGCATCATCTCTTTGCTAGCTGCCATCAACACTGAAGATGTGTGCCTAGCAATAGATAAAGCCTCTACCACCAAATTGACTAGACCCTATCAAGATAACTCTAAAAATGTAAGAAATTCAACATTGAAAGAGGCATTTGTGATTAGGAAATTTAAAAAAAAAACATTTTTAGAAAGAACGTTAAAAAATATGCTAAAAATGCATTTATGATATTTAGAATGGAACTCTGGGCTATATATGACATGGAAAAAGAGATAATAAGAGCTCAGTGCAAACTAAATTGACCCAGAAGAAAACAGTCCAATCAATGGAGGCTCAACTGAGTTTTTTCTAAGCTCAATACATATCATGGCCACAGAAGAATGACTTCATTCCTATTTATGAGTCAGCTTGAAATTTGTAGAAGATCATGAAGTCTTGAAAATTGACCAAGTGAACAAAGATATTGGATTACAGTGGAACTTTGGTTGATGAACATAATTTGTCATGTGAGTAATCCAAACCACTTGTATATCTAAACAATTTTTTTTTATCACTCGAATATCAAAAAAAAAAAAAAAAGAAATAATGGGAACTCAAATAATTCATTCCAAAATTGTTTATTCACATAAAAATGACTGAGAAAAATAGCATTTAATCAATAAAAAACACAATAGCAATGCAGTCGATATTCGATATAATGACCCCCTTCTCTCGTCCTGTTGGAAAACGAATGTTATATTGAGAGGGTTGTTATATCAAAAGTAAAAACTTTTATGATAGTCATTCTATGAAAACATTTAGGACTTATCCTCCCTGCTGTTGTAATGGAATGGTCGCTGTAACGCGAATCGACTGTAATACGATAAGCAGGAGTGTCTTAAGTAAGGGTGCAAGGGGTGCGGTGCACCTAGGCAGCAGCAGCCTAAACTTTTGTGTAGACACAGGACCATCGTTTGGGGAGTATGACCCCCCCCCCCCCAGCTTTAGAAAATACACTAGAAATGATATATACATATATATATACACATACATTGAGTACATGTTCTTTGCACATATATAATGATGTACAAATATAACGACATTTTTACTTAGGCCACAGAATATTGTTATAGTGAGGTTTCACTGTATTATATCATTGATTTTCACCAATATACTATAAACGCTGGTTTTCATAATTTTGGGAAAAATTTGAAAAAAAATAATGTATTCCAAAATAAATCAATTAATGCAATTTAAGTGTGTTTAGTGATGGCACTGATTCATTATAATGTGCAAAATACCTGAAACTTTCGGAATAGGATGCACAAAATTTAATTCATGAATTCTATGGTACACTATGAAGGTTAGAGTGGGGACTTCTGGGTATCATTTGGCTGATCAATTGTAATATAAGGCCATTGGGAGATTGAATGTAGTTAAAATCAGATAAGAGAAACCAGATGGTTGATCCTGAGTCTTTCATTGGTTCATACATTCTGGCAACAACTTCTAACAAAAGATTCAGCAGCCAGAAGGTTCAGCCAAGAATAGTCAAGAGCTACAATGAGAAACTAAGACCAATATTTGCTGTAGAAGAAGTGCAATATGATACTGGCTACTGTGAGAGGAAGACTTCATATAATTTGTCTGGATGCAAAGTGGCCAGTCATTTCTGTAATACTCATCTCTTGCTAAAGGAGGGTGTGGTTCGTTTTGTTTAGAGAAAACCTGGAACACTTGCTATATTATCAATAAAACATTGATGAGGGAGATTCTTTACGAAAAGGAAGTGTTTGCATTTCAAATAACTACAAACAATTTGCAATTACCACGTACTGGTGGCTGGCTAAAGTTGATTTCTGTGGTTTTCCAAGGTCTAGGTACAAATGCAAGCTCTCTAGGTACAAATGAGAAAAGTCTCTCAACAGAGAGCAGGCAGCCCAGCAACACTATACAAACAAAACACAAAAATGTGCACATCTGCAACTTGAAAGGTAGATGCTAACACTTCTCGAATACATGACATGTGAGCACTTTATACGTTATAAATACATTGGGAACACACTTACAGGGCCGGTCCTAGAAATTTGGCTGCCTAAGGTGAATAATTTTTTGCCACCCTTTTATATGGCTGTCTGAAAATGGTTTTTTTTCTTCATATCTATCACAAAGTGTGTGTGCTCCCAAAGTGTGAGTTACAACCCCTGGAGAGAGATGGGTTACATCTATGATTTAGGACAGTAGTTCTCAAACTTTTACCTCCTGTGGCTCCCTTGCTGTAACAACATTTATCCATTGCTTCAGAGAATAGTGTAAAAGAAAAACCACTTCAAATCACTAAATAGGGAATCATCAATGTCAACAGCCCATTGTGATTTCCTTGATGAAGGTTGGCAACATCCCTAGGAGCCGTTGTGCACACTTTTGAAACACTAGTCTAATCCCATATAGAAAGGACAATATACATTACCCAAAAATTTAAGGAGTTCTTTGTCAGAGACTAACTTGGCACTAATATTGTGTCATCATTTCTGGTGATATTTTGTGTTGTCAAATTATAATAGGAGAACAAGTCGGGTCAAAAAAAGCAAAATACAACATTATTTTTCCACGAACGAGCAATCTCCATGAACAACAGATTAGAGGAGGAGTGGGTGGTTGAGGATGAGGTAGAGGGTGGTAGTGATGGGGGTGTAATAATTGGGGATGGTTAAGGAAATGGGGGAACAGGGTGTGTAGGGATTTTTTGTGTTTCAAGTGCTGTTGTCTTCCTGGAAGAAAGATTAGCAATATTTGAGACGTTTTTAACATGTAAAAAGTCCCTGGACAGAAAATCATGTGATGGGAACTAATAAGGTAAGAGCGAATATTAACGAGAGTCTGTTAGAGTATTGGGATATACTGTTATCTGCTCAGGAGGGGGGTTCAAATGTGACAGTGATTCCAGTACTGTCAAGTGGTAGTAGGGCATTTAGGAGTAGGATCCAACATTTCAGTTCAGGCCTGAAGGACATTTGCCCCTCTCTTGGAGTCATGTTTTTGGAGCTTCTTGGTTTCACTGATACATGGCTTCATTGGGATAGGATTCTCCTAAATAGAAGTGGGGTTCTGGGGTTTTATGTAATATTGTTAGGTCAGGTGTTTTATTCCCAAACCAGGTAAATGGGAATGTGGGTAAGTTAATGATAAGGATATCAGTTTGACGTTGAACTACCCATCTCTGACTTGGATGGCTTCTCGATTGACACTAAATCACTGGGCAAATTAAAATGTGTGCTAATAAATGCCAGGAGCTTGGGCAATAAGAAAGATTTTTCGAAACTATGGTAGCTGAGAAAGGTCTAGACCTTGTAGCCATTACAGAATCTTGAGCAAATGATGGGATTAATCATTCTTACACATCTGAGAATACGATGCTTTTTAAGAAATAGATCTGATAAAAAAGGGGGTGGAGTCTTGATTTATGTGAAATCATGTTTGAAGACTAGAGAGTGTAACATGCAGAGAACTGATATTGAAACTAAACAAAAAGTGCCATAAGCTTATTGTTGGAGTTTCCTATTACCCACGGAATTGGGGTTCAAACTACATTTCCAAGCTTCATGAAGAAATTTTGTACATGTGTAAACATAAGAGGGTAGTAATATTAGAGAATTTTAATTATCCATTCATTGATTGGAAGAACCTGTTGGCTAAGGATCAATATGAGACAGATTTTCTTGAGTTTGGTGCTTGATAATTTCTTGTATCAGCAGATATCAGAAGCTACTAGGGGCATCTATATTTTGGATTTGATTCTCACTAATTCCGAGGATCTTGTTGAACATGTTTTGGATGGAAACAAGTTTTCTTGTAGTGATCATAGGGTTACTAACGTTTTTCATAGCTTCTTTGTGGATAAACAGAACAATAAAAGAATGATTCCTTGTTTTGGAAGAACCAAATTTGAACTTTTGAAGGAAGGTTGGGGTTAATTTTCAAAGACAGGTTGGTAACAGTGGGAAGAATTCAGAACAAAACTCTCCTCAGTTTCGCACGATGTTCGTAAAAAGTGGGTTTGTTCATCACATCCCCCTTTAGTTCACAGATAGTGTGCGTAATATTTATCTTGAAAAGAGAAGGGCATTCTGAGAATACAAAAGTGGAAGAAGTGACCTGTCATCATTTACTGAAAAAAGAAGGGCATTGGAGAGGATGTAACATCCATCACCCTCTCCAATGCTAACAACAATGGATATAAGGGGACAATTGCCCCTCTCTCAATACCAGGATGTAGGGTAGCGAGCAATGTAGATATGTGTAGCATTTTCAATGACTTTTTTGCGTTTACTTTTAATTACTTGAGAAGGTGAAATCCAAAGTGTGGATGTGTCATGGGCTGATAAAACTCTCAACCATATTCAAATGAAAGATGTGGAAGTTCTTTAAAACTTCTAAAATATGTATGTGCAAGCAAAGCACTAAGACCAGATGATATTTATCCTGGGGTCCTTAGGGAATGTGCAAATAAACTGTTGGGGGACAGTTGCACACATTTGCAAATGTTGTGTCGCTGAGGGTATCATTCCAGGGGATTGGAAGCTTCCTAAGTGGTTCCTATATTTAAAGAGGGCAGTAGAGGGAAACTGTGTCAAATTATCATTCAGTGAGTTTGATGAGCTCCCTTTCAAAAATTTCAGAAATTATTATCAAATGGCAATTGGTGAAGTGGATAGACTGCACCAGCATGGGTTCAGTAAGCGGAAAGTCATGTGTAACCAGCCTTCTTTGCTTCTATGACCATGTGACTAAGGCTTTGGGATGTGGCAAAAAATTTGAAATGGTTTATCTTGATTTCCAGAAAGCATTCGATCGAGTTCAACATGGTAAACTCTTGAAGCCTTTACATGAGATTGGGATTGGGGGGCAAAACTTGTTGAATTAGATAGAATTGTGGTTGAGAGATATGTCACAACTGGTTATGGTGAACGGGGAATGTTCTGATTGGACAGGTGTGAAAAGTGGAATCCCTCAAGGAAGTGTCCTTTAGCCCATACTTTTCTCACTTTTTTTATTGATAAACTTGATCAGGGTATTAATGGGAATTTTGGCAAATTAGGAGATGACGTGAAACTAATGGGGATAATCAGGAATCAAAGTGATAGTGAGTTGCTCCAGACCCAACTTAAACAGGATTGCAGCATGGGCTAAAGAATGGAGCATGATGTTTAGCATTGAAAAGTGCATGGTCACTCATTTTGTTCAAACCATCCATGTTTCATGTACAAGTTTAATGGCATCACTGTCGTGAATGCAACTAGGTTCACTGATTTGGGAATTCTCATTGACGAGAGCACAAATTTTCTGAACATTGTTCAGTGGTGGTCAAAAAAGCAAATAGAATGTTCAGTTTCATTTTCAAAAAGTCTCCTCGCGTTCTCCTGAAGTCATTCTTCATTCTTTCACTTTACCGAGGCTGGGGTTTGTCCCGCACAGGAGTATGCCATGAGGTTTTGAAGATCATACCTACAAAGGGACAGAGACTTCGTTGAGGGGATGCAGAAAAAAGAGCTATGCATGCTCTTGTTGGCACACAAGGCTTGAGCTATGAAGTTTTGATTTCTTGAATATGTTTACAGTGAAAGAACGTGGGTGTCAGGAGGATGTGATTGAAGTGTTCAAAATTTTCAACGAGATGGATAGGATGGACCATGAGGTATTAATACAATGTCAAGCAACTGCTTTGACAAGGAGATACCAGTATTATTGTAAAAATTCCAGGGTGTGGCGTTCTCTAATTGGGAATAGCTTACCTCTGGGGATTGTGACACAGTTGATACGTTTAAAATGAAGTATGATATACATGGTGGCATAAATCGAGAAGCTATCCATAATTAGGTCAGAAAACCATAATTTTTTTATAGGTAGTGTATTACATATTATTAAGTTTTTTGGTGATATATACTTTTATATTGGGTATTTTGGTTATACAGTCAAACCCGATTAATAAGTCACTCTTGGGAGACCAAAAATATCACCACGTAAGCAGAATGACTCGTTAAGCAGAGTAAGTAAGCCATGGCCCCACTGATTCCTGTCTCCCTATTGATGCAGAAAAAAACAAATTTTAGTTATTCAAATGAAATGTCAGGAAAATTGATTACTCAAGCTTTTTCCGTAATCAATTAATGTTTATTTGCATTTGAATAACACAAAATATTACCTTTTTGGAGTTTTAAAAATTCAATAATTTTTCCGCATGTTTATTAAAAACCAAAAAACCAAGTATTGTCATCTTGTACAACAGTTCAATTCTTTTGAAACATCATATAAATATGATGTTCATATGAAATATATTTTATGAGTTCGAAAAAATAAAAGTTTATTTTTTACTGAAAAAAACACTGGTGAGTTTTGTTTGTCTGGAATTGGTAGTTGAAGAAGTGATGCTTTTTCTCCAAAGACAATAAAAATTGAAAGTCTCTGTCTGTTATGCTTTCTAGTCCTCATACAATGCAAATTACTATATAGGTAGATTTTTCATATTCCTCCACTATAACGCTGCTTCGTCTTCAAAGATGAACAAGCATTTTTTTTTAATTTATAGAACATTCTGACATTAGGGCAAACACAGGGTTACAGATGACTGACAATCGTGTAGCCAAGATTATTGACAACATTTTTTAAATGTCAAAAAGCCAATAAAATATTGAGTGGCTTAATCTAAACATTTTCTCTTTCTCTCTCTAAAAAAGCTGACTTTCTGCCATGGACACTTTTTCAGCAAAAGCTGACCAAAAACCGCAACTCACCAAAAAAAAAAAATTCAGCTGAACCATTATCAACTAAAAAATAGCCCAATGTTGAAAGAATCTGTCAACAAGCCTGCAGTGAAAGATGGGGGTGGGGAATGGAGTCTTCAGTAACTTCTCCTTTTGAAATACTAAGTAGATCTTTGACGTGGTAATAGTCTATATTGTACGAAAAGGTTCCAATTCGAATGGTAATTTTCGAAAGAGTGCTTTCACAAAAGTGACCTCTTAAGTGGAGTTGGGTGATGCATTATCACACACACAGGAGTTTAGTAACATTAGAACCCCATAGAGGGCAATTGGGATTTCCAAAACGTGACCCAGTAAGCAGAGTGATGCACTAACTGGGTGACGCACTAACGAGGTTTGATTGTATTTGACATCCATATTTTTTATGGGCAAATTTTTTCAGCCAACTCGTTGGGCAATTTGCCTGTTATAGCACTTGTATTTGTATTTTTTAAGTATCGTGAAGACCACTGCAGAAAAATGACAAAAGGCTAGAAGCTATTTGTGGCACCTTGTTTCCAAGAAGAGGAGTCTGTGTGCATCGTGAAGACCACTGCAGAAAAATGACAAAAGGCTAGAAGCTATTTGTGGCACCTTGTTTCCAAGAAGAGGAGTCTGTGTGCATATGTCAGATGATTCCGATAACAGAATGAAGGAAAACAGATGAAGGTATACAGCAGTGGTTCTCAAACTTTCCTTACACACGGCTTCCTTGCCACATTCAACATTTATCCATGGCACTCCAAAATAGTCTGACGAAGAGCAACTTTAAAGCAAAGAACAGGCACATATAAATATCGCAAGCTTACCGCGATGCCCCTAACAAACATTGGTGATGCCCCTAGGGGCTGTGATGCTAACTTTGACAGCCACTGGTATACAAAAACGAGCAGTCAAAACATTCTGGGCTGGAACAACACCACACTAGAGATATTTATAATATGATGTTGACTGTGAAAGGGGCATTTATCGGAAAATGAACAAGTAATCCAAACTTGTTGAGGGATTCGGCCAAAGAAAGGAAAGGCAATTGGAAAAATGTAGATAGAGAGTGAGAAGATCCCTTAAAAGAAGTGTCGGAACCTAATTTTTTTTTCAGAAGCCAGCTTCTGTAGAGACTTGAACCTGAAGAACCAGATGCACCCAAGTTCCCATCACTCATGCAATTTCAAACCTTTCTGAAGGATGGATGAAACTGGAAAAGATCATAGTCTGGCTGTCTGACATATCTGTGGAGACCGGAATTGCTTTTTGGAAGTGCAGGAACGGAATATTGAGATGAATTAAGCATTGCATAGCAAAGAGTTGAATAGCATTTAAAAGTATTGTATTTATGTGCACTTTTATTTACCTACTCATACTTTCCTCTCAAAATGATTTTGATGTGTAAAAATCTGTGAGAGTGAAAACATGGTCATAAAAACTGCCACCAGTGTAAACAACGCATCATGCCTTTCCCCATCACTGCCCACACACATACATACAAACACTTCCAGGTACCAGTCTGGTAGAAATTTCTAAGTAGAATATTGCATGTGTGGTTTAGATGGCTAAATAGCTGTAGATGCTGAGTATCTGCTCTGGATAATTGAACTGCATGTTGATACTTTTCTTATACCAAACTCACTCATCCAAATTGTTCATTTCCCACCTATGTTAATTTGAAGGGCATAATAATTGCCTGGAGATTTGTTTTCATGGGATTTCATATTTTAAAATGAATTGTATAGTTCAGCTAAGTTTTGTAAAAATCCACACATAAATTTTTGAGTCTTTGCTATTTTTTAATTAAGTATGGTAAATGACAATCATTGTATCAAAGAATGTTAAGAAGCTTTTTATTTCTGCTGTCTTCACCAAATAGGCTAAATGAACAGTTTTTCTGATTAAAGTAGATTTCCAGGTGTTTTTTTGTTTTGTTTGTTAATTACAAATTCAAAAATGTGATTCCAAAAATTACAACTTTAAAGATGAATGAAATGAAAAAAATTACAACACAGTTTGGTATCTTTATAGTTTGGTACTAAAATGGGGATAATAAAATTGGATGTAATTATGCTAGTGTTTTTCTCTCTTTTGCAATTTTATCCTTTATAAAATTTTCAATGACCATCCATTTTTTATGGTCTGTTCCCATAGCACACACGGTTAAATAACATTGTTTGACTTCTGTTATTAATTCTTGTTTGAAAAAGACTTCTGCATAAATTTTTGTGACAATTTCTCATTGTCATTTTATCTTTCTGAATAAGATTTAAATACCAATAGAGAGTGGTCTTGTTTTATTAAATAAATTCTGTTACTTATTTCATATAAAAGAATTCTGTTTTTTACAATAACATTTGTTTATCTTACACTGGATCATACCTTTTGTACATGATTTGTAATCTTACACATTTTTTCACAATGTACAGGGTAAAGTTTTGAGAACACCATCTTTTTTCCAGTTTTTTAAATACCTACTTCAAGAACCAATCAAGCTAAATATGTCTACATCAAAATCACTCTTTTCCATTTAACATTTTATTCATGTCTTCATATCTCATTCACTGATTTTCTTGTTTAAAAAATCAGTAAGCAAACAAAAGTTAGTCATTTGATTTGAATAGTTGTGATTTAAATATTTAAAATATAGGTGTAATTATGTTAGTAAATAAAAAGTCTAAAAATTTTAGAATTATTTAGAACTTTGTGTAATTTAGGCCTCAAAATATTGAATATATTTTTATCTATATAAATATATATACTTGCAGGGTATCCCACAACTCTTCTGCCAAAATGAGAGGGGTGATAGTACAACTTAAGAAAAACAATTTTTCAAATTGAAATGAGGATTGCAGCCCACTTATTTGGGATATACTTGCATTTACCTACAATAGAAGTGACAAAAATATGGTAACCTTGCTCACATCATGAGGAGCAACAGGGAAATTTTGTTTCCAAGCATTTTTGCTACTAAATAAAAAAAAATTCTTTCAGGCAAGGATGGGGGAAAATAGTGTAATTCTTTTTCCTCTTTAACGGTGTTATGTGAGTGTGGAGGATATATTTTTTCCCCTCACTCACAGGGTTGCTTTAGCACCTTTTTTGCCTTACTTTTTTTGGTGTCAGTGGCTTAAATTGTATGTTAACATGCACTGACCAAAAAAATTAATTTGTGACCCCCCTAGGTTTCATTGAAAAATTGTCTTGACATTTACTATCATCCTACTCATTCTGGCAGTAGAGTTCTGGGCTAACCTGTATACAACCAGGTATATCCAGTCATCAATATTAAGTTTATCCAATGATTATGGGTATATAGGTATACCTATGTATTCCTGCAATACATACACAAATCCTTTGTCCTGGCTTTGTTATTTACTTGAAAATTATAAGAATGTTAGATTTGTAAAAGAAACAAATTCTTTCCTCTTGTCTTATTTCATATTTTCATGCATAATTCATTATGTTTTGGTAAAATAATGCTTCATTTTTTTTATTTGTGTGTCACTAGGATATTATTTAAACCATTGAATACATATATACTTTCAACAATAGGAATACCTTATTCTCCCCGTGTAATTAAACTTGCTTTTTTAACACATAAATGAAAAATTAGTATTATCATAAATGGAAACTAAAACATTAATACATGAGCAATCATGTTATTTACATCTTCAAAATCAGTTTTCAAATCAAAACTGGGATTTCACTAATTATACTGACCGGTAGTCCTGCACATATATTTACATGTGAAGTTGGTGATTTTCAAATGGTCCTGGCCGTATTTTTATGTGTGATGTTTTCGTCTTCCAAACAGTCTTGGCCGTAAATATACTGCCTTGCTTTTCTGCCCATAAAGAATCACAAAGCTGGCTTAGCATACGCCCCTCTCTTTTCTCCACAAAAATGACCATTGTACTCGCAACAGTGCTGGGCATCTGAAAACGACAAAACGGCTTTTGCCTCTTTGTGGGGGGGGGGGGACAGTTTTCAATTAACTTAGCAGATATAGACGATCAACGAACACCTCATGAATAGTCAGTTCAAATAAACCTTAACCCTTTTGTCAATGAAGTGGAATTTTCAGAATGTATAAAGAAGGCTGCTAGCAACAAATGCCCCACCTAAAATGCTCATTTTTAGCTTATTATAGAAATTTTTATCGTTCGATTCTAAGAGATATACTGGCATTCACTTTTCTTTTGGCATGAATGTTACTGTGTATTACATTTTAATGACTGTGAAACACTGAATGCATGATAGAGATAAACAAGATCTGCCCCCCCCCCCTCCGAATTGCGACACATCCTGGCTTTTCAGTGATTTTAATTGTTTATCAGTATAGGCACAATTTTTGAATTTTATTTTTTATTTATTCATCTTTACCTTTATTCACAAAAACATTCAAACTCTTTTTCCCTCAATAATTAAATTGTTTTCACTAAAATATTTCATATTTATCGCTTGGGGATTATTTCCCCCCCCGCCGTACTCTTATGGGAGGGCTGAAACCTCTTTGGTTGAGATTAGCCCAGATTACTAAATTTTGCTGACAAGGGAGAGGGTCAAAAAATGACCAAAATTCTGCTTATGCAAGACTTAAACGGCCTATAATGTATTTATGTTGTCAGAGTTGTACGTGTTCCATATTTTGAATTAAAAATGGCAGGTGACTGAATTCTCTTGTAATATAAAGATTATGTCGAGAGAGTGAGAGGAAAAGAATGTTTGCCTGCACTTTTCCAAGACTTTTTCCAAATAAAATACTGGCTCACATTCGTGCCTCAAATCTGAGAACCCGCAGAAAGCACAACTTCAGTAGACAACCATCAGTGGGGTACACACCTCGATCCTTGCAATTAGATCCCAGAACGATGCCCACATGGCCACAGAATTGTGGCCACAGTTGCCCTAGAATGTGCTAAGGGACCATGGGTGAAAATGCAGTAAAAGGTGAGCCACAACTAGAGATTATGTAGTCAGCGTAAAAAAATAAAATAAAATAAAAGTGTACAACTCATCTATCAATCCCTCACACTTGTGTCCGGAAGTGTGTGTGTGAGAGTTATGAAAGAAAAAGATTAATAAATTATTAAAAATTTTGTGGCAAACAGTGATGGTAGTGCAATTAAAAAAAAAAACAATTCAACAATGAAATAAATGAGATAGAGAGCTGAAAGTGCATTAGAGTAAAATGAACAGTGTGAGTATATCTATATACATATATTGGAAACTTATGTAAACGTAAGTTGTAATGAAGAAATTTAAGTTGTATAGGTATACATGATAATGTTGAATTCATATCAGATGGCAGAGAGTTACAAAATTTAGGAATTATGTAAGTAAAATGTTTTCTGTTCAAAGATTTATGAGAGAACAGAAGGTAATGCATAGACTGGATTAAATTTGGAGGAAGAATGAGACAAATTAAAATTTAAAGAAAATTGATTTTTGAAAATGAGGAGTGATTTATAAAAAAAAGATATCTTTATTCAAAAAATCCATTGAACTGGTTGAATGCATGCTGTGATCCTTTTGTAACCTCGATTTTTCCGGCATGCCGAAAGTGCACAAGACCACAACATTCAAAATGCTAGTAGCCCTCAAGTTTTATGGCATGCCGGCCAATGCGTGGGGTTGTGGTAAGTTTATTAAAATTTTTAAATAAAATAATTTGACCATTGTTTGAATCATTGCTTGTGTACTCAGTTCCATTCAGCACATAATTTTCCCAAGTAGTCGCCTGACGTCAAATATGATGTGAAAATTTGGTAATTTTCTCTGAATGATGTCAGTCAAAAAAAAATCACATCATTTCAAAGTCATTTAATGACCACGAACAATAAAGGTCAGGAAATAACATGATACTTGATGACCTTAATGAAATATCAGGTCATTTCACGACCTTCATTAGCCATGAAGGTCATGAAATGATGTGATATTAAATGATGTAAATGACTTTGCATCATAAAAATCCTGAATTTCTTTTGAACTTATACAAATTCTGTTCCGAAATTATCCAAAATGTTTGTTAATTAACCTTGAGAGGGTGTTTCAAAATTATCCTAGGCCTATTTGTTACTGGTTGTCATAAGATAAATAAAGTGCTTTTAATTGCAATTTTGTTTGAATGGAAATGTAAAACTTTTCAATGAGATGTTTATATAAATTTATCAACACATTATATAAGATATAATTGCATCCATATCATGTTTTTGTGGGAGATCAGAGGATCTGTGAAATCTGTCAACAATTGAAAAAAATGCAATGAATTCTTTGACGTGTACAATGAACTAAAAAAAATGAATTTTATAATCTTTTTCTTTTTGGTAATTATAATTAATGTAAATAATTATTATATCATTATATTTTTCAAGAATAAAAAAAATAAAAGAAAACGAAAAAATAACTGCCGTCGGCTGAACTCAACAAGAGATTAATTAACGGAAATTGTAATATAACTAATCAATACTTGTGAAGTCTTTATAAAATAACACCCAAGGGGTACTGCTACAATTGCGTGATCGGTAGAGGCATGGCGTGAGATACATAGGGGCAATCCTCGAATGGTCTGGGTTTGAATACGAGCTGCGCCACAAAATCTAATTTTTTTCCCCCCTTCCGTCTCTTCAAATGGTGCCATCTATCTTCTGAAAGTCCAACTATTTACAAGTGGTCATTTTATTGATGTCATTTTTGACGTTTCCAAAATGGACATAATGACCATTTTATCACATCATGTTTGAGACATTTTATGACTTAAAAAAAACGTTTTTATTGACGTAAAGCAACAACTTGGGTTACTTGAAAAATGAAAAATATGTGAACAGAGGAATGTAAAAAAAAGGAGAGTGTCCACAAAAAAGCCAAGTTCTATAGTATGAATCCTGATAAGGAAGATACACACCTTTTTTCCCTCTCCTACAGAGAGGCATACAAGAGTGGGTGGAACAAAAATGTTAACCACACAAGACTAAATCCGATATCCAGCTGTTCATACAGGGGAAGGAAAAAATGGTCAGAGTTTTTTGAAGTAGTTTTGTGACAATCACTTGAACCCTTTTCAAGTCGATTTTCTAGAAATCCTAGGACCGTGAGTCAGTTAATCAAAGAATGTTAACTCTTTATAGTGTTCATTTATTAAGGTTTTTTTTTGTGAGAGAGAGAACTTCAATTCAGTTTTAAGAATTTTTTTTTAACAAATGAACAACTACGTATTTCACCTTAGCCATTTTTGCATTTTTTTCCCACTGTTTTTTTACTTTGTTATAGGAATATACCAAAAATATAGAGTAAAAAAATTTAACAGTAGCAAGGAGTAGAAAAAAGGATGAGATAAAAATCTCTCAATAAAAACTAAATGACTATGTTGCTATAAATTTGCTTGAAAAGTATTACAAATACAAATACAAATACAACGCCACAACAGGCAAAATGCCCAACGAGGTGGCTGATAAAAAGATGCCCATAAAAATATGGTTGTCATATGTTTCAAAAATACAGCAACCCAATTAAAAATGCAATTAACACAAATTACAAACAATATATACACAACAATATACAACAATACAACATACAACAATATTGTTGATAATATATTATTAACATATTATGGAATGATAATGTATGTGATTAGAGGAGTCCGTAATGTTGAAAAACAGCAAAATAAGCAAAATAAGTAATGATGAGTATGTTTCAATAATAGTGACACCTTATTTACTAGAAATACTGAACTCATACATCATTTTAAGTTTCAAAGGCCTTCAATGCGGTCAAAAGCATTTTGTAAATTGTGCTGCTAGTGATTCAAAAGTTGTCGAATGTTGCTATCAATAATAAAGTTAATAACCAGAATCTATCATAACTATTACAATTATTGAGTAATAAAATACAAATACAAAGGCCACAACAGACAAAATGACCAACAAGGTGGCCATAAAAAAATATATGTCAAATATAACTAAAATACAGCAACCCAAAATAAGAGCAATTATTACGAAAAAACTAAGATGAACTTAAAATAAAGATAATAAATACTAATAATTATGATAAAATACACTGCCCATAAATAATTATGGTTGCCTAATCAAAGTATGGATAGCTTCTTGTTTCATCCCATTATAAACATTGTATTTTTTTTAAACCCATCAATTGTGGTAGAATTTAGAACTCTTGGGATTAATCAATTACATATAATTTTTAATTGATAGTGTGCAACATGAAATGATCAAGTTATTAAGTTTTCTGATCTGTGAGAAAATACTATAAACTTTTCTCCAGGTGCTCAAGCATTCATATTACACTACTGGAGAAATTTTTATTAATAATATATAGACTGAATTAAATTTTATGCCAAGTAATGATGATATAAATGATGAAAATTTATATCACTTTTTTTGCCATTGACTTTTCCTATTCTTTTAAAGACAAATTAACTTTTTTTTGTTCCTATTTATTTGCTTAATATATATATTTTTTTTACAGTTGACAAGTCAACATTGGGATTTCATAAGTGATTTTGCCAAGGATCTGATACGTAGAATGTTAACTGTTGACCCAAAGTACAGAATATCTGTTGAAGAAGCCTTGCAGCATTGGTGGATAAGGGTAAGCTCAATGTTTAGCATTTGGTCCTCTGTTGTTTAACCTATTTTATATACAAGGATTCAGGAATACATCATGGCAACTAGTATTTTATTTTTGAGAATGTGAGACAGGTATTAAATTTTTAAATATACAAATAAAGTAGCTCTGAATGGAATTATTAAATATATGAACAATTTAAATCATTTCTACCAGAGATTAGTGGAGATGCATTTTAAAAAGTTCCATATTTCTTGCAATAAACAGCAGTATTGAAACAAATTTCATTTTTGTGAAGTAACAACATACACACAGTTTACAGAAACACCACCGACTAACAATTCACTTCCAGAAAATTCACAGCCGGAAAATTCATCGACTAATAATTCACAGACAGTTCGATACGAGTCAGTAAGCAAGGGAGTGAGCGATTGAGTTACTGAGTCAGAGAGCAAGTGAGTGAGCGATTGAGTTACTGAGTCAGTGAGCAAGTGAGTGAGTGAGTGAGAGAGCAAGCTACTGACTCCGTGAGTGAGTGAGGAAGTGACCGAGCTACTGAATCCATGAGTGAGTGAGCTACTGAGTGATCCTAAAGATATGGTGGAAAGTTTTAATAATGACTTTATTAGAAGAAATTTATATGATGCGGAAGAAATTACAAATTTCTGTTGCACAATACAAGGGAGTATATTCAATAATCCCATTAACTCTATGTTTTACTCAGAAACTTCTAATGAAACGTTAAAAGAAATAATAACAGAATTAAAAAATAATAAATCAAGTGGATGCGCGATATATTAACCCCCGAAAATGCTTAAAATCATGTCCTGTCCTCACTTTGATATTATAAACAACATTGCTGATCATCAGTAACCAATGGATCTTTTTTTATGATGTTGCCACCGATTTCACTGGTGTGGATTCTGCAATCTCAAATTTACTCAGCTATGATTCCCCCCCCCCCCCATAACACTTTGAATACCTCATGATCCCCATGGGTGATGAATAGAGCCCGGATAATATGCAAATGCATATTTTAGCCTTTTTCAGCATTAATGCATATAAATGCATAAAATCAAAGAATTTTCAGAATAAGTGCATATTTTTGAAGGTTTATTTAAGCTCACTCAATTTTTTTGCAATTTTTCAAATAAATATTGTTCATCAGTTTTTCCCGCAGGTGAAATTTAGTAAATTAATACATATTTATAAAGTATTTTATGAGTATTAACCGTTTTATTGTAAGGCTATTTCTAGAGATATCTCAAAGTGTTAAATCTTTTTTAGAAATAGTGTCGAAATTCTTTTGTTACTGGTATTTTCGTTATTGAGCAACTGAAACAAACTGGAAATTAAAAAATGGAGAAGAGAAATATTTAAAAAAAAAACTTAATGTCCCCCTTCCTTAATAAATTGTCTCTGTTAAAAAGCACACTCTAGAAAAAAAACAATGCTTGACAGTAAAGCTGTAATGCTTGAGAAATGCAAATATATATAACAACATACAAGGTGTCTTTTTGTTACATTTTAGCTTATGAAACCAAAGATCCTTGGCCAAACAAAACCCCTCACCCACCATTTTCCAGGCAAAGTAAAACTGACCAGCCAGTCTAACTTATTCACTATAAATGCAGGGAAATGTGTGACTCTTTTTTTTATTGATGATTTGATTCTCTTTTCTTTTTTTGTACTCACTCATAATGTTTGCCACAGATGCTGTCAAAATGTCATGATACATTTCAATTCTGAAACCATTGTAACACAGCTATTTGAATTAAGATTATCAAAGAGTAGGTATAGTATACAGTTTTTAGATAGTATGAAATACTATTATATTCTTTCAGAGTTTGAATGTTTTGTGGTTATTTTTATGACTTATAAAATCTATACCTACTCAAGATTGATTAGGTTGAAAAAATTAAGATTAGTACATAATTGCCAGGTATATGAGATAAATATGGCAATAATGTAATTAGAATCTAGTAGGTCTGGTGGTCAGAGACAAAAAAAAATAGATATTCAAATATTACAGCTATTTCAAATACATATAAACATGTATATTTTTTTCTTCTTTGGACCTATGTTTTTCTGCAACTTTTGGATTTTTTTTTTGTTTTTGATGTTTTTTCTTGATTTGTTTCATGAATGGCAATTATGTTTCTTCTTATTTTATCCAAAATATTCTTGATAATGGAGGCATATTGAGAAATATGGGTTGGTAATTTTGTGCTATTAAGCCTAGCAACTAATCAGAGAAATGCCTATGTTTATTCAAATTATGTGAAGGGTACTGATGACCTTTGCATTGGTTCAACAAATATTTCATACCCAGTGAAACTGAGGAAAAATATATCGTTCTAGAGGGATAATCATTAATATCAAAAAACATCATCATCACGCCATTAAATGTATGCTGCTATTGGTATCTCTTCTAAATCTAGGTTGCTAGTAACACCAGAAAATGTTCTTATGAGTATTTATTAGCTGTAGAAAATTATAATTACTTAGTTAATTAATAAAATTTGTTTGTGTGAATAAAGTTCTCCATGAATAAAGTTTTCAAAGATCAATGATCCTTATTTTTTAAAATTAGTTTTAATTTTACATTTATGTATTTTCAAAGTGTAGTTTCTTGTAGGGAAGAGAACGATGTGCACCAAAACGTCACTTGCCTCTGACGGTAGAAGAGCTGAAAAGGTTTAATGCAAGGCGGAAATTAAAAGTATGTAGGATGTGTTATATAATTGTACATCTTTTTTTATTTGTAATTTTTTTCAACTAGTGTTGTAGGTAGATATATGAGGATCAATTATCACCCTTGGGCAGATCTACTTTTGTAGATTTACAGCCCAATATAGGCGATCTTGGAAAATACTAGTACAGTCAGACCTGCTTATAACGAAGTTGGAAAAACAGCGAAACTATTGGTTATGCACAAACTTCATTATATATGTACTGGCTTGAAAAATGATGCATTTAAGCAAAATAAAACATTTCACATGCATGATACACATTTTTCAGTAATCTGATCATTCTTAAAAACCAATAAATTAAAATAACATATTTTAATAAAGATAAAAAATTTAATTAAAATCTCACGTACGTCAACAAAAAAGTATCAATCATTCCTTTTTTTTCTTGATATTTTTGTGGACGTTGAATGTTTTGCATTTCAATCATTTTTCGCAAATAAGCATGCAAAATATAATTAATTTCCTTTTCTTTTAATAAGAGCACAGATATCAGAAAAAATTTTGTCTCATTTTTGTCATTTCATCCCATTCAAAGAGATGATAATGATTTTTGAATAATCCCAGATTTTTTTGATAATTCACTTTTTTTTTAATTTTTTGCTTTCAATCAACTGTATAGCTACAATTTTTGAAACAATGAGTAGCGTTTTGCACTTGGACATTCTCAAAATTTATTTGCACATGATGAAACCATCACAACAAACGTCTGAATCTAGCTTGAGAGTGGCAAATGTGCACTAAAGATGGTCTGAAAAGTTAGATTCTTGGAAATAAATAACCTCAATTCTTTCTTCCAAATGAAGTTTTCTGCGAACGAAATAAGATTCAACAGAGGAAAAGTAGGAACAAAAAGAAGTAAAATAGGCTTTTAAAGTACCCAAAACAGCCTCACTAGAATGTCTTCCTAGGAAAGAAAGGAGACATTATATAAGTTGCAGAAAGATTAAAAAAAATATAAAAAGAAAGAAGATTTAGATAAGATTAAAAGAAATTTGTGACAATTTCATGTTTGAAAATCAGTCAAAAATTTGTTATAGTTGAACTTTGCTAAAATCTGTGTTTGTTGTAAACAATCGAACAAGCATAGATAAGCAATATGAAATTCATGGGACACTGAAAAATTTTATGTGTAAAAGTTTGTAATATCTGTGTTCTTTGTAAGTGAATCCCTCTGCATTGCACTATATATGATATTTTATTATTATAGTATATGATATGATAAATACATGATCCAAATAGTTGCTGATTGAAAATAGCTTTTGAGAAGACTATCTGAATCTTCAGATTATTTTTGTTTTTCAAAAGATTAGTCTGACATAAACAAATTAAAGCTGTGCTTTCAAAGTGACATGTAGAATAATTCACTTTGATAGCTGTCATTTACATGCTTCAAACCATTTTATTTATGTCATTAGGTTTAAGTCAGTGCATAACCCAAGTAATTGTAATCACTAGTATAATTATGCGCACACACATTCAATCCTTGGTTATTGAACTAAATTCATTCTTGAAGTAGGTTCGTGAACCAAATTGTTCATAAATAGAAATAATTTTTGCCAAAGTAATCAATATAAAATACATTAATCCATTCCTGGGACCCAGATGACTTCTTGTGTGAACTTTTACAACAGTAATTTAGGCTCAGGTGCAAAATGCAAAACTAATGGAAATCATTAAACCATAACATTAACTAGAAAAAATCACTGTGTAGTACAAAAGAGATGAAATATAAACAAAATGAAAACAATAGCAGGGCAATATCTGGTTTGGATAATCTCACTGTCAAAGTCCTCAAAATCTCTGCCTGCAACACAATCTGGCCATGGTATGCTCCAAGCCAAATTACTGGTTGTGTGAATCGTTTGCTGCCAAGCTTCATCAATAAGAACTATGTAATGTAGGACATTAAAATACTGTTTTCAGAATTCAGGGACTTGATCTTAATTGTTATTGCAAAACATCTTTGAAAAAGTTCTTTGGTTTAGAACTTCATAAAGTCTGAAATGACCAGCCAATCCATAGGCTAGATTAGAGGAGTCTCATTTGGAGTGGGAACTTATCTCTGCTGAAATCTAATTCTTTAACCAACTCCTCTGTCAAAATAAAAAAAAAGGTTGCCACGAGCTGTAGATTTCTGAAATATGCTTCCCTTGTCATTTAGTCTGTTTTGCATATTTACACAAACCAAGACTAGTTCATTATTTCTAATTTTAACTAGAACATAAACGCATATCAGCACATTTGCACGCAGCATATTATTTTAATATGAATGAATATTGCCAATAATCACTGAATAACAAATAATACAGCCAAGTTTACCAGCTGCTGTTCTAAATCATCTTTTGTTGCTTGTAAGTAAATCAAATTGCTTGCAAACATAGCCATTTATAAACTGAGAGATGACTGCATTATTTTTGTAATTAATTTATCTAGTCATTATTATTAAGTGAAATGATATTCTCAAGACCAAGAGAAAATATTGTTGTAGAGCAGGGATTCTTAACCAAGGGTCAGCCCCGTCATTTCAACCTTTTCTGGAGGGGGGAACATATACTCAATGTATGTATGCATATTTGTGTGTATGTATATATATATATATATACCATTTCTAGTGCATTTTTTAAAGGCAGTCGCCCTTTCTGATCCCCCAAATGATGAGTCTGCCAGGGGGGTCCACTTAGAGAAATATCAGGGAGTCTGTAAGCCTCAAAAAGAAACAAAATAACTAATTGCTTTTATTGTTTTTACATAGCCTTAAACTGAATATTACTTTGTGAAAAGTTCTGTGGCTTTTGTTTTATTGGCACAAGGGGTCCATGGACTTTATTTATTAGCAATTTCACAAAGAGTGCACAAAGCAAAAAAGTTTAATAACCCTTGTTGTAGAGTGATTATCTTTACATTGAGAGGCATTTTATCATCCCTCACAAAAACATTTATGTTGTTGTTGACGTCAAGATCATCTTAAAAGCAGCATTGGCCCCTGGCAAAGAGATTTTTCCGAGGCTCTCTACCTGGCTAGAAATGCTGCTACCAATTTAAATACTTACTCTCAAAAACTGTAACCAGATCTCATTATCATGAGGCCACTGCATTGTGACTTGGTTGGCACTGGCTGATGTCTCTTCTAAATCTGTGTTGTTAGTAACACTAGAGTATACACTAATGGAGAAACGTAACTTCCAATTATTTTATTACTCATGTGGATCATTTTTAGCTGTACACATGCACTTCCTTGCATACAGAATTTTTGCATTGCACCAAATGAGGGATAGTAAAATGTCATTGTGTACAATATAGTTAATTTCTTTTGCATTGTTAAAATTCTGTGTTCACATCGTGGAAGAAACACTATAATTACTTATTTAATTTTTAAAATTAAATTTATTGGTTTCATCCTTTGGAGAGATCTATGGTTATATCAAGTATCATTGTAACAAGGTTCCACTGTATTTATTTCTTTACTGAAATCAAAATACAATATATATAAGAATTACTCTCAAATATGAATATTTTAAAATAATTCCTAATAAAACAGTGGATACATTTCTAGCATGAAAAATATCCTTCTGATACAATGACTATGATTTTGTGATAATAATGCAAAATTGTTTTTTCAAGTTCTAGTTTAAACAAATAAATATGCAGAAAATATTTATTATAATTTCGGATGTATTCCTCTATTAAATTGCTATAGCATTACAATTTTAATTTTTTTTTCCTCCAGGGTGCTGTGATTGCTGCTATTTCAAGTCCAAAATGGAGCAGTTATTACACTGATCCAGTTCAGAATGGATGCTCTGATTATGCCATTGAAGATGAAATAACAGCAGCTGGTAAGCTTGACTGCATTTGTTATTCAGTGATTATTGGCAATATTCATTCATGTTGAAATAAATACACTGTCTGTGCAAATGTGCTGATACGCTTTAATTAATCTAAAAAATACTTTACAATTAGTACAATCATTTCAATATTTCCCTGTGAATGAAGTATAGTTGACCTTCAAATAATAATTGGAATTGATTGAAATTTTTAACTAGTTAATCAAAATTTTTAATTAAATAATCAATAAATCAGTTTATTCAATCAAATTTTTGATTGGTTATTTTTAAATGTCAGTCATTTATAAAAGATTCAGTTTTGGTAACACAATGTAATATTAATCGATTCTATAAAAATTCTCTTTTTCATTTCATGCACCAATTTGTAAAATGGAAACAAACACAGTAATATATTAAGAAATTTAGACTACTTGATGGAAGCAATTCAGTATATTTGCTTAACTATCATATAGTTTAACATATTCAATATGTTGAATCCAGAAATCTTTTTGCTTGAATTTTGTAGTTTTTTCTGAAAATTTAGTTTTTTTTTATATTTTTTGATTTTCCAATTTTGAAACTAACTTAGTTTCAGTTTTCATGTATCTACTTTACTTGCTGTTCTGGGAAATTATAAGACAATCTTTTAGAGTGTCTTTTACTCCTAGAGGGAGCTGATGCTTCCCAAACATAAAAACTGTTGTTTATAGTGAAGGCAATAAATTTGGTCTTGTATTCTGTAACTCCAGTTGAACTTAATTTGAAATTGAAAACATCACCAGTTTCCTTTGAATAGATCAATATTTTCCCATGACAGAAACTATTAATTGATACATTTTAGTTTTCATAAACTTTAAGAGTATGCATTTGTCTGTAAAAAAACTATAAATAGTAAAAGGCATGTGAAAAATGCTATAATCCAACTATCTTTGCTCTCAAATATAATGGAAAGGGTACAGGTACTAGACACATGTACCTGTTAATGCATCATAATGCAAAAAACCACCCTTGATCCTACTCATTACGACTCATCATTATTTATATGAATACAACGTCCACAACAGGTAAAATGGCCATTGAGGTGGTTGAAAATATATGCCTATAAAAATATGGATGTCAAACGTATCTAAAATACAGTAACTCAATATAAGAGTTACTGTATTTTAGTGCTGATTTTATTATTGATGATTATTCAGTCATCATGAAAAAAACTAATAATTATGATAAAATATAATACGCTGCCCCATAAAAAAACTATGGTTGTTTTATCTAAATATGGAAAGTTTCTTGATTCATCATATAATAAGCATCACATTTCACTTTAAACGTGTTGATTGCAATGGAATTCATGACCCCTGGAGGTAAGCTATTCTATTTATTCACAACCCCCTAATAGAGAAAAATTTCCTATAACACCACAACCTGAAATTGTCCCCTTGTCGAAACAGTCAGTTGACTGTGTATCAGTAACTCCATCCATCCAGCTGGAAATTTTCAACACTTCAATCATATCCCCTGACACCTGCATTCTTCCAATGTAAACATATTAAAAAAATGAAGTCTCTCTTCATAGCTCAAGCCCCATGTGTACCTCTTCTTTGCATCCATTCAACCAAGTCTATGTCCCATACTGTACTGTAGGTACAGTCTGTGAAACCCACTTCTGAAACCTTATGACATACTCTAGTCCAGGACAAACTTAGCCCCGGAAAAGTGGAGAGATTGTTTTAGGGGAACACCAAGACAGGGTTTATATAGTGTTTAAAAGCTCCTTAAAAAGTCATTAATTTTCATTTCTCTTTTTAAGGGTCCTTAAAACTTCTTAAAATCTTCCTAGCTCTTTCTAAAAGAATTCATTACTTCCCCCCCCCCTTCTAAATACTTCCTTCTGAGGTTGATGATAATTGTACTTGATGCTGAAAGAAGTTCCCTGAAAAAAGGAAGGAAAAGGAAGGTGTGTGTGTGTCACAGGAGATTTCTTTATAGGGATTTCAAAGCCATCCTGTCAGGGGCGTAGCCAGAAATTTCGTTCGGGGGGGGGGGGGAACCACTTTCATTTCGGGGGGGGGGGAACCAAAGTGACAGAACAATGGATTTGGCCATCTTTTCCCCTTTTTTCGGTCATTTTCTCACATTTCGGGGGGGGGGGACCAGACCCCCACGTCCCCTCCCCTCGCTACGCCCTTGCATCCTGTAGCAGGTGGGAACAGCCAATACCACCAGCTATAGCTGGTATTGACTGTTCGGCAGAACTAAGACATTACGACACCTGATGGTTCAGAGTCCAAAGGCCTCACCCACTTCTGATATACTGAGAAAAACGATGAAAGAAGATTGTTGTGCTGTCAAAGAAATTGTTAATGAAATTGAAACAAAAAGGGGTTAGCTAAGTTCAAAATACCATTTCTGCCAGAAAATGGTGCTACTACCAGTGGTGGGAACTCTGTGACATAGGCGCCAAAATTAATATCCTGTTCCAATAGTACATTTCATATTTTTCTTCGCCAAATAGCGCTTGTTTGTATATATATATACACGCACAAATAAATATATATATATATCTATTTATATATATATTAAGCATTTTTCTGTGTGTGCACTTAGGAATTTGAATATACTTTTATACCTGCTTTATATGTATCAGTGTTGCCAATAACGCACACAGCATCCTCTAATTCCGGAATTTCAGAAAAGGACGCTAAGAAATTATCTTCCCATGTGCCGCGAAGTGATTCTTTCTGACAGAGCATGTTTTATTCCTCCGTACTTGAGTACCACTTCCCCTCCTCCCATCGTCCATAGTCATGCTCAGAATTATTTGAAAATATAATTTCTAATTTCTAATTTCTAAGAATAATTTCAAAATTTTGAGAGGTTGGTGCACTAACCACTCAATGTGGGACTTCCTATAGTAGTAATCTATTTCTGTGATCATGCCACTGTTTTTGTTGTACCCCTGTGTTGGAAAAGTTTCTGACAAGGGTGAACCAGTAATTGAACTCGCGACACCTCTAAACATCCTTTGGTACTTTAAGAAAGTATCTTATTGACCTGGGCTACCGTGCGAATTTGTCCCCAAAAATCAGATTGGAATAACCATGGCCCCTTATTTAAATTGTCACCCCTCATTGGGCTTTTCTCATCATAAACCCCCAATAATATCTGTTGTTGTGAAACTGAAGATAATTTACTCTAGTCTACCAACTTTAAAGTGCAAATGTGAGGCGGTTTCTGTTTTCAAAAAAGAAAAAAAAGTTGCCACTGTAAGCAGCAGAAATAACTAAGGTCAAATAATGTCATTGCACCACACAAGCCCAGATGTTTCATAAAAAAAATTTTTGTTCCGTGAGGAAAAGAACTAATCTGCCAAATTACGAATGCTAATTTGTCAACTCTGCCAAGTAACGAATACTAATTTGTCACCTTTGACAAATAACCAATGCTAATTTGTCAACTTTGCCAAGTAATGAATGTTAAATCGGCAATGTCATCAAATAATGTGTGCTAAATTGCCAAACATCATTTTGATTCTCCAGAAATTTTCCCCCATTTTCCAACAATTTCTTTTTGAGTATAATTAACATGAAGCCAGCTGTGTGTGTGTGGAATCATGCCTATAAAATTGAAAAAATAATAATTTTAAAGAATTTTTTATGTATGTGTTTACTTTCACTGAGAGGTGAATACAGAGTAGCTGTAAATATGAATAATTTTGTAAAGAAAATTTTTTTCAGCTTTGGTATTTTTATTTTGAATAATTTAGGGGGGAATGAATATCACTTAGAATTTTTATAATTTATGTGACGCTATTATGAATACTTTTAATATGTTATCATGGATGTATGAAATGTCATGTTTTACTTTTGACCAAAACTTAAAGGTTTTAAAAACACTTTGGTGTGACAGCAGAAAAGTATGGATTATCCTTATGTGGATTGATTACTTTATGAATTCTTATAATGCTGGGTAAAAGAAAAAAATCGAAAGTTATAATTTTTAAACTGCTCTACATCTATATGTTTGAGAAGCGAATGACAGATTTAAAATACATTTGCATATGTGCCCTTGTTTTTGCTGTAAAACTCATAGCTTCTGAATTTTACCATGACTCCTTAAAAAGTGCTTAAGAAAAAACCTTAATTTTTATTTAAGAAATTTTGTATGAACCCTGCAAGAAAAACCAAGCATTCTATTTGTTTTGTTCAGGCATCTGAGCCACTGGTCAATGAGAATTCCCAAATCTGTGACCCTAGTTGCATCCGGGATTGTAATACCATTCAACTTGTAAGTGAAAAATGAGTTGTTAGATACAAAATGAGTGACCATGCTCTTATCAACACTAAAAGTCATGCTCCAATAATTAGGACATGCTGCAATCATATTTAAGTTCATCTGGATCATCTCTCTATCACTTTGATTCCCGGCTACCATTAGCTTCACATCATCTGCAAATTTTCTAACAATCTCATCCATATCCTGATTGAGTTTATCGATAAAAAGTGAAAAGCATATGGTGCCAAAGACACTTCTTTGGGGGAATCCACCTGTTTAATAAGAAAATTCCCCTGATCACCATAACCCGTTGTGATCTATCTTGTAATCATGATTCTATCCAATTCAGCAAGTTTCTCCAAATCTCATGTAAATACTTCAAAAATTTACCATGTTGGACCCAATTCAATGCCTTTTGAAAATCAAGGTAAACAATGTCGATGTTATATTGTCTCTACCCAAAGCCTTTATCCCCAAAAGAAGATGATTATCCATGATTTTCTCTTCCTGAACCCATGCTGGTTTTTTGACAATACATTATTCTTATCTATTCACTTCACCAATTGCCTTTTGAAAATATTTCCCAAAATTTTTGAAGATGCTTTTGTGAGTTTGACTATCATTATTACAAAGTGATTATTATCCAAATAAAATTAAACACGGCTTTTTTACCATCATTTTTAAATATCAGAACCACATTAGCAAGCTTCCAATCCTCTAGAACAGCGGTTCTCAACCTTTTTTGACTGGCGGAGCCCTTTTAAGTAAAAAAATTCTGTGGCGGAGCCCCGTAGACCAATTTTTTAATTATTCATCAAAGTTACTGATTTATTTTTACTATTTAAAAATATTTATAATTATTTTTTTAAATTTTACTGTTTTTTTTTATTTCCCCCGAGTGACCGCGCAGCCCATGGAGAGTGCACAAGGAGCCCCAGTTGAGAACCGCTGCTCTAGAACGATGCCCTCAGCAACACTACTTCTTTAAATCTGTGCAACTGTCCCCAACAATTCATTTGTACATTCCCTAAGGACCTTAGGATAAATATCATCTGGTCTTAGTGCTTTGCTTGCACATACATTTTTTAGAAGTTTTAGAACTTCCACATCTTTCATTTGAATATTGTTGAGGACTTTATCACCCCCTATAATGCAGCCATACTTTGGATATCTCTTTTTAAACCTGATGTGAAAAGTCATGAATGCACTACACATGCTAACATTACTCACTACTCTAGACCTTTCTATTGAGGGAGGGGGGGGGGCTAACTGGCCCCTTACATATATTGTTAATGCACCTGAAAAATGATTTTGATGTTGAGAATGTTATCTGCCAATATAGATTAATGTTAAGCTTATGTTCATACTCTTTTCTACTATCTTACTATATGGGCAAAATACTCATTTGGTCTCATTTTTCTGAAAAGGCTAGCTTTAATATTTCTAAATAATGATTCAGTTATTTGAATCAAAATTGTGCATAGATGAATTGCTTTATTTTTCAGAAGTGCGGTCACTCAGCCAAAATTTTGTGTATTGAAGGAAAAATTTATAAAAGTTTAACTAATTTTGATTAATTGGACAAATAACACACATCAATTTGCCTTGTAGACGTATTGAGTGATTTGGTGCAAAGTGGTCTAAAAGGCATCCTAAAAGTGTAACTGGTGATCGGTTTTTGCTTCATCATAAAAATTCACCAGCTCTCATTGCAGCCAGGCTATTCACCTTCTTGAGGAATGAGAAAAATTAGCGGGAACTTTGCTTTATTTAGCTTATTCTGCAAACCTGGCTTCCTAGGGCTTTTGTTTAGTTAATTTATGTTAAGTGCAAAATTTGAGGAACCAGACTTCTAGACTCAGATGTTGTAGCTGAATAATGGAAAAAGCTACTGAATACCATTGTGAAAGACCAGTGGTCTATGTGCTTCCAGACATAATTGAACACACAAGGAAATTTCTGAACAGTACTTCAAGAAGCTAGAACTTGAATCGGTCTTCATACAGTAGTACCTCTCGATAATAGACACCCATTACATTTTGTCCACTAATGAAGAGTATCCGTTTATGGATAGTATAATACATTGAGGCTCATCCACATAATTAAAAAAAAATGTCTATTAATGGGAGATGCAACAGGAAGCACCCATTATGGGAGGTTTCACTATATTGGTAATGAAGTTTTTGTATGTAAAATCATTTTAAATGGTACTTGTATAAATGCAAAAGAAACTTTTATTGTTATTTTTCACATTCGTTTTGCTAAATTTTTTAGTTTTGTAATGCTATGTCAACAAGATGATTGCAGATTAATTTATTTGAGAACGTGTTTTTATCCAGGTGCTATATCTGTTGTTTTGGACAGTTTAGATACTATCCATTGTATGTCTGATGGAACTCAGAAAGATAGGGACTTTTTACTTTGTGTTCTAGAAGATAAGCAGTTAAGAACATTACTCGATGTAAGTTGTCTTAAGAGTTTTTTTTAGATTAATTTGGTAAAGTGTATGTTATTTGTTAAATTGATTAATAAATATACACAAACATTTACATTAATATAATTTACATTAGCTAAATCAATGCATAAGTTTTTTTATGTGATGAATAATCATCAGAATTCATACAATATAGAAAAGATATACTATATAGAAAAATGAGAACTTTACATTTTTGAAAAACTGTGCAGTCTGATAAAACAAAGACATTCTTGAAAAAAAAATTGGTTCCAGAATATTTATTTTTTATGAAATAATCTGTTTGCATTCTGCATTCAGATGAGAATGGTGATTATTATCTATAATTTCATCGGAAATTTGTAACA
Organism: Pholcus phalangioides; assembly: GCF_987345545.1. Lineage (NCBI taxonomy): Eukaryota > Metazoa > Arthropoda > Arachnida > Araneae > Pholcidae > Pholcus > Pholcus phalangioides. The sequence goes on from NW_028301610.1 coordinate 40,583,312, forward strand.
CAATTCTTCATATATGATTTGAGGGTCGAAGCTTTACTACATTTTTATATCATTGTTGTAATTGATTAAAAGAGTGAAGGTTTCATATCTAATGTCATGATGAAAGGAGGAAAGGAGGGGTTCAGGCTCAAGAGCATGGTCCAGGGGAATTCAAATTTCCAGATATTTCACCAGCAGCTGTGGCGAACATCATTAAGAAAAGAGACTTTTGGTGATCTACACAGGCTTCCAAAAGTTAAGTATGTGACAGCTTGTATAACATAACAACATCACATTAATCTTGCCTTGTGGATTAAATGGTTAGTGGAATACAAATATGTGGAGTACTCAGCCATACAGTCCCTCCATGTGGAGCCTTCAGTGCAATATAGTACTAGCAGATATTGCCTTACCAAGTGATGCTACAACCATAGATGTAACAGTTGTGGAGGTCGCTCATCGATTAAGCTTGGCAATATACCAATCATCAAAGAGGGTGGTAACCCTTGGTTGATTCGGCCCAGGTCGCCGGTCATCTGTTCAACTTGTTTCCATAATTAGTATATTGCAATAGCATCCAAGCAGAATCAATGAGCTAGCTCCCACAACTGTTTCATCCATGATTGCAGGGTCATTTGGTAAGACAATATCTGCCAGTACTGTGCACTGAAGGCTCCACATGAAAAAACTGTATGCCTGAGTGCCACGTGTTTGTGTTCCGTGTTCCACTAACCATCCAGTTCAGAAGGGCAAGATAAAAGTGGTGTCATTATGTTATATAAGCTGTGATGGCTCAACTTTTTGGAAGCTGGTATATCTGGAACTCAGAAACAACCTACTCCAACACAATCACTGGGATCTATCTCATTGACAAGTTCACACATGCCTAGGGCCATAGCGTGCCTGCTCTGGGCCATGGGGCAAACATTTTCTTGGGGGCGAGCACTTAAAAGAGAAAAATTGTTTGCAAAATAAGTGTACATTATTTGTGAGGCCCACACATTTGGCTTGGGCCCCGGTTTCCCTGACCTAGTTACAGCCCTGCACATGCCTAATGTCTTTTATTTTCAGGCTAGCCAGTGAAATACACAAGAAGTATGACTGCTGTCTCAGCATACAAAGAGCACTCACATGCTCGACATGAAAAGAACAGCTCTGTGAATCTTTTCAATCACCAGCTTACTCTTGAAGAAAACTCCTTGCTCACAAAGGGGGAGAACTCTTCATTGTTCCTGCTTCTGTTCCTCATAGAAAAAATCATTTCCAACATAAATACAGATATTCACAATCTCTCTCCAGATGCTGGTGAAGAAGTATGACAATAATTCTCTCCAATGTGCAAAAGCTCCCAAGAATGATATCAGTCATCATAAATGTGAAGCTTTTAAATCATTGGTCTCAAACGAGGACACAAGAATCTTTTCTGCTGGCAATGGAAATGCTGGGGATTTACTGAACACCACAGACAACCAACAGATAATTGTGGAAATAATTGACCACGCTATTTTTTTCACAGAATAATCTGAGGAAGATATATTGTCTTAGAAACAAATCACCCATTTTAATAGATGAGCAATGAGCACTCATAAGAGCTGGATCTTTGTCTCCCAGATTTTATGGCCTTATCAAAACATACTAAAGAAACACACTTCTACGATCAATAGTGAACACCATGGTATTCTATTTATATATTCATTGACATGTACGGTCAGGCCTGATTAGGAAAGAGGACTTTCAGTTTAAAGCCCCTAATATCATTTTTAGTGTTATTAGGAATGGCAGAAACCTATTTCAAAAAGGAAAAGAGTGTAAGCAGGTTATTAAGCAGCAATTACGCTACCTTTGAAAAAAGTCTCACCTACCTTTCTGCCATTAAAGAATAACAGGACTAGATTAACCAAGGGGAAAAAACAAATGCTTAGGGAATCAAGCAAGAAAGAGCACCACAAAAGAAATCTAGTAATTTTTTCCCCTTGAAATCCTCCCTTCTCATTGGATTTACCATCTGGTCTGGAGGTACCAATATTGCACACAAGGTGAATGTTCATAGTTTTATCCAGTGGTTCTTTGACTATTGATGTTCCATAGTAGCTTGTAGCATGAACATCTCTAGATGAGGACTACCTCAGAGTGAGGCCACATCGACTGTTGTGTGGAGAATTAAATGCATGCCTTCCTAAGAACCTCTGAACTCTCAAAGTGTCTGGCCAGAAAAAAGGTTAACAGAAGGATTGTTTATGGTCCAATTGACTACCTCCTCAAACTGCAGTAGTAATAAAAGCTGGGAGCTGACAAATTGTTATATTTGAAGATATGAGCAATTTTTCTGTAGAGAAAAGTACAAATTTTTCAGTCAATGCTAATCGTCTAATCCCTATCACAGCTCAGGATGAGATATTGAATAGAATGTGAAAACCAGGGATTTAGTGATTTTATAGCGAAGTTTTTTTTTGGTTTCTTCTTCCCTGCTACATACATTTTTCATCAGTTAAAGCTTCTTCCCAACATCCTCAAGAAGACATATATACAATATATAAATTCGAAACTTTGACAATTTTTACTACTGAACTTCAGAAAAAAAGTGTAAGACATTTCTCTTTGATTTTTTTTTCTCTCAATCTGATTATTCACTTAGTACAGTACCAATATTTCAGATATTTTGTTGTGAGTAGAGTTCATGCATAAAAACATTTGGAGCACAAAGGCCCAAAAATTTAGGATGTAGGCAAAGTTGCAGCCCTGGTAGTTCATTCTCTGATAAGGCAATGTGTTTGCCTACTATTAAATAAATAATATCTGAGGTTTAGGCTGATTGCAGCTAGTGTTGTTAATATTCATAGGTGCCTGACAGTGCAAAACTACTGGACACGTATACACAAAAAAAGCCATCAAAACAAGACGTATAGGATGAAATAAAAAATTGTTAGTTTTTTTACGAAAACAATCAATAAAAGATTTCCATTTAACTGGTGGATGCTCAAGCAGCCACAGCACCCTGCTGATTCTGATGTCACTGCTAAAGCATATGGTGCCAGGATACCCTCCATCCCTTAAGCAAAAACTGGGAATCTTTGACACAAGGAAAAATTGTGAGAAAGAAGGGTGGGGCCCTCCTTTATCGGCGCCTAAAGACTATATCAATTTGTTTTGAAACCGGCGGCTCCAGCAAGATTCAAGATACATAGGAGGGAAACAGACAGGTTTTTTTTCTAATTTTTTTTTCATGTCCGAGATTTACGAAAAAATTAGAAATCTGTGTAGGTGATTTTTATCTCTAAATCAATTTTGTGTGGGTACTCTGCCCCAAGCCACAAAACACTGTAGGTGCACAAGCACCCACGGCACCACCGGTTGCAATGCCACTGCTACAACCTACTTTCTATGGAACAATAAAACTTTTGAACAATTTCAATTTCAATTTCAATTTTTTTTATTAATATGTTAGATGAATGATAACAATGCATTAGATTAGTGAAAACCACCAAGGAGACACCAAGGTCCCATACTGGTTGTTACAATGAAGTTAATTCAATAACATTTCAGTTATCATACAGTGTAAAATAGTCACTATGTACTGATTTTTGAGATCGAAAACAAAAAATCATGAAAAAAAACATCAAAATAGGAAGGGGGGTTGGGGGAAATGTGATTACACAAACACATATAATACATAAAATACAAATATATATAAATAATGAATAATGCAACAGTCACAGGGGGGTGCTTTAGTGATCATAAAAAAAACAACTATAAATCAACATATAATTACGTATGAATTGGACTGGCAGAGCAGAGTTGACAGCAAGGGTATTTTAATGAATAATTCGACAGCTGGAGGTGAAAAGACAGTAATACACACACAACAGGGAGTGATTGGGATTCCGTGGATGAAATCAGAAATAATTTTCAATATTGAAAATTTGTAGCATGTGTTTTTTGAGGTTTTTTCTGAAAATTGAAAATGAGGGGGACTGTATGAGATCATTTGGAAGGCTATTAAAAAATTTAGGAATGAGAAAGCTAAAATGTTTTTTGAGGATAGTTTTATGAACTAAAGGCATTGAGTAAAAAAAATTGTGTCTATTAGATGTTCTTGACGAGTTCAGAGGTAAAGATAATTGGTTTTTTTTAATTATAAGTATGGATCGGTAAAAGTATAGATGTCTTAAAGGAAGGATGTTTAATTGAAGAAAAAGTTCATTTGTTGGAGTGATGTAATTGCTTGCCAAAATTCTAATAACTTTTTTTTGTAAAGAAATAATGGGTGCAATATTGGTGAGATAATCACTTCCCCAGAGTGGCAGACCATAAAGTAAGTGTGAGTGAAACATTGAATAATAATAGGTTAACAAGAAAGATTGGTTTACATATGGTTTCAGGTTGAAGAATTTGTATAAAATGAAACGAAGTTTTGATTTTAAATGATTACAATGAGATATCCATTTTAGATTTTGATCAATACAAATACCTAGATATTTTTTCTATACGTTGACAGTCACATGGTTTATTACTAGTACAATTTGGTTCATGGAAAATTATGTCATAGTCAATATGTGGAATATTGTGTAAGGAAAAATTGATAAATTTACTTTTGGAAATATTGATATGAAGATCATTAGCAATAAACCAATTACAAACTGTTAACAGATCGGTATTTATATTGTTGATAAGTGTTGGGTAGGCATCTCCTGAATAAAGAATTACAGTATCATCTGCAAACGCGATGATTTTACCATTGATATTTAAATTACATAGATCATTGATAAAAATTATAAATAAGAATGGTCCTAAATTAGATCCTTGTGGGACTCCTTTGATTATCTTCATGGCCTTACTTAAACAATTATTGCATTTAACTTTTTGAGTTCTATTAGTGAGATAAGAATAGATAAAATTAAAAGTATTTCCTCTAATTCCATAGGAGTACAATTTTGAGAGCAAGATTTCATGATTCACGCTATCAAATGCTTTTCTTATGTCCAGAAAGATACCTATTGTTTTTCTAGATTGGTCAATATTCTTGTAGACATATTCAGAAAAGTTTAAAAGAGCAGATTCAGTATTTCTATTTGGTAGGAAACCATGTTGATTATTGGAGAAGAAATTATTGTTATTTAAAAAAGAATAAATCCTAGTTTTAATAAGTGTTTCAATTATTTTCGAGGTAGGTGACAATATTGAGATGGGCCTATAGTTGCTGAGGTTATTCTGATTACCATTTCTAAAAATAGGAACAACTATGGCTGATTTGAGTGATTCAGGAAATTCACCCCTTTCAATGCAATTATTAATTAGGTCAGCCAGTAGTTGATACATGCATTCAGGAAAGCTCTTTAGAATTTTAGTAGTCAAGGTATCATAACAAGATGCAGTGTCTTTAAGAGATTTTGCTATTTTGTAGACTTCAGTTCGATCTGTGGGGGCCAGAAAAATTGATTTGTCACTGCGAGGAATATACTGCTCAAAATTTCCGTATTCGTGGGTTTGTTGTGTAATATTTATGAAATGGTTATTCTCTATATTATGAAATTATTACAAATAGACAGTGTTGCTATGGTGAGTTGTCTCAGTTCAGTGATTGTCAATTTCAACATAGAACACTTTGTAAATACTACACTTCAATCAGTGGCACTAAATCACCTTGTTTTGCTATGTTGCAACATCTTTGTTATTTTGAGTCATGGTGAACCAGCCTTATCATACAGGGTGATTATAATTAAAGTTGTGATTTCAAAACGCTGTAAAATAAGAACCACTGGTCAGAATAACTTGAAAAATCTATATTAATATTTCTGAAGCAATAGAATTTTGTTTGACAAAGAAAAACATTTACTTATGGGTGCCACTGTACTCAAGAAACACAGCAAAGTCACTCATAGAATGGAAATAATAGTCAGCCGGGGCAAAACGGTAATGTAATTAACAGCAAAATTTTATTATTCATGGAAACACACACATCACAATAATGAAATCACAAAACAAATTTCATGATTGAAAGGCTGGCAACAAGAAGGAGTCAGCCTTTTTTTTTTTTTTTTTTTTTTTGCCTTTTAGTTGGCCCAATGCTATGATGGTATTAGCTTCATCTATTGAGAAACATAGGAAGTCTGCTGGATTTATCTTCATCTAACACCAAATGAAGATTTTTTTTAAACTATAAAGTGGACTTACATAACTCAAAAGTGCCCAAAATGGGGCTAAACCCCCCCCCCCCTCTTGCTGCAAGCCAGTGCTATCTTAATGCATGGGCCAACCCAGACACAGCCCAGGGACTCCAAGAGAAAAGGGATCTCACAAGAATTAGAAGTGGCTGAAATTCTTGAAAGTTTGCCAGGTAGGGTCTCAGAAAAATTAGTTGACCCAGTTGTCCACAATGCTCTTAAGACGGCCCTGCTGCAAGCCCTTTAATTTGTGACATTTTCAGTGATGTTCCTTACTGTATTACTTTATGAGCAATTTTGTGTTCAGAAAGGTTTATAGTGAAAACATAAATTAGTCACCCAAAATAATTAGTGCTCTAGCAGTTAAACGTGGCTTCGCTCTTGTGGTTTTGACAGTCTGAAAATTGCTCGCAATGATTCCTCCATACAACATTTGATCCCCTGATGACCCCCTTAGGTATTGAATTTTCCGAAATCCCATCTCAGTGAATCTCTACATTACAAAATAAAAATACTGACCAAATTTCATATATATAGCTTCAGCAGTTTCAGCTCGGCATGATTTTTATAAATAGCCTTTGCACTCCCTTATGACCCCCCTTAGGAGTCAAATTTTAAAAAAAAAAACCTTCTTACTGAGTCTTTACACATTATAAAATGAAATTATTGACCAAATTTCATATTTATAACTTTAGTGCTTTCAGTTCGGCGATGATGATGAATCAGTCACTCAGGATATGTTATTTTATATGTATAGATAAGCAGTTTGTTAATCAGGATGTCTACTGTTGGACTCAAATAATGATCACAAATTTAATATAATGCAAAGGGTTTTGCTTTTGATGGGGGAGGGGGATACGAAATTACTTTGCAGGCAGCAAGTGGCCATTGGATAAGTTTCTTCTTCTTCCAAACCAAGAATGATTCCAGTCTATCACCTATGGGCAATTTATTACCTCATTTCATTATCTTTCAGGGATAAGTGCTCTAAGTGTGTGCATATAAGTGTATGTGTGAATTCAGACTTATCTATATTTCAAATTGTGAGTGAAGTGTAATGATTGAATATTTTTACCATTGTGTAGTAGGATTACCAGATTCCAAAACTTTAAAATGAGAATGCATGCACAGGAACCCTTTGGGGTGTAACTTTTGCTAGAGTACAACAGCTGGTGCCACTTTAAGTATCACTATATGTTTTGTCATTTCTTTAGGGAAGGGGGATGATGATATTATTTATTAAATAAAGAATCGGACATTCAATGTCATTCCACCCATAATAATTATTAGCAACTGCCCGAGCATACCCAGAACATAGGCAGATAAAGAGGATGAAGTTACTGAGCTTCAGGGAAAAAATTATATCATTGGTTAGGTGCAAGGGCGGAGGTGGACATTCACCCTTCCCATTCACTATACAGGCTACACATCCTCGGTTTTGCCCTCCCCCATCTCCATTTGAAGAGATTGTATCTGTTCTTATGACCCAGAATTAATTCCAAAATTCTAGTTTCTTATATGAAGGAGTAAAGGCCGTATTCACCGACATGGTTTAAACTGTAGTCACAATTTTTGGATAAGAAATCAATATAGATTGGTTAAAAACCTGAATTTAACCAATCTGTGTCGATCTCTTATCAAAAAATTGTGACTATAGTTTAAACCATGTCGGTGAATACGGCCTTATGAATATAGTGCAGCTGCTTTCTGATTCAAAGAATGGACTTGCTTTAATCATGGCGGGAGGGTGCACTCAGTGCAAACAGATTATCGGCCGCAGATATCAACACTACTTGACACTGTATATACAGGGCATCCATAATTAAAAGACCCTATTTTAAAGTAGCCTACAGGTGAAACCAGTCATCAGAAAAGCAGGCCCGTCATTTGCAAAGGGGGGGGGGGGTCTGGGGCCGTTGCCCCATACAGTTTGTTTCAGGGAAAAAAAAAATGTTGCTCATGTCGCCACAGAAGGGCGTTTCACTTTAAATACCTGTAGTAAACATGTAAATTTATGTGATGTCACGCAGCAGCCGTTATAAAAAATAGAAAATTCGCGGAAATTCTGTTTCTCAATGTGTTTGCTGCTCACAATGACAATAAGTTTACGAGACCGCGCTTTCTTGGTTAAATTGCTTTACCAAAACAGCAATTCCGCAATAATTGCTCTATGGAAATATCGGACTTCGAAGAGGATTCGAAAAGGTCCAATGAATGTTAAAAACCTTCGGAAATATGATAACGAAATTCGAAATCACAGGATCGTTGGCTGTTCGTCCTGGTAAGAGAAAGAAAATCCGTTTCTCTATAAACGCAGTACAGGAGGTTTCGCTTCAGGTGGAAATGGACAGAGCTTCAAATTCTCGTGGTAGCACTAGTGTCAGGCATGTAGAACAGGCGTTGTATATGCCACGTTCAACTGTCCATGAGATCATGCGGAATATACTCCGATATAATCCTTTCACTTGTGCATCGGTTGCTTCCACTCAGAGCCGCAACTAGGGGGGGGGGGCAGGCGGATCTCGTGCCCCGGGCGCTGGACCCGAGGGGTCGCAAATGTCATTCTGAAACCTCCACTTCAACATTACAAGGGGATGTCAAAATGCGCGCTTGCCCCGGGTGACCAAGCATCTAGTTGCGGCCCTGCTTTCACATGATTATGACGCTCGACTCTAGTTCTCACTGCAGTTTCAAGCTCGCGTTGTGGTCTATTCAGAATGGCCTTAGGGCCATTAATGGGCCTTTAATGAGATCATAATGGCCTCCTCTGGACAGACGAAGCGCATTTTCACCTGGATAGTGCAGTTAATACTCACAACTGCCGAATTTGGGAACCAGAAATTCCACACGTTATCTTAGAGGCTCCGTTGCATTCACCAAAAGTGACGGTATAGTGTGGATTTATTACATCATTTATTTTTTGTCGGTCCTTGCTTCTACGAGGAGTTACGTTCTACAGGTCCAGTGACATGTTCGATTACCGGGAAGCGATATGCATTGCCGTTACAGAACGAAATTGTTCCGGCTCTGCAAGCAATTGTTAAAATTGTAAACGTTTGCATGTGTCATTTCTTAATAAAACGCCCTCCGATGGCGACATGTGCAACTAATTTTTTCCCCCTGAAAAAAAATTCCCATCACTTCATGAAGTCCTCCACAAAATTTCACAATTTTTTGATGACTGGCTTCGCCTGTAGGCCACTTCAAAAAATAGGGTCTTTTAATTATGTACGCCCTGTATATTGGGACTGCTGATTCTAAAACTAGTGTTGGTTTTGCAGAATTGGCTCTAGTTTTTCAGATGATAGATGATACATTTTTCAATATTGCTGAGATCATATTCCCAGCATTTCAACGCAGTCTGTAGCAACTAATTTTTTTTGTGAGCAATTTTCACTTTTTATTTTTTTTCTTATCTTATTTACAATATTATTACATTCATATCATCAGTAGTGATACGTTGTTTTCGTATTTATAAAATAGGTGTGATAAAAGTGAAATTGGCTTATTTTGATAAATAAATGCGAAATCTTTAATATTTACAACTTTTCCGGAAAATCTCGGTAATTAAACATTTTTAAAGTGAAAATAGGTCGTGATTTTGCTGGGCAGAATCTGGCCCGTCATTTAGGGGAGCGGGGTGGGGGCAACGGTCCCTCCCGGCTTTTGAAAATACAATAAAAATGGTATATATATACATACATTGAGTACATGTGCTTTGCCCCCCCCCCCCCGGAAAAAGTTGAAATGACGGCCCTGGAGGGGGGGGGCAGAATTCACTTGAATTCCAACTCATGAAATAAGAGTTCAGCTAACTTCCATTTCTGAGTTCTATCCGAAAATTTTGGACCTAATGGACAATTTAGAAGCATCAAACTATCCATTCGTGCATATTTTGAGCAGAATTTAGTGAACTTAGCCGCTTGGCAGTCGCGTGGTTAGGGAACTAGCTTCTCACTGTGAGGTCTGGGTTCGAATCCCGGTTCAGGCATGGATGTTTACTAACCAACACTAACAAATTCCCTGGACGGATCATGCTGATCCCTTGGGAATACGTGAAGATCACGTTATTAAAAAAAAAAAAAGTTTAGAATTTTCTCATGAACGTTAAAGTTGGGGCTATTTTTTGCGAAAATACAGAAAAATTTCGATAAATGAGAATGGTAAATTGATGTGGAGAACAATATTGTGCTGAAGCTGATGAGTTTAAATTTATTATACACGTGACATTTGACGCAAAAACCAATCCTTGCAACATACAGGGTGATTCAGAAAAGATGGGAAAATCTTAGAGGTGGTACACACAAAAACAAATACTTTTCATCAAAAAATGCGTGGTCTGAAACGAAATGCAAACGTGCTAGCGCATTTCGAAACGGCCGCTCCGCAAACGTTAAAACGGCATTCCTGTTGAAATTTATGGTTAGAAAAAAAACACCATACATGCAAATGTAACCTGGGGAAGAAGAAACCGTATGCAAATCTGTGATACAGCGAATAAAGACGCAGACTCAATATTACTAAAGTGCGCCATTATCCCGTACGTTACAACTGTTAGAACGGTTGCACATAGGGCTGGCGTCCGCCCCTTTATTCACTTTGAAGCAGATTTGCATACGGAAGGTGACCGCCTCTTGCTGCGGTATATAAATTAAACCGAAGGAAATGTCAGATAATTTATAACAAATTTACTTTCTGTATTAAATATTTTAGTTCAAAATAATAAATTTAAATTTAATAAAAATTCAAAAATTTAATTTTTTTAATTGAAAAATTTAATTTACTCCCACAATTTACAATTGAACAATTTTCGAGTACATCTTTTAACAAACGCCAACACAAAGCGCAAAGACTGACGGAGTTCACTGAAGCGGGAAGAATACCGGCATACAGGGAGAAGCGATTTGCGCCAAGACAGCCTTTACTCTAGCACAACCCGGGATAATTTTTATATTTTCCCCGCGCCGAAATGTACCCTCTCCAGAGAGTTGCGTTCCCATAACTCTTCTCGTGATCTGAAAACTTTACTCTAGTTCCAACACCTCCCTGACCTTTAGGCCCCTTTCACACGGAGCGGATGCGGATGCGGACGCGGATGCGGATGCGGAAGCGGGTCCGCATACCCTTTCACACGAGCACTGAAGATGCGGGTGTTTCGCCCGCATCTTTAGGTTGAAATTCGTGCATAAAAACTATTTTTTCGCAATTTTTGTAACTGTTTTTCTCCTTCACCCCTGATTCAGTGCCCATATGCAGCCTAGAGGTATTCTTTGGTGGTTTAGTCTAGAGCCACATAGAATATGGGAATAAAGATGTCTTCATTCCGATCCTCACAAGTAGTCGATGGGAGAAAATGTCTTAAAATATTTTCAAAAGATTTTGAAAACAAATCTGTCTTTCCGGAAAAATATGAAAGAAAAATTCCAAAAACATCCAATGTTCGAAAAATCCAATCCAAAAACATCCGAAACTAATATGTTCCTAAAAAAAAAATTCAGGAGATATGAAAGAATTTGCAAGTAGAAAAAAAGGGGAGGGGTGGGGACGTTCAAAATGTCTGTGCTTAGAAATATTCACATCACAATTCTGTCTTAGGCCGGGATTACACTATAAAAGTTTTGTAAAAGCTCTTTGATAAAACGTGAAAAATTCAACCAATATTATCTTATTGGTTGAATTTTTTGAATGCAAAATGTGTGTGCGTGTGTGTGTGTGTGTGTGTGCACCGGTTGCATTTTCTGGAATGCAACCGATGCGCCTATTGGTTGAATTTTTCAACTTTCATAAAAGTTCTTTTATAAAACTTTATAGTATAATCCAGGCCGGATTACACTATAAAAATTTTATAACAATTATTTAAAAAAAAGCAACTAATAAATTTATCGGTTGCATTAGAGCAAATGCAACCGATAAATTTATTAGTTGCTTTTTTCAAGTTTTATAAAATAACTTTCATAAACCTTTTATAGTGAAATCCCATCCTTAGATTAGTCATTTCTGAAATATAAAATTTCATTTTTTCAAGTTTATAGACTGAATATTGAGTAAAATAAACTTGTAGGTATCGGGGGAACCACCAAAAATATTCAAGTGCTAGGGTCTTCTTCAAACGTCTTAATCCGGCCCTGAATGAACGTCGTACGGGGATAACGTTGTTTAATAAAAGTATTTTTTTTAAAGTTTAAAAAAATTAACAGATTAAAAATTTAAAAAAATAACAAATATTTAAAATAATGTTTCAGATATTTATAATTTTAAATAATTTAAAAAATTTAAAAAGAAAAAAATTAAAATTTTTAAATTAAATTTAAAAGTTATTAAAGTATTTAGTCAATTAAATATTCGTAATGCACAGAACGGCTTATCATTTTTGTTCCGTCAGTGGCCGTTGTTGGCAGGTTTTATTGTATAAAATTGTAAAGTATGGACAAAAGGCAGTTAAAGTTGCTATATCTCAATCTCAGAACGAAACAAAGGGATAGACGTATGTAGGTACATTATATTAATGAGCAGGGACCATCATATGGTGTTTTATGATGGTCATTTTATCATTATGGCAAATAATTAAAAAAAATTCCGTGAAAAATCACCTTCAAAAAGTAGCCAAAGATGCGGACGAATTCGCTCCGCATCCGCATCGTCTGAATAGCCCCGAATAAACCTATTGTCAAAACTTCTATGTGCGGATGCGGAGCCCGCACTTAGGTTTTGACACATGCGGACGACGTCCGGACCCGCATGAACATTTCCTAGGTGCGGAGATTTTTCGGCTCGTCTGAAAGGCGCAGTATATTCCAATTGTTAAAACTTCTTCCGGACCCGCATCCGCATCCGCTCCGTGTGAAAGGGCCCTTAGTTGCCGGGAAGCACACTTATACATTTTTGAAGTGAAACTTCTTCAGCGAGACATGGCAGTAGAATTCTGTAAGGGAAAGAATGCCGTCACACAAAAAGTGAAACGCTTTCCCTTTCGTCAAATCTGGTTTCGTGTAAGAACTGGTGTGTGATTAAGTTCCAAGAAGCAAATGGGTTGAGGGGCGATGCTAAGAGAAACTAGGCCTTAAGTTCCAAGAAGCAAATGGGTTGAGGGGCGATGCTAAGAGAAACTAGGCCGTGTAAGGTAAGAAAGTAAAGTGAAGCTTCAGTGAACTCCGTCAGTCTTTGCGCTTTGTGTTGGCGTTTGTTAAAAGATGTACTCGAAAATTTTTTAATCATAAATTGCGGGAGTAAATTAAATTTTTCAATTAAAAAAATTAAATTTTTGAATTTTTATTAAATTTAAATTTATTATTTTGAACTAAAATATTCAATACAGAAAGTAAATTTATAAATTATCTGACATTTCCTTCGGTTTAATTTATATACCCCAGCAAGAGGCGGTCACCTTCCGTATGTAAATCTGCTTCAAAGTGAATAAAGGTGCGGACGCCAGCCCTGTGTGCAACCGTTCTAACAGTTGTAACGTACGGGATAATGGTGCACTTTAGTAATATTGAGTCTGCGTCTTTATTCACTGTAACGCAGATTTGCATACGGTTTCTTCTTCCCCAGGTTACATTTGCATGTATGGTGTTTTTTTTCTAACCATAAATTTCAACAGGAATGCCGTTTTAGCGTTTGCGGAGCGGCCGTTTCGAAACGCGCTAGCGCATTTGCGTTGCATGTTAGACCATGCATTCTTTGATGAAAATTGTTTGTATTGGTGTGTACTATCACCTCTTAAAGTTTTTCCCATCTTTTCTGAATCACCCTGTATATATAGATAGACTACTTACGTTCACCATACATCATTGAAGATAATACAGGAAATTTCGATCCTAAATATGGGGTATCAACAAATTTTGCAAAAAATTGAAATTCATTACTTTAAATGCCATTCGCTGAATACTGCTAATATTGCTGAAGGTGTAGAAATACAGGGTTGCTTCAAATCGCAATAAACAAAAATGTATTTCTCGAAAAAAATACTATAATTATCTGATGACCATATTTCATTGAGAAAAATAAAATTCGATTAATAATCCGTAAAATGCTGGACATCGCCAATTGTCATTAAAAACCTTGTCAGAAGTAGGCACCAGTTGTAATTAAAATTTCAAAAAAAAGAAAACAGGAGAGAACAAAACGTTAAACATGACAAATATGGAAGATGAATATTATTTATGAAAACGCTGTGAATTTTTTTTTCCCGACTCTGATAAATATTACAAATTCAAATAAATATCGTTTAAAAAACGGGACAAACGTATAAAAAAAATTGGATAACGGAAATTACCGGAATGTCCCGTAATACGGTGCACAAGAGGTACTTGTACAGAGAGATGTACTTGTACAGAGAGAGATATTGTTTCGGTTATTTTACTGGTCCTTGTGTTTTTAGAAAGGTTGAGAAACACTGCCCTAGAGTATAGTTATAGAGAGGTTTTACTATATAAACCTCGTGGCTCACTTGAGTGATCTGGAACTATCGCCGATAACTAGAGTGATATGTAACTGCATCACAGACTGGTTAAGTTCTCTCTGGAACTGTGCCACGGGTCACTCAAGTTTTCTTTAAATATACCGAGGGCCACTTGTGATGTGAAACTGTGCCGTGGGTCAATTAAGTGATCTGTAAATTTGCCGCGGATATATCTTAACTGCTCTAGAATTGTGCCACGGGTCACTCAAGTGACCTGGGAATATTCCGCTGGTTACTTAATCGACCGTTAATGTGCCGCGGAACACTTGACTGATCTGCTAATGTGCCGCGGATTCACCTGCTTGTATTCTTTCAGCAATGGTTATAGAATTTTGTTCTCAGAGATTTTCCCCGGATAATACAGCAGCCATCCATTCCACGTAGCATAGAATGTGACTTAATTGCCAACTCTTTGTTAATCAGAAAAGCTGTAAATTCGATACCGTCCAGCAAATTTTAGTCGTTTGTACTGAAACAACTTCGAATACAGTGGCTATTCATTTGCTTCGGGGTAACACAACACGGTAGAGTTTACTACGCTGACATTTTAAACGAAAGTCTGGTATGTCCCTAGTTCATTCATTGTACATGAATCCAGGGCCGCCTTAAGAGCATCATGGGCCCCAGGATAAGTGATTTTTCCTGAGGCCGTACCTGGCAAATTTTCGAAAATTTCAACAGCTTCTCATTTTTGTGAGGCTCCTGGCCGCGCCCGGGTGGACCCATGCGTTAAGACGGCACTGAATGAAGTTAATGCATGAACAAGAATATATCAGCATATTTCGTATTTTCTGATATTTGTAACAATTATTAAATATTTCTCAAATCGAACGATTTTATTGTGTCTCTATCGTGTTTATCGAAAATCTATGTCGTCGAAATCGATTTCATCTTTTTTTAACTTTGAAATGGGAGGTGTACAGTGTAAATTTTTTTATTATAAACATGGACTGTGATAACGAGAATAATTATCCGATAAGTTTACTGAAATGTAATTTTCTCAATTAGTATCGTAACTGTGTGTGTGTGGTAAATTCATATAGAATATTATACGCCGAATTTAAAATTTGATATTGATGCCCATGTCCTCACGTCCTCGGAATATTAATTTCAGAAACCTTCGACGACAAAAAAATTGAAAAAGAGCATATTTTTATTTGTAATTAAGTCATATGGTAAAACGCTCTTTTTATTCTTTCTTGGTTTAAAATGTCCATCCATATGAACTATTTTTCTTTTTTTTGGCATAATTATCTATTTCGTGCATTCGTTAGAAAACGTTTCTCACATTAGTTTTGGTGGAAGAATAAAAATGTCGGAAATGACAAGCTATATATCTCCAGATGACGAGGCAGAAAAAAAAGTTTAACATGAGGAATTTTTCCGCTGACTTGGCCTTTGCAGTCAGCAGCAATGTCTCAGCCGAATTAATTCTTTCTTCTCCTTATCAATGGAAACAAAATCTGCTGATCTCAGATTCCTTTCAATAAGTTTTGCACTGAAGTCCGTTTCCCTTCCATTTCTTTTATAGCATTGCTATTCGGTACATTTCCTTGAATACTTAACACTGAATGCCTGAATACTTTATTTTATTTTTAATTACCAACTCATACAATTAAATTATCATTGACTAACTTATAGCCGTTTGATAAAACATGTTTTCTGGAAATATTTGAAATGTATGACAAGTCTTTCTGATAAAATATTGCGTTGTAAATTTCGGTTTGTCACTTCAGTGTTGTAAAAATGCATTTGCATGCAGCATTATTCGCAGTCTATTCATGTAACAGTCATTGCATACTGACGCTTAAAATATAGTACTTTTTTATGAACAGCCTTATAAAAAATACGTAATATTGTACTGTATATAAACAGAAGTATTGCCGTATCCGTGGATGATTCCAATCACTTCTGCACATCTAAAACAGTAGATTATATAGAACCACTTTATTGACCTTAATTGTTAAGTATATTGACTATAACGAAGAGTGTCCAAAAGGAATAAAAATTCAACCGTTTATATAGAAAGCAAAATTAAAATATGAAAATGATCAACGCGAAAACTATAGGAAATTAACTTTTTCACAATTGGGCCAGTGTTCCCAATTAGGAACATCGGTTTTATTAATCAGAAAAAAATATTTTTGTTCATGAAAGCACTCTTGATTTTTTTTTCCTGAGGGTGTGCGATTCCAAACTTAATTCACAAAATAAAAATTTCAGTTATTTCAACACATAAGCTATCAATTTAATTTCTTTAAACTACCTATTTTGAGAAAGAATAAAATTTAATTTTTAATTATAATGTTGTTTCTATGGGCATGGACAAGTCCAGAAAAAACACAGGGAATTTTTTTTCATGAATTTTTTGATTGACACGTCTAAACTGAAGGATCAGAAGGGAGAAATAAAATGGAAAAATTATAAAAATCAATCTAAATCCGAATTCGGCCGGTAAAAGCTTTAAAAAAATCTATCGTGTCACTCCCGTAGAATAATAATTTGGGGGGGGGGGGGGGGTGAAAATGAAAATTTTTATATTGACTGCCCCAAATATAAAAACAAAATATGTATTAGTAAAGTTAACACCTATCTTTATTATAACGAAATAAATTTTTTCCTATGTCATTTGAATGAAAATTAATCGAGATATCTCTCGGCAATTTTGAAGTTCTCGATTTTCGATTTCCTACGACTACCTGCGTAGTCCTTTCCGAATTTCGTCATTTTCCGACGCAAAAAGGAAAAATAATTAACAGAAATATTTATATACTTTAGTTTTAGAATCTCTCAAACGTGTGTGGAACTTTTTTTTCTTTTCTTCAACTGATTACAGTGACTATTGCAGAAATGATTTGTGCAATTTTTAGCATGCGAACAATAGAGAGGACAAGAGGACATCCCCCATCAAGCGTTTTAATAGGGTTGCTTGATAAATAATCAAGCAACAAATAGAAAATTTGTTGCAATAAGATTTATAAGAAATTTTTGGGGGGAAAAAATTGCTCTTTAATTGCTATTAGCTGAAGCGCCGTATGCTTTCAATTTAGAGATTGAAAAAAACAATAACACGTAAACGCCACTTCACGTCATTAAGAAATTACAATTTTTGCTTTTTTTTGTTGGCAGATAGCTCGGTACGTTCTTGGTCAGTTCATTAAGAGTTTTTATATTAATTTCATCGATGAATGAAAGACTTTTTGTGGATATTATGCCGAAGTGAACTTGGAAAGAAAATTCTACTGGTCCCCGCCGGGAATCGAACCCAGTCCTCGTGAAAATCGGGCAAGTGTGCCATCCTTATACACAACAGGAGACATGACCATTCTTTCAATATATTTCATCAGTGTTTTTACTCCTATTTGGTCCTCGAAGAATAACGAAATTACTAATCTGCAAATTTATAAGGGCGCAAATATAACAAAAAATTAATAGTGCTGAGGGAAAACAAAAAAGTTTGTGCACCCATGATACATAGGGACAGAGCGGTAAATTGTACATGTTTTTATGTATAAGGAAATTGTGCGTGTTAATGATAATGGTAACGGAAAATTGTAGGAAACATCATAGTTTTGAGTATTCCTTTTAAATTTAATATTCAATGAATATTCGAAGCATTTTCTTTTCCTTCTCTTTTGAAAAGTTTTCAGGTGGAATCGATTAAAGAAATAGAGTAAATTACAGCAATTATGAATGGACGTTTCGAGGGTGAACAGGTGCACTTGGGAGTTTCAATTGCCGTCCGTTAGGTGGTGCACACTTCAGCCTCTCCTGAAGAAAGATGGCGCCTCGGAATCCCCTCTCATTCAGAGATTTCTTTTCCTTTTCCCGCGCTTTCCGATTCCGCGGGAAATTATTGCGAGAGATTTTAATGTGTTCTTCACGTGGTGGAGAAGCCTGTCGTCATTAGTGCATGTGTTTGCGTGTGAGCCCGATGCAATAAACAATGTACTTTCTGTATGGGATGGTACGCAGGTGGCACGTCACCGAAGATGAAACTGTCCAACGTAAAACAGTTAAGGTAAAGAAAATATGAAATATTTGCTATATGTAGTATTTACGTGTCGCATATTTTTATGACAACGCATTAGCCAAAAAATGTCTTGAGGAGGGGTGGGGGAGCGATAGAATAATAATTTTAACCACGATATTCCATATATAAAAATTAATCATTTTCTCACATTTGGGGGTTAGAGTGGACTCCTCAGATACCCCCTTTCGCTACGGCCCTGGTTTATGATAAGTACCTACTTTTTTCAATGGTAACTACATTGGAGCACTAAAACTTTCGCTTTGCGGCCTTCAGCTTCAAAAAGTTTGAATCACCTTTTAACTTAACGGAAAAAGTTTGAATCACTTTTTAACTTAACGGAAAAAGTTTGAATCATCTTTTAACTTAAAGGATCAAGTAACCACGTGATCAGATTCTACCGATAGAGAACACACCCTGTGTACTTGGAACTGGATTATAAAATTTATTTAGATACCCTTGCGACGGGAACCTTTTGATAATACAGTATTTCCTGTAATATGACGCATGATGATATCATGCACAGAAGTACTGTGTTACTAGTAATGTCTGTCCTAACTGGATGTGAATTAAATGTGAAGCTCTTTCTTCTGATGTTTTATTTGTTGCAATTTTTTTTAATGTTTTAGTGACGTGAATCTCTTTTAATACGCTGATGCATTTTGCGTTGAATTTCTGTCAAGTTCAAAAACATAATATGAATAATCTCACTAATCCTACTTTATGATCAATGTCTTGATGGTTTGCAGCTAATGAACATGAATAAGCATTGCGAAATTGCGCAGCATCAACCTCACACACACACACATGCACACGCACGCAGTCGGGCTTATCAGATTCAGATAAAATGTTTTTTTTTCCGGGTAAACTGCATAATCGTGTGAAAGAGTTCAAATGAAAAAGCTTGGGCATAAGAATGTATAACTTATATTTTTGAGGTACTCGGCTGTCGCAAACAGATGCAATTGGATCCAGGTTTAAGGTTTCGTACCCGTGAAGAACAATGAAATACCGATTTGTTAAAATTTTAGACTGTGACTTGATATCAATAAAGACTTGATGAGTTTTCCCAACATTTAGACTATATCTTCGTTTGTACCTACTTCGTCAGTTCAATATCATATACCTATATGTTACGGTTATCGGACGTAAGCTTTATTTTATAACCTAGACCAACTTCGATCACAAAATTCCACAAAACGGATGTTAGTCCAGCCTCAAAGTCGGGATCTTTCTTGTCATCTTTTTTCTTCAGCTTTATTATAAAACATCTCACGATCGATAGCTTTTCTTTTATGAACATAAAGAGGGAAAAAAACTTCAATATTTCAGTTAATTTGTCATCCATTCCTCCATTGAATTGGTTGAAAATTGCTTTTCATCGAGCTATCTTCAAGGAAGATTTTATTCGATATCTCTAGGCATCTATTCACGGATTCTCATTTTTTTGCTCATTAATGGATCTATTGTTATGTCCCAAGTAGCGCTATTGTCACTGCCATTGCGATGTCAGGCCGTTTTATTATATATTTTTTTCATTACCAACGTTTTTTTTAAAATACTCACTCCAGCTTGTCTGGTAAATAAGAATTTTTTTCCCCATGTTTCGTAAATGATTGGCTTCTGAGATACGGTGGCACATTTGACCAATGATTGTCGTGATCAGAGTTTCTTTTTTTTTCTCAACCATTTAAGTGGTTCTTATATACCATATCTATCCTCCTTTCCAACTTATCGAATATAATATTGAAAATGATTAGTGTTACATGCTTTAATTTACTAAATTTCTTTTTCTGTCCGGAAACACTTTCATTCTCTACCAAAATAGGCTAGGGCGCGGTAGCCCGGTCGATAAGATACTCGCCTGAAGTATCAAAGGATGTTTAGAGGTGTCGCGAGTTCGATACCCGGTTCGTAGCGCGCCAACCTCTCGATGAGTATAAAAAAAAACAAGCCTGCCGTTCGGAATCGGCAATAACTTGTAGGTCCTGGTCTAATTAGCCCTCGTGTGCAGAAAATGACCGTGGTGCGACAAAAATGATCAATGATCAAAATAGCCTATATTTCCGAGATAACCAAGAGTTTTCCGGCAAAGCGAGCTGCTTAAAAATTTTCAAATTCGATTGTATTCTAATGGAAATATAAAAGTATACACGTCGTGTGTACTAAACTTTCGCAGGCTCGACTTTTGGTGTCCTTGTTCATTACGCTATCTAGTGGACTTGATACTGTGGAGTATCATCTAAGCCCTACAATATTTTTATTGTGTTGTTTACATTCCGAAGTGAATTTTAATTGTTTATCTTTCTTGAAAATTTTGCCTAATCATTTTTTATATTAGTCGTCATCAGCTGCAATCAAATTTTATTTTAAAACGAGAAGTTCAGGATATAAACTTGTAAGTTGAAGGAAGTAGCTTATGGAAAAGACGGCATATTTTGCACAATAGTTTTTTGAGTTGCATAGAGCTCCTTCAAACTCCTTTACAGGTGCCTTAAGTCACCTAAAATGACCCGAGAGAGGGTGTTTGAGCAAAAGTTTCACAAGGAAAACTTTAGATAAAGCAGTATTTTCACCAAAGCTAGGCAATAGGCCATGAGATTGATAACTCGGAAGCTGGATATCAGTAATTGCTCAATGCGCACAATGACTGATTTTCTTAGAACGAAAGAAAAAGTTGGAGCCAAAATTTGGTCGCAAATGGGGATGGTCCCATCACGCTTTACGATACGTTTATTGCAATTTCTGGTCAAACATCACGTGTGGCACGAATACTCTCCAAACCACCCCATTTACCAGAATTGTAAGCAGAAGACATTTTTGAAAACAGAAAATCAAACTGGAAATGAAAAGGTCAAGATTTGACTCTGCTTTGGGCATACAGATAACTGTAACACGACATCTCAGCAGTTCTCCAGAGCTTTCAATGATTTTAATGAATGCTCCAAAATGCTTGAGAGCGAAGGAGGATCCTCTGTCGAACACTGGTAGTGAATAAATAAATTTCTTATTTTTTTTTTTTCAAATGAATTTTTTCAGGCTATAGAATTTTTTGTTAGTCAGTGCATAACATTTATGGCAGTTTCCTAGGTGGTATTATTTTATTGTTTAGTGTTTGGCATTCTTTTAGTATTTGGTAGAGTCAATCTCAAGACGAGACTAAAAACGAAAAATTTACCCTGTCACCCGGAGCCAGTAAAGTGCTTTGCATCAGTCCGGGGTTGTGAGCGGTTCTATCTATCTATCTATATCAGGTTCAGGATATAGATGTGTCTCCTAAGATAGATCTATCTTAAGATAACACAGGTCTATATCGTGAACTTGATATAGATTTTTTTGTCAGATTCACGATATAGATCTGTGTATTTCAAACTATATTACCCCGTCGATTGTCAAAATCTTATCAATTTTTTAAAAGAAATGCATTTCAGGTTTCTCTGAGCAGAAATTAGCCAAAAAGGAAGATATGATTAGGGAAAAACATCAACGTAAATATACCCAAAATGAAAGAAATATCTGCTAGACGCGTTTCGGAACTGTATGAAGTTCTTTCTTCAGTAGTTGAGAAAAAATAACGCAGAAAAGAAATTACTCCATATAGCGAGAGTTACTCGCTATTCACGACAAAAAGTTGAAATGAAATGGCCGGCAACATGAGAAAAAGGAGGAAGAAAGAAAAATGGTGAAGCAAAATCATATACGTGATAGTAAGATAATAAGTAATCATAAGAACGTGATAGTGATGATGATGGCGAAAAAATTATTGTAGAAACTGTTGCCAAATTTTTGTGAAGGGTGCTGTACTAGTTAAGTCGTTGACCAGTTAGTTTGAGCTTTTGTAGATGTGACACGATTCGTAAAAGTCCAGATCTAACGGTGAGGGTCATCTTTGAATGATTTTAGCTGATAAAAAGTCAAATTTATGGTCAAAGGACCAGTAGTTGAGTGATGGTGTTTGGCTTAGGAAAGTTCAGCATGCAATTAACACGATCTGTCAAAGGCTCGATACCGGATCCCGAAATTTGTAACCCAAAAATTCAATTGATGAAACACCAAATACACATTTAGAGAGCTTGATGCTGAGGCCATATATTTGCAGACGTTCGAATAACAATCGCACATGTTCGATGTGCTCCTCTGGTGATTTCGAGGCTACCAGTATGTCGTCAACAAAGGCATATACAAATGGAAGTCCACGAGTGACCTCGTCAATAAACCTTTGCAGATTGGCGACCGAAGCGAGTAACATGTCGCTCCCGTAGATTTTTTTTGTTTTGTCTTATCATGTTTCGTGTTGTAAATAAATTATTATTTTTAGAAATTTATTAATTATCCTGAATCTTCATTTTCTATAAAATCACGCAACCTTTCAACCAAAGACCTATATACGATAATCTACATTGGCATGAAATGCTGTAAATGTGTAAATGCCCCCAGTTGTAGATCTTTGGCTTAGAGAAGCTGATTTTATTGATATGGGGAAAACCCCCCCAGAAAAATTATATTTCCGGAGGATTTTTGAAACACGTGGTTTTTGGAAAAAAAAGGCAAAATGATCAAATTTTTGTGTTTGGGTTTAGGTTTTTAGGCAAGAATTTGATCATTTTTGATTTCTTTTTTATTGTAAACTGCAGATTCATTTTGATAAGAGCTTTCAAATTCTTGCGCTATGCGTAGCGCATAGATCAGACGTGGGACCTCTTCCTCTACCGATACGAATAGTTTTCTCTAGTTTCTTATACGGAAAACTTCTCATAACCATCATTCCCCGTTTTCGGTCTTATTTATTTATTTTTTATTTTTTTGGCCCGTGGTGGAATGGAGCTTTAATGCATAGTATTTCACTCCGTAATGGAATAAAAGTTCTCCGTGCCAAGGTGGAAGGGGATATTTTAGCGAGAGATCTCATTGCATAACGTAGGCCTCTATTGATTTGGATATTCATTGCCATAGATCAGGGGTCTTCAACTTTTCTCGAATGGCGAGAACTGGCTATACCCATCATCAAACGAAGAGCACACCTTATGGTAACTTTGACATACGTATACCTGAAATCATTAATTGTAATCATTGAATGCAATTTTTACAGGGTGTCCAATCGAAGCGTTGATCAATTGCGCGTGAGCATAAAATCGGACACGTGCATCGTTCACTCTTGATGCTTCAAGGAGCACCATGGTGCTCGCAAGCAACAGGTTGGAGATGGCTGTCATAGATGAAGAGTAGCGCCAAATTGTTTTATTGTTAGAAAAAAAGAGAAAAATAAGTATAAAAAAAACATTTCTTTTCCGCAAGTGCGGAGCCCGTAAAAGCTCGGGGCTATGTGCTGCTGCAGCTCCATCTCTGTGGGGGAAGCTGAACGCCGGACGAAATATTAAATAATACAGAGAACTCCAACATTTACATGATTTCATTTTTTTTTTGCGGTAGGTAGCTTCGTTGGGATGGGCTTCACCTAAATAGGCAGGGATTCTAGGAGATTTACGATAGGCTTAGGTCAGATTTTTACTCCCAGACCACGTAGGCGAGAATGATGATACTATTATTACGATACTATATACTGTTAATGATAATAATAATAGTATCGACGGGGAATTACACACCTCTAACTTAATGGCTTCTCGATTGAGACTAAATCACAGGGCAAATTAAAATGTGTTCTAATGAATGTCAGGAGCTTGTGTAATAGGAAAGATTTTTTAGAAACTATGATAGCTGTGGAGGGCCTGGATCTTATAGCCATTACAGAATCTTGGGCAAATGATTGGGATGAATCATTCTTACGCATCTCAGGATACGATACTTTTTTTTAAGAAATAGATCTAATAGGAAAGGGGCCAGAGTCTTACGTGAAATCATGTTTGAAGGCTAGAGTGTAACACGCAGAAAAGTGATATTGAAACTATATGGGTTGAGCGTGAAAACAAAAGGCTTCATAAACTTATTGTAGGGGTTTGGCATAATCTACCGAATAGGGATCCAAACTGCATCGACAGACTTCGTGATGAAATTTCATACATGTGTAAGCTTAAGAGGGTTGTCATATTAGGGGATTTCAATTACCCGGGTATCGATTGGGAGAATCTTTCAACTAGAGATCAATATGAAAGAGACTTTCTTAAGTTGGTGCTCGATAATTTTTTGTATAAGAAGCAAATAAGGGTACTGCTATTTTGGATTTTGTTCTCACCAGTTTCAAGGATCTTGTTGAATATGTTTCGGTGGGGGACGAATTTTTTCCAGTGATCATCCTGTCGTTAGTTTTCCCTTTGCTTTTCTTCGAGTAATGTTGATATCAAAAGAATGGTTCCTTGTTTTCGGAGAACCAACTTTGTTTTCAGAGAAAGGATAGCGGAAGTTATATAAAAAAAAGACCGGTTGGAATTAGTCGGATTGGTAATTCAATGGGAAGAATTTAGTACGAAGCTGTCCTCAGTTTTGCACGACGTCCTACTCTTTGTTCGTAAAAAGCGTGTTTGCACATCCTGGTTCGCGGATAGCGTGCATAATCTTTATCTTGAAAAAAAAAGAGCATAGAGAGAGTATAAAAGTGGACGAGGTGACCTGTGTTTGTTTACTGATAAAAGAAAGGTGTTGAAGAAAGAGATAAAGGATAGCAAAAAGAAAGTTGAATCTAGGTTGGCAGATAATATTGGCTCTGATCCATAAGCATTTTTCAGGTACGTCAATAATGGCTGTAAGGGAACAGTTGACCCCCCTCTCGATAGGAAGGTCTAGGGTAGAGAACTATGTAGGCATGTGTAGTGCTTTCAATAACTTTTTCGCGTCCGTTTTTAATAGACAAAACGATGTTCAATGTACGGGTGTTGCATGGGGTAATAAAATCGTCAACGATATTCAAATGGAAGATGTGGAAGTCCCAAATCTTCTAACAAATGTATGTGCAAGCAAAGCACCAGAACCAGATGATATCTATCCGAGGGTCCTCACCGAAATCGAATAATTTTTCCTAAATCACATGATACAATTTCCAAAGTGCCCATTATTAGCAAACCCTATTAAATATCAATTTTAATATTATATCATCAATTTTAATATTATATCATCAATTTTAATATTATATCATCAATTTTAATATTATATCATCAATTTTAATATTATATCATCAATTTTAATATTCATCATAGACAACATCACGAATATATCCAACTGTTCTAGAGAAAAATCATTCTTCTTATAAAAAGGATAAAATAATCAGTTCGCTCAAGTTTTTTACATGAAAAACTGGCATCTCTAGCTTTATTGTGTATTGAAGCTGAGATATAACTCAAAAATTAGATTTTATGACATTATCAATGATTTTGCTGATATGAGAGTGCGAGAAAAGCATTTATTGTAAGATATTTGATCTAGAATTTTACATTACATTTCTCATTTAAAAAAATTGTATATATATCCTTTCTTTGTGATGTGTTTACAAACATCATGTACCGTATTTGACGTACTGAACCTCTTCTACCACAGTCGAGGGGGTCCTAATGCATCTTTTGTCCAGGGTCCCATCAAGTCAAAGCTCTGAAAAGCAGGGCCGTAACTAGAGGGGGCAGGGGGACAACTGCCCCGGACGGCAAAATTTAGGGGGCGGCAGTTTTAGGTGGGAACAAAGAACACCATATTACAAAATTATCGAATTTTAAAGCTGTGGGAGCGGCAAAATAATGTTTGTCCCGAACGGCAAAAATCCTAGTTATGGCCCTGCTGAGAAAAGGTGTATAATTACTTAATAACAAAATAATTTATTTCTTATAAGGGGTCAAAATTGAGAAGAGCAGCGGAGTAACACAAAGAAACCAACTCTTGGTTTGCAATTAACAGGAAAGAAGAAATTGGAGATCAAGTGCCAAAACATTATAGATGTCTTGTAACTCAATTGTATAGCTTTCTTAGGTCAACAACGGAAACTGCTTTGGCAATACAGAGAACAGATTATGGGTACTAGGGTCTCTGCCGGAGGAATGAAAATTGCTGACAAGATGGAATCCGTAATGGATAAAGTTTGGAAATGTCTTATCACCCCTGGATAAGAGAAAAATTGATCAAGAGAGATCCAATAACTCGGACAATTGGATCTGTGTGACAAGGATAGATTATTTATTTATTTATTTATGCAATATTGTTGGCCATTCAGGGCCTATACAAGAGGACACAGTAGATTTGTACACATATAATTTGTAACGGATGCAACTAGAGTCACCGATTTGGGAATTCTCATTGACGAGCGACTTAAGTTTTCTGAACATTGTTCAGCGGTTGTCAAAAAAGCGAATAGAATGCTTGGTCTCATTTTCAAAAATGTCTCTTCGCGTTCTCCTAAAGTCATTCTTCCGCTTTTTCGAGGCTTAGTTCGTCCTGGACTGGAGTATGCTGTAAGGTTTTGGAGACCATACCTACAGAGGGACATAGACTTGATTGAAGGGGTGCAGAGAAGAGCTACGCGTGTCCTTATTGCCACACAGGGCTTGAGTTATGAAGAGAGACTTCATTTTTTGAATATGTTTACATTGGATGAACGCAGGTGTCGAGGAGATATGATCGAAGTGTTCAAAATTTTCAATGGGATGGATAGGATGGACCATGAACTTTTAGTACACCACCAATCAACTGCTTTTACAAGGGGACACCAGTATCGATTGGTGAGGGACAATGCAAGGTTATGGTGTCGCAGGGAATTTTTCTCTAATAGGGTTGTTAATAAATGGAATAGCTTACCCCCGGAGGTAGTAAATTGTAACACAATTGACACGTTTAAAAAGAAATACGATAAACATGTTGGGGTAAATCGAGAAGCTATCCATTCTTAGAATAAGACAACCATAAGTATTCTTTATGGGCATTGTATAATATTTTATCATGTGTATATATTGTTTATATTTTGTGTTAATTGCATTTTTAATGGGGTTGCTGTATTTTTGAAACATGACATCCATATTTTTATGGGCATCTTTTTATCAGCCACCTCGTTGGGCATTTTGCCTGTTGTGGCGTTGTATTTGTATTTGACAAGAAATCGGAGATCGTGGAGGAGTTAACAATAGTAGAGGGGAGCTTGTTCCATTCAACTATGGTATTGGGAAAAAAAACTGAATTTAAAACAATCTTTATACAGGCAAAAATAGGTTTTAAGTTTTTGAGATGGTCAAGTCTATTAGAAACATAGGAATGCTTAGTCAGAATACTGGACTTATCGAAATTTAGTTTAAGATCGGAAACTGAACTAAAAGATAACCAGCGTGAATAAAGCGAGCGGATTTATTTTGGATAGATTCAAGCTTGTCGATGTTACTAGAGGGGGGGAGGGGGTCCCAGACCTCAGCTGCATAAGAAAGAACGGGAGAAATATAAGTTTGGTAGCAGAGAAGTCGGACGTCTTGAGTAGAATGTTTGAGGTAGCGGCGAAGGAAAAATGTTTGTTGAGATATTTAAATTGCGAAACTTGGGATATGGTTACATTATTGATCGAGTATGGGAATTCGAGGGGAAGAGTTTTACGGGTAGCTCTCATGAAAACTGTTTTAGATAGGTTGATAGGCATATGCCAAAAGGAGCACCAGTCTTAGATGGAAACAAAATTACGTTGGAGAGTTTTTTGAGAAGACGTGTGATTAATTGCGCGGTAGATTACACACTCACCAGCAAAAAATCTAGTGGTGCAGTTGAGGGTTTCAGGGAGATCGTTCATATACACTGAAGAGCCAAAAAAACTGGTTCAACTGCCTAATATCGTGTAGGGCCCCCGCGAGCTCGAAGAAGTGCCGCAACACGGCGTGGCATGGACTCGACTAATGTCTGAAGTAGTGCTGGAGGTAATTGACACCATGAATCCTGCAGGGCTGTCCATAAATTCGTAGGAGTAAGAGGGGGTGGAGATCTCTTCTGAACAGCACGTTGCAAGGCATCCCAGATATGTTCAATAATGTTCATGTCTGGGGATTTAGGTGGCCAGCGGAAGTGTCTAAAGTCAGAAGAGTGTTCCTGGAGCCACTTTTTAGCAATTCTGGACGTGTGGGGTGTCGCATCGTCCTGCTGAAATTGTCCAAGTCCGTCGGAATGCACAATGGACATGAATGGGTGCA
The DNA here is from genome assembly GCF_987345545.1 of Pholcus phalangioides. Taxonomy (NCBI): domain Eukaryota; kingdom Metazoa; phylum Arthropoda; class Arachnida; order Araneae; family Pholcidae; genus Pholcus; species Pholcus phalangioides. The sequence continues at coordinate 40,612,037 of NW_028301610.1, forward strand.
GGTGATCAGACAGGATGCTTACGTACCTGTCACCTGTCAGAGTCGTATCTAGACGTATCAGGGGGGGTCCCATATCACGCCAACTGCACACGCCCCATACCATCACAGTGCCTCCACCAGCTTGAACAGTCCCCTGTTGACATGTAGGGCCATGGATTCATGAGGTTGTCTCCATACCCATACACGTCCATCAGCTCGAAGCAACTAGAACCGAGACTCGTCAGACCAGGCAACGTGCTTCCAGTCCTCAACAGTCCAATGTCGGTGTTGTCGGGCCCAGGCGAGGCGTAAAGCTTTGTGTCGTGCAGTCATTAAGGGTACACGAGTGGGCCTTCGGCTCCGAAAGCCCATATCGATGATGTTTCGTTGAATGGTTCGCACGCTGACACTTGTTGATGGCCCAGCATTGAAATCTGCAGCAATTTGCGGAAGGGTTGCACGCAGTGCCGTCTTAACGCATGGGCCCACCCGGTCACGGCCCGGGGGCCTCAAGCGAAAAAGGGCCCTCACAAAAATGAAACTAGGTAAAAATTTTCTAGAATTTACCAGGTAGGGCATCAGAAAAACCACTTGGCCCGGGGGCCCATGATGCTCTTAAGACGGCCCTGGTTACACTTCTGTCACGTTTAATGATTCTCGTCAGTCGTCGTTGGTCCCGTTCTTGCAAGATCTTTTTCCGGCCGCAGCGATGTCGTAGATTAAATTTTTTACCGGATTCCCGATATTCACGGTACACTCGTGAAATGGTCGTACGTGAAAATCCAAATTTCATCGCTACCTCGGAGATGCTATGTCCCATCTCTCGTGCACCGACTATAACACCACGTTCAAACTCACTTAAATCTTTATAACCTGCCATTGTAGCAGCAGTAACCGATCTAACAATTATGTCAGACACTTGTTGTGTTATATAGGCGTTGCCGACCGCAACGCCGTACTCTGATTGGTTCCATATCTCTTTATTTGCATACGCATGCCTGTACCAGTTTTTTTGGCTCTTCAGTTTATATTGAAAACAATAAAGGCGAGAGAACCGCTCTTTGAGGTAGTAGTAGTAGGTAGGGCCTCCAAAAAATGGCTCGGGGATCCATGATGTTCTTAAGTCAGCCACCTCGTTGGGCAATTTGCCTGTTGTGGCGTTGTATTTGTATTTGATCCAAGGACTGTGGAGAAACTTAGCAGAAACTATTTTTGTCGGGACTGTAGCTACGCATTTGTCTATAATAAGTTTGAAAGTTGACCATAGAATATGAATATCGTTGGAGGGAGTAATTGATAGAAAATCATTGAAGTGGAAGAGAAGAATGGATGGTATTAAGGGGCTTTGTTAAAATTACGTTTGGGAGCGAGTTTGTAAGAAAGGATAAAGTAATGAAGAAAGAAATCAATAAATGGGATGTAGTGATTTGAACAACCTTCGAAGGTGTAAGTATCAAGAATTTGAATTTGGTTAGAGGTGGTGATAAGATAGAAGGTGGAGCTGGAGTGAACAGTAGTACTAAAATATTGTGGGCAAGATTAAGCTTATAGAAGATATCCAAGACTTTATTGTTGATTCGGTGGTTACCAGACAGCGATTTCAAAATTTTCCAATCGATTCCCGGGAGGTTCCAGTCTCCAGAGATAAGAAGGAATGTGTATTAAGGAAACTTTCACGGATTGATTCGAGTTGGACAAACAAGTGAAAATCGGAAGCTGGCGGTAAATAGATAGAAAAATAAGGCCAGTGGGAAACTGTTAGCTTGGCACCATTCGGTTCCAACGATTTCTAGGTCAGAATCTAAAGGGATTTCAGTAAGTGGGATAGAATTATTGAAAATAAGTGCAACACCCTCTCCCCGAGAGTTTGTCTTTTCGGAAAGCATTGAAACCAGGCGGTAAAATTTCGGAATTAAAAACCGTATTGTCTAACCATGATTCTGTAACTGCAAGGAAGTGGGGATTATGACTAAGCAAGATTGATTCCAGAAAATCAACTTTATTTCTTAAACTTCGAGTGTTAATGGTTCCCAACTTGAAGACTATTTTTTAATTTTGGGGTTGGGTTGATGATGCGAGTGCTCCGGGAGAGGGGTGGCCTAAAGTGTTGGCCGTTGTGGTTTGAGAGGAGTGGGAAGGCGAACAAGTTAGTACTAGATTGGGTGTGGAAGAAAGGGATAATATCGTTGATAGAGGGATCCCAAACGTATTTATTGTTGATACAGTTACTTATAAGAGCAAACTTATGATAACTTTTGACTCTCTCTGGCCCCTATCACGGAATTTTTGAAAAACATACCAGATTTACCTACGAAACTTGCGTGTTTAGGATGAGAAGTCTTCAGAGATTGATATGTTACTAATTTTTAATTTAAAAAGGCATTTTTTTAGAATATTACTTTTAATTTTGAATTTATTAATTGAATTATTAATTATTATTTGAATTGTGTGATTAATATTGAAAAATTGCATGGGGAAACTCCAGTTCGTATCCCTAGGTCTAAATCAAACCGAGAATTCTACCACGAGCAATTCTATCTCTATTCAAAACAAGTCGAGCTTGGTTTCACTGATTCAAACATAGAATAGGCGTCCATGGTATTTTCACATAGAGCAGGTAAATATAGACTGCAGAAACGTTTATGACTAAATTTAAACATTTAATTAAGGAGATTAGATTGAAAATTTAAAGCAGCGGTGACCAGCCCGCGGCAGGCGAACGTTTTTCAAAAATTAAAGAAATTCTATTATATTTTTTAATCCAAAAAAGAAAAAATTATCTCCACCTTTCGACCAATCCTTTTCTTATGAATGATGGTCTTCTATGCCAGTGGTGGGCTACCCCTGGGGGGGGGGGGGTGGTTGCGAGAGATTCTCTAAAATAAAAACTTCCAAAACTTCTCAAGAAATTAATTTTCATTTAAAATATGCCAAAACTAAAGAATGACTTTATTCAGCTGAGCTAATAACCATGTATCATAAAATGTAATTTTATCAATTTCTACTTGTACAATAATCAATACATGGGCTCCGCCATGCCAGAATCACGAATGTGTAATGTTCTTGCAAAAAAGAACGTGGGAAACGACGTTTGAATGTTTACTCTACCCCCATGTTACTATATGGAAGTTATATTTTCTTAAAATGTCTTGTAACGTGTGTTTCAATAGGGATACACATTCGCGTTTCATGCACAACTTAAATGGCAAAACAAGGTATCCAATCAGCTGTTAAAAAATGGAAAATTTGTACATTCATGCTTCTGGCATGCGGCGGACGATATCAACTTAGTACTTTTACAGGGTGAGAGAGAATCACCTGATTTTAAAATTGTATATTTCTTAAAAATTAAAAACGCAGAATAGAATGATAAGTAATATGTCATTATACGGGGTGAGCGGGGATGTGTCTACGTTTTATGAACACTTTTTTTTAAAGGTCGATTTCAAGTGTAGAATCATTTTGAAATCCGATGATTCTTTCTTAAATCACCTTGTATACGAAAATCAAAGACCATACACCTCGCTACACGTCCATCTTGCATAAGGGGCACATAATCGAAATCACATCATCAAAGTACAAGTTGTATATCAAAAAACAAAGTAAATATTTATATGATATATTAAAAAAAATTAATATCTTTGGAAGTTAATATTACCTGATTCGAACCGAAACAAGCATTCTGAAAAGTTCTTTCAGCAGCACATTTACTGGCAAAAAATCGGAATATGGTCAGCCTATGTAGGGGTCGCCGATAAATTTTTTAGTCAAAAGGGGGTCGCGCTTCAAAAAGTTTGCACACCACTGTTCTAGGCTGTGCCAAACCTCTAGGTCTATTCATTATGGTAGGCACTCTTAAAATAATTATGTGATGACTTTCTATTCAATGCTTTTCTGTTCAGTTTTTCATCTTTGGGCATAGTTGCTGAACTATGTGTACGAGATTCAGGATCGTCCGCATGGGAGACATGCATTGTACAGGGTGGTTATAAATAAACTGACACTACTCAGTACTCAGACGCATGTAGCGCCGATTCTGATGGAGATATTTTGATAAAACTTGGTATGTAGGATATATGGACTATGGGTAAAAGAATGATTTAATTTAAAAAAAATTTGACCGCCAAGTGAAAAAGTGGCGCTTTTTATCACAATCGTCTTGCTCCCGTGGTCCAGGATGCTACATAGGTCGGAGTACTGTCAGTATAATTAAAATAACACTATTCCGACCTATGCTATGTAGCGCCCGTTGTGATGGACGTATTTCATTGAAACTTGGTATATACGTTATTTGGACCATGGGGGAAAAAGATAACTGCGATAAAAAACACTACTATTTCACCTGGTGGTCGAAAATTGAACAATTTTTTTAAATGAATTTTTCTTTTCCTCCATGGTCCATATATCCTATGTACCTAAACGGGATCGAACCCGGAAAGCAGATGGGGAATTTCTTATTTACGTTCCCAAACCAGTTTCTTTATCTCGCACCCAGAAACTGCAACAACTTAAACCGTGGTTTAAAAAAATTACAAAACTAATTAAAATCTTTTAAGAAATACATTATCAACTATATAAATAACCAATAACATAAAATTTCTATACTTTAAATCAAAGGTAATTAGATATTCGGAAAACATTTTAAATTTAAACATAATCCAATTTCATTGGAATTGGCTTGTGATTGAGTGTGAAAGCCATGTTTTACTCTTTATATCATAACGGTACTTTAAAGTACCAGGTTAGGTAATTTCTTTCGAACTAACTAATTTTTCAAAAAAAACATTGTTTTTTCTTTAATTAGAACTAAAATGACCTACCAAATAATTTACATGATAACTATTATTATCATTACTTTTATACTTTTATTTTGATTTATTATAATTTTCTTCTTATTCTACTTTTCATAATGTCGGATATAAAGGATTAAGGCTATTCACTCTACTTTATTTATGTGTTTGCTTCCAACATAGAAATAGCTTGCCTTGGACGGATCGCACTGATCCCTTAAGGCGCGTATACATTAGCGAGCGGATCATGCAATGAAAGCATCCGCAATTGGTTGTTCAGTAGTTTGTACGGTGTTGTGAACGATTCTTGAGCTATTTCAACTGGACCACGTAGAATCGGTTTTTTCAACGAACACAAAGGAAGTTTGTGTTCCCACTAACGGATTAGAACTGCTGCAGGGGGTCGTACTTGCAAGATCGGAGCGCTACGTACATACATTAGCGCGGATCATGCAATGTAAGCATTCGGAATTGGTTGTTCAGTAATTTGTACGGTGTTGTGAACGTTTCTTGAGCTGTTTGAAAACTGGATTCACCTGGAATCGATTTTTTAAACGAACACAAAGGAAGTTTGTGTACTCACGAGCGGATTAGAACCGCTGCTGGAGGACGCAAGATCGGCGTTGGCATCAACCAAGGATGTTGTACGTGTATGTTCGTATATGTGTGGAGTTGTAATTAACTTCTGTGTCGCTATGTATTGTATATGTGTGTATGTTAATAAATTGCAGTTTCAGTTAAAAAAAAAAAAAACAAGATTCATCAAAATACATCCGTCATAATGGGCGATACATACGTCTGAATAGTGTCAGTTTATTTACACCTTGTGTCCCTGTATATTACAATTACATTGTATATCCATGAATTCTTGGAGCCCTCTTACAAAATATCTATGCCCAACATGGTGTAGGTAAGATGAGCTTTTCTATCAATATTGTACATACGTAATCTGCATTTGCGATAACCGAATTTATGACTTAAAAATAAAAACATTTTAGAACTCAAAAGAGTGACAAACTGAACATTTTTACGAAAATAAGAGTACAGCTGAACAATATTTTGCAGGAACGGAGAGAATGCTCATGTCCCGTAAAAACTGGACGCGTGGTCTGCATGTTAAAATTCGTAGTGTGGCACGCGCATCGAAAATGAAAAACTTTAGGCGGTTCAGTGTATATCCCGCTTAATATGAGGCGTGTCAGCATCTCCTCGCTATGATGCTGAAAGACCCACGGAGCTTTCCTTCAATAACTCCCATTTCATTTGTTATCACCACACAATATGTAAATCGTGGCAGTACCCACTTTTCGGGGAAATATATTATCACAATTGTTTGTGGGGAAAATTGTTTTTTTTTTTTTTGTTTGATTCAATAAACAAGGAGTCCTCCAGGCTCTGCCGTGAAGCAAGCTGAAAGAGATATCGGCAACGTGATAAGTAGGGTAGCAGAGTTCTGGCGTTCATGTCTTGTATCTATCAGCAGTGGCGTATTTACAGGGGGGCTTAGTGAGCTGTAGCCCGGGGCAGCAAGTTCAGAGCGGCGGCAAATTTTAGGAGTGAGTAGCCAAGAAAATTAGTAGAATAGGAGAAAAGCGGCAAAATTTGTATAATTCTCAATAAGTTCGCCTCTGCCCAGGCAGCTAGGGGCTAGGTCAGTGTGACCGAAAAAGTAACCCAGATAGTTTGCAAGCCAGTAAGTGAGCAGAAGAGTGATTTAGAGCGTGTGCAAGCGTGTAGAGAGCGAGGGAACAAGTCAGGAGTGACCTAGAGAGAGAGTGAAAGCATGTGAATCAGCAAAAGAGTGATCTAGGGATTGTGCAAGCTTGTGAATGACCGAAACAGTGACCTAGAGAGTGTGGGGGTGACCTAGAGTGCGTGCAAGCATGTGAATGACCAAAAAATGCCCTGGAGCATGTTTACACTTCTAAATGATCAAAAGAGCGACCTAGCAAGGGACCATATCAGTGAGCAATCAAAAGAACGACCAAAACAGTGTGCAAGCATGTGAATGACTAAAAGAGTGACTTGAAGAGGGTGTGGGCTTGGGAGTGACCAAAAGAGTGACTTAGAAACACAGACGTTCTTGCAGGAGTGGAGTGAAGCCAAGCGGGTTATAGCACAGGATGGCTAATTTGACGGAAGACATAGATATAATATATTACTTAAGTTAATCTTATATGTCTATGAGAAAAGAGTATTCAAGAAAATTAGACTAGAATGGAAGAAGGGTGGCAAAATTCATGTAGCCCACAGCGGCAAAACCATAAATGCGCCTCTGTCAATCATTGTAGTATGTAATTTACATTATATGTTGAAAAACACTTAAAATAAATACTGTATTATGGCGCATTTTCTCCCTTTCCCAGTTAAGAGTAATGTGTCCAAAAATGAATTAATCTATATTTCCCATAAAAAGTTATATTGAAAATATTGACCCTCAATTCGACATAAGCAATTCGGAAAGCATTACTGTACTTATCATAAAGATGAAAAAAAAATATGGTTCGATTCTCTGATCTGCTTCATACTTAATCAACCGATTACCATTAGAATTCGAACTCGGGACTTGCGTTCATTCGATCATCAATAGCTCTGAACTTTGAATTCTGTATAGTTTCGAAATCATCCATATGTATCGTCCCAAATAATCGACACTGTTGGGAAATTTAGAACTTTGGAAAACACAGGTTATTCGAAATATTCGCAGGATCTGTGAGACGAACGTTTGGATATTGATTCATCATGTGGTATGCGGCATAAGTGATAGCAATTAACTCGCTAATGATGCTAAAAATTGTAATCACCCGACGCTCCTTCTCTCTCGTATCATATATATCACTGCTGTCTATTTATTATTCTCTTAATGAAATTTTCCTGCCGAATTTCCAGTTGTGTTCCGGATATCCGGAAATGGAAAGGGTTGCAATTTCCCGCACGCGAATCGGCAAGTAATCGAAATTGGTACAGCTGTCTGGCAGCGAACGCTAAGTGTTCGTTGTCGTAGGAGAAGTTCCCCCGTTGCAAACACGTTTAATTGAAAACCGTGTTAATGAATTCCTCTGTCCATTGGGAATTAATGTTTTGTGTGTACCTGAATATCACTGTCTTGTATAAGTAAGTACGCAAAATTTCCATTTTGAAAATACCAAGTCTGAACACACTGATAAAATTTTCATTAAGAAATAAAGTACATATTAGATGTATAGTCACAGAATTTCGTACTCACCATGCATACAAGACTTGACTAGTAGATTAATTAATTAGTGAATTATTTCGTTGAAGTGTATTCACATACATATATTTTTTACTCACCGATGTTCTTTTCTTTCGAAACAGCTTTATGACAGAATAAGCACGAGATCGTGCAGTCCGATCAGGTGCCCAGTGCCAGATGCATTGAGTGCAGTAAAAGAGGTAAGTGCATTCTAGTATGTACCGTATTTTGAATATGATAGTCATACCTCGGTACCCCGACGACAATCTGTTGGTTAAAAATTCTCTTTGAATGTGGACCAGGTTGCCGTACGGTAAGTTAATTAGTCTCTGTACTACTTGATGTTTCAGAACTTCTAAAATTCGGTACTCGTCGAATTTTGACGAGAATAGTCTCGGAGACTATCACCCCATTCACAACAAGAAAAAAAGACCCACCTCCGGGGGTTCTGTTAGTTTTGAATAATGATTCTGTTTATCTGTTTCGGCCTAGAAGACGACTTATTCTACTGGATGAATGACACTCAAGCATTCGGCACTCTTCATGAGCTGTGTAACGAATTACCGATTAGTACCAATGTATTTACATCCGTTTTTATCGACAATATTTAATCACATACTTAGTCTTGAACTAACTTTACAAATGAGAAGGTAGGGTTGGTTTTTGCCAAAAAGTGAAGAAAAAAATCCGGAAGAATGTGGTAAATATCGCAAAAAAATAGAAAGAAAAAATACGTATTACTGTATGAATGTTATATAATTATCAGTTGTTAGAGCTACAATGTTGAGAGATACAGAGAAAGTTTCCACTATTTTTTTTTCAAATTTCTATTAATACAGTATTAGTGAATACATATATAAGCAATTGCAGGAGCTTTTTGTGTAAGTGGTGTGTATTTCGACTAAAACGGTTTAAGCATGTTTTTAACGAGTTCGTTTTCCTTAACAAAAAAATGTTGTGCCAAAAAAAAACTTTACTTTTTACCTTTTCTTATTCACAGTTGTTCTTTTTATATAGGGTGATTCAGAAAAAAGGGGAAAACTTTAAGAGGTGATAGTACACACCAATACAAACAATTATCATCAAATAATGCATGATCTAACATGAAACGCAAGCGCGCTAGCGCGTTTCGAAACGGTCGCCCCGCAAACATTTCATGCAAATGTTACCTGGGGAAGAAGAAGCAACCGTATGCAAATCTTCGTCACAGTGAATAAAATGCGCCAACCCTGTGAAGTTATTCCAGCGTGCAACTATTCTAACAGTTGTAACGTACGGGATAATGACGCTCTTTAGTAATACTGAAAAAGCAGACATGCATCTTATTTACGGAGCTGCAAACGGAAGTACCACAGAGGCAGCACGAATGTACGGTGAGCGTTTTCTCCATTGCCCCGTACGTTACAACTGTTATAACGGTTGCACGCTGGAATAACTTCACAGGGCTGGCGTCCGCGCTTTTTTATTCACTGTGATGCAGATTTGCATACGGTTTCTTGTTCTTCCCAGGTTACATTTGCATGCATGGTGTTCTTTTTCTCCCGATAAATTTCAACAGGAATGCCGTTTTAACGTTTGCGGAGCGGCCGTTTCGAAACGGGCTACCGCGTTTGCGTTTCATTTCAGACCGTGCATTCTTTTATGACAGTTGTTTGTATTGGTTTAGTTAGTCTCTTAGTTTTCCCATCTTTTCTGAATCACCCTGTATAACATATTCAAAGTTTGTTGACAACATAACATTTCTTATATGAAGTGGTGAATTTAAAGTTTGGTTGTCGTGATTATCGAATTGAACAGTAGGGAAAAGATTATAATTCTTATATAGTACAAGCTAAATGCTTATCGGAAATGGTTTTTATTACTATTTATCTCCAACCCTTTTGTCTCACTGAAAGGAAAACAGCTGATTCCAGAGGTAAAAAAACTACTTTTAAATGTTTCTCCTTTGTAAAGTAAGTAAAGATTCTCAGAACTTGTTTCATGAAAGTAAAAGTTCAAATTTTAAGTTTTTAAATTTTTGCCACGGAAGGATATGGAAAAACCGTTTTTGCCGGGACGGTTTTTTCCATGCAGTTCTTCCGACTATGGCAAAAATTTGCCCTGAAAAAGGAAATGGATTTTTATGTAGATTAAATTTTTTCCTAATGAATAATTTGTACTTCAAAATTGTATTTGTTTCTGGATTCCATTATCGATACGTATTAATTTTTTTTTCTCAGCAGTATGCCTATATGAGATACGCGAATAAAGAGTGCTATAAAAGATTCTGACGAAACTGTCAAGTTTGGTAAAGGGACCCAAAACAAAAATATTTTGTGTGACGATGAATACTGTGTGCATGCAAGCGGCATAGAGCTCTATTTAGTTTAGTTGCGATAACAACGCTCTGTGATGAGAGAGAGAAAGACGTCATTTTGTGTTTAGATTTTCAACGGCGTGCAACTAGACGAATTCGAAGCTTGAAGATATGCATCAGATCTATGTAGCCACATGAACAAAAACCGATGAGCTGTTCAGAGATTTTACAGTGAACGATTCCCGACACAGACAACTGTCGAATACCCAAACGTTCTTGCATGTGTGCGGTTTGGATCCGGGTTAGTGTTTAGTTCAGCTCATCCGTTTCTTGAAAGTTCCAGCCTCGTACATCAGATGCATATCCATATTTTATAGAGTCAAATATTATATTTCCTTATGCCACATAAAGCTTACCCATGCGAGTGATTCAAAAAACTTGAATCTGAAGGAAAATTCTCAAAAGAAAATTAATCTTCTTTATTATTTTTAGTAAATGTTTGCATAGTAATGCGTACGGGGTCATGTTATGCAGAAGTTTTCCATATCTTATTCCAAGTTCACCTCTGACCATCTTACGGCACCCTAAAATGCTGTGAAACACCCGTTTGGAATCACTCCTATAATTTCCACTTCAAATTATATTTTTTATCAGTATAATATCTCGTGGAGGTACCCCAGTTGGGAATCACGTTTTTTAGAATATCAAATGTTGCTAGGCCGATTTAATAAAACCCATAAAAAAGATAAATGGCTCTAGAAGTTTAGCACTTAAAAAAACAGTTAAAGGTAACAGTAACTAGTTTGTACTGCACTTGTGCGAAGTACCTACACTAAATATTTCACATAAAAAATTATTATTAACGTTAAAAAGAAAGCTTTAAATTTTTTTGTTTTGCAGGTATTAGAGTTCCTACATGAAAATTCGTGTGATATGTCCGAAGATGCTCGTGGTTTACGCACGATACTCTGCAAGCCGCACGTCAGGGTAAGAGAAGAAGATTCTCATTATTTTCTTTATACGTGCTTCGACAATATATACTGTGAAATCTCTCTAATAAGATAGAAACCCAATATTCCCCAGAAACCGGCCCTTCAGCGAGGTTGACCCTCAATAGAGGTCAATGGGCGAAATCAAGTTTCAAGGTTTCAGATACATTAAAATAATTTATTCCCATAGTTTAATGCTGCAGGTGATATCTGTACAGCTTTGAAAATGTATCATTGAATTGAATTAATTGCCCCTTGGAATAAAATAGATGCAAAAGTCTAAAATACTTGGTCAATGTGAATGAAATCTTAACACTGAAAAAATAAAAACTCCAAGTGTGTGTTATTACGAACCATACATTATTCGTACGAATTTTTACGGTTTATCTATCTCAATTTTATCTTTGTTTTACTAAGATTTAATATCAATTCATTTATCCCAGATTTCTAAAAAAAACTATTATATGTAGTAAAGAGCTTTCTACCCAGGTAATTTGGGAGATATCATAAAGAACAACTTCTTATAGTAGTTGGATGTCTCGCTTAATATCTTATAAATATCATCTACAACAGTGATTCTCAAACGGTTTGACACAGTATTAGAGGGTCCTGTGAGATCGGCCGGGAGTACGCCGAGACATTTTGAAAAATGAAGGATTGATAAAAATGAAATAATTAGGTAAAACTATACTTTAGTTAACTGGAGTGACAGTCTACTTTAGGTTATCGCGAATGGACAGGGTCTCCACGAGATATTTTAAATTCTAATCCCTTATTCTCAAGGGTGCCGTAAACGTAGTCTTCAGGAATTTTTGTGCTCTAGTGATTTATTTTAAGATACGTTGCTTATATGTATATGTATATATATATAAATAATAATGCACATTCATTGAAATGTCGAACTCATTTCTTGGCGTGAGCGACGAAATCGAAAAGGGTTTTTTTTTCAACATAAGCGTCTTATCAATGTAACCACCAACCTTTCCAGGACAAAATTTACCTTTCATGTAATTAGTGTTTCCTTGTATTCCCATAAACAAATATATTTGTTGGAATGTTTTCTCAGTGATCAGAAACAAAATTCTGAACAGTTTAAATATGGTTTAACTGGTTTATATATTCGAATGTTATATGATAAGGATCATAGTCAATTTCTTGGCGAGAGTGCTTGTTCTTTAAAACAAAAATTAGCATAGGCATTTCTCGCATCATTGAAGCACCGCAAGCCTCCAAAATTGTTTCTAAATACAATTGCTGTGGTGGATTATGACACATGCTTACGTACTATTTCAGAAAAATTTGATTTCTTAAAATGCAAAAAGGAGAATTGGATAATGGGGGAAAAAAATCAGCAAAATAATTTTTTTTCTTATTTTTATGAAATATTTTTTTATGTATTCCCAGTGACTTGATGGGGACGTGCTTCAATACCTTCCTTGCGGAAACTAAAAAGATATTTCACACAGATAAAGATTTTGTCTAAAGCCTTCCTGTAAGGAAGGTATAATTCTGTATGTCCTAGTACTGTATCGTATTTCTTGCCTATGCGATGCTGAACTCACGTTTCTAAAAACATAATTTTGAAGTCTGCAGCGCCTAACTCAATTTTTGTTTCTAACTATGCAATCATCAAGCAACTGACCAATTAATTGATAGCATTGATTTGGTTTTCAGATTTGGTTCAGATTTGGTTTTGAGCATTTAACAAGCATTTTATAAAAAATATTTGCTTGTAGAATATGGAAAAACAGTCATTACATGAAAGTAAAATTTCATCCTGGAGAGTTGTGGTGGATACACAGGTGCAGCTCTTCAGATGGGCGCACACCGACTATAGACAAGCTTTAGTCAGACAAATTGAAACGTTGCGTCATACAAATTAGTGCGAACAAAAATGACTAAGCTTGTCTAAATCTGTCTTGTCTAGTCGTGTCTAACTGCCAGCCTTATGTTGGACGATTTTTTTTTTGTTTCTTTCCCAACTGTGGAGTTTACGCTCATGCGCGGATAGGCCAAGAAATACGATAAATAACACGCATGAGTTTTCTCCTGAATTCAAACGTGGCCATAAAAATCCTCTGATGTGTCCCGTGACCTCAAACCAAAATTTTGTCAAAAAAATGAACTGAATGATTGTTCATACTTATATTGTTTGGTCTTTCTTTTTTTTTACATGATTGAATAGAGGACATCCATCATTGGGATAGTTTGATTGTAGTGTCCAACGAATGCCAATGGGTCTACGGTCAAAACTGCCCAAACCTCCAGAGAAGATAGGTCCCACGTAAAAATAAAATATGTAGGGTTTGATTTCAAAATGTTAACTATACAATATAAAATGTAAAAAAAAAGACATTCAATCATTAAACAATTTATTTGATTGCATTCCACAACCGATAATTAAATCAAGCAAGTGGCTCGCGACAGCAGGGCTGTCCTAATCAGACGCGGGCACCGGTGCTAAAATAATTACGGGGCTACTTAGCCCCGATTATGTGCCCAATATATTTTGTGAGGGAGAGGAATCGGTATCCAATCATTCATGCATTATCACAGAATATACGAAGAATGCCAAGAAATATCCATTCTCAAAAAATATAGACACTGTTAAATGTAAATTAACACAAAAAATATTTAATGAAAATTTTGAATCGATGAGAAATCAGAAATGAAGAAAATTTTAAATTTATTAAACAGATCATTTTGAAACAAATGTAAATTAGGACCTAATGAGCTCTGAGAATTAATGTAAATTTATAATTGATGGATAAAAAAATGAGAAATAATTGAAAGATTTTCAGCACTAATGGAACAATTAATGAAAGATAAAACTGGAATTACTGAAAGAAAGAATCCCAGAATTAAAGAAAATTCAGAATTGATGAAAATTCAGAATTTATGAGAGAAATAATTCCAGAATTTATGAGAGAAGTAATTCCAGAATTTATGAGAGAAGTAATTCCAGAATTTATGAGAGAAGTAATTCCAGAATTTATGAGAGAAATAATTCCAGAATTTATGAGAGAAATAATTCCAGAATTTATGAGAGATAGATAATTCCAGAATTGATGGAAATTCAGAATTTATGAGAGATAGATAATTCCAGAATTGATGGAAATTCAGAATTTATGAGAGATAGATAATTCCAGAATTGATGGAAATTCAGAATTTATGAGAGATAGATAATTCCAGAATTGATGAAAATTCCAGAATCAAATCAGTTGAAACCTCAGACACAATGTTTACTATTTTTTTTTTTTTTTTTTGATACACCGTATTCCCCCGAATTAGCCGGCACGTCAAGAAACTCGAGGGATACCAGCTTTTTTGAATGTTGAGGTCTGGTCCGTTCCCTACATGCCAGGAAAAGCGAGATTTAATGAGGATCACAATATGCATTTAGCTAATTCAATGGCTTTTTGGAATAAATATATTAAAAAATTTTCGAGAATCGAATTTCCCGACATGCTGGAAAATACAGATATTCATGGCATACTTGTTCCCCTCGCTGTTTCCCAGCATACCGGCTAATGCGGAGGAATAAAGGCCGCTACACACTACAAGCATGTAAATTTGTAGGCAACAACTGGCATTTCAACAAATGCATTTTCAACAACTGGCCCACTGGCCAAGTGGTTTTCTGAGGCTCAGAAAACCACTTGGCCAGTGGGATGATGCTCATGCCCCCCCACCCATCCTGAAGCAGGGCCCCTAGGCTGGGATCTTTTACGGGCCCCCCGACCAGACTTTCACGGGGCCCCTTTTATGATGAATTTATAGCGTGAAAAAACAAAAAAATGATTAAAATCCTCCCGGGCCCCCAGGGCTGGAGCCTTGTCAGCCCTTGTGGAGGCCATGATGATGCTCTTAAGACGGCCCTGAGCAAGGGCGTAGCAGGATGGGGGGGGGGGGGTGTCCCCCGAAATGTGAGAAAATCACCTTAAAAGGGGAATAAGATGGCCAAATCTATTGTTCTATCACTTTGGTCCCCCCTCCCGAACGAAATTTCTGGCTACGCTCCTGGCCCTGAGCCTGATGCGACAGCACCTGTCGCAATCCTATGAGGGTGGCTCTGCACGGCAGGATTCTAAATTACTTAATCGAAATGGCAAGGCCCCCCCCCCCCCCACTTCCTCCTGTGCTAAAATGGTAAAATTTTCTTATTTCGATAGTTTTTGAGACATACCGAGAAGCTACTGGTTGCAAGTATGACGCACAGATGGCGCCACACAGGAACATATTTTTTCCCCCTCTTCGCAGTGTGTAAAACTTTCTGAAGTTGTGATGTGTGCGTGTGTGTGGGGGATAAAGATTTTTTTTTCTTTCTGTGTACGGCTTTTTGTTGTTGTTGAAGTTGCATTTGAAATCAAGACGCCGGGCGTGCGTGTTGTGTTTTTTCGTGTGTGCGCGCTGTTTCCCTCTCTCCGGTTTCCCATTTCTTTTTTTCGGGGTTTATTTATTTATTTTATTTTGTCAGCAACGTGCGTGGTTGCAATTCGGTAGAAAAGTGTCGTATTTTAGGAATCTTCTACTTTAAATGAAGCCGTTTGCGACGCGCCAGTCGAACACAAACCTATATTTAACCTCGCGATGAGATGATAGCATCTCAGTGTGTGTATGTGTGAGATAAACATCTGTGTGAAGTGCTTACTTGATACCATAGTTCGGTGAAAAGTTTTAGATCATGATTAGAGACATTCATTTCGTTTTGATTAATTGACCAATTTTAATTGACTTATCAATCTGTCTCAAACGAACAAAAAAAAAAAATTCTTGTTGACGATGGCTATGTCTGATCGAAACTTACAGAAAAAACAGGTTAGAATTTTCTTTTTAATTTTGTTCATAATATCTTGGAATTTCCGCGCGATATTCTGAAAAGTGTCATATTTATAACTTGGTTGTTTCAAAACATGAGGCCCGTCAACATCCCGTCAGAATTACATTGACGATATTTGAATCACTCGTAACCTGATGGCGATAGACCTGAGTTGTGCTCGGTTTGAAAGAAAAAACAAAAAAAACGTTAATTTTGGGCGTTTCCTTTGGTCAAACATGTTTAATCACAGCAGTGATTTATGATAATGATTTATTTTCGAATTTCGTCGAATGTTTTCGAATCTAATTTCGGTATTATGTGTAATCGAAGCACGTGTTGCGAGTTGATAATTGAATACCGTGCAACGGTATTCCAAGTAGGATGTGCGTTCACTGGCATTCTTGCCGTTCTTCGACTCGAACACGCGGCCCCGAAATACGCACATTGTTATTATTTTAAAAAGAACTGAGACAAAACACGTGCATTTGATGATATATGCCATTGTGTTTTGCGCATCGGGTAATAGATGGCGCCATCTTAAGAAGTAGGAGACTTCATAGGTGCCGATCGTGATCATTGCTCATAAGGTAGATGCAGTGTTGCCAAAAGTAAGAACTTTAATTAGGAGCTTGGTTCTAAACAACCAGGCAGAATTAATTTTAGTTGGGCTATGATAAAAATATGAATTATGATAATTGTGCAACGTGATTAACCCAAACAAACTCGCTTTCAAACAGACTAGGAAAACAGCTATAAGTTGGCAACACTGCCTTTCAAGGCTAGAAAATTAGCATAAAAGTATCGGTTCTTCAGTAATTATGCAGAACTCTAGCTGCTTGGGCCTAAGAAGTATCAATTTGTTTTATTAGGTTTTGCTAGTGTTTATTGACAGACAAACCTTCTCTCGTGGAAGTCATTTGAATTTCAAATCATGGTACTCATTGTCAAGGAATTAACAATTCTAATCTGTCATCGGTTCATGAACACGGTTGAGAGTTCATTCGATGAGAGAGAAAACAAAAAAAAAGTATATTGTTTGTGCCCATCGTCTCGACTGCCTCCTACAATGCACCACCTTCGTATGAGCGAGAGTATTTACCATGAATCACCTGGCCTATTGATATGTGAAAGAGAGAACCTTGGGAAATTTTCTCTTTATGTTGCTGTCAACACGTTGTTTTACCTAAAATAAATGCGACTCGAAAAGGATATTCAACAACATACCTACGCAACTGCTTTTTTTTGTCGAGTGGAAATTGAAAATGTGTTGATGCAATTGTCTCGATTTACATGCCTTTAGAAACTGGTCGTGAAGTCATTAAGGGTATTTTCTTTTCAAAAATCTCATTTATTAGTTTTCTTCTCAACGATTGAATCTATTATATCTTTCAAAAGAGGTGGTGGGATTATATAATGCCGAAGCGACGATTTTCATGAAAAGCCAAGTTTTCAACCATCTTGGAAATATTCCAAGTGGTCTTTAGTCGACGTTGTTATATCGGGAAAGATTTACAGGCTTCCGGCTGGTTTAAAAAACGAAGAATAATGTAGAGAGTTTTCCTGAAAAGGGATGGAATTGATAACTTTGCAACATCCTTCGTACTCGTGTTTTCAAGAAAATGGCTTTCCATCATTGAATTATTTATCACTCTTTTATCTTGATAAAGTCTGTATGATGTTCAGAATTTTTGAAGCGAGAAAGCCATTTATCTAAAGCTTTTCTGTATTGAAGTACCTATATACCTCCTGAATAGTTATCCAGAATGAAATAGTGGAAGGTGTATGATCTATCTGTTCACGTATTAACGCATGGGCACCCTTGTGTAGTGTTTAAGGATCTCCAGATGCAGGCTCGAAAGGCGCCGTAATTACTTTGATCAAAAATCTATCATTTTATCAAGGTTGCTCTGTGTGTGATTTTAATATAAATTAAATTTGATTCTCGATAAAGTTACTCATTTAGGCTTGAGTTAGAATACGTATTATGTCTATGCTATTCGGGCATTTTTATCATCGTTTGACTCCCAAACACAGAGCCAAAATTTGACAATTACGAAGGGTGCGGCACGAGGTCGTGGAACTTGATCAAAAAACTTTAACTACTTATTTCATTTTGTTTTCAATTATTCAACAGAGCACTAGCTTTAAAATTTGTCAACTTGTTGATAGTGCCGCAATTAGACGCTTGGTTAGCACATGCCGCCAGCTTCCTTCCCCCCCCCCCCGTCACAAAAATGTTCAATCTTACGCCGAATCAGCTCTTTCTAAAAAGATTAAGTGTTTTTGACATTCTGCCCTTTTTAATTTCATAGCAAATTTTTGCGCAAAAAAGTTACGCATTGCTTGAACAAGTGAGTTTTGTGTCCGAAATGTCTGATTGTGCGTAAGACAAATGCCCAGTTGGTAATGCCCCAATCAAAACTAGCTGTGAGTGAATGCATAATGTATTTACACTCATACCTGAGTGTTTGACGTTCTCGGCACTCGTCGCAATTTAAATCGGAAATCTAGGCACTCGACACCCAATGTACATTTTTTGTACATTGGGTGTCGAGTGCCTAGATTTCTACTCACCTCTGGACATAGGCGGATACGGAGGGAGGTAGGAGTGACCGTCTCCCCGTTCCCCAAAAAATGTATTATTAGCATAGGTGGGAAGTTGGGGGGGGGGGGGTGAAAAATTCGCCCCCCCCCCGGGTAGTGCTCCCGTTCAAAAAACCTGTACCCGCTTATGTCTCTAGAGGTTTTGTTAGTTTTAACCCCTCCTCCCCAATGACTATAAACCCTTTACATCCTAGCAAAGTGTGGTTCTCAAACATTTACCTGCCGCGGCTCCCTTGCTCCAATAAACGTTTATCGCCGCCTTCCAGAAAAGTCTAAAAAATAAGTTTCAAAACACCAGACAGGTAAGTATCTATATCTCCATCTCGCCGAGACGCCCCTAGAATCCACGACGCACACTTTGAGAAAACCCTGTCTAGTTTAAGGCAGCACATACTGTAACGAAGAGATGCGCGATACAAGAGTTGCGAGTAGGAAGAAATAATCGCATAGGGGTGGAGGAAGAGATGCTCTCACATGGTAAAAGAGGGGGAGAATAGAGAAAATGACCGGAGGTGCTCCAAAATATAAGAGATGATGATGAAAAAACGGACAAAATCACGGACCAATCAGCAGATACCGAAAATCAGCAGATCAGGGTGAAATTCTCGAATGTGTGCGGTTATAGGACAAAACAACACAACTGTTTTCTTCGCTAATCTCTATTATAAATTCCCGTACCTCTTGGTCACTATGTGCGAAGGCCTAAATGACGGCTTTAATGGAGGAGTTTGGTACTACTCATAAGTTCCGGAACGAATTACTGACGAATTCCGAGAGACAGGCTGTAATTTTTAATGATTTGGGTTTTCGCGCTTGTCGTGGAGAAACTACCATGTAGGTTGTAGGGGAATCCGGCTAGCATTCGGACCAAAGTTAGTTTCGGCCGACCGGAACTGGAGATTTCGAATCTCGTTTGGAGATATCAGGTATACCTTCAAACACACGTTGTAAATCGAATAAGTTTTTAGTCATAGCTATCAATCAGTTTCCATTGACTGAATTCTCCCATCATCAAAAGAGTAGTTTTAAAATGTTATCAAAAATGTAAATCTATCAGTGCCGTCTTTTTTTTAAGAAAGTAAAATTCTATTTCCAATGTGGCTTTTTTTTTTCCATTTAATGGACTATCTTTTAGAAACGCTTTTCGAAATGGGTTTAATGGCGGACTTTGATTTATTTATTACTTGGATCGGGTTTCTAGACAAGCTATCTCTTATGACCTTCGTGAAAAACTTCATTTGACTAAATAATAAAAGAACAATTTTTCCGATCTCCATTGGGCCAAATCGTGATTGAAAAAGAAAAATATTCTCTTCATACATATAGAAGAAAAATACCATAAACGAATCGTCGTCCTACTTGTTAGTGTCTGGACAAGATATTCATTTCAGTTATGGGCCATCTTGTCTGATGTTATGTCTACTTTTCTCATGATGGGCGTGTGCTTTTTCCCCCCCCCCCCGAACTTTCCCGTGAAGGTCTTATATATTTTCCTTTTGTTTTGGCTAAAAATCAACATTATTACATTTGTAACTTGAATGACCGTTATAGAGTAAACATGTTGAGAATCTATCTGTCGTTTATCCATACTATAAAAACATATATCCGTGAAAGACAAAAATTTGCTCCTTTTTTTAGGACTAAGGGTGATATTCTTACAATCATTACTCCAGTCTGAAATGCTTGGGATTGCTACCAGAGCCGTGTTTACATAGCCGCTATTCATTCTATGTGGTACTTACTGAAATATTTGCTCTAGTGGAGGTTCCGCGGTGACCCCGTGGAGAATTTTCTTTATGGTGTCAACAATGATATGGCTTTTTCAGTATTTTTTTCCCCTTTAGAACTGTCACCGTTCCTCGCTGTTTCAGAAGTTGCTTTCTTTATCTCTCTGAAAGAGAAAATAACCGAAAATCATCTCTTATGTGACTGACATAAACTAGTATGGGAGGTCTCGAGGGCTCCAGTTACGGGGTTGGAATTCCTTTCGTGGCGTGTTCACAAGAGAAAACTAAGGTTTTCTGGGAAATTTTTCGCTCCCTTTGGTGTATTGACGTATATGGATGTCGTATAATAAGGATATTTCTATAGGCCTAAGAGGAAAGAAAAGAAAATGTCTTTTTTCCTGTTGTCGCTTTGAATATAGTTGTAATATGGATGATCGCGAATGTCACTGCGAAATAACTATAAATGTTATCTAATAATATGTGCCAGACTCTCTGGGGAGTCATTGAATGGCGCCAAGCATGTTTAGGTTTATGAATAATGGTTGTGTGTTTGGATGAGAGCATACTTGTATTTGTAATATCAATGAGTTTTAGGAAATTTTTCAAAAATATTTCGATCGGCAACGTCGAAACACGTCTATCTCTATCAATGCATGCAAATTGTCCGGTTGGAATCTAGCCAAGTTCGGTATAATATGTATCTCTTTGAATTGGAAACTTCCACTTGAAGTATTGAGTGCCCTATATATGGTTGAAGTTTATATCAGCTGGAGATGTGAATGTAGTTTTTGGGTTAGGAGTATATATACTACCGATCATCAAAAGTTTGAAATGTTGTACGTGAAACTCGAACAGAATGCGGCCATGCATTTCCAATTAATCTTTTAATAAGTTCTTAAAATTTCACTGATCCGTATTATAATTGCCACTGTGGAAATCACTGAAACCTCTGTAAAATGCCATTTTTTTCAAATAATATTTTTCCCATTTAGTGCAGGTGATAGTGCCCCCCCCCCCAACTACGAGAATAAAAAAAAGCGGGGAAGAGAAACAATCCACGTTTTCTATTATTTATACTGTACGTATATTCCTGTACTACCCAGAAGGGATGGGGAAAAAAACACAGTATCTCTCTCTTGTTATAAAGCTTTGACTAAATGCTCACTCCGCCCACTGGCAGTTGATCTGACAGGTTGGGAAGAGAGGTGGTGGAAAAAAAGTTGCGAAAAAATCCTGCTTTACAGATCTCTGGGATCAGGAGCTCGGCACTGCCGAAATAAGAGGGTTTTAAGATTGTGAGATATCTCGTAATTACCGCTGAAAGGGTTAAAATGTATTTATAAATTCGCAAATGATGTAAATGTTTTATGGAAATCAATCGGACTAAAAAGTGAACGTTCAAGCGTTTCTTGGACGTCAACTCAAAATTTTGAGATTGTAGATGCAGTGTTGTAGCATGAGAGAAACAAAAAAATCGTTCATTAAACCGACCACATCTCCCGAGATCAATAACATGGATCTAATGCCGAGAAAGAGTCTGATAAAGGACAGGCAATACTGATTATAGGCCTAGTAGCTCTGCCAATCGGATGAGGGTAAACAGATTTATTAGTTCAAGATATTTATTATAACGTCGTAGGTTATGTACGACAGTGATCTTCATGCGAATGGACTTTCGATTTGCGTGTCTATTCCTATAATTTTATCTTACCGAAGGATGCATTTGAAGTAGAAACGCTACTCTTGCGCTATAGCTTAATTCAGTCTTACAGATGAATAACGACACGCTCCATATCTTATTAATTCAGTTTAGCTTGAACCAGGGAGACCCAGAAAATCTCATCAAGTAACTGTTGAAAAGACGAATTTCTGATGACATTGGGATCCGAGCGTATCTTTCCGACCAGCTGATGTCCAGGAAAGCATGCAAAATAACTGGTCTAATTCTAAAATATTTTCCAGGAATGCTATTGATCTGAATTTCATTACCGATGCCTCTAATTAAGTCACGCCCCAATTGGTTTAGTGGTAGGCTTATATTTAAATCGACACTACCATTTAAATAAACCGATTGGATTCTATCGTTTATTATTTCGAATAAACTGTATGGACAACTATCTGTACGAACTTGAAAAAAAACATGATTTTTTTTCTGTCAAGTGACTGAAGTGATAGCTTTATCAAATGTATGAGCAAAAGAACGGAACTGTTTGATAATATTTTATCTAAAATTGATTTCTAAAGGTTTTGTCTGTTTTTCTTTCGGACATGCCTTTTCCTAGATAGCCCCGAACGTCAATTGCATTGATCCGAAATTTCAGTCCTTTAAACATAAAAACAAATTGCTATTTTGGTGGTTCCAGAAACCCCGAGGATACAAGTGTAGCATTTGAGCGCTAAAGTATTGAACTAGAAGACTTCTGAAAACGACAAAAAGAAACTAACAGTTTTGTTAATTATGTCACATGATGGTCATTTTATGTGCTTTTACGTGTTGACTGGACCGAGATTTCCAGTGCAAGGGCACCCGAACAAAGCCAACCATGCCTCAGCTGAGATTCGATCACATCCGCGCCTCGAATAGAACCAATTTATAGTTAAAGTTGAATGACAAATTTCAACAGATCATCTACCGTTCGGTCGCCGGGATTGAACTGTATCCAACAACATAGAAAGCCATGACAATAACGACTGCCAGACTGCACAGACATTTTTTCCAAGTTTTTGGTCGCAGGTACGATGATTAATTCGCGGTCGATCCCGACGACCCCGTACACAAATTTTAATTTTGTCTTTACAGCTATACTACCACAAAAAAGTAAAACTAGAAATATTATGCATATTTCTGGAAACGTATTCAAAACTACTGCCATTAAGTTCCGAGAGATGGGGAGAAAAATCAATTTCTGTTTTTCTTTTCAACTGATTCGAGAAAATCCTCAACGGAATAATTTTTTTTCTAATCTCGACTCAGACTGAATGAAAAGGGATTTTTCTAGATTCATCTTTAAATATAAAATATTCTGAAGGGGGTTAGAGAGGCTTAATAGGAATCTATTAGTTTTTCCTTCTTTCTTAGGCTTGATTTCACTTGAGGGAGAAATTGCAATATATTGGAAGATTGATACGATTTTTTTACTTGCTTAGGTCGGTCGTAAATTCAATTTCCATGTTAGGGTGGAAACAAAAATAAAATTGAGCTGGTCGACACGACCTCAGGTTTGGATGTGAATTTGTACCTCATTACGGTCGCTACTCTCTGCAACTGAGAGGGGGGATGCCAGACCAGGGAGGTAATTCGCCTTTCAATCGCTTATTAAACATTACAGGGGGTGCATGTTCGTCTCGGCTGATTTAGTATCTGGTTGCAGTCCTACATAGAGGAGAGTAAGGCACCGCTTTTTTTGTCTCGCATTTTCTAAGGGCTTCACAGATGTGATGAATAAACTACACTTTTCGTCAACCTTCATTTTTTGGGTCTCGCAAATCCAAGCCCGCCACTAGATTTGTCTTGCCAAGATAGCCTTCTTTCTGCATGGTATACAGGGTGTTTCACCAAAAGCGTTCAGAAGAGATAAAAGTGTTACACGCGGTCCATTTTAAAGTTCAAGTAAAATATAAAAACTGATCAAAGAAAAAAGAAATGCTGTGGAAATTTTGCTGAAAGAAGTTTGCTGTGCTTGTTGAAAGTTAACAAAACGCAATATTAGAGAATGTAAAAATTTAAAATGGTCCTCCAGAAAATAAATATTTAACTCGTAAAATGTGTGCCCTTTTTTATTACATCGAAAAACATTTACCCTGTAACCATTAAATGAAAATTTACTGAGATATTGACGATTGAAGAGAGGAGAGTGGATTTTTGCAGCTTTTATCGTTCTCCCGAAGTTCTGAAAATTTTAAGACTTGCAAAGTTTTTGCACGTAAAAAATGTCAAAAATCCAGGACGTCGATCACGTGTACCACATATTTTTTTATTGAATTGTTAAGAGGTAAATATTTTTCAGAAAAACAGGAGAGGCGCAAATTTTATCAATTGACTTTTTTTGATTTGAGGGGGGGCGTATAAAATTTAAATTTGTATTTATTTTTTTATTCAGCCCCACCCCCTTCTCCCAATAAATTATTGGGGGCTCAACTATCACAGAAAAATTCCACTCTTTTTGGTGAAACAACCCTTATACAGTATATTTATTGTAATTCCAACAGATGATCACTTTGTAAAAAAAAATTATGATAAGGAATTAATAAGCAATCTTTACAATGAGATAAAAAATGATTAGTTGAGGAAAGAGTTTACCACATTCAAGCTTAAAAACATCTTGGATTAACTAAGGGGGGAAAAAGCAGTCTTTGAACTCAGTCTTGCGATGTAATTTGTAGAGTACAATGATACCTCGGATAACGAAGTGATTCGTTTCGGAATCACATTCATATGTTTTTAAAATACCAAGGAGCGCTTTAAAAAAGAAAATTTTCCTGAAGGGTAAAATGAACAGCTTCAAAATTAGATAAATTAGTAGTTACAGGAAGATAAGGTACTGAAGATCTTTTTTATTTTACACTATCCACGAAACACAGATGAGACAATTAACGAGGTTGACACAACCCAGAACCAGAGCGTGTGTAGGACGCTCACTTATACCTGCACAGTTATACTTGTACAGGCATAACTGCGCAGGTGTAACTGAATGGTTCGGTACATCCACACCATTCAGTTATACCTGTGCAGGCGAAGTCTCTGGAATCGGTTCTATGTGATCTCCGGGGATATTTTCATTCGTCGATCTCTTTCTTCGCGTCTGCAAATCAGTTCGGATTTTTTCAGCGGGCGATCGCTCTAAAGTTCAAAATTTTCTTACATGATTTCCACAAATGATGCTGTGGATGTAGTTCAGAGTCGTATCTGGGTTACCGAATGGGTTAATCAAAAAATAAACACTTAGTTTGTATAATGTTTTTTCCTTTTTAGGGGGAGCAAGAAAATATTTGCCCCGGGGCCCCGAGAATGTGTGTTACGGCCCTGGTGCAGTTGGATTGGTTACGATAGTAAAAGTTATTAATTACAAAAAAAAAGACGTAATGTGGTGCAAAGGTTGGTTAAGGAAAAGGTAACAATTTTCGCTCGTTAAATTATTACAGGAATTGAAATTTGCACCGAAAAATTGGCATAATTTTCTCAGTGGATGAAGCTACCTATTCGAAGCTGTCTCGATTACTCTTCTACTCGTCTTTTTTATGTGTATTGTTGAAAGTACATTCCGGATTCTGAGAATAATCCGGATAAGTAACTTCTTTTAAAATGAAAAAAGCTTTGTAAATTCGTATCCGTGATTATCCGAATATTGAGAGAGAGGGAGAAAGAAAAGGTCAGATAAGTGCGTACCCCTGTAGTTAATAAACCATTTCTGAATTTTTCGCACACATTGTAAATAACATTCCCCAGTATATACTAAGTAGCTCCAATAATATACTAACTAGTACTAAAACTCCTCAGTTAAATGATACTGGATTCTTTTATTCATTTACTTATCCGTTAAGCCTATACAACACGTATTGAAAAAATAAATTTTCTCATCAGTTGATCTGAGAGTTTTTTTTGTTTCAGCAGTGAAGAATTTTAAATAGCATTCTTTACTTATTATCAGAACATTTTGCTTCATATTTTAGTGTGTGGTTCTAAGTCTTTTTTTTTTTTTTTTTTGTTTGGCCCGGAAATTATAATTAATAAAATAAATCGGGTTCTTAACCCTTTTGTGTTTCACGGACCCTTTGTGCCAATAAAATAAAGGTGACGGTATAACACCGTTAATAATATAAGACCACCAATAATATTCAGTATATAGGTTATGCAAGAACAATGTGTTAATCAGGGCCGAAACTAGTGGGGGGGGGGGGGGGGAGGGCGGGTGGTAATAACTGCGCAGGTATAACTGAGCGTGTGTAGGGACCTTAAGTGTCCTCATCTATTTGTGATTTCGTCAGCTCATTTCTGTGTTTGATACATGCAGATGAAAAAGATAAGCTCCTAGAATGTCCAGACTGCGGACATTCGAACCCTGGTCCTCAGTTTGATGCTAAGTGTCTTGTGCTGAAAGAACGCGTGATCTAAAAACTAAGTTCCTTTTTATTCGATGCATTTTCTATTAGCTGAATCTTTCATTTCATATGAAATGGTTCAAAATCTTTCAGAAAGAGATGTGGAGGTACATCTGGAAAAAAATTTCTATGTGGACATGAATTATCGGACTCGAATGACAGTAATGGTCACGATTGGCGTGAAAATTCAGCCGACAATGTGGCTGTGTTAGGTTAGCATGTTCATCCATATCAGCGAAAATGTTAGCCGAGGTAGAAAAATCACGAAAAAAAAACTTCGCTAGTCGAAAAATTTGCAAGCTGAGGAGTTCGTTAGCCGAGGTATCACTGTATAATAATTGGGGCAGTTGAGAGCGGGCACGTTGCTATCAAAGTGGCGATTCTAGAAACATCCAGAGCTAACCCACCTATGGAGGTGTACCATCTTGCGTGAACCAGAAACCGAAGTTCATTCCTAGATGCTGGGAAAAAAAGCTCGTTTTTCTAGCAGATTGTAAAGAACAGCACCATGGGTCTCGAATTGTTTTTATGGAGTCAGAATAATTTGCATCCTTTCGAAGTCTTGTCAGATTGCGACCACTTTCCCAATGTTTCAGAATTTGACCAGAATAAGTTTGAATTTTTGTTTAGTTTGCGTTGTGTGTATTTTTTAATTGTTAATAAATTTGATGCCAATTTTTCTACATAAAAAACTCGTTTGGTTCAATGAACTATCTATAGTTCTAGACAATTCATTTGAACAGTCAAACTAACACTGAATCAGAAAGAGATTATTCTGAGCCCAACGGAAGAGACTTTTCTGGATATTATGTCGGAATCGAACCCTGGTCCTCTTGCAATAAGGAAAAGCAAAGTCGTTTCTCTCGCGGTACATGTGATAGCGCACTTACCCGGATTGCAATGCAAGAGTACCTGCGTTTGATTCCTGGCGGAGGCAGCAAACTTTTCTTTCTGAGTTCACCTCGGCATAATATCCAGAAAAGTCTTCTTCCTTGTTGTAACACTGAATCAATTTCCAGTAACAACTGTGTCTCGTGCATATTAAAAAAAGTACAATCAATAATTAATGGAACACTTTGTACTTCCCGAGCATTCAAAGTGTTTCGTTTGTCGTTGCATTACGGATATGTAGTCGATTATAAAGACGCATTTACTTCAAAAAAAAAAAAAAACACACTGGGCTTATTAGCATTTGTTTGCATCAATCAATCATCAAGTGGTATCTTGAATGATTATATTCAGATATGCGTCTTCGATTACAATCCGACATTCTACATGAATATTTATAACATAATTAGACTTGTATCTTCCTGGTAAAATTCTTGCCGAAGTCTCTTAGAGATGTTCTCCATGTGCAGAATATTCCCAATCAGAATTTATCCAGGCGTGAATATCGAGTGGAATGTTCAATAATGGCTATTGAGGATTTGAACTAATCATGACCGATGTGCAGTGACTGTGGTAATCCCGTATGAGAAGATAAAGCCTTTCCAATGGACTGGCTCATTGTTCCTAGACGCTAGTTTTTATTTTCTCCGATATCTCATTCGCATTCGGTATAGTGAGAAAGAAAGACTTGCCAAAAGATTAGTGGTTGTCGATCAACTCGTTTACTTCAACAAAGACACTTATTCAGTACTAGTAATTTGGATGTGGATGTAGTCATTGTAATGGTATTTTTTTTTTCTTGTGGTTATTCTTCGAAACTGCGGGCGTCAACTGTTTGTCAAAAAACCCATTCTTTGGGGTTATTGGAATAGGAATCCAAGGAAAAAAAGTTCTGGTTTACTCATAATGAAGGAGATGATTGTTGAAATAGATGCTTCAATTTCTATGTTGGAATATATTTTTTTAAGATGGCTTGGTTTTGTGTGTGGTGATTAAATTTACGTGTAACTTTTTTTCTTTTGTAAACACCCAGGGGGCTGCATAACCCGTGCGCCGCTATAGACACAGTGCCAAATTCGGGTAAGGGGAAAAAAAAAAATTGAAAAATTTGGAAAATGCTTTGTGTGTAAAATTTCAACTATGAATGTATTGGATTAGGTAAGATGCAGAGAGAAAACTAGAGTTTGACGTATTGCGACTAACTTCGAACACAGAGATAAACAACCAGATTTAAATACGTGTCGGTACAGTGCTGTATATGAAAAGTGGGGGGAAATATAAGCTCCGGATAAAATAACGTAAGATGAAATCATTGACTGAATCGTGTTATTTTTCATAACATTACGCATGATGTATACCAGAGCTTGACAAATCTCAGTGCAATGGCAACTAAAAACATCGGAATTGGAGCGCAAGATTTCGTATGTATGATTTATTAAATTGGAACCTGGGGACAACACAGAATTTTCGCCGCTGTCAACAAAGGAAGAAATTAAGTCCCTACATATAAAAATTGAAAAAAATATATATTATTGACCCTTTTTTTTTTCTCACAGCAACGAAATGATCGGCTTTAACTGCTACGGATTGTCCGTAGTTTCTACAAATGGCCGCACTCAATTACGGATCTACGGGAGAAAAAACTACTCAAAACAATGGTTATACCGTTTTTCTCGTTATTTTTTTTTTTTGGAATAAGTAATCACATCTGAGTGTTTCTTGTAGTATTTTTTTATTTCGAAATCACTTCAACTAGCTACGGCCGGAGCCTTCGTTATTTTTTCCTCCTTAATCTGACTGGAAACGGGTCGGTGATCGAATTTATGCAACGTTATCCATTATGAATGTTGCGTAGCAACATTTAGACCATATTATAAGGAATATGGTACAAGCTCACGATCACCAGGCCACAACACATATCTGGTGCGGCTGCTTCACATAGGCCGGCAGCTTCAGGATAGAACGTGATTATGAAGCAAATTAAAAGCGTCTAATATCGGGACACTGAAAAATCTGAAACATATTGTCGTGAGAACATTTTGTTTTTAAGGCACGTCTATTTTTTTTTAATCAGTCATAGAATTGAGAACAGTTTTTTTTCTTTGCTGTCTTTTGCCGATCCACATCCTGGCAGACTTCTTATCTTTGGCGAGAGAAAGCTTTTTAACCCCTTCGCTTACAAGTTGTTGACAAGAAATTCGGATGATCTCTGTCTGATGAATCGGCAATAAATATGGTAATCTTGTCCTGACCTAACCGCACGTTAGAAAAAGGACAAGGAAAAAAAGTAGAAGAAGAGAGAAAAAAACAAATGAAAATAAAACAGTATAATATATAGATAAGTTGATAAGAGTACGTATGAAGTAGATTTCTTTTCACCCTCACACACGCTACCTGTTCTCTTTCGCTTTTATATGTATATAGTAAAAGGATACCTAATATGTGGTAAAAGAAAATCACTAATAGGAGTATACAAATAGTCGGAAGTAAAAAGAGAAACTAACTTTGTTTGATAGGTTACACTGAGTTTCGCGATGATGAAGAAAGAACTTGTTGGAATTTATTCCACTGCCGTTTGGACGCAATATTACGTCCTTCTGTTTTATTTTTTTCTTGGTCTTTCTGATACATTTGTGCTTACTAAATATTTTCTTATGCTTGGACTACATTGTTGCATGGTCAATTTGACCAATTAAAATATGGCATCTTAACGGGGCGGCTCAAGCTTACCTGCCGCCCAGCTGCAGCCTTATGTGTTGCCCATAAAGACGACCCTGGCGGGGAACTGACGGGTCTTAAGTCCAGATGACCCAATAATAGACCTGATCTGATTTTTAGTACAAAGCGGCACACCATTGTTTACCATAAAATTTCTGTAACCATACGTCCCTCTTTTAAAGGAACTGTCCCGCATTTTGATCCTGGATCATTATACCGTTCTAAATTATGCAAGATAACTTGATCCCCAAGACAGCTCTTACTGATGAGCCATCACTATTTGCACTTATCCTGTGAAAAGGAAGTGTAACGTGGAGAATTTTTCATTACGAAATTTATTTCAAATTCATTTCCGGTGCTTCATAGCCAGACAAGTAAGAAGTCGAATTTTTCCTTTGCCTTTCTATTTTTTTGAATGTTTCAGAAAAATTACTGGGTGAAGGCATCAAAATGCACACTTGTCCCTTGTGAAAGAGTATATTCTTGGTTCTGGTGCATGGGGGGAGGGGGTATTACGATCCGCGCCCTGTCCGTTCCCTCCAGTTTTCTCAACATCTTCATCGTCAAAGTATGATTGAAAAGTGTGTCATTTGATTTTATATTATTGGAAATTTTTTTGTCTAACTAAAGCTTAAGCTGCCGCCCGGGTGCACCGCAGCCCTTGCATCTTCATCAAAGTGCATGAAATCTAGGGGGGTGTCACACATTTTACGGGAACTTTTAGACGTCCGGCTCCTCCCTGGCGGATTGGACCGACGCGACCAGACCCAAACCAACCCAAATTTGTTTGAAATTTAGTTTATAATCAATATAATAATGTGCAATATTCTACATGTACGGGTTTGCCTATCACGGAGCCCTCAGAGCAGAGAATGGTTGGGTGAGTTGTGTGGTGTTTGCTTTTTGAGTGGCTTTTAGTTTTGTTTTGTCATCTTTCATTATAATTTATAAATTTATATTTTAAACTGCTTGAAAGTAATTTTTTTGTGATGGAAAATGTTTTTTATTTAAATTGAATGCCGATTGATTATATTAAACTTGCGATTCACAACGTAGATGTTTCAGAAGTTTTTCTTTGTGTATGTACAGTACGCACAACTTTTAACCGAACGATGGCGATATCTTGGGTTATATTTATTGTAAAAAAAAAAAGAAAAGTAGCATTTCCTTTCGTTTAAGATCTTCCATAAGTGTATCAAGTTCATTTTTTCTTAAGGGGTCATCTAGATATTAGAAATAGATAAAAAAATTTTTGGAAGGCCAATGGTAACCCTATTTTTTTCTTCCATATTTGGATTCAGTATCTCAAGAAATGCCGATACACTAAATTTCATTAGTTTTGAACGAACAGTTAGTGAGATATACGTTATTGAAAAATGAGGTAATGTTAAACAAACATCTTGTTTTTGAGCATAATTGCTGAAATAATATAGGTATCTCATTACTTTTTATTTTAAAATGATAAATTATAACGGGCCAAACAATTTTATTACTCATTTTGAATTTGGCCTATTTCAAATATGAGTTATGATTTAAAACATATTTCAAAAATTTATGAATAGAAGCATACATTAATTTTTACTTCACTCAAATCAGCATAATCGAAAACACAACAGAATCAGTTTTCATTCCAATCTAACCTCTATTTCGCAAGATATGAGTGATTATATGAAAATGACCACTTTTAGGGACCATATACTAGATATAAATTTGAAACTCATTGAAAATTTTCTCAGGAAAAATTATGCGAAAATGTTTAAATACGAAGTTAATAACTTTACTGAAATGGGCAATTATTGTTTTAAGTATACAGTGATACGATAGATAAGTCATTCATCCATCCAGTTTTTCAAACATTTTTTGTTTTTCAAGTATTCGAGTAAACAAACAACGAAATTTTGCAATTTTTCACTGTTTCAGAAATTCGTTTCATTCCTTAGACAACATTCATGAGCTTAAATGGTAAATGTAATAATGTGCAAAGAATTCACAAATTAATACCATACAATTAGATTGATGTTAATATTTATGGAGATGATAATCAATAAATAACGGTTCACCCAATAGCGTAAATCATCTTAGTGTGCGCCAGGTTTATGGTAGTGGCTATTGGTGGAGTCGTCTCTGCTAAAACCACATCATTTCGTTTCATCCGTATTTTTTTTAGCATTATTAAAAATTGGGGAATTGCAAAATGAAACAAAATTGTAATATGAAATGTTGCAATGTTCAACGGAAAATTCTTATATTTTTTCTAAATTGACGAAATTGTCGTCACAAACAATTGCTTCGTGACACATCATTTGAAATAATTATGATATAAATATTCATTCCATCACGGATATAAAGTCACTAAAATGAAGAGTAACAAAAAAAAAAGTTTGTTTTTCTTCTCCATAAGATAAAAACCATTTTTTAACAAATACAAATACAAATACAACGCCACAACAGGCAAATTGCCCAACGACGTGGCTGACTTAAGAACATCATGGATCCCCGAGCTATTTTTTGGAGGCCGTACCTACTACTGCTACACCACACATGCACCCCGCTCACACCCCCCCCCCCCCCGCGCGGAACCCCCAACGAATCGGTACATGCGGGAATGTGCGTGTACGTGTAGTGAAACCTGACGTGAAGTTTTTTTTGTTTCTTTGTAATGCTTGTTATGTGTAGTGCTGCCATCTGCCACCAGTTTTTCTAACTATGAGTGAAGTGTTATGATTGAATGATTTATCGTTGTAGGACTGTTGCTCTCTGTGGCGAGACTTTTTAACGGGGAGATCGGCTCGCATTTGCGCCTTGAAGTTGGGAACCACAGAAAACCAACTTCAGCCGACCACCACTGTGGGGTTCGAACCCGGATCCTCGCATCGCGAGTCCGTCACTATAACCAGCATACCAACCATACCAACCACCATACCACCAGCACTAAATCTAAACACACTCGTAGCATATGGAGTATTTATCGTTCGAAACTTCTTTAGTGTATGTGTTTTCCCCCTGCAATCAATCTTCTCAATGTTGGGAGTATCCCCAAACACATTTTCGCTCATATCTCTCATTTTTATACTTATTTTTAGCGTCAATGCGATAAATCCGATAAGATAGAAAAAAAATAATGGTTTATGTTGAAGATTTTGAAGTTTGAACAATACTAAATATGTAGATGACTCCTCATCAAGACGAACTGCACGTAGTTGGGTAAAAAATCACAAACCATAATTTTTGGTGTGAAAACCGCTTCATTCTACAATTTTTAGAACCCAAGATATCGCCATCGTTCGGTTAAAAGTTGTGCGTACTGTACATAATTTTCATCTATTTTTAATATGTTAGAGATCCGATGTCCCAACAATATAAGAAATTTCAGAAATCCGTTTTACGAACGGGGGGGGGGGGGAGGCTGTGGTTCCGATCCACCCGCGATATCAACAACGACCGATCTTTGATGTTTAGAACAGCGATTCTCAACCGGTGCCCCACTCGAGAAAAATAAGAAAACAGCAAATTTGAAAGAAAAATAATTATAAATATTTTTAAATAATAAAAATTAATCGGTCACTGATGAATAAATAAAAAATAGGTCTATACGTGCGTTGTGCTCCGCTATAGAAATTATATGCTGGTAAGGGCTCCGCGAGTCAAAAAGGTTGAGAGAACCACTAGTTTTAGAGAATTCAGATGATTTGAGGGAAAATTTCGTTCTTCGGGGTAACACGATTTTCGCGTTTTACCGTGTTTAGCTGCTTCGTGTATTGCCACCAAAGCACAGAAAGCTATTACCATATTGAAGGTAGATGACAGAAAAGCAACTCACAGGGTGGCACTTTTACGATGATTTCGGCACTCGTATATAAGCAATGATCGGTCTATTTTGTTTTTAAACTTATTTTCAACTGTGCTGATATGTTTTGTCTGAGTGCCAGTGGCACGCCGTGGTATCAGGACTGGCACACGGACGCTTTTAAAAAATTAAAGAAATTCTATTCCATTTTTCTCACAATCAAAGAAATTTTCTCCAACTTTCAAACAATCCATTTCCAAGGCCGGTATTACACTATAAAAGTTTGATAAAAGTCCTTTTATAAAACTTGAAAAATCTAACCAATAAGGTTATTGGCTACATTCTAGAAAATGCAGCCAATAAGGTCACAGGTTGCATTTTCTAGAATGTAGCCAATAACCTTATTGGTTAGATTTTTCAAGTTTTATAAAAGGGATTTTATCAAACTTTTATAGTGTAATACCGGCCTAAGGCTGGGATTTACACTATAAAGGTTTTCTAAAAGAACTTTTAGAAAATTTGAAATATTCAACCAATAAGATTATCGGTTGTATTTGCTAGAATGTAACTTATGATCTTTATTAGTTGGATTTTTCAAATTTTAGAAAAGGATTTTATCAAATTTTTATTGTGTAATCCGGGCTTAAAGAGGATGATCTTATAGGCTATCAAACCTATATTTAGTAGGGTTTAGTAAACTATATTCAGCACTCTTAAAATAATTGTGATTAATTTTTTTTCAATGCGTTTCTGTTCGGTTTCTCATTTTTGGGCATAGTTGCTGGACGTCCTATGTGTACGAGATTCACGATCGTGTCCGCATGGGAGACATGCATTGTATAATACAATTGCATTGCATATCCATGAATTCTTGTGGGGAGGAGCAAGCATCTGCGTTGCGATAATCGAATTTATGACTCAAAAATAAAAAAACATTTTAGAACTCAGAAGAGTGAAAATTGAACATTTTTACAAAAACAAGAGGACAGCCGAACAATATTTTGCAAGAACGGAGAGAATCGCGCATCGAAAATAATCTTAATTGTGGTACGGCTTGGGAAAAGGTTGGCCTTCCCTGATCTAGGAGGTAATTGGTATGGCAATCTGTGATATGCGCCAATAGTATACTTTACTCAGTGCTTCATGCGCAGGACGTCGTTTTCACCGTGCGTGGGCTTGCCCGCGTAACTTAAAGAGAACATTTTATCGGAGGAGCTCTGGTACGAAGAAAACGCTGTAGGGAAAAGTGTCGTTTAAGGTTTCCAGATGTCTGTATATACGATTCGGCAGGTCCTATGTGGGGAGGGGGGGGGCTGAGTATGAATTACTCGGCCCCCTGTGCCAACGTAGGCATGTTTGGCTCCTAAAAAATTTGGCAGGTGCTTAATTTTCTTTTTGTCAAGCCCTGGTGTATATAAATATGTGGATTTTCGGGGGGGGGGGGTTGTTTGGTGCGTCTTATACATCGGAGGGGTGCCAAAAATATGTTCCACGCGGGTGAGAATTTTGTCTCGAGCCGCCCCTGCATGAACCGTTATATTTTTGAAAAAATTTCTTCGAGCATTTCAAGATCACGGCCGCGTTGTTTCTCGGTATTACTTCACGTTCATTATAGAGCTTTTTTTTAAGAGACGGAACTAGTCTTAACATCTAGATCTAAAGATCTGTTTCATATATTTGCACACACATACACAGCATTTACAGTGTATTAGTCATGCCCCCCCCCCCCTGTGTGAGTCTGTCGGGCCTGTAGGGAGGGGGGCGTGACCTTATACGTTTTCATTATTTTAAACTATATATATGCCAGAAAATTAATGTAAGGAGCCCATTAGCTAGTCTTAGCCAGAGTCCCGCCAAAAACCTCTTGCTTAGCTCTGGTTAGTATGTTGGGACACGTGATGTGATATAAGCTTTGATATTAAGATAGAATAATGCACGTTCCAGTAATACCGCCTAAAACAGACGCGTTGTCTAGTGAAAAGGTTTTCAACCTTTGCGCTCTTTCATATTCTAAGGGGGACACGGGTGAAAACCAAGTAAAAGAGAAGAGCCGCGAGAAAAAATCAGGGGCTCGTTAAGA
Source organism: Pholcus phalangioides (assembly GCF_987345545.1). NCBI lineage: Eukaryota > Metazoa > Arthropoda > Arachnida > Araneae > Pholcidae > Pholcus > Pholcus phalangioides. The sequence continues at coordinate 40,648,027 of NW_028301610.1, forward strand.
GCTGTGAATAAATTACACAAAAATCGACGCGAAGAATGAAATTACTGATCTTTTCAACCATTAGCGTTGAACTGAAAGGTTATGGAATTAATTGTGTGGAATATTGTTTCGTACTTGTGCTGGACATGGATATTTTATTGCATGATAGATGATAAACTTGCTTTGAAATACTGCAAATTTTACCCTTCCTTCCGAAAAGCATTCAGTGAACTGCAAAAAAGCATGACAGCAAAAACAACTTTCAATCAAGAAAATTTTCTCATAATCATTTCATTGATGTATCTCTAGTTTTAAGGAAAATCAAAATTTTCCATTGTATTTTTTACTTTGTATTTGGTAAATATCGAAATGGAATTTCAATTTTCCGTTATATGTCAGTAATTTACCCCACAAAACGTAGTTACTTTGGTTTAATGTAGGGCTGGGAATCGATTAAAATTTTTAACTGGTTAATCAAAAATTTTTGATCGATTAATCGAATATTTTTCATGACTATATAATATTAACTGATGCTATAAAAAATATGTTTTATTCATTTCATACACCTATTCGTTAGTTTTAAAGAAATATAAGAATAAATTAAAAGAAATCACACACACACAAGGCTGTTTGAATGAAGCAATTTAATATGCGAACGTTATTTGTCTGTCAAATGCAAAGGCCACAACATGCAAACTGCTCAACGAAGTGGCTGAAAAAAATTTTTTGCAGAAATATGGATGTCAAAAATATATAGGAATACACGAAAACTTGTTTTCTCGGTGGTGACAATTTTTCTCGTCTTCTGAAACGCCCATCAAACTCAATTTAAAACTGAAATTTCTATCATTAATTTTCATTAAGTGGACGTGTATTCCCCAATGCCGAAAAATTTGATTAATGCCGGGATTATGCTATAAAAGTTTCATAAAAATTCATTTATAAAACTTGAAAAATGCAACCACAATAAGAGGGCATCGGTTGCATTTGCTCGAATGTAACTATACATGAATGTTGCTATACATTCTGGAAAATGACCTCGTCAGTTCCATTTTTTAAGTTTTATAAAAGGACTTTTATCAAACAATTATAGTGTAATTTTGGCCTTATATATTGATTCAAATATTTTTAAATGTGGTCACTCATCTAAAATGTTATGTATGACTGACTGAAATGGGACTTTGTAGGAGGTAGCGGATGTCTTATAAATGCCCCTTTGTTCGCTTGGGGGTAAACCTTTGTTCGTAAAGGGTACGAGCTGTGATCGCCAATCGGAAATTTGAAATTTTGGCTAAGGTCGGGATTACACTATAAAAGTTTGATAATAGTTCTTTTATAAAACTTAAAAAATCCAACCAATAAGCATATTGGTTAAATTCGAGCAAATGCAACCGATGATCTTATTGGTTGCAACGAATAAGCACATCGGTTACATTCGATCAATTGTAGCCAATAGGCTTATTGGTTGTTTTTTTCAAGCTTAGTAAAAGAGCTTTAATCGAACTTTTATAGTGTAATCCCGACCTAAGTGTTGTGTGTGAAAAAAAAAGTTATACGTATAGTTACATGATTTTAAGTTATCAAAAATTGGTTTCGGCAAATAAATCAAGCTAAATTACAAACTTTTTCTGCAAATTTTGATCGAATTTTAATCAGATTGATGAGTTGATCAACTCAATTACAATTTTTACTGCGATTAACAATTGATCGATTAACGTACCCAATTAATCGGACCAGCCCTAGTTTAATAGAAAAAAAAAAAAGATATATCTTATTATTCCTTGCACTTATAGCCACTTCGATTGATGAGTGCTTGAAATACGTATATAATTTTACCGTATTTTTTTTTTTTATCATTATAAATTTCAAACAACTTCTTATAAACATGTTTTGTTTTACAAAAAAATATCCAAAAGCTGACTAATTTTTACCAGTAGGACAACGATCCTCACAAGAGTGAAGCTGACAGTTCTGATCAATTATTTGAATAGAAAGGTATCGCGCGCTCCTGGATGGGAGGGGGGAGGCACGAATGACTTGGTATTCGTTCGAACCTGTCTCCAAACTGTTGGTTCTGGAACTAATTAGCCCATCATTAGGGTGCTCAAAATGTAGCCTTAATTAAAATTAAAGACTAAAATATAGAACAGCCACAGTGTCATACCTACATTTTTATTGGAATCTAAATCTGTTGAGCTGGAGGTTGCTCTCTGCAGCCGAGTAATAATAGAGGTCTGTCCAGACTTTGTAGGATCCTGATTTTGTGTAAAGTAAGTAATTTTTTGTATGAAGTGAAACGATCTGGTTAATTTTGTACAAAAGAAATTAAATTTCAAACTGATGGTCTCGTTAATTGCATTCTGTGAAAGGTCTGTTTTTAAGATTCGGAATGTTGTGAAGGGTCCCGAAAACGGACCTAAATTTTTGACTGGATATACGCCTGAAAGCACATCATAGTCATAGGCAGACCCCAGTCTAATTAGTCACCGGCTGTGTGTATAAAATAACTTAAAGCAACAAAAGCAGTCGGTCCAAAAATTTCTCTTGTCTTAATCTCAAACCAACAGCCATTACCATTTCTTTTCGATCAGAAAATTCCGATGTAATTTTTGCTGATTGGTAGTCGAGTGGTCAAGACAACGACCGGTCTTGGACGGTGCAAGGTTCTGGATTTAGACTCCGGTTCGGGCATGGATATCTTAACTACATTATATTCGTGAACCAAAAACACAGAAATCACTGGATGTTCCGACATATGCTGTTCGGTCTCTCTGCGTTAATCATTATTAGTTTTACAATAATAATGTTCACCATACGAAGCTCTACGTCCTTGTCGTGGAATGTGGCCACCCAATATCTCACGTGCCCTCCCCGTCCTTTTTCCACACAACGCGCCCTCTCTCCAAACTCCGTAGCGCTTCGTTCGCATACAGAGAGAGAGCAGTTTCTTGTGAGTTTTGCTATGGCCGATCAATAAACTGACTATCGCGCGCCCCGTTGTTCGAAGTCAGCTGGCACGTCCCAGTTTCTCTTCGGAGAGCCACAGATTCAGCCCAAGGTTACTTACTTAGCCGCGTACACACACACATCTATATCGGGACCCCTTGCGCCCCCCACGTGCATAAAACCATGTTCTTCCGGATCACATCCCGTGTTCCATTCTGGTCCAGTAGAGCCAGGACCCAGCGCTTCGAGTAAAAAGGTAAGGGGAATGTAAAGATTTTTTTTTTGTTTTGTTTTGGATTTAGTTGTGTTTTTGTTTGTTTAGGTTGTTGAACGGTCGGTATTTCATGCGCAAGACTATAAAATATTTTTTCCTAAGAGTATACGAATTATAATACTTTTGGAAAAAATATTTTATAGTTACCCGCGTAAAGTTTTGATGATCACTGGACATAGTTGCAATTCAGATCGGGTTCGTAAAATGAAACCGTAAACCGATTGTGTTTCTTCAAGGAAATATAACATTTTTCAGAATCGAGACGAAAAATAATTTTTGGCTCCTCTTAGAAGGAAATAATTATACTTTTTTTTCCCAGAATATTCCTTAGATTATTTTCACACACACACGCAATGGAAATTGAACACACAAAGCTTCACACTTTCTAGGAAAACAAAGCTGGCCGAGACGTGAATAATGGTCACGTTCCTAAAATAATTTCGTTTCTCTTGCTTCATCATCCAGTTTGCGGACATTGAGAGAGAGAGATAGGCTTCCGTCTGTGTCATAATCATCTGTAATCGTCTGTATTTATGTTGCAGAAGAGATGGCCCAGGTTTTTGTTTCTGGTTTATCACTCTTTGGTTAGAAGAAACCGATTTCATTAATCTTAAACGGCATTGTCCGCTAGGGGATTGTTTTGAAAGAGGACAGACACACCAACTTGTATAATGAACGAGAGGCTAGACTTAACGTGGTTGTTGATATTTGATGGGTGGACTATTTGTCATCCAACCATTATCGATGTTTCTTTTAGTATCCGCCGTCCTAATACATGAGCGACAATCCTATTCGATTTTTTTCCCTTTCAAGTAAATAAATATCAAGAGAAATGGTGTTGATTCAATGTACCGCCGTTTGTTATGTCTGGTGGAGGACCATTATTTTTTCCCAGGGTAATATTTACGATGGATTTTATTTTTACCTAATCGGGTGATGATGGAGTGGTGCGTTATCCAAGAGTAAAAGAGAAAGGATACTGTTAAAAAAAAAATATTTGTGATATCTGTCAGGTTGTTTTGGAGACCTTGTTTTAAAATTTATGATTTGAATTAATGAGAGTTGGAAAAGAGACTGTAATTGTTGAATATAAATCATGAGCCCTTTTCTAGGGGCAGACTCTCGTGTGGTTTCCACTAGTAAAACTTGTAGAAAAGACCTCGGTAGGAGCACGCGTGAAAATGTGAGTTCTGATATGCGTCGCATATACTGTATAACAAGAATGGATAACTTGATAGATATGCTTCTTTCAACTTCGGTAATTTTATTTATCTTTCCTATGATATTGTTTTTCGATAAAAACGTATTCGAGAACGATTGGTCAAACACAGATGGAACCAAAGACTCCTGCGCTGTTCAATAATTGCTCATAAGAAATATTCCGTGAATATAAAAAACACCTGAAGTTTTTTGGATACTAAGGTGGTAGAAGTAAAAAAAAAAAAAAAGCTTTTTATATGTATTTCAGGCTTTTACTGGTTAAATTTAGAATTTATAGATTGATTCAGTAGTTATGCATAAAATTTGGAAGTTCAATACTTTTCGAACTTCCATCATCTCGCTTTGGTTAAACATAGGATTCAATGGCAAACTCTTGCGGACTTTCAGAATCACTCAGGTCACTTTTTGAAAAACAATATTTCAAGTGTTGTATCCTTGGGTTTTCTTTTATTTGTCTTGTATATCAGAATGTAATATATCTCAGTACACAGGTATACGTCTTGTTGATGTGTGTTGTGACGTTGCAGTAAGTGATTTGGTTGTTGTCATCGACGCATCCAATGCTGCACTTTATGGTTTGAGAACTACTGGGGCTTCTGTAAACGCTAAAAAACTTTGCAAAGTGTTTTCATCTTGGCTTCATAAAAGTGGTTCTCAACTGCTTGAAGATCCAGCCCCGTAAATCTCATTTATTAGAGACGAGGTCCAGTGTAAAATGTACCATAAATCGTAAAAGATATTCAAGTCCATTCAATAAATTCTGATCAGCCATAAATAACTGGAATATTGACTAAAGTCGACCCAACGTTATAGTGGTCATTCCATTACGACGACGAGTAGAACAAGTCCCAAAAGTGTTCGTATAATGACTGTCCCATGTTTTCCCTTTCGATATAACGACCTCCCAATATTACGTCCATTTCGACGGAACGATGGGAGTCTTTATTACGAGTGTCGATTGCATGTATTTATATAATTGCTACAGTCAACTCTCGATTTTACGCACTCCAATTTACGAACCGCACGTTTTTATGAAATAATTTTCTGTGTGTGGTCCCAATTAATATACTATTTCTGTAAACGTCTCTCCCATTTACGAACCAATTTTTCACGTCCGCACGGGTTCTTAGAAACGAGCGTCGTCTTATATTAAAGCATCTGGATGTCAAAATGGACCGCTGAAACTTTAGACATGATATATATATGGCGATAAATAATCATGGAAGACAAAAAAAGCAAATTCAATATGAACCTTCCGTGACCCGGCAGTTGAGAAAGACTGCTCTAGAAAACGCACGTTTATGTAATTTATTTTATTTATTTAAGCGCGAATTTAATATAAACTTTCCTTTAGTGGCGTTTCCATTGCGCTTCAGGAAACACTCGCGACTTTGTAAATGTTGATTAAAATACTTGAAGCATCTCCAAGGTTGAAACGAAATAATCTTGTTTATTCCCTGAAAAAAGAACTTTCCAAAAAAAAAAGTTATTAAAAAAATTATTTTATAAAACAAGGAAAAGAAATGGTTGTCTTCAAGCCATTCCAGTTGAGAAATTTCTGTGAAACAAACACGATTCCTTCACCCACTTTTTATACGTTAGTTTTACTGTTAAAAATATTGAACGGTTTAATGCTTTAGAATTTTAATTCCGTTCCCGAAATTGAAATAATGAAACATTCTCCTGCTGAGAGAGACACTTTTCCTCCCTCCCGACATTCTTCAATTTTATGGTCGCCGTTATTTTTAGATCACTCGGCGAACTTCGCGCTTCAAAAAACTTTATTCTTGACGGAATAAAGGAGAAATAAAATAATTTAATAAGTATTATTTTTATTTCTATTAGAAGATTACAAAAGTACGTGGCGGATTTTCATTGGTGGTTGAAACATCGCCGCATGTTGATGATGGTGTTTATTTTATCAAGTTTCCTACCAATGAAGCGGAGTAAAGCCATTAGTTAATTAAACTTTAGGCCCTTTTGAATAACGACAGTTATTTTTTTTTTTTTTTATTAAGAATGAAAACAAAAAAAATATTAAATTTCCACTGTTATATAAGGTTTTTAGAGAGGATTGTGTGTTGCAACCAGGACCGGATTAAGACGTTTGCAGGCCCTAAGCACTTGAATGGTTTTGATGCCCCCCCCCCCCCAGTCCCTAAAAGTATATTTTATCTATAAATGAATATATGAATCCATAAATAACAAAAAAAAAACCATTAAATGAATTTTTATGTTTCAGAACTAACTAATCTAAGGCAGAATTATGATTTGCATATTTTTAACCACGAACATCGAGTCTCCCCTTCTTTTTTTTTATTTGCAAAGTTTTGGTAATATCACTTGAAAATTTTTTTTGCTGTTTTTGGAACACTTTTGGAATTTTTCTTTCTTATTTCCCAAAAAGAATTTTTTTCAAAAGCATTTAGAAAACATAGATATCTTCTCCCATCGACTTTGTTAGGATCTTACAAGGTTCAAAAGCAGCCACTGAATCTTAACATGGCCGATATTACTCACGGGTACCTTATTTTTGGTGAAGCACAGTCATTGGGTACTTGTTTTTTTTCTGATACATTTTCGAGTTGTGATCTAACATTTTTTTTTGCTTCTACGGTGGATGGAACTTCAGCGTCTTTATACCTATATTCTAGGAGTTCTAGATCGAACCACAGAATGGTGCCTCTAGGCTGTGTAGCCTAAACGGATGTGAAAAAAAAAGTTTTTTATGCAAAATTTTAAGTTAAGAGCGTACTGGACTAAATGATTCGCAGAGAAAACCGTAACTTTTGACGCATTTCATCTGGCTGGGAACACAGCAGCAAGTTTTCGGGGTTATTTTACTGGTGCGGCCTTTACACCAGAGGGGTGCCAAAACTGTCGCGCACGGGTAATAATAATTAACGATAAGATAAATCCCCTGAAACTATGCAGTTGATCTACTAATGACTCATAAAAATTTGCGCATTTTTAAATTGACGTCGTTATTTTGTAGAACTTGGCTTGCTTTTGGGTCTCACCCGGACACAACCCTCGTGATAATTAGATATGTTTACAATTTGCTATAGTTAGTATGCAAATTGATAGGCTGGTTTATTTTTAGCTAGTGGAGGGGGCCTCAGAAAAATCAGTCGAAGGGCCCTATGATGCTCTTAAAAAAAACCCAAGCTAACTTTATAGAAATTTCATGAAATCTCATTAAAAAACTCAGCATTAACGTGACTTCTAGTTTGCAATAGTATTAGTTTTTCTGCATTTGTGCCATCCTTTTGATGAAGGTCTTCAACTATACAATCAATCGAAAATTCTAGAATTTTCTGCCGGATGCTTGATGCTAGAAAAAAATTGTACTTATCAAAATGCTTTTTTTGAAACTTTTCGTGGTGTCCCTTTTCCTCTGATGCCCTAAGCACGTGCTTATTTTCTTAATGATTAATCCGGCCCTGGTTGCAACAGCAACCAAACTCATTTGGACATTTAATTGGGACGTGTTCTGTCAGCACCTAATGGAGATAAAACGTCTCCGTACGCTGTTCGTGACGTCAACAAGTAGTCCATTTTCCTTCAGAATATTCAGGGGAAAAAATTCCCTGCTCGTGCAAGTATCATCGTTGTGGTGCCCGAGTGGCATGGTGGTAAGATGCTCGTCTACCACCATGAAGGTTGCTGTCATGGTCCCGGGTTCGAACCCGAGGGAGGATATAGGTAAGATATTTTCTCTAACGAAATTGAGGCGACCACACACCAATACACAGCGCCTTCATTTCCAACCCATCTTATTAATGGCAGTAAATTGCAATATAGCGGTATGACCAGAGGTGGTGTTTGGTGATGTAGTATCATCGTTGTGCGGAAAAGAAATGATCGGGCTCAGAATTGGCGATTTCTATGCCCCACATCCAATCACCGTGCGGTATTTGAGAGCCAACCAGGAAGATTCTACTCCCAAATAAGAAGAAACGAAATAGGATGCTGTCGTTCAAAATGTGGTAAACTTGCTAGTAGGAAGTCTTAATGACGTTACAGATAAACTTTCCAACCCGTGCGGAGGCCTTCTATCTCTAGGAGGTGCTGGTTCTGCTCTCTAAACAATTGAGTTTGGTGGATTTTGAAACGGTGATTTTATCCGGGGAAAAAAAAAAACCAATCTCGTCTAAAGATGTATTTCTAGTATCGATGATATTGTGCTTACCCAATTGGAAAATAAACGAAAAGTTTATTACGAGTTGAATATTGATGATTTTTTGCATTTAATCCTCGATCGTGTCGATAGCTAGACAGAAAAAAGGCACTTCAGGAGGTGATGAAGTCAAGATGAGAAGTCCTACGCTCAGCATACTCTCCGGATCTGATCTGTCTCTGCCGAACAGTATGGGTGATAAAAAGTTTGGTTCCGAACAATCAGTCAAAAAATTTCTCACCGACCTTCTACGAAGAAAAAAAACCGGAGTTTCGACAACGACTACAATCTTATGAAACGTTGGAAGACGAAAATTAAGCTTGTTAGTTATGTTAATGAAAGTTTTGAGTATCTTTTTGTATTTTGGTATCAGAAAAATTTTACGATAAATCCTTTTTCAAATACTCTCTTTTAGATGATAGGCTAGAACGTTTGTGGTTTTCAAAGTTTGTTCAGGCGTGAATTTTCGTGCTGTTTTCAAATTGGAACTTTTTTTGTTTGTTATACATAATTCCCTGGCCAAGTGCTTTTATTGTTATAGTTTGAGATGAAAAATTTTTCTCACTTCTCTTTTTTTATCCAACCTTCCGCAAGTTTTATTCGAGAGCAAATCCCTTCTCTCCTTTTTCATTTCGAAACCACGTTCTTCAAGGTCGATGAAACCTTTTGTGTGTGTGTGTGCGTCCATATACTTTTCAAGAAATGTTTCTTTTAGATGAAGATAAAAAATTTTTTATCTCTTCTATATATACACGGAAGAATTGTTTCTAGAATTGTTATGAAAATGTTATTTAGTACTTTTTTATACCCGGCACATATTAGACAGCTCGTGAAATTTTTGCACTCTCTAAAAATGTCAAACGGGAAACTTTAATTCATCCTTTGTCTTCGTATATTAATTGCTATCGCTTCGTAAGAGAATGCTATTTGTTTTGTTTTTTTGACAGCCCCCTAGCAACTGAATTTTTTGGCGCCCTAACATCCGATTCGGCAAATGTGGGTTTGAATCCCGGTAGGGGCGGGGGCATGGAACGGCCATGTTTTTACGTGATTGTAAATTAAAAATATATATGCCTGCAATAGAAAACTATCACTAATTTTTCAGGAAAAGCTATAACTAATCATAAACTTAGAAATCCGGGACTTTTTCTCTTATATGCAAATGGAATGATTTTGGAAAAACTTTGGTTTCAGTCTAATTAACGCTCGTTTGTAAAGAAATAGCTGTGGTGTGACAAAAAGGATCAAATAACTGTTATTAGAGCTTCGAGAATTATTTTTGATGTTTGAAAGTCGCATATAAACCACGTGATTATCAACTCAATGTAAATGAAGTTTTTATTTCGATGGCTAAGAAAATTTCCCTCCTTGAGATCTCATTTTATTTATGTACCATGATCACACAGGACATAGTATATGAATTAGTTCCATCTGAGTATCCGTGGGATAACGGTCCAAACGTGACGTTTTAGCCTCACGGAATGTTGCAATAACATAGCATTTGGTCAGAATAGATCCGTTTAAATGAAGTTTCAAACGAGAGATTTCTAGAAACTGGTAACCTTAATGGCCACTTCGGAAGGGCAGGAGCCATTTCACGGCGAGGATAGACAAACTTGTGTTCCAGAACCAAATTGGTTTCCCGGTAGCTTTCATTAAATTGCTTGACATAATATGTTTGCCGCGGATAATTTGAATCGCTGAGAGAATATTAGGCTGTCATAAAATGAAATTGGTAAGATTGTCCTCAACATAAGTTTTCTAATCGGAAAATTCCAAAAAGGGATAATGAAGTAGTTTGGTTAGCCTTTTATTCTCTCGATCATTTCTGTTGCACCGCTATCATTTTACGCGCATGAGAGCACGATTTTGAAGCTGTTTCTAAACAGATATGCTTCCATTCCTCTTACCGGGATTCAAACTCAGACCTGTTGAACCGAAGGTTGGCGAACCAACCATTAAATCCTCAACAATGTTTATAGAAAATGAGTTGAGATTCGCTTTGTTTATTACTGTCATTTTTTTAATGTAGCAACTTACTGTCCTACCGAACCACTTTACTTATATCTCGTTACTTTAGGGTATATTCTGCGAAGGTTTTTCTAGTTTTTGCGGTGTTTTCTTCTCCACTCTTCTTTCTTATTTGTGTGTGTGTGAAACTGGTGTAACAGTTTATTTTAGAAACTCCGCCGGTGTACGTAAACGTTGAAGCTAATCTCGCTAACTTTGCTCGCCACTATGCTTGATCGTCTCTGCTGTCGGGAGCAACAAAGAGGATCTTGTAATTAATTACCGCCCCGAACACGTCTGCAGGCGACATCTTGAGCTTATGTCTTGGTAAAGAACACTTCAAAGAGCAACTCCCCCGTTATCCATGTATTTCCCCCACCTCACGTACGCACCTCCTAAGGATAGTATTGAGAAAAAAACTAGCTACTTTTTGAGGAGACTCAAGCAACAATTCTTTACGAGGTCTTTTTGCTTCTGATGAGTCAGCCCAGCAATGACTGACTGACCCGATCTTGAAGTTTTTTTGAATTACATCTTTCATCCACATCCGGCCTACGTATACCAAATAATGATTTCTTACATTAAACCATTTTGAAATATGAAAGGAAGCGTCCAATTTTTTTTTAGGGTCCTTTGCTAATGTATGGAAGGAGCCGTAAGCGTATTCGCGCTGAAAAATATTTTTATAAAAAATTTTTATTGTAGAAATTTCTCGGGAAAAAAAACCTTTTTTCACATTATCAATCAGATGCAACTATTTTCCCCCAAATTTTTTCTACACAAAAGATGCGAATTTTAATGGGTTTTCCATTGCAATTTGAATTTTAAAAATCGGTTAACAAATAACGGAGTCAAATAGGTTTTTGTTCCACACCAAATCATAATTTATGAGTACAAATGTTGCTTTGATCAATGTGTTTTTTTTCGGTGTGTGCACAAGTGTGGCTGCGATCACTGTTTTTGTAAAAAAACAAGTGATAGATTGGAGTATTCTTTTCTATTGTGTTATGAGCAACAATGAAATACAATCACGTTAATAAATCTTTAGTGAGTATTTGAGTATAAATTTTTGGATAAAGTATAGGATTTTTAAAATAATTCCAGGAAAAATTTAGCTTCAATTTCCTAATTCATGGCACATTGTATCATTGACAGACACCCAACACAAAGTTAGGCTTCTTTTAAAACGGTGACTTTTTGTATTTAACGTATTTTTTTAAAACAAATTTTTAAATTTACGATTTCATTTTACATTCAGGGCTGTATAAGATGCCTCCCAAAAAGCGAGCAACAATTGGATTACTTTCTTTCAGATGAGCCTGGGAAAATACCGGCTAATTGAGCTATAGATATATAAATTTTTTACAGGGTGGGCAACGTCGCCGGGTATCCAGCTAGTATTCTATACAATACATATATTATGTATAGTATAAAATACAATATAACATTTTATATAGTGTTTTGCGTCAAAACTCTGCGGGGAATGAAATTCTTCAGAAGTTCAAACGAATATTTGAACTTTTGAAAAATTGTCGGGGAGTGCTATATATGTATAAAACCAAAATTCTTTCAATCTCTTTCTCCAGTTTTCGATTCTATGTCACGCCGAATTCCTATTTATTATTGATGGTATCAACGCTTCAGAAACCATGGCTCTCTCTTCTATTCACGTACATAACCCACGTGTTGAAATTCTTCTTGGGTTTTATTTTGTGTGATTCAGATATCTTTTAGAACGGTGCAGGCTGTATAAATTTAATATGCGTGGCTATATTTCTCTATATATGTGGCGGACATGGTGTTACAGAATTCGAAATGAGGCTCATATATGCTGTCCTTGAATCTGTATCGTAGACTTCTACGGTGTTAGGGTACCTGGCTGAACCGTGAAAACTCTACAACTGCGAATTGACATTTGAATTGTTATCTGTGAAATGCATTTTTAAAACTTTTTTATTCACATCGAACTGTGTTAATTTTATGAAATTATCTGTCGGATCGCAATGTGAGTCTTTCGAGCAAGATATACTTTTGTGGTTTTTCAAGAAAAATCTGTATGTAGTGATACCGAAGAAAAGCTGCATCAACTTGTGGCTTTGTACCTAGGCTAACGAACGCCTCGGTTTACCAATTTATCGGCTAACGAATATTTTTTTCGTGATTTCTTCGGCTAACAAACATTTTCGTTGATATGGATGCTAACACATATGGATGCACCTAATGCAGTCACGTTGTGAGCTGAATTTTCGCGTGAATCATCGTCAGAATTACTGTCACTTAAGCCCAATCAGCTCATGTTCACCTCTGAATTTTTTTCTCCTGATTGATTTCCACTTCTCTTTCTGGAAGTTTTTTGAATCATTTCATGTAAAATGAAAGATTCATCTAATAAAAAAAAAGAGCTTTATATTTTTTTAGAGCACGCGTTCTTTCGGTGCAAGACTCTTGGCATCAAAGAACATTGTAGGTGCTTATCTTTTCCATCTGCATGTATCAGACACAGAAATGAACTGACCAAAATAAAAATGTATGGGACACCTACGAATCTGGGTTGTGTCTACACACTACGAACTGGGTTGTGTCAACACCAGCTTCAGTCTACAAAAGCTGGTGGTTGTGTGCATATTGTAAAATAAAAAGAATTTCAGTATATCTCATTTCCCTGTAAATTCTCATTTGTCCAAGCTTGAAGCTGTTCATTTTAGGCTTCGGTCAGTTTTTGTCTTTTTTAAAGCACTCCTTGGTATTTAAAAAAAGTATTAAAGGTATTTAAGTTTTTTGAACAGTACTCTTGGAATGAACGATTTTCCATTTAAACCAATGAGAAATCCTTTTTCGGCTAACGAAGATTTCAGCTTACGAACCTGAATCCGGAACGAATTATCTTCATTAGCCGCGATATCAATGTACTAGTGGTACTAATTTATACAGCAGGACGTTTTCTGCTTCTGACGCGCATCGCTGTCTTGCGCGATGATCGGTACTAGCGTGTGCTCTCTCCACATGGAACAAACTTCTCGATCACTCACACCATGCTCCGTTCAATATTTTAAGCCAGGGCCGTAATTGGAGGGGGGGGGGACAACTGACCCGGGCGGTAAAATTTAGGGGGAGGGGTGGCAATTTTAGGTGGGAACAAAGAACACAGTCATAAAATCATCGATTTTTAAAGTTGGGAGGGGCGGCAAAAATCCTAATTACGGCCTTGTTCTAAGCCCAATAGTTCCCAAACGTTTTGTTCCATCGCCCCCAACTTGAGCCAACCCATAGGATCCTGCACAAAACCCAAAGTTTCTACTGTGACCCTGGACGGGCGGAGGGTGATATTGCCCACTTAGGAAATGCTGTTCTAGGCTCGTCAGCTATATTTTGCGCCCACTATTGCTATTCGTCGCAACGCAACGCGGCCAGTGTGAAGCCAGCTTAATATTTATCAATAGCGTTTAGTAGTTTTGCATGTGCAGAGCTCATTTTCAGCGGGTGCTCCCGCGGAGCTTGTTTCGGAAAGTTTTTCGTCGAAGGGACTGAAGGAGCTCTAATACGACAAAAATATTAGTGGGTGAGCGATATAGGGTGACCAGACGTCCGTATGTACGACCCGCAAGGGCGTATGCAGGGGAATGGATCGCGTTGAATATTCGTGAATTAGGCAAAGCGCTAATTGAGTCGCTTGCAGTGTTCGCGGGAGGGCGGGACCCAAGTGCGATGACGTCAACACGCCCCACGCGTAGCGAGGGACGGGATGCGCATATTAAAACGCGTTCCCAGGGCACGAGCGTTTTAAAAAGGAAACTATTTCGGGGGCCTGGAACCTTCGCATTTGGGAGGCTCCCGGAGCCTAGATATTATATATTGGTCATTAAAGTTGACATTAATGAAGACATAACATTAATTAAAATATAAAGTACGGAAATGCGCTGAAAAATATATATTAAAATACCGTATATAAAAACGAACACAAAGAAATAATAAAAAGTCAGGACTAATGACAATTCGAAATTAGAGAATAATTAAACTATTGAAAATTCAGATGTTTCTGATGAATTATTCCTTAAAAAATCTAAAGGTATATAAATTAAGGAAAACTATTTACGTTAATTAATCGAAATTGAAAATGGATAAAAATTAACGCAAATTTAGGAGGGATAAAAATTTTAATGAAAATTCAGGGTTTATGAAAATATGCAATTTAAGAAAATTTAGAATGAATCACACAATAAAATTAAGGATTATATAATTAACAGAAATTGGAATGAATGAATATTCCGAAATTAATGGAATTTTTCCGAAATTAATTTCCGATATTAATCCCATAATAAATGAACATTTGTAACTTGTGAAAAGTTAAAACAAATGAAAGGACTGATAGCAATTTAAAATTAATAAATAATTCCAAAACTGTTGGGAATCCATGTTTAATGGAAACAACTAGATTAATGAAACACCAGAATTAGTGAAATTAATAATTAAATTTCAGATTTAGTGAAAAATTATTCCTCTATCGATCGATGAAATATCAATTAATGATTATTCGAAATTAAAGCAGAATTCAGAAATTTAATGGAAATTATTTCGTAGGCTATAAAAAAAAATAAAAGTTGATTTTTGTAATCTAAAAATGAATAAATTATGAATGCATAAAAATTAATGAAAATTCAGAATTAATGACAGTTTAAAATTTGGAAACAATCACAAAATTAGTGAAAATTCGGTTTATCAATGAAAATTCCGAAATGAATCCCATAATGAATTCCGAAATTAAAAACTCCTTAATGAATGAAAATTTAGAGCTAATGAAAAGTCAAAACCTTGGAAAAGAACAATATTTAATAAAAATTCGGAAAAAAATAAAATAATTCGGGAATTAATTAAAGAAATAATTGATTATATCGTGATCATGTAAATAACGTTGATATTAAACACTTTTCATAAGAGAATGTGAACTCTATGAAAATGACGGTTTAATTTTTAAGAAACCCCTACCGAATACGGAGAATCGTGCACGCGGGACACGAAAATCTGCGGCTCAACAGCAGCGCCAACGAGTGCGCGCGTAAACGCGATTAGCGTAGTGTCGCCTCGTGTCTCAATTTGCGCTGTCCTGATTTCGTTGGCCACAAAACTGCACATGCTGCCCTGCGTCGTGTGGCGAACGCTGCACGCGGCTCATTTTGCGCTTTGCCTCACTGAGAGCATACGCGACCTCCAAAAGTTGCTTGGGGCCATAGGCGGATACAGAGGACGGAGATCGCCCCCTCTGTTCAGTAGAAACTTTTATTGGCATAGGCGGAAATTCTCCCCGGTTCATAAAAAACACCCTTCGTATGTATTCAGATTAACTTTGTATTTTTGTGTGCTTAGATGAACTTTTTGAATTTAGAATTTTTCAAAATTGAAAAAATAAAAAACATTGTTTTTTTAATATTGTGCTATAATTATGTGGTCGCCATTCCCCCTCCCCGGTATTGAAGTCAACATTCATTGCTACTGAAAAGCTTCATGCCAATATTGGCATGTCTGCTTATCTAACATGACTTATCGCATGGACATTTATAGCTATGCCTCGAGGGCCAAGGCCGGGATTACACTATAAAAGTTTTATAAAAGTTCATTTTTATAAAACTTGAAAAATACAACTAATCTCTTATAATACTCGTGATTATTTTCGAAACTTACCTTTTTCTATCGAAAGATGGAAAGATAAAGGAAAAAAAACTATATACGCACATACACTGAAGAGCCAAAAAAACTGGTACACTCGCGGGGGCCCTACACGATAAGTGCCGCAACACGACGTGACATGGACTCGAGTAATGTCTGAAGTAGTGCTGGAGGTAATTGGCACCATGAATCCTGCAGGGCTGTCCATAAATCCGTAGAAGTAAGAGGGGGGTGGAGATCTCTTCTGAACAGCACGTTGCAAGGCATCCCAGATATGTTCAATAATGTTCATGTCTGGGGATTTAGGTGGCCAGCGGAAGTGTCTAAAGTCAGAAGAGTGTTCCTGGAGCCACTTTGTAGCAATTCTGGACGTGTGGGGTGTCGCATTGTCCTGCTGAAATTGTCCAAGTCCGTCGGAATGCACAATGGACATGAATGGGTGCAGGTGATCAGACAGGATACTTACGTACCTGTCCCCTGTCAGAGTCGTATCTAGACGTATCAGGGTTCCCATATCACGCCAACTGCACACGCCCCAGACCATCACAGAGCCACCACCAGCTTGAACAGTCCTCTGTTGACATGTAGGGTCCATGGATTCATGAGGTTGTCTCCATACCCGTACACGTCCATCAGCTCGAAGCAATTGGAACCGAGACTCGTCAGACCAGGCAACGTGTTTCCAGTCCTGAACAGTCCAATGTCGGTGTTGTCGGGGCCCAGGCGAGGCGTAAAGCTCTGTGTCGTGCAGTCATCAAGGGTACACGAGTGGGCCTTCGGCTCCGAAAGCCCATATCGATGATGTTTCGTTTAATGGTTCGCACGCTGACACTTGTTGATGGCCCAGCATTGAAATCTGCAGCAATTTGCGGAAGGGTTGCACGCAGTGCCGTCTTAACGCATGGGCCCACCCGGCCACGGTAGGGCCTCAGAAAAACCACTTGGCCCGGGGGCCCATGATGCTCTTAAGACGGCCCTGGTTGCACGTCTGTCACGTTTAATGATTCTCGTCAGTCGTCGTTGGTCCCGTTCTTGTATGATCTTTTTCCGGCTGCAGCGATGTCGTAGATTTAATTTTTTACCGGATTCCCGATATTCACGGTACACTTGTGAAATGGTCGTACGTGAAAATCCAAATTTCATCGCTACCTCGGAGATGCTATGTCCCATCGCTCGTGCGCTGACTATAACACCACGTTCAAACTCACTTAAATCTCGATAACCTGCCATTGTAGCAGCAGTAACGGATCTAACAACTACGCCAGACACTTGTTGTGTTATATAGGCGTTGCCGACCGCAGCGCCGTACTCTGATTGGTTCCATATCTCTTTATTTGCATACGCATGCCTGGACCAGTTTTTTTGGCTCTTCAGTTTATATATATATATGTTGTACCTCCGCTTTACCATCTATTACCTTATGTTTCATCTTACGAATATTCGCATCATATAAAACCACAATGGTTGATGTCTGCTTTACGATAAAGACGCACGCTGAACCAGTCGATGGCTATGATTAATTGCTGACTCTAACTTAGCGTGAAATGCTTATAGGGGGAGTACTTGGCAACAAAATTCTATTGAAATAGATCAGAGTGGTTCAACTATATAGACCTATTTGGACCACCTTTGGGGGCAGTCAAGTGATTTTATGAGGGATCGCTGGCCAGTGAAATGAAACAGCTCATGATTTTAAATGTTTTTATATTTTAACACTCGTGATGAGATTCAATTTCATTTTATTAAATAACAATTACACATTCTCAAAAAATATCATTACGCAAGAGGCAAATGGCTGCCAATACTGGGTTTATAATCATAAAAAAATTAAAAACTGATACAAACTTTTGATGGAAGAAAATATAAATTCAAATCACACAATCATAATACAAAATCGAGTTAATTAGTAATACAAAGTATCATGAAATAAACTAGTACAATATGTCTATTATGTTTAAGAATAAAAGGGGGGGGGGAGAAATGTATATGCATATACGTGTACATATTGTGGCTGGCTTTCGGAGTGCTACTTCAATTAGACATTAAAAGGTAGATTCATTGGCGTACGCAGGGGGGGGGGGGAAGCCAAGATTATAGTGTTATTTTACAGGAAAAAACGTAACCCCCCCCCCTCCCAGAAGGGAAAAAGTCTGAAACCCCCTCGAGAAAATTCTACGTACGCCTATGGGTAGATTAATAAGTTTTGCAGTTACGGTACTATTTTTGTGGAAATAAATTATATCATTTATTGTGTGAAGATATTCTTTAAGCTAATTTTTGAAATGAGGTAGGTTAGTAATTATTTCCATATCATACGGTATTGAATTGAAAAACCTTGGCGCTATGAAAATGAAGTGTTTTTGTAAAATATCTTTGTATGTATGTGGTATAGAGTAAATACAATTTGGTCTATGAGGATTTACTGTAGTGCGCATGGCCAAGTGGTATTGTTTTTTGTACAGAGTAATTGCTACTTTAAGTATTTTTCTCAATTTTTAAGAAGTAAGACTTTTTCTCAATTGATTAAAAAATTATTTTTTTTAATTATCACAAAAAAAATTAGATCCCCCGTCGGGAGAATCTCTAGATTTCTGGATTCCAAAAGTTGGCTCGTCTTCAAGTGATTCGCAAGACGAGCAAAACATTTAAACAAATTTTGACTCGATATACGAGTAATTTCTCGCAAGACGAGCGAAAATGTAAACAATTCGAGATATTTTGACGTGATAAACGAGATATTTCTCTTAATCCGAGTAGTACGTATACCAAAGACTCCTAGATGAGTACTACTAGTCCATATGAGGCTTTGCGTACTTGCGCTGTATGATATTGATCACAACTATATAAAGCCGATGGTTCTTTTTCTCTCACTGTGGGTATTGCTGGCTTAACGAGTTAAGGGGCTTAATTTCAAGCATTTTTCGGGATCCTTTTTAATTGTTTTAATGAAAAACCAAATCGAAAAATTTATTATATTCATTGCTTGACCTTCTCTTTCTTTGTCTAATGTGCGGTTAGGGCATGGTTACCATAATTATCACCGATTCGTTAAATAGAGATCGTCCGAATTTCTTGCCAATAGCTTGTAAGCGAAGGGATTAATGAACGCAGGATTTCCCGAATTTGAAGTACATGCTCTCTTCTGTATCATGAAGGAAATACTCGAGTCTTCATTATGAAATAAGTAAAAATAAAATAATTTAGAATGAATCAGTCAGGACCTTTCCTTTGAAAAGGATCGTGGCTGGCATGAGGGAGATAGATGGTGGAGGACCGAATCATTTTTGTTTCCATTATTTCCTATGGGGAAGTTTGATTCTATGTACGAGTGTTTTGGATTACGCGCACGTTCACGAAACGGATGTGCTCGTGAATTGAAATTTGAGTGTATGTTACTGCCATAGCCCGAAGTTGGCCACTTCGCGAACTCTCCGGCCCAACTGATCCGGTCAATGTCCGAAATTCGGGCTTTCGCCAGCCCCCATATATGAATCACTGAAGGCTGATGAATCACTGGTCTGATGTAAGAGATGCATTAAGGCTGAAATACACTACTATGACGAACTTGTGAAATCTTATTCGTGGAAATTCTGTGACATGGAATTCCCACGAATCAGAATTTACAACTTCTGCCATGACGTGAAATCACGTCACGTTAGTGTAGTGTGTTTCAGCCTTTACGCCATCAGTCGAAGTCAAACAGCACCTCCTAGAGATAGAAGGATGCGGAATGCAAGGAATGTTTTCGCCGAGTCCTGCCCTCAGGGCTATTACAGCGGCTTACAAAAAGGCTGGCACCTAAAAGTCAATGGGCCAAGAAATAAATTTCCTGACCCAGGGGCCATAGTCAAAGTTGGGTCGAATCCGCTAAAGTTTTAAAATCTTGTAATTTTTTGCAGGTGGTAAAGCAATGCTGGTGGGAGATGCGAGCTTAAAGAAATAATGCGACAAGTCTGTGCTGAAAATAAATTTTGAATAAGGGATCTGATCACGGAATTAACTGAAATTTAATTCCGGAATCAAAAATGCCGTTACAACCTCAATTGTTAGTAATTTTAGTGAAGAGAATGCTGTGATGAAGAAAGCCGGAACGGTAGACTCCTGGGATTGGTCCTTCAGTGGCGAGCCCTGGGATTGGCTGATTTCCTCTGCAGTCTAGGATTTAAAGTTCTAGGGAATAAAGTAAATGTTAAAAAT
This sequence comes from Pholcus phalangioides, assembly GCF_987345545.1. Lineage (NCBI taxonomy): Eukaryota > Metazoa > Arthropoda > Arachnida > Araneae > Pholcidae > Pholcus > Pholcus phalangioides. The sequence goes on from NW_028301610.1 coordinate 40,668,495, forward strand.
GAAAAAGCTTTTTTTTTTTAGAGAGAAAATTTTTAAGTTTTTTTGAAGAGAATTTTTTAGAGTTTTTTTTAAAAGATGATAGCGGGAAAATAAAAGAGTAGGAAGGACCTGAACCTAAAAAAGTCTTAGGTTCCGGCGATCTTCCCACAAAGTTTTTCGGCCAGAATTGAAAAGTCTCTGAAGAGTGACAGAGTAATTCCGTCAGAAATGCTGTCTTCTGCCATAATTGAAACAAGATTTCTGAGATCCGTCACTGATTTCTGGGCCAACTTTTCAAAGTTTCTCGGGCGGCGACTTGGTGACGTCACTGACGGAGTCTGGGCCGGAGGCTGTTCGGCTACCTTGTGAGCCGGTGTTGCCGTCGGTTGCGCCGAGAGAGAAGCTTTCTGGTTCCGGAGAAAAGCACTGAACTTTAGCTGTACAGGTCTTTTTAGAAAAGCTCTGGTGGGTTTGCTTTTACTCGGTAAGATGGTCTGGGACTGGATGGTAAAGTCCTTAGAAGATCTTTCGGTTAAGGATTTCTGAGACTTTCGAATCTTGAGAAATTCCGGACACTTTCGAAAGTTTGCTGGCTGTGGTCCTAGGCACAGAACGCACTGAGGGATGTCTTGATCTCGCACTTTGCTGCACATTCCGGGCTCGTGAACGTCCGTACATTTAATGCACCTGTATGCGTTGACGCAGGCTTTGGCGAAAATCCAAGACACCGCCTACATTGAAACTCGTGAAAGTTCCTGATATATTTCTCAACAGTGATCTCGAGGTGAGAAATATTGGTGAGTTGACTTCTCCAAGCATTCGATTCGGATTTTTTGAATATCTCAGCTTTGGTGGAGGTGAATTCCAGACGGCTAAGAGCAGACTGGATGTCCTTCGGTGGTGTGCTGGGTTCGAGGCCCCGTATTAGCACAGCAAAGGAGTCTTTGCTGTGTTAATGAGAAGTTTTTCAGACTCTAGCCAACTTCTGGCTGAATTTAGATCGTCCACAGATTGGAAAGTAACCTCAAGCTGATTGCCGTTCAGTTTGGCTGAGTACTGGCTGAGGCAAATTCGGGAGAGCTGAGCATCAGTATGTATCCACTTCCCGTTGCTTCGGATCGAGATCATGAGATTTCCTTTGGGATCATCTGATTGGCCCAGAGCTGGATTTGCGCCAATGGCAGGAGAGCTGGTGATTTCTCTGGAGGATACCATATCGCCCGCTGAAGAGGCATACGGGACAGACTGGTTTACGCTTGTGTTCGTGGATAAATCCATCGGTTGATCATGTTCAGCGAATGCCTCTGTCACAAGGACAGGATTATTAGAATCAGCGATTTTCTCGGAAGTAACTTCCGGATCAGTGGACCTGAAAAGAGATATGGGACGGGATGGTTCTGTCAGCGGTGAGCACATGTCTTCCCGGCGATTCAATGGTTCTTTAGATCTGCAATGAGAAAAATCGTTGACCTCGGACGGTTCGGGCTGGGCCGAGGCCGTGAGGATTTGCTGTTCAGGAACCGTCTCGTAAAGAGAGCAGCTGGTTCCCTCGAAGTCCATAAGTTTTAACACCAGATCTTGCTCATACTTGGACTTGAGGTGATCTGTGATTATTTCTATGAACAGCCTTTCCAGTTCGCAGTTGACCTCGATGATGGCTCGTTCCCTGTGATCCTTCACGTGGTCCAGGATTAGGCCTACCGCTTGGCATTGAAGGTGCGGGTCCACTGCTAATTCGTCCCTGGAAATCGATTTCTTTTCATGCCGGGCAATTTCCACATCCGCGAAGAAAGCCGTCCATTTGAATTCATGCCTTCTAAATGCATGGTGATGGAGGAAGCATCGGTAGCTAGGTTCCGCCGGAGTGGATGCCGTCTGGGCCGTGGCTTCTTCTTTGACCTCGCCATGTTGAACGCTGAAAAGAAAAGAAAATGGCTCCCTAGTCGGAGCGAGCAAATACACGACCGTCCCCTACAGAATCTGGGGCGCGAAAAATATATGAAATATGCGATCGAAGGTCTCTGTACTGTTTGCCACATTTTGAAACACAGCATCCTATTTCGTTTCTTCTTATTTTGGCGTAGAATCTTCCTGATTGGCTCACAAATACCGCATAGTGATTGGATGTGGGGCATACAAAGTGCTAATTCTGAGCACGATCATTTCTCTTCCTCACAACAACACCCATGGATATGTTTTGGATGACCTTGATGAGAAAGAAGAAATGACTGCATTATATAATCGTTGCAGTAAAATATTCGTGAATAATGTGGATGCATCCCATACGGGACCACCTTTACCATACATGGGACCCTGTGCGAAAATAATAGCTGGGCCCCTTAGCTCCGATTTTTTTCCTTCTGTGAGAGAGGAATCGAAAATTCAGAAAATAGAAATCATGAAAATTCGAAATGATTGCAAGGAGAAAAAATTTTTCAGAATTGGTGAAAATATATAATTGTAGAAATACAGCGAAACCTTGCTATATACAGTAATATAATATAATAATCTCTCTACAACGATATTTTTCCAAGTCTATCTCAGAAATGTCTATACTCGAATGTTAAACCGCTGCCTCTCGATATAACGATAATCCCTCTACAGCGATATTTTTCCTAGGTCCGCAGAATATCGTTATATCGAGGTTTCACTGTAATTCCAGAATTGATAAAAATTCAGAAATTATTTTTAAAAAAAACAATTCCGGATATATGGTGGACATTCTTTCATTTAGAAAGAATTATTTCTTTCTAAATGAAAATGCAGATTTACAGAATTTATGAAAGAAATTATTGCTACCATAAATGCGCCCCCCCCCCAAACGCAGGGCCCGGTGTGACCGCACTTGTCCCACACCCTGAAGGGCGACTCCGATTCCCATAAATGCAGATCGACAGCTGTCTGGCTAGCCAACACCTATTATGCGAAACTTTGACGTCACTGAAGTCGCCCATTTCAGCTGCAGCCATTGGATATCACAGACCGACGTATGAGAAATCTTTACCTTTTTTGCAGTATATCCAATGACTATTAGGTGACATGGACGACTTCAGTGACGTCACGAGCTTCGCACGAAGGCTTTATGCTATAGACGGTATTGTTGAGGTCACTCAGCAGAGAATTTGACCGAATGTATTCGATTAGTTCCTCTTTCATCGTCGAAACGCAAACAAAAAACAAAATAAATGAAAACACGAAAAAAACCCAAACGAATCAAAACACGAACAAAAAACGAAGTTGATCAAAACACGAACGAAGCAAAAAGAACGAGAAAAACAAATACTGCGTCTTCACATGCCATCACACGACTGACGAAAATCTGAAAGGTTTGATTTGTTTTTGACACGTAATAAGCTGTGTTACGTCAGATTTCATAATCCGACATACTCCCACGTCACGTCATCACAGTGAGAACGTACCTACAGACGACTCATAGGTTGTTAAATTTATATCACATGCATTTCTACGTGATCCCACGTCACGTCAGAGTAGTGTGCACGGATTTTTGCGTATTACGTCAGATTAAATCATGACAGACTTTACCACGTCACGTCAGCATAGTGTGAACATAGCTACAGAAGACTCATAGGCGGAATTTTATATCACACGCATTAACATGTGGTCCCACGTTACGTCATAGTAGTGTGCACCGGCCTTTAGATATCGATATTCAGATAGATTCCTTTGATCGTTAGGGTTGCCACACACATAGCTAAATTGATAAGCTATGGCTAATTATAAATGGCCATAATTATCATAAAAAAATACTCTAACTCGTCGATGACCCCGAATCATGGGGGGGGGGGGGTCGGCCAAAGTGCAGTGAAAGCTTGAATTTTGGATATTGTGGCCGGGTCAACTGGGTTGGCCAGTTCGCGAAGTGGCCAACTTCAGGCTTTGGCAGTAACATGTATCAAGTTTTCTCCAGGTATCTTGTTTGCATCGATTTTAGAAATAACTATGGATGTTCTCAGTTTTGAAATTATCCACTGGGATGCCCTAATTAAAAGGTGGTCGTTTATAATAAACAAAACTAGGAACTTGGGTAGGGAAAATGTCGATCGTTCCTGATTCCCATTTTTGTAAATTATCTAGTCATCTAGTAAGGCACGAGTTTGCGGGTCACATCAAGTGTCTTCGAGGACCACATTTGGCCCATGTATAAAATAGATCGGTCCTGGGGAAGAGGTTAAATCGTCAAATAATGGGATCAGATCATCCATTTTTTCATATATTCTCGCTGCTTTATGGTTCATTGCCTTTCTACACCATTTTCATGGCCACCTGTTACATTCCTGGTAAGTGAGTCACCAACCATGCTGACATGAGTGGGTTCAGTCGATAAAATTTACTAGAACTCTGACCGCGTAACATGAAAAAATTATAAATTTAGAACAAATGTATAACTTCTGATCGGGGTTGATTTGCCTATATACAGTGCACCTCAAAAGTTTAGACACTTATGAAATTCGCTTGTAAATTAAAAAGAAGCCGGAAGAATTAATACTACTTCTCACTCTAAAAATATTATTCGAACATTTAAATACCAAAAACAGTGCTGTAATTCGTAATAAAAATAAGTTTTGGAGAAAAAAGTGAAATTCGTGTTCAAATGAAGAATTTTTGCGAATGGTCGTAGAAATATGCAAATGCGCCGCTAATGACATCACCGCCGTTCAGCATTTATGCTCTTCCCGCGATAGCATCAGTTATTTGAGATGCCGCGAGTTACAGCGAACAATGGTGAAGTAAACAGAATATGGAAGCTAAAATCGGAAGGGTTTTAGACTGTTTTGGAAATCTCAATTCTCTCACAACGTTTTAAAATGTCTATTTACCGATTATTATATGGAGGTGGCAATTTAACCTTTTAAGCGATTTTTAAAATTTTCTTGATCCACATTATAACTGCCACATTAAAAATAAAAACATGTTAAAAACCGGGGACATTTCGGGATTGCCGCTGTAAGGGTTAAAAGCTCGTCTGGATTCAGTGTGAATGGATACTATACGTATACGAGAAACGGATCGTTTTCTTTTCTTTTTTTTTCATTTCATACCGTGCACCGCCCATGCTCTATCGACCATTGTCAATTTTAGCCATTGCCCCGGATGTGGGACTGGGCGGTCTCGGGTGCTTTATTATGCATATATAATACACGGATATAGAACACATTAAAAAAAAAGTACGTACAGATTTAAAAAGTTACAATTAGAAAAATTCCCATTATACAAAATTTATGTCTGGCTTTGTAGCTCTAGTGAGCCCTTTGTTGTTTACCGTGGACAGGCCACGTCCACTCTTCTCGGCTTGGTCGAGAAACAGGTACGGGGTATTTCAAAAGTTACGAAAAACCACCTTTTGCGCTCTTAAACTTGAGCACAAAATACGGATTACAGTTGGCTCGCGTGTGTGTGCTATACGGGCCAAAATGGTATTCAGTAATTTTCAGCGATTAGAAGAAGTGGAACCTGGATGGGTCAGATAGATGAGGGTAATATTTGCACATTTGTGCTAGAAACCACTAATTGTAGTCATGGTGGTGGTTCAGCGATGGTTTCGGCTGCATTCTTCTGCAATGGAAGGTATCAACAGCTTCCCTTAAAGGTCACTAAAATGCTCAGCATTACATATATAGACGCTACAGCATGATCTATTACTATCTGGTGAAGCTGGTCTCCAGTGGGACTTTCAGCAAGATAAATACAGGCAAGTCGTAGTCGTGGGCAAATCGTGCAAGTCTAGTTTAATGTGCAAAATATTGAAGTTGTCGACTGGCAAGTTTGGGAAATAGGGCGATTTTCATGACCGTGTTTTAGGAAATGGAAACACTTGTGATAATAACACCTGAGAGAAATGCAGGATTTTTCAAGAACAGATTGGGTGGTCTTTTATTGCCATTAAAAGGAGAGATGTAGAAAAGTTAAAAGTTACAATCACACAACTCAACTTTGTAGGACCATCTGGAACTTTTCGATCACATTGTGGGCAGTGTCGAAGTCGACAATTTAAGTTCTTTCCTGCAAAAGTGGGGGACGTTGATAACCATCAGTTCAGAGCAAAACTATAGGAACCTAGGTCCAGCTATGTTGGTAGAGTCAGGAATCTAAAGCGATTGTAGTACCCGGATTTTTAACTTTCAAGTGGGGGTGGTTATTGATCGCTGTTCAAATGCCAAAAAAAAAATAATATAAAATATCAGTGAAACTAATTTAGTTACTCTCTCTGTTGGCACTCTAAATTCGTAAACGTTTGGGCGGGGGGTAGTACTTTCGAGCTGATATTTTGTGACAACCCTGGCTAGGAGTGGTCAGCCGATGAATGATCTTTCGAGCTGGACCGTCGTAATCACAAATCAACGCAGTAAAAATTCTTCAGAAATAATTGGGATTGATTTACAAGATAAAATACCTACCGCTTTTTAGGAGGGGGCCAAGAAGCTCAATACGAGTTTGATGGAGATGAAAATCTGGTGATCCTAGTGAAATTTTCGATGTTATTTTTGCTACAGAGTATTTTAGTTTTCAAGTTGTAAGATTTTTTTTTTTCAGCATCTTAATGTGCATTATTGCTTTCTGTTTTTCACTTTCCTCGATGTGAATCTTGAATAAAAATTAAACAAAACAAACATAGTTTTCTGCGTATAATCCGCAGATGCGAATTTCACTAGTTTCAATGAAAAAAAGATATCGTATATTCCGCCGCGGTGTATAACCCCCCCCCCCCATGAGAAAATTTCATCCATTAAATAGTGAAATTTTAAGGAATGGGGGGAGGGGGTTGCCATGTTTTTGTAAATACGGAGATCTACATTTTTTCCACATCTACATCCCTCAAGAAATATTTAAAAAATTGTTATTTATAAATAAATTTTGAAAGGAATTACAACAAATTAATCCTCTGAAAAAGAAAACAGCTTTAGATAATTAATTTAGCCATCTTCTTTAATTTGGACTAATTATCAAAGTAATTATTACTTTAATTTTTTCTACTAGGAAGGAGGAGGAGGGTAGGCGCAAATCTTGGGGGTGATGGGGAGACGATCCTCCCAGGAGTCCCGTAATATGGGAAGATAAATCAGTCACATATTTTAGGGAACAGTAGTGACTATATAGCAATAAACAATAAATTGCTCCCCCCCCCCCTCCGACACATTACCCCGGATCCGCGCCTGAGGAGCGGAGGGGGATGACTGCTGGTTTTGCGCAGGCGCCACTTGGTCTAAGACCGGCCCTCGCCCAAAGTACAGGTCTAGCTTCAACCAATTTAATAAGAACTTCACTATCAATAGCCATTCTTGCTAATTTTAAAAGTAAAATCTAGAGAGAAAATAAACTGAACTAAAAGTACTCTACATATATATATATATATATATATATATAATAAAATGTAGGGACACATTTTTTTTTTTTATAACTAAACCACTCAGAGTAGCTCCATACGGCTGTGTTATTATTGGAAACGGCACGGCAGCGGCTTCACTGTTATGGCGACACGTCCGTATCATGTGAAAGCTACCCTCCAATTGCTCACTCCTCCAATGGAATGTCTTCGTACGGACGAATCCGTAACGTGAAAGGAGCGTTATTGGCACAATTTTGAGCCTCAAATAATGCAAGACCTAATTTCTTCGATGGAAACCTCCATTAACTACTAACTTATTAAGCAGATGGGATATAAAACCGGATTTTTAATTTCTATTTTGCTGAAAATTTGACCTTGAATAAATTTTTACGTCGATTGCTTACATGCTATTTTTGTCTATAAATTGTAGTCTAATTTTATTACTTTGAAAATAAAGTACAAAATAACTCACTGTGTGGGCTACACAAATTTTTTCACCCTTCTCTCATTTTTGTCTAAAATTTTCTTGATCATTTATTTATTAAATTTGCTGGGCTACATCAAGTTCAACCTGTAAATGTGCCTATGTGTGTTACTTTTTTTCGTCACGCTGTCCCTCTTAACCTGGTCTCTTGCTCTCCAGGTCACTCCTTTTGTCGCTCATATACTAGGTCCCTTGTTCTTTAGGTTTTTTACCACTCACGCGCACTTTTTTTGGTCGCTCACGGGCTTGCAAACTCTCTAGATCACGCGTTTGGTCATTCACTCCTTGCAAAATCTAGGTCACTCACATGCTTGCAATCTCTAGGTTACTTATCAACCATGTCCTTTGCTCTCTGGGAAGAGGTGGATTTACAGTTTTGCAAAAAAAATTTCGGAGCCCTTCTCCCCTTTTACTAATTTCCTTGACCACTCATTTCTCAAATTTGTCGCCATGAAACAATGCTCACTTACCAAGTCCCCCCCCCCCCCCTGTAAATACGTATGCACATGACATCTTGCTTTTGGGTCATAACGTGCCGATACAGATGTTGAGAAAACTTGAGAGAGAAGACAGATCTTGGAACAGTAAATGCCAGAAACAAAAATGTGGGTGCAAATGTACGTTTGATGCCCTAATCTAGTAATTTTTCTGGAATGGTCAAATGAAGGCAAATTAAGAATTCAGCTTTTTACATGTCCGGTCCCTGGCGCACCAGAAAAGCCCTTCAAAATAATTTTCAAAATAAAAGTCTCCTCGTTATACTTACTCTTTACAGGATAAGTTTCAGTAATGATGAATAACAACTTTGATGGGAATTGAGAAATTTGGTACTCTTAAGAACAGTAAAATGACTCTCAACCAAAAAACGGGACGTATGGTCACATACATTCTGATTGGTAACCAAGTATGTAGCTTTGTACTGCAGAAAATCAGGGGCTGTATACTCTACTCATGCGTATCAGGAATTCGATCCGTATCTATTATGACAATATAAGCATAAAAGTGAAATTTTTGTACCATCGGCGTTCCCCCTCGGAAAACAAGCATCGTATTTCTCCGAATATTCGGAGGAAGATACGAATAGGGGAGACCCACTCCTTTAGCATCGGATGATCGTATTTTCCACTCGCGATGGCGCCGGTTGGGTGAAAAATTTGTTTTTTCCACTTGGAAATTTATTACGATGACTTAAGTAGTGTTTTTCCTTGAAAGAAAACTATGCAATTTCTTCGGCCTTTTACAGATGGTAGGATTCATTAGAAATCCACTCATTACCAAGTGTACTATACAGTGAAAGCTCGCTACTACGACACTCGAATAACGATAAAAATCCCTTTACAACTATATTTTTTCGAGTTTTGTTTGAAAATGCTTATACTCTAACTCACTGGTTCTCAACCGGTGCTCCGCAGCCCTTGGGGCCCCTTGTGCACTTTCCAGGGGCTCCACGTCCGCTTGAGGAAAATGAAAAACACAGTAAAATTTAAAAAATAATAATTATAAATATTTTTAAATAGTAAAAATAAATCAGTAACTTCGATTAATTAAGAAATGGGCCGCCTACGGGGCTCCGCCATAGAATTTTTTTACTAAAAAGTTCTCCGCGAGTAAAAAAAAGTTGAGAACCGCTGCTCTAACTGCTGCTTCTCGATATAACGATAATCTCTCTAAAGCAAAATTTTTTTCTTGGTCCGCAGAGTATTATTTCGAGATTTCACTATATATTTCTCGATGATATAATTATAGTATCCTAAAATTATATACATATAATGAAGCAAAGTAATAATCACCCACGTCCATCAAAATAGGCAATGAAGGATTTCAATACATTTTTATTCCGATGTGATTTTGGTAGTTCCTTATGAACTACCAAATGAAGTACGGCTTAAAGAACTTCATTAATTATATTGCTGAAATATCCTCGTGAATAATATTTATATATATATACTCGCTGAAAAATATATTTAATTGTAAAAATAACTCTTCGTGTACTCCTTGTGTTTTCCATCCTTCCCATTAAAAAAAGGAAAAAAAAAAATCTAGTCCCGCTAACACCTTCCATTTTTAACGTTAAAGAATGTGATAAAAAACAACAAATGTTCCACACGTTCATCAAAAAGGAATTTGCGTTGCCACCGTCACAGAATAAAAAATTCAGTAAATGTATAGTAGTATTTGTATATTTCCCAAGCTTAATTTTGATTGGTCAGCGGTCGATCAGCCAAAGGGAAAAATCACTTTTCCCTGAGTAGAAAGCGGATTTCTTTTAATTTCCCCTCTTTCGCGTCACGTGACCTTAAGGTGTGAGCCGAAGAATCATTCCTTGGTAGCGTATTTTTGGATTATTCTTAAAGTCATGCTTATGAATCTATGCTTATATTTCGGATGGGATGAGAATAAGCATGAGCAGATAGTACATCCTCAGGTTTTTTTTCAGGATCTCTGTAGCAATGCCCTGTCAGCCTCCCGCAAAAAATTTCGTTAGGGACGGAGACTTTGCATCCGGGCGGCAGCTATACTCGAGCTACCCATGCTGTACAATAATGAGTATTCAGAAAAGAATTTTAATCTTGTTAAATATCGACGATTACCGTGTTTCTTAAAATAAGTGCCGGTGCTTACTTTTTTTTATGTTTCGAAGAGCATCGTGTAACTGCGCGTTAGTGCGGCGCACACGCTAGTTCTTGTCACAAACAACGCAATTTTGAAATAAGTTCTAAAAATGTTCATTATTTTTCATTTTTGGGTTCGAATTTCGGTCCACATTGGATTGCACTTCAAGATTGATGCAGATCATTTGCTAACGTTCTTTTACGAATTGAACAAGTCCGTCACATTGGTGGAATACAAGGAAACAGGCATCACGTTGTTGATTTTTATCTTGGGCAGGTGTAGTTCCCCTACGCTGATGTGACTCTTATTCCAAGAATTACGGTACTTATTAAATCAGGGCTGGACAAATCGCAAAAAAAAAAATCTAAGCGCCAGAAAAAATGTTTAGGTGACAAAATACTTTTTTTATCTTGAGAAAAGATCCAAAATAATGCTTTTGGCCTTTTTTAGAGCAGTGACCCTCTTTGATACTTTTCTTTTCTTTCAAACCAAGCACAACTCAGGTCTATCACCATTTATGGGCGATTTACTACCTAGTGAATTGTGCCGGAAGTGTAACTGTGTGTGTACCTAACAGTCTGAGTGCGTATATAGTGTTGTTTGTTTTTTCAGTGCTGCCATCTATATTTCAGAAGTGAGTGATGTGTTATGATTGAATTGCATTTGTGCTGTTTGTAGGTCTGTTGCTCTCTGACCCTCTTTGATACTGACAGATAAGCTGCTATAAATTCCAAACATTTTGTGCTGCTCTCAGCCTGCAATTTAGTAACTACACAAAGAAAATTTTAGGCACCAGTACCAATTTTCTACTCGCCATGACAACCTGGTGCCCATATGTCCTGCCCTGTATTAAATAACTTCACAAATTACTTGAATTGATTCAATCAAATAGTTGATTAACAAGTAGATTATGACTAACTTAAATTTGTACAGTCTATAGATATTGTAAAGTCATATTTATGTGATAAACAAAATTGTGAACCTCACACACATAACACCAGTGCCTTCTATCAATGTACGCGCCACTGGACGCGACAACGTTATACGTGTATATGATACACGTTTTGCTACTGAAGGAGAAAAACAGTAAATCATCGCGTGAATTATGTAAAATCACGAGTTATTATTAAGGGAATAAGTTGATAAGTGATTGGTTGGCTTGGTTATAAAGACAACACTAAACGTTGCGTAACCGTGACTGTTCCTTTTCTGAGCGATACCGTTTGTGCGGCTTTTGAAGGCAATGATGGATTGCCATACCGATTCTTCTAAAGAGTTGATCGGCGCCACTGTATTTCGTACCGGTGGGAAGACAACACACGAGAAGCGTGTTGTTTGTATTTAAAACGTCATTTCTATTGTAGAATAATAGATGTGTGTGTCTAGAACAGGAACGTAGAAATTCGATCTCGACGTGAGTAATATTGTTTTTTTTTTGTTTTTTTGCGATGAAACACACCACGCGATTTCATTCGACATTGGGATCTTGAAATTACCGTTTTTCGTTTGTCAAGTGAATGTTAGCATTGTTAGAACATTAGATCGTTTTACGTTCCATTATATGTACACGGTATGAAATATTGATTAAAACAAACCAATTTATAGCTAACCACACTCTACAAATACTAACCGCAAAGAAAATTTTGGAATTATAATTGGTGAAAAATTGTTTATGTAGAAGTTTGCTACGTATAGATTAGGCGCCCATGAAAGAGATCGGACTCGTCGTGCATCTTTTAACAAAAAACATGTTTGCTGCTCCAATTGATACATCGGAAATCGTTGAAAAAAAGCAGGATAGGGAACAGTGATTTTCTATAGCAATAATACTGACGTTACACTTTTGCTGAAAGGTGGCAGATGAATCAGCCTAAACTATTTCAAGAGAAGCTTTAGTACAGACTGTTTGTATATAATTAAGAATATTTCCGTTGGAAAACGTGGTTATATGAACTTCATAAAATAATCAAAATTTATATTCATGAAAAATTCTATTAAAATGAAAGCAATCAATAGTTCTTTTCTATTACACCATAAACTTGATGCATTAAAAAATTGATCATGACTGTGATTCTCTGATAAAATTCATAAAAATCTGATTTAAACAAAAAAAAATAGTAAAAATTTTTCCATCCATTTTGATCGGGCTGATTAAAAATAACCCAAAAACTACAGTAAAACTATGGATTACGAGTAACTTCGTTCATGAGTGTTTTACAAGACAAATTTTAACTGATTTTGCCTTGATAAAAAAACATTCTCACAATATGAGTAGTACATGTGCCAAAGCCTCCTACTTGAGAACTACTTAACCCTATGAAAAGTACAATAAGAAGAAAATGATAAATATTTATCATATTTTTATAATTTTGTGTAAATTATTTGATAAGTAAGGACTTACTGAAGTTCCTTGAGGTCACAAAATCTTTGTATTTATGTATTTTTATGTTTGTATCTATGTGTGTTTGTATTTGCATGTATGTTTGTGATTTGTTCATATAATATGTCATTTTAGTTCAAATTAAATACAAAAAAAATAAACTGTTTTTCGACCAATTAAGTTAGTGCATAACAAATTATACAACCTGGTAATTTCAAGTACCGTCAGTATTTAAAGGGTTGGGAGGCCCTAGTGTGTTTTTGGAACGCTTTTTATTATATATACAGTACTTAAATTGATATATTTTACCTGAGACTAGAAATACACTGACATTTGTTTCAGCACCCATGGTGAAACAAAAGATCTTTTGTCTCGTGCTCAGAATGGTGGCTTCTATTTTCTCATAAAATGCCAAATTATAAACAAATACCGCGGAACTTCAGTTAACAAGCATATTTCGTTCCGTGAATGCGTTCATAGTCCACACAAATCGCTTGTATATCGAAACATATTTTTTCATAAGAAATAATGGAGGCTCGGATGAGATTCATTTCAAAATCATTCATTCACATAAAAAAATGACTGATGAAAACGGCATTTAATCACTGATAAAACAGTAGTATAATAAATAATGCAGTACAATAAATATATATACAGGGTGCATAGGTAACAGGGCGTATGACATGTTACTGGTGAACCGTTAATTTTAGAGGCGTACTTCAAGTTGGAAAAATTATCCAAATAACATGTTATACTCAGATATTTCAAATACAAATACAACGCCACAACAGACAAAATGCCCAACAAGGTGGCTGAGAAAAAGATGCCCATAAAAATATGTATGTCATATATTTCGAAAATACAGCAACCCAATAAAAATGCAATTAACAAAAATTATAAACAATATATACACATGATAAAATATTATACAATGCCCATAAAGAATACTTATGGTTGTCATATTCTAAGTATGGATAGCTTCTCGATTTACCCCAACATGTTTACCGTATTTCTTTTTGAACGTGTCAATTGTGTTACAATTTACTACCTCCGGGGGTAAGCTATTCCATTTATTAACAACCCTATTAGAGAAAAATTCCCCCCCTGCGACACCATAACCTTGCATTGTCCCTTACCAATCGATACTGGTGTCCCCTTGTAAAAGCAGTCGATTGGCGGTGTACTAAAAGTTCATGGCCCATCCTATCCATCCCATTGAAAATTTTGAACACTTCGATCATATCTCCTCGACACCTGCGTTCATCCAATGTAAACATATTCAAAAAATGAAGTCTCTCTTCATAACTCAAGCCCTGTGTACCAATAAGGACACGCGTAGCTCTTCTCTGCACCCCTTCAACCAAGTCTATGTCCTTTCGTAGGTATGGTCTCCAAAACCTTACAGCATACTCCAGTCCAGGACGAACTAAGCCTCGAAAGAGCGGAAGAATGACTTTAGGAGAACGCGAAGAGACTTTTTTGAAAATGAGACCAAGCATTCTATTCGCTTTTTTGACCACCGCTGAACAATGTTCAGAAAACCTAAGAAGCTCGTCAATGAGAATTCCCAAATCGGTGACCCTAGTTGCATCCGGGATAGTGACACCATTCAACTCGTAAGAGAGCCATGGGTTGTTCGAACCAAAATGAGCGACCATGCACTTATCAACGCTAAACGTCATGCTCCATTCATTTGCCCATGCTGCAATTCTGTTTAGACTGGTCTGGAGCGACTCCCTATCGCTTTGATTCCCGATTACCCCCATTAGCTTCACATCATCTGCGAATTTGCTAGTAATCCCTGATCGAGTTTATCGATAAAAAGTGAAAAAAGTATGGAGCCAAGGACACTTCCTTGAGGAACTCCACTTGTGACGTCTGTCCAACCAGAGAATTCCCCGTTCACCATAACTCGTTGCGACCTATCTCTTAACCATGATTCTATCCAATTCAGCAAGTTACCCCCAATTCCAATCTCGTGTAAACGCTTCAAGAGTTTACCATGTTGGACCCGATCGAATGCCTTCTGGAAATCCAGGTAAACAACGTCGACATTTTTGCTCTTACCCAAAGCCTTAGTCACGTAACATAGAAGCAAAGGAGGTTAGTTACACATGACTTCCCCTTCCTGAACCCATGCTGATTATCCGACAATACATTATTCTCGTCTATCCACTTCACAAACTGCTTTTTGATGATAATTTCCAAAATTTTCGAGAGGGAGCTCGTCAAACTCACTGGACGATAATTGGACACAGCTTCTCTACTACCCTTGTTAAATATCGGAACAACGTTTCCAATCTCTTGGGACGATACCCTCAGCAACACTACTCCTGTATATCTGTGCGACTGGCCCCAACAATTAATTAGCACATTCTCTGAGGACCCTGGGATAGATATCATCTGGTCCAGGTGCTTTGCTTGCACATACATTTCTTAAAAGATTTAGAACCTCCACATCTTCTACTTGAATATCGTTGAGGGTTTTATTACCCCATGCAACACCTGTATATCGAATATCATTGTCTCCATTAAAAACCGACGCGAAAAAGTCATTGAAAGCACTACACATGTCTACATTGCTCTCTACCTAGAGCCTCCTATCGAGAGGGAGCCAACTGTCCCCTTACATCCATTATTGACGTATCGAAAAAATGATTTTGGGTCAGAGCCAATGTTATCTGCCACCCTAGATTCAACTTCCTATTTACTATCCCTTATCGCTTTCTTCAACAGTCTTCTTTTATCAGTAAACAATGATAGGTCGTCCACTTTTATACTCTCTGAATGCTCTTTTCTTTTCAAGATAAAGGTTCCGCACGCTATCTGTGAACCATAGAGGGCGCGATGTACAAACACGCTTTTTTCGAACAAAGGGTATGACGTCGTGCAAAACAAAGGACAGCTTCGTACTAAATTCTACCCATTGACTTACCACCCCTACTGATTCCAACCGGTCTTTGAAAACTTCCGCTAACCTTCCTCTCAAAACATCAAAGTTAGTTCTCCGAAAACAAGGAACCAGTCTTTTGTTATCAACCTTACCCGAGGAAAAGTTACAGTGAAATATGACTATACGATGATCACTAGAAGAAAACCCTTCCCCCACCGAAACATGTTCAACTAGATCCTCAGAAAGAACTAAATCCAAAATAGCATTACCCCTAGTGGCTTCTGATACATGCTGATACAAAAAATTTTTGAGCACCAACTTAAGAAAGTCTCTTTCATACTGATCTCTAGATGAAAGGTTCTCCCAATTAATACCTGGGTAATTGAAATCCCCTAATATGACAACCCTCTTATGCTTACACATGTAAGAAATTTCATCATGAAATTTGGCGATATAGTTTGGATTCCTATTAGGTGGATTGTAACAATCCCCAACAATAAGTTTATGATGGCTTTTGTTTTCAAGCTGTAGAAGATTTGTGAGTATGACCCTGACAATGTCATACTCCCCTGACATTGTCCCGGGGGTTGAATTTTCAGAAATCCTGTTTTAGTGGGTATCTACATTATAAAATATAATACTGACCAAATTTCATATTAATAGCTTCAACGGTTTCAGCCCGGACATGATTGGCTCATATAATCTTTAAACCACGTTATGACACCCCACCCCCCAGGTTTCGAATTTCAAAATTCCTCCTTAGTCTTTACATCATAAAATAAAACTACTGACCGAATTTTATGTTTATGATAGCTTTAGTGGTTTTGGCTCGGCGTGTTTTCTCCATGTAACCTTTATACCCCCTTAAGGGTCAAATTTCGAAAAACCCCTTCTTAGTGAGTCTTTACGTCATGAAATGAAACTATTGACCAAATTTCACATTTATAACTTTGGTGGTTTTGGCTCGGGGATGGTGAATCAGTCAGTCAGGACATGTCATTTTACACTGAAGAGCCAAAAAAACTGTGACGATAAGTGCCGCAACACGACGTGGCATGGACTCACTAGTGTCTGAAGTAGTGCTGGAGATAATTGACACTATGAATCCTGCAGGGCTGTCCATAAATCCGTAGGAGTAAGAGGGGGTGGAGATCTCTTCTGAACAGCACGTTGCAAGGCATCCCAGATATGTTCAATAATGTTCATGTCTGGGGATTTAGGTGGCCAGCGGAAGTGTCTAAAGTCAGAAGAGTGTTCCTGGAGCCACTTTGTAGTAATTCTGGACGTGTGGAGTGTCGCATTGTCCTGCTGAAATTGTCCAAGTCCGTCGGAATGCACAATGGACATAAAATGGGTGCAGGTGATCAGACAGGATGCTTACTTACCTGTCACCTGTCAGAGTCGTATCTAGACGTATCAGGGGGTCCCATATCACGCCAACTGCACACGCCCCATACCATCACAGTGCCTCCAGCTCGAAGCAATTGGAACCGATGCTCGTCAGACCAGGCAACGTGCTTCCAGTCCTCAACAGTCCAATATCGGTGTTGTCGGGCCCAGGCGAGGCGTAAAGCTTTGTGTCGTGCAGTCATCAAGGGTACACGAGTGGGCCTTCGGCTCCGAAAGCCCATATCGATGATGTTTCGTTGAATGGTTCGCACGCTGACACTTGTTGATGGCCAAGCATTGAAATCTGCAACAATTTGCGGAAGGGTTGCACGTCTGTCACGTTTAATGATTCTCGTCAGTCGTCGTTGGTCCCGTTCTAGCATGATCTTTTTCGTGGATTTAATTTTTTACCGGATTCCCGATATTCATGGTACACTCGTGAAATGGTAGTACGTGAAAATCCAAATTTCATCGCTACCTCGGAGATGCTATGTCCCATCTCTCGTGCGCCGACTATAACACCACGTTCAAACTCACTTAATTCTCGATAACCTGCCATTGTAGCAGCAGTAACCGATCTAACAACTATGCCAGACACTTGTTATGTTATATAGGCGTTGCCGACCGCAGCGCCGTACTCTGATTGATTCTATATCTCTTTATTTGCATACGCATGCCTGGACCAGATTTTTTGGCTCTTCAGTTTACATACAGGATGCATAAGTAACAGGGCGTTTTTCTGGTGAACCATTGATCCTAGAGGCATACTTTCTATTAGAAAATGTATCCAAATAATGTGTAGTGCTGATATATGTCATTCATGTTGAAAGGGGTAGTATAGTTATTAGAATAAAAAATTTTATTATAAAATAAAACTCTCTCTCTTTACACGGTCCCCGCGCGTATGCCCAAAAAACCCAATTAGAAAGTTGTTGCCCGGTCTCTCCTGGTGCCAACTAAAAAATTAAATTTTTCTAAGTGTAATAGTCGCTAAGATATTCGAAAAAACGTAGGAAAGTTTGGGAAAAGCAGTATTTTAATGCTCTTTTAGGCAGAGCAGCAGCTTTCTAATAGGGTTTTTGTACACGGCGGGGACTATAAAAAGTTAATGTTTTTTATTTTATTTTAATAACTGTACAACCTTTTGTAACATGAATGACATCTGAATACTACATGTTATTTGTATACTTTTGTAGATAGATAATACAATAAATCCCACAAAAAATAAACACACAATCAGCGTTCGAAATCATTGATGGTCCCAATAGCCCATTGCCCACTAGTGAACATTTTTGGTCTTTACGGGTGGCCAAAAACCCCAGCAGTTAACGTGTTTAAAAAGTCTTGTTTTATGTTGTCGTGGCCGTTTAAATGTCGAATTACAAATTTTTATTGCTGTGAAAAATATTCAGAAAATCGTGTCTGCGGTAATTGAAAAATTTATCATCGAAACTGATTTTTATATGCTTCATTATACGTATGTGCGGTATCAATCCCTTAGCATCCATTCGATGAATCAATATTTTTCCGACATTTGCATGGCATCCTAATCTTTTATGTTTTCATAAATCAAATAAATTGTTATTTTTTTAATTCAGGCCGAATTTTTCAAATGAATCTTGCGCCAAAAATGGAGTTCTGTATCATGGGCGGAGATACGGGGGGGGGGGGCGTGTGGGAGCACCAGCGTCAAAGGTGGAGTCCACTGATCTAATGTATATATGAATTGACATCATCGTTCCCCCCTCCCAGACTTCCAAGTCTATCTCCGCCTATGTTCTGTATTCATGCATTTCAGATCTTTTCTTTTATGAACCCCATCAGTTTTTCCGATTTTTGCGTACTCTGGCTTACCCAGCGGAGGAGGGGGTGGACCCTGAGTTCGATGATCGTGTTTTTTTGAAGTGATAAACGAATCCTCCCTTTCCCCGGGAAGATAAAAAAACGAATCCCCTCCCTAGAAAATCCTGTGTACCCTACTAAAAAATAACATCGCACTATAATATTTTGAGCTGTGAATGTATCCGCTGATTCTCAATCCATTTGCATCACCTAATTAATTTTTATCTTTTTTTGTCTGGGACAAATCCGTGGACGGTCCTCTCCTTCCCCCCCCCCTTCTTATTCCACAGGGTATATAAGCAATCCGTATATTCCACAGTCCTTGTTCATCTTGGAAGCTTTGACACCTGGAAAAAAGGTTTTTTTATAATGAATATGCTAAAAAAAACTCATGCATTTATGAAGATATTTCATTTTAATTATTTTTTAATTAATGTTGCTCTTCGAATTTTAGCAAACCATTCAATATATATTTTCATGGAAGCAAATTTCTTTTGCAGAATGGTTTTTGAAAATGTAATTAAAAAAAAGAAAGCCTCTCTTTTTAAACATCCACACTTGAATCAACAGTGGTGGGCTTTATATATAAGGTTTGACTGCAGTTCTAATTGTTTTTATGGCTTTCAGCACCCCTTGGTGGTCTATCACTCTTCTAAATGATAATATATTTAGTAAAATGAATTAATATTATCAAGAGCTTTTGTTTAACAGACCAATCATGATGTCTGCAGACCAGTAGGTTTTCGTATTCACTGGTCCCAGACTGATTTTTCAATTCTAATGATGCTACAATACAATAATGTTTAGAAATTGACTTACTCTAAACATGAGAGAGGAGGACTATTGTTTATACAGGAGGAGTTACAGTCTCTATAATTCCGGATGAGCAGGACAGAGACTGCCTGAGGGGAATTACTGAAAACTCTGATTATCCGGAGAATAATAGAAAATGGCTTTCTTAATAAAGGGGTATTTTCTCACTCCTCTTTTGCCCTTGACTCTTTTACAGTCGGGTTTTTTCGCTCAGAGTAGACTCGTCCAAGTTTTGACTACTCTTTTTTTACTATTTTTCTCCTCACCTTTCTCACTAGATATTTCATTTTCTTTTTCACCCGTCACAAATTCAAAACCATACCCATACTTACCATCTGGGACATCTTGGACTTTCAATAATTAATTCAAAGCTTTATTAATTACATGCTAAGACCCATAGACTCTGGACAGGGGCCCCCAATATTAATTTTTTTTTTGCTGTAAAGGAAGAGGTACCCACCACACCCTTCGGTATGGTGGGTACTCCAATTCACTATGCCACAGAGTGTAAATTTACAAAGTATCTACACATGTACAAATATTCCAAAAATAATATAAAACAATGGTTCACTCAAATAATCAAAAACGAAAGCTCAGCAGCGAGGATTACAAGCCCTGTCAAATATATACACGCCAACGAAAAACAAAAAATCTGTCCACCAGATTTATAAAATAATGTTTTAAATGTTACAAAAATAAGGGGGAGAAAAACAGAAATGGATAAAAACAACAACAAAAATCATATCCACACGACTGCTACTACTAATACATAACCATTACATGTACAAGATATAGCATGTACTAACGGACCCGAACAAGAAATTTTTATAACATTCCCATTACAATGATGTAAATGTGATAACCACAAGTGTCCTTCATTCTGCTATTCTAGCTAGGGTGCTAGGTGGGAGGACACGAATGGTTTCATAATAACCCCCCCCCCCATTACATGTAGTTTATATTTTATATATATTCATTTTTTTCTTTAATAAATATAAGCAGCCAGAGTGAGTCAACCAAAACAACAAGACCTAAGCTAATTCTTGGCTCTCTCTAGACAATCCCCCACTTAAACTAATCTCACATTGCTCACCAAAATAGGTTTACAGCAAGAGGACTGGGCCTGGCAGTTATATATATATATATATATGTATATTTCTCTTTCCTCTATTAAAGTTTTTCATGCACACGTGCGTACTCATATTGTTGCATTCATGTTGCTCATCGAATAAGGCGCTAAGCGAGATGGCAGGGGTGATCCCTAATTGTGTATATATTCCCCACACAATATTTCTATTTTGTATATTTTCATCAAATCCACTGGAGCAAGTGAACTCAACCCAATAAAACTGATGTTGGCTTCTAGCCCATAAGTTATCAAATCCATTTGCACACCAACAAGGTGTTAAGTGAGATTACTCGCTCTGATGGATATTTCATATTATACAATAAGATTCTTGTTTCTCTTTCTTTTTGTATCCTGTGTATATAATATGGCAAGTGTAAGATAACAGATGAGATGGCTGGGGGGGGGGGGGCTCAATTGCTTTTAAAACATACCTCCATCCTAATATGTGTACATTCATCTTAACTAAACCCCGAAACTTCTCCAACTCCTAATCCCAGGAGGTTTGTTGTATCCTATGTATATAATATGATAAGTGTAAGATAACAGAGATGTGTGTGTATGAGATGGCATGGGGCGGCCTCCAATTGCTTTTAAAATATACCTCCATCCTAATATATGTACATTCATCCATGTTAATGAAACCCAGAAACTTTTCTCCAACTTCTAACCCCATCTCGTCTGAAATCACCACAAAATTTGTTAATTGCAACAGTACCCAATTGTCCGGGGAAAATATGTTGTAAAAATTTTGTATGTTTTTTTTGACACAAAATAAAGTGTTCTGGACTCTGCCAGGAAGCTGGGCTGGAAGAGATCTCGGCAATGGGATAAGTCTAGTGGCAAAGTTCTGGCATTCATTCATTGCTACATCTACCCGAAAGGGAAAATAGTGATTCCGAAAGTGACTGGTTTAAATCAGATAATACTGACGAAAAAGAAAGATGTATATTTTTTAAATTGTATATTCCTCATAAGTTAATTTGTAGTATCAAATTTTAAGTCCCTAGTTTTCCCTGGATAGTGAAAATTTATAGTGGCGTAATAGTATATGTTATCCATAGTGTATGCGAACAACTAAATAAAGTGCAGAGGCGTATTTAACGGTGGGCACACCGGGCACGTGCCCAGGGTCCCAACTTCTGAAGGGCCCCGAAAAACCTAAACTTTACACTTTATTCTAATTCAAGGAGCCCAATATTTTCTTTTGTGCCCGGGGCTTCAACCAACTTTAATCCGCCATTGATAAAGTGAATGAAAAAGATGGTGATATACACATAAAACTGTGTACATCATCAAAATGAAGCAATGTGTAATGTTTATCTTTTTTCATGGTAAATCTTGTGCACAGTTGCCCTTTAATTTTTCATATTTATGGTTGGAAAGTCATTTTATGGACACTCTGTATGCTTAAGAAAATGCAAATTTCTTTGAAATTAACAAGTTAACCATGTGGGATAATGCTTGTTATTTTTTATTGTAAAAATTAAGTGTGATTAAATATATTGCACTAAAAAGAAGTAGTAGTCAAAATGATGGCCAGTGGCCCTTTTAGGTATAACGTATAGTCCAGCCTTTTTAGTGTTAACAATAAGTCTGTGGTTACAACAAATGGTGCTTATTTAATGAAAGTACATAAAGTAATATATATACAAGAGGTGTGTGTTTTTGATAAGTAGGGTAAATCCCTATGAGACAGTAGCACAATTGCTTTCAGATTATTACAAATATAAGTATATGACGTGAATGTCACTCTTCACTTGTTAATACAAGATATACAGAAGACTGGATGTTGTGAAGATATTTATTATTTGAGATGTTAATTTTTTTAAGGAAGGAAAAGCTCATCTCTGCCTCTACCGGGAGTTGAACTCGGGTCTCTCGATTGCCGAACGAGTGCTCTGACCACTAAGCTACAAAGGAGATAGAGATTTTCCTTCGCTAGAGCATATAAGGATTTTTTTTAAGAATTTTCCTTCTCCTTAAAATAAAAAAAATAAGAAAATTAACGTATATCTTCACAACATCCAGTCTTCTGTATATCTTGTATTAACAAGTGAAGAGTGACATTCATGTCATATATATAGCCATCTGGTGGCTCGTCGTCCATGAGATATTGGCTGATCGCTTCACCGTCCATTGCACGGTTCCGTTTGGCACACATATACGCTCTAGCGAAGGAAAATCTCGATCTCCTCTGTAGCTTAGTGGTCAGAGCACTCGTCCGGCAATCGAGGGACCCGGGTTCGACTCCCGGTAGAGGCAGAGATGAGTTTTTCCTTCCTTAAAAAAATTAGCATCTCAAATAATAAATATCTTCACAACATCCGTCTTCCGTATATCTTTTAAATATAAGTATCACTCGTCAAAACATGTCAAGTCTTTGAGCACAAAGAATTTTGTGGTTTATTTTTTGGCATTGTTTTAAGTTTGGATTGCAGCAGTTACTTGGAAAATGGATCATTATAAGTGCCTTTTTTGCAGTGAAAAAACACATTTTTATCTAAAAAAAGTTGAAAGCTGCCCAGATCATAGCTGAATTAAAATAAGTTCATAGGGACTCTGCACCATCATTAAAGACCTTTTACTTATGGATTAGTGAATTTAAACAGGCCACACATCCGCAGAAGAAGAAGCCACCACCCTAGAAATAATTGAAAAAGCATATGATATTGTCATGAAAGATGTCCCGGGACAGATCATGCTGATCCCTTGGGAATACGTGAAGATCACGTTATTATTTTAAAAAAAATATTACAGATTGAAATTGCTTGAGATAGTTGATGTTGTGGACATTTCAATAGAACTGATTCACAATATTCTCCATGAGAAATTTAAAATGAAAAAGCTTTTAGCAAGAAGGGTACTGCAATTACTGACAATTAATCAAAAGCAAATGCAAAAGACATTTGAAAAGAAAGTTTGTCTATATTAGCTCATAACCCTAAAGATATTTAGTGTTGAGGTTTGATCTGGGTGAAACGCAGATTAACAACTGTACATCCGAATCAGAAAACAGTCAAAGCAGTGGATGGAGCATGGTGAAACGGCACTGAACAAAGTAAAGGCTGTTTTGTCTGCTGGAAAGTAATGGCTCCTTTTTTTTTTTTTTTTTTTTTTTGGATTCTCAAGACATTGTCTATGTAGACTATTTATAAATATAAAATAGAATTTTAAATAAAAGAAGTAAACACAATTTTTTACTTTGCTTATCAACCTTTGTATATCTAATTAAAATTCATATATGTTTCAATCTTTTTATACATCTAGTATTTTAGTGTTTCAAGACTAAATATCTATATGCCAGAGGTAAAAAGCACTATATCCATTTTCATCAATATTAAGATAATGCTATTCATTTGCAGTACTTTCGTTAAACTATACACAGTATTCTATACCCAAGTCTTATTTTAATAAATAATAAAGATATTCACCTCTGGCATACAAAGATATATTCATTTTTTAGAAACACAAAAGTTGATGATTCTCTCGGTCAATTGAAATTTAATCAAACTTCAGTCAGATCAAAATAATTTAAATATTAAATAAATATTTGAAGAATTAGTACTTATAATATTAATTACATACACAGAAAACCTGATTTACATATTGTCGGCATTCAAGCAAAAGTCACTAAGTCCACAAACAAATTTTGAAAGACTACTGCAATTGATTGAAAATTCCATTTAATTATTGCATGATATAAACCAGTTATCTAAACATTAGTAAATTTACTGTAGGAGTAGTATAATCTTAAAAATAATTTTCAAAATTTTTCATAATGACTCAAAAGCTTAAATTGACAAAATCTCAAATCTGAACTATTTACATATTGTCGGCATTCAAGCAAAAGTCACTAAGTTTTCATTTCATAAACATAGATAGATACAACGAAATCTTGATGAATATAAAAAATCCATTGCCCCTAGTATTTCTGCAATTATTTTTAGATATTTTTTTTCACTTAGACTGATGTTGAATTATTTTTTAGGCATTGTTACAAGCACACGATGTTCTATCGCAAGAGGTATATGGTGAAAATGCTATACGAGTAACACCTCCTCCAACCACTCCTTATGCAAATGGTGGACAAAGTATGGAGACAGAACTAGGACCAGATATTGAAATGGTAACAAGAGTCCGTTTGGTTCAGTTCCAAAAGAACACAGATGAACCAATGGTGAGAATTCATTGATATAAATTTTTAGTATGTGAAATAATATTTTGAATGAGTTACATACACCATACTACGCTTGCTACAGAAAGAGCTTATAAATTTTTATTATCACGGTTTATAAATTAATTAAATAATGGTAAATGTAAGGTGTTAACTATTATTACAGATTTATTCCTGAAATTGACTTGTAACCTCTTCAGTGGTTTTAAATAAGAAATGAGCAGATACAGGTTCTTTTCAAATGATGAAGAGGGGGGTGATAATACCTTTGACCCAGCACTGTTTCCACCTATATTTTTTTTTATGAGGGTGGGTGATCTCTACCTTCACCCTCTCCACACACACACACCTCCCCACTCATCACTTGCCTATGTCCCTTGAGAGCTATGGATATACCCAGAGGTGTACATTTAGGAGGTATAGAGTCCCTTGCTCTTACACCAAGATCAAGTAAAAAATATATGAAGTCATGAACAATTATGAACGTTTCACTGCTTCGGATAATGCAACTGTGTTCATATTTTTAAACATTAACAACATTTAATATTCATTTGAACAGGCCAAGTGCTAAACACCACCATTACCTCTCTCTGGAGTGTATACATACCATCATCATAATAGAAGAAAACGTCCTCGTCCCCTCAAGCACCCCCTATGTATCTTTCCTTTTTTTTTATTTTTCTCCATACTCCCAACCAGAATTCACTCCCCTGCAGTCTTTTTCCCCCTGATCAGTTCTTCCTTGCACTTACATGACATCTCCCCTCTAGTTTGCAATTACTGGACCATCGTCCAGAATTCGTAAACTCATTACCCAAAAATAACTAAGGTTCATTCATCTTACTCTGAGCCATTATTGGAATGTAAAATACAAAAATACATAATATGCAAATAATTTAGAAAAACATTATATTTAGGTAATATAGAAGTTCATAATACAGTAAAACCTCTCTTTTACAGACATCGGTGGGACAAAAAAATTTGTCCGTAAAAGAGGGGTGACCATTCATTAATCAGGGGTTTGAAATGCATACTTTATTATACAAGGGGAAATTATTATTTGGCCGTAAAAGAGGGATATCCATTAAGAGGGGTTTTATTATATGCAGATAAATACAGAAAACAATCTTTTTTTTTTCTTTCTTTCTGTCCTCCCAACCAAACATTGATTGTTTCTCCCACGCTCTTCCATGACTATGAATCATGTGATGCAACATGTTTTTCATTGTTCCAAAGAAATGCTTAACATTTTGACTGTGGATAACCTGAATTAGAGAACTTGGTTCAGCACTCCAGTCTTAAATTCCGGTGTGAGACTTGCCAAAAAATTTGTTGCATTATTCATCACTTTAATTCTCGGTATCTCACTCATCATGTAAACTTAGATAAAAGCCTCACAAGTAAAGTAGCCTTCGCAGTTAAGTAGTATAGCTTCTGGCCACCTACTGTGTTGATCCATAATGCACAACACATAACTATGCCCTCTTACGACTTAGACTCAATGGGTCCTAACACACTTGCTTTAACCACCTGAAATGGTTACTCTGGCCTTCCTAAAGCTTTGATGGGGGTGCTATCTTCATTCTTCGACCCACCTGACAATCATGTCATGACTCTCACAGTTTTTTAACATCAGCTAACCCACCAAAATGACAAGGATATCTAGTTTTCCTATAACCCAGATAACCACATGTTAAAGTTTCATGAGCGAATTTGAGAATTTCCTTTTTTTGAGACTTCGGAATCATCAACTGACTATACAACTCTGGCCAGCAATGGACCCTGTGTGATATAATATATCAGTCTGCAAACAATATCCGTTCTTCCCCAGTCTGGCTTCTTGAAGTGCTTTCGTCTGGGATTCGCATCCTGCTTGTTCTTGCCTGAACTTCTGAGTGAGATAATGGGTTATTATTGCCTCCTTCTCCTCCTCCTTCTCGATGAACCTCAACACTTTCACTTTCCACTGGACACACAGGAACCGCTAGCACTGCATCAGCACCTTTCATCGTAACATCTGTTGATTTGGCTATTACCTTACCACCTTCCTGCTCCTCCAGCTCCCTTATTTCTTCCCTTACCCCATGGCCACTACCTAGTCTGAAGAAATAAGTCTCTTTTCAAGATACTTTATTTTCTGGTTCTTTAACAATCTATACACCTGAGTGTTTTTTATCAATCCCATTTTGTTCAGATTTTCAGTCACTGTTACGTGAATGTTTAGAAAGAGTCTTATTTCTCCCCTCCCCTCTCATCCACAAACTAAAGGGCAATGTTACTCGTTTCAATTCTACTTGTAGTTTAAAAGCAGGTCTTGACATAATTTTACCAACTGATTTGAGATACTTGTTAGGAACCAAGCATTGTCGTAACACTGAGTTTTTGGCCCATTGTCCGCAATCCCCTGAAACTTTACTGGACTGATTGCCATCTTAATCTTTGGTTAACCCATTCTCCTGTCTACTATCTCATCCATCAGTTCCATGGTACTCATCACTAGAGCACATGCTTTGTCCACCTCGTTATTGCTCTTGACTATAGATTTTGCAATTGTGTTTGTTTTTCGGCAAACCTTTTAAATATGACCACCTTGATTGAATTTGAAACACTTGAAAGCTCTACCCTGGACCGTTTTCATGGATTAACCTTCATTAACAATTGTTTCAGATTTTAGCATCAGAACTTCCTGGTCTACCCTTAATATAGTTTGAATACAGGGTTTTGACTGTTCATCACTCAACAACCAAGTTTGTTTCTTTCAGAGATATTAGACTTCACTTGACAAATTATCCTTAACCCTATCTATTGCCAACAGGTCCTTCAACATTTATAATGTATTGACTTTTGTCAATTGCAAATAAAGTTCCAATCTATTCACATACTGTGTATATGATTCATTGACCTTTTTATCACATCTTTCCAAGTTCTGCTTATGTTGTAAAGGAGTGATTTGGTTTTCCTTGAGCACACAGTCTTTAATTTTTGCGTAGTTATCAAACTCGTCTCCACTTAACATAGTACTCAATCTCTTTAGAGTGTACAACATAATCTTGCCTTGATAAGATTCAAGAACGTCATACAATCTGAACAGGGTTTCTACTTGGTGAAAGCAAAATGGTCATTCTTCAGACCTATCTGGTGGTTCCGGTAGGACTCCCTTGATAACCTTAAATAAATCCATAAAGTTATTGCCAGCTCTGTCCACACCATTCCCACATGCTGGAACCAACTTCTCCTCTCCCCTTTGAGCACCATTCTGATTTCCTAGTTTTAATTTCATTTCGTTTTCTTCCCTAATTCAACCAAAACTCTCATCCCTTTTTCCTCACTGTCCTACTTTTGCAACTCGTACTCCCATTTTTGCAACTCATGCTCTCATTTTTCCTTTCCTAGCCTTTCATCAAATATCACCTTCACCAAATCGCTCACTGCCTCTTCGTCAAATCTATCCGACCTCAATATCATTTCTTTAATATCATACACATTTTTATTTGGTGATACCTTCACTCCTATTTCTTCTGCCAAAATAAGTAAATCTTCCTTCCTTGCTCTACCAAAACATGCCATGATTTGTTTTTCCTCTTTCTATCTTCTTATAATTATGCAATAATAATGTAAATAATAAAAACAGTGAAAACTGTATGCAGATATCCATATAACATATATACATCATTATTCCCTCTGGGGTTTTGGAATGTTATAGTGTGGAAAGTATGAGAGCGGGGGAGGGGAGCCTTGCACAGAATACAGAAGCAATTCAAGTTTATTTGCAGACTCTACTGGTGTTTGATGTGTGAACCCTTGCTCACACAGCATACATCAATTCAATAACCTTGTTCTTGCTGTACTCTCCCCAACATGGCATGATCATCAATGGTATAGACAGCGTATAAGATCCTTCCACACAGCTCTTTTAAATTAAGTGACAAAGGGAGTGCAAACATAAGATCTTTGACATAGCCCCACAAGAAAGTTGCATGGTGTTAAGTCTGGTGAGCAGAAGAGAAAAAATCATCTTTGGAAGCTTGTTCAATCCAACGATGAGACAATTCAGCATTAAGGTAGCTTACTCACATACATGCCACAAAAAATGGGGGGGGGGGTGAAGCTCCATCTTGTTAAAAAATGAAGTCGCCATGATGTACCTATAATTGAATTGTAGCATATCCAGGTACACTAAATTGTAACAGTTCGCTCCGTTTAAAAAAAGGCTCATACACACATGGGCCTGACTGCAATTTAGCAAATTCTAACACCCAGAAAGCTTTTTGTTTGCCCATGAATGACATTTTAATTCACTGACTACTTTCAGTCGAATGCATATTGCAGTCTACCAGTGACTGTTGTAATAAAAAACTTGAATTATTTCTGTATTCAGTGCAAGGCTTCCCTCCACTGTACTCTTCATAGCTTCCCCCACTATAGCATTCCAAAACCCAGTTTACATATATATACACGCTGTATATATATGTAAGCATATGTAAAACTGATAATATTCATATATGACCAATGGACAGCAAATATCTCAGAGAACATAAGTCTAGTGATTCACTGAACCTGTGTATGAATGACCTTTACTACATACTGACCACTAGATATTGTTCTTTTCTTTAAGATTCAACGTAAAGTTATATCACCACATTGCTGGATGTTGAATCACTGATTACATCAGCACCAATTGCAGACCATCCACTATCCCATTGTTGAAAGCACACTCATTGCACATAACCATCGACAATGGCTGACCATCCACCATCATTTCCTGATGTTGAATCACTGATCACATCACCACAGATGATCGCAGACCATCCACCATACTGTTGGATGAAAACACTCATTGCACATCACCCGACCATTAACTCTAGTGCATCTTTCTCCCTGGAAATTGTAGTCATGACACCGGAAAATTGATACAAAAGATGGCTTTCTCAAGGAAAATTTATCCTAGATTGGTTCGAATCCTTTGCGGCTGCTACAATACGAACTCCTTATAAACAACTATGAATGTCTCACTGCTTTGAATAACACAACTTTTTTCATATTTTTAGATATTAACAACATTTAATATTTATTTGAACAGGCTAAGTGCAAAACAACACCATTTCACACACACACACACACACACCACAATTAAAAAAAAACCTTCTGCACTCATCCCCACAAACACCCCTATGTACCATTTTTTCTTCTTCTCCCCAACCAGAATTAACTCCCCTGCAGTCTTTTTCCCACAATCCATTCTTCCTTGCACTTACATGACAAAATATTTTTATTAAAAAATATATATATATTGAGAGGAAAAACCTTTTTATGTGCTATTTTTTTTTTTAAATTTATGTTAATTTAAAATATTTTTGAACGTTAGTAACTCAATTATTCTGATAGAGATTCTCTGTGTCCCTTCCTTTCCCAAAATAGGTTCTGTATATGCCCTTGGGTATACCCAGTACTTTTTCAAAAAATATGGCAGGGTTTCTATAAGTTAATAAGAGGATTAAAAAAAAGAACTGGTTAATGGGATATTTTTTCTTATCCTTTTTCTCTATACAGTGAAATTTTTTTTAATGATAATCAGCTGTATAAATAATATTCTATCTATGGTGATAAATCTTCAATAACGATACATTTTTCTAATACCTTGAGTATCATTATATGGAAGTTTCACTGTATTAGAAAAGTTGACTGAGTGGATACCTTTTTAGTTCATAAAATCACTTAAATGAATGCTTATTTTTTGTTTAAGATCTTCAGACTAAGAATAAGTATTTAAATTTAATCTTTAAACATAATGTAAATAATGCTCCCTGAGTCTACTGAATTTTTCTGCACCTTTTCCTGGTCTACTTGTTTGCACAACATGTGTATTAAGTGTGTTTTGTAATAAAGATTGTTAACACATTTTAACTAATTAATTTCATGGCATTTTGCATGACTGAATAAACTGCTCAAGTGGATAATGTTATTTTTGCCCCTATGTAATTCATCTAAAGAGGGTGACTATATAAGTTTGTGAGAACTCGGCCATGTCATTCAATAGCACAAGAGAATCAGAACATTTCATGGCTTTGAAACATTCATTCCTTTTACATTTCAATTGTCTTTGGCAATGACCATAACTTAGGATTTAATATGGAGGTAATCCTTTCATGAAAACATGGTGAATTCAATTTAAGACTTTTTTGATCAAAGGGTTATCTATTTAAATCATGAATTTTTCTTAAAACAAAGTAATATGCACATGCTGCAACTTCATCAATTTTAGCACTGTAAGAGCAAAATAAAAGATTTACAATATTTTAGATGCATAAATCTTCTGTATTTAACTTTCTTTTTTGTTTACTTTTGATATGAATTCTCTAATTTTTTGTTGTTTTTCGTATGATTACACAATCAGATTGAAGTTCTTATATTTTTAATACATGAATGCAACAATGGAACATAAATAATGCAGCAATAACATAAAATAACTTGACTGGCATAACACAAAGATTCATAAACTTACATTCATGATAACATTGGATATGAGAATAGAATTTTAAATACCTTGCAGCAACCTCACTCATTTTAAAGGTACAGAACAAGGGACGGGAAAATTACTTCCCAACATAGCAGCCAGTGAACAAAAACATTTGTGTACATCATAGGCGGAGACAGACTTGAAAGTCGGGGGGGGACAACGGTCATGATGATGTTAATCATATGTACACATATACATTAGATCAGTCGACTCCACCTTTGATGCTCGGGTGTATCTCCGCCGATGGTGTACATGACAAGAAGCATGAGAAAGGAGAGCCATCTACCTGTGAAGAAATACTATCCAAAAATGAAATTTTTCTACCTGATACTTGTGCATATCATTGATACAAATTGTTTAACCCTTTCCCACACGATATCTTTTAAAGTTGAAATTTCACAATGAAATTTTGTAAGCAATCTATTCAAATCTAGTGGAGTATGCAGGTATAATTTTGTAAAGATTGCACTTACCATTTAAATTTTGTGGGTGTGCCCAACCTTGAATTCTGGACCCAATTTTAGGCAAACTTTGATTGTAAAAAGTTACAGGCAAAATGCCCAATCAGGTGGCTGAGAAAAAGATGTCCATAACAAGTATGGATGCCATATATTACTAAAATACAGCAACCCAATCAAAAATGCAACCACAAAAATATATAAGCAATATATATACATGATAAAATATTACACAATGCCCATAAAATGTATTTATGGTTGTCTTATTCTAAGTGTGAATAGCTTCTCAATTTACCCCAACATGTTTATCGCATTTCTTTTTAAACGTGTCAATTGTGTTAGAATTTAGACCCGATCGAATGCCTTCTGGAAATCAAGGTAAACAACATCTACATTTTTGCCCTTACCCAAAGTCTTTTGTTATCAACCTTACCTGAAAAAAAAGTTAGTGAAAACTGATGACATGATGATCACTGGAAGAAAACTTGGGACGATACCCTCAGCAACACTACTCCTGTATATCTGTGCGACTGGCCCCAACAATTAATTAGCACATTCTCTGAGGACCCTGGGATAGATATCATCTGGTCCAGGTGCTTTGCTTGCACATACATTTCTTAAAAGATTTAGAACCTCCACATCTTCTACTTGAATATCGTTGAGGGTTTTATTACCCCATGCAACACCTGTATATCGAATATCATTGTCTCCATTAAAAACCGACGCGAAAAAGTCATTGAAAGCCCTACACATGTCTACATTGCTCTCTACCTAGAGCCTCCTATCGAGAGGGAGCCAACTGTCCCTTTACATCCATTATTGACGTATCGAAAAAATGATTTTGGGTCAGAGCCAATGTTATCTGCCACCCTAGATTCAACTTCCTTTTTACTATCCCTTATCGCTTTCTTCCAGAGTCTTCTTTTATGCTCTTTTCTTTTCAAGATGAAGGTTCCGCACGCTATCCGTGAACCATAGAGGGTGCGATGTACAAACACGCTTTTTTTGAACAAAGGGTATGACGTCGTGCAAAACAAAGGACAGCTTCATACTAAATTCTACCCATTGACTTACCACCCCTACTGATTCCAACCGGTCTTTGAAAACTTCCGCTAACCTTCCTCTCAAAACATCAAAGTTAGTTCTCTGAAAACAAGGAACCAGTCTTTTGTTATCAACCTTACCCAAGGAAAAGTTACAGTGAAATCTGACTATACGATGATCACTAGAAGAAAACTCTTCCCCCACCGAAACATGTTCAACTAGATCCTCAGAACTAGTAAGAACTAAATCCAAAATAGCATTACCCCTAGTGGCTTCTGATACATGCTGATACAAAAAATTTTTGAGCATCAACTTAAGAAAGTCTCTTTCATACTGATCTCTAGATGAAAGGTTCTCCCAATTAATACCTGGGTAATTGAAATCCCCTTATATGACAACCCTCTTATGCTTACACGTAAGAAATTTCATCATGAAATTTGGCGATATAGTTTGGATCCCTATTCGGTGGATTGTAACAATCCCCAACAATAAGTTTATGATGGCTTTTGTTTTCAAGCTCAACCCGTATAGTTTCAGCATCACTTCTCTGCACGTTACACTCTCTAGCCTACTAACATGATTTCATGTATATCAACACTCCACTCCTTTTCCTATCAGATCTATTTCTCAAAAAAGTACCGTATCTTGAGATGTGTAAGAAAGATTCATCCCCATGTTTTGCCCAAGATTCTGTAATGGGTATAAGATCCAGGCCCTCCACAGCTATCATAGTTTCTAAAAAACTTTCTTATTACACAAGCTCTTGGCATGCATTAGAACATATTTTAATTTGCCCGGTGATTTAGTGTCTATCGAGAAGCCATCCAAGTCAGAGGTGGGTAATTCAGTACTGTTGTGATTATCATTAAATAACCCGCATTCCCGACTACGTGGTCTGGGAGTAAAAAACCTGACCTAAGCCTATCGTAAACCTCCCAGACCCCCTCCTATTTAGATGGATCCCATCCCAACAAAGCTACCTATCAGTAAATACTGGAAGCTCAGAGAACGTGACCCTAAGTGAGGAGCAAATGTCCTTCAGGCATAAGTGAAGATAGACTTGGAAGTCTGGAGGGGGGGGGGGCAAGATGATGATGATGATGATGTCAATTCATATATACATTAGATTCCACCTTTGATCCACCTTCCACCCATGCCTTCAGGCCTAAATTGAATTGGTGGATCTTACTCCTATACCCCCTTACTACCCATTGGCAGCACTGGAATCACTGCCACATCTGAACCCCTTCCCCCCAGTGTATAATAGTAAATCCTGGTACTCTCTGACAGAGACTCACTAATATTCGCTCCTACCCACAGAATCGCCCGCAAGGGCAACTTTCAGCGATGAAAAACGTCTCGAACGTTGGTAATCTTCCCCTCAGGAAGACAACAATGCTCGAAACTCAAAAATCCCTACACACTCTGTTCCCTAGCTCCCTAACCATAGAATTGCCGATGATTAAACCCCTATCAGTATCCGCCTCTACCTCATCCATGACCACCCATTCACCCTCTAAACTGTCGTTGTTCGGGGAGATTGTTTCTTCATCAACAGGTGGCTCGACGATAAGTGGTTCCGTTATAACCGGGCCCTCTAGAACACTGAATTTTTCCCGTAACAATTCAACCTCGAGTTCCAACCTTACCTTATCCAAACACCCCTTACACTTGAAACTATCAGCTACTATCCCCCTAGATCAGGGAAACTTCTCGTCACAAGCTCTACACAATACACAACACTATTCGAGGTCGAGGCATACTAATACTATTGCTAAAACTAGATAATACTTAAAAAATAGGAAAATGAAAAACGTTAACAGGAAATTAAATTAACATGAAACACATTACAATGTTAAATATACATAAAAGATTGTATGCAAAAATTAAGTAAAATAAAATGCTCAACACTAAATCACGAAGGAAAAAATATGCATATAAAGAATATACAACACACCCAAACAAAAGGTTTTAACCTACAAAGTATAATTTATACTTATTAGAATTAGCTGACTGTCTCTATTCACTAACGCAAAAGCAATAGGGCAAAAGTATATACTGTTTGCTAACGTCCAAAAAACCCACGAATTTATATTGAAGAAGTGCGGAAAACACAAATTTAAAAATTGAGTGCAATAAAAAAAACCACTTATCTCGCAAATCCAATGATGTGCATAAGAGTAAATTAAACACATAATCTAGAAGAATAAAGAAAACACCACAGAATATGACCCAAAAATAAAAAACACGCTAAGTGAAACTCACGAGAACGAAGAATAACACAAAATGCCGCACAGACGAATAATCCTTTGGTAATCCCCCGGCAATGGTTCCGTATAAAACTGCTGCTGTTGGTTGGTGAACAGAGCGCAATAAAAGCCCACGGTGAAGACAAACTTATAGAGAATAAAGAGATTGGTGTACAGCTAACATAATAACATCGAATTTTTTTTTTCTAGATATCCTTTTTATATCCAAAAAAATAATAAATAAATAAAAAATCTTTGAAATTTGAATCCATTTCTTTGAAAAATAAGGGTTTTCAAGAAATAAACACAGGCCAAAAGTATGGATCAGCTTGTGTGGTGCTGTTATCTAGTATTGATAAAGAAGGTTAAAAGTCTAATATAGTCTATAAAAGTATATAAAGTCTATAAAAATATTGCTAACATAATAAATGAGGCATTCCACAATCATATCAAATCCTTAAAACTGTTCTTATACTCCCAATTCAA
This sequence comes from Pholcus phalangioides, assembly GCF_987345545.1. Lineage (NCBI taxonomy): Eukaryota > Metazoa > Arthropoda > Arachnida > Araneae > Pholcidae > Pholcus > Pholcus phalangioides. Next base: position 40,704,290 of record NW_028301610.1, read on the forward strand.
GGAACTTACTGACCAAAATAAGCTATATCAATCGCAAATTAGTGATCTACAGCAAAAACACCAAGAATTATCAGAAAACACCAGCCTGAAATCGGAAGTCAAAAAGTTACAAATAGAAATAGGCGAACTACAGCAATACTCCCGAAGAACCATGATCGAAATCCAGAGCCTCCCGGAAACAGAGAATGAAGACATGATCACCCTCAAAGAAAATTTGGTGAATCAAATACAGCCCGATCTTATAAATGCCATAACAGTGATTCACAGAATGTCCACAACCGAAAAAGATAAAATAAAGCAGATCATTATTCAGTTCGACAATAAATCTAACTGTGACAACTTCCTGAGATCTGCCAAATCTAAAAAGATGGTTGCATCCTCAATTTAAAGCAAGCTCGGGTCCTTACCAATATATGTCAACGAACATTTATGCCCATTACATGAAATACCTATTTTATCACTACAAAGAACAGACTAATTTCAAATACTGTTGCATTAGAGATGGTAAGATTTTTATGCACAAAACAGATGATTCCAGGGTGTTCAGAATCAATCATATAGATGATCTTGTAAATGTTAACTGAAACCTTATTTATGTGGTATTATGTTGATACCACATAAATAAAAGCTCGAAAATGAACACCCTGGAAGATCTAGAAAATATTTTATCCGTCAAATATGAAAATTACAAATTATCTAACTACGGTTTTAGTTTTACTGCATTGCATTTGAATATCAGAAGTGTAAGGGCTAATTTTGATTATTTTATGTCATTCATAAGCATCTGTCTTCAGAATATTAATGTCATAATTCTCTCAGAGAAGTATGGATTTGTTACAAAGAAACTGCACTCTACAATATACCAGACTTTGAATTGTATTCATGTTTCCGGAAATATAATAGATGTGGTGGCATATTGGTATACACAAACAAATCTCTGGTTTATGATAAGTTATCTTTCACAATGCTAACGGCAGAAACGATTGCTATATATCAGCCGTCAATCAAATTAACCATTTTATGTTTATATAGATTCCATTAATTTTTTGTGGCAGACTTTCTTGATGAACTCGATGCAAAACTAAGTACCATTAAATCAAAAAACATTATTCTGACGGGTGACATCAGTATAAACATACTTAATCCTGAACCTGATGATATAGTCAAATATATGAATATTGTGTCAAGACATGGTTTTTTCCCTTTAATAATGGATATAACTAGGCCTAGTTCACTAACTTGCATTGATCACATATACTTACGTGACTTGTCAGACATTATTAAATCCTATTCATCCATAATTGAATCAGATATCACAGATCACTATCCAACTATTTGTAAACTTCAATTTAATACTTCAAAAATATATGAATCAAATGGATTAAAACATCGAAGGAATAAAATCACTAGCTTCACTGATCTGTCATCCTTTCTCCAAAACTATGAATTCAAAATTGATCACTCTCACTCTGGACTAGCATTTGATAAATTTTTATCTAATCTCCATACTATACTGCAAAACCATTCTAAATACATCAACATCACATGCAGTAGAACCTATGGGAAGCCTGGGATTAATAATGAAATTTGTGAATTATGCAAAAACAAACAAAAATTATACTTTAAAACTAAAAAATTCCCCTATGACCTTTCAGCAAGTATAGAATATAAAAATATAACATTAAAGATAAAATCAAAAATTAAAACTGCAAAAAAAACTATTCAGAAAATTTTTTTAAATGCCAAAATAACACACAATGTTAAAAATTTGTCAACTCTATCATAGGAAATAAAAATAAAACAAATATCATCCCCGATACCCGTGACCCTCTTCCCAATGATTTTAATTCCCATTTCATCAATGTTGCTGCAAATACTCAACACTCTGAACATGACTACAAACAATATTTGACAAATAGCCATATAATTCTATATTTTTTCCCCAACCGATGTTAGAGATAAAAAAAATCATTAATAACTTTAATAATTCTGTGTCTACATCTGATTCAATCACTGCAAAGTTTTTTAAATATGTCCCAGGTGGTGTTCTTCAGACTTTTCCTGAACTTGCTAATAATGCTTAGAAAATGGGATCTTTCCAGACTCATTCAAAAATGCAATAACCCCTATCTATAAAACAGGCAATAATAATGATTTAAATAATTACACACCAGTGGTTTCAATAAAATTGAAATTGAAGCATACATAAAATTTTGACACAAGTGTTTCTTTGTATATTTTAATATAAAAAATTCCTTGTGTGTGCTGCTATATTTATTTTTGTGCTGCTATATTAATTTCACTTTATAAAATTGCGTGTATATTTTAGGGCATCACTCTGAAACTTGATGATAAAGGAAGGTGCATTGTAGCTCGTATTATGCATGGTGGAATGATTCACAGACAAGGTAATCTTGATAGACCTGTTTTTTTTTCTTATTTTGGTTAGTTACTGTTTGCTTTTAAATATTTACTGTTACTATGTAATTGAAAATTACCTTTACAATTGACTGATGAACTTGCCAGTAAATGAGGAAATAAACACATGAGATGAATTCTATTTGTTACCAGAAAATGTCAAATAATACTGTAGCATAAGCAAATGTTTTTGGACATTTTTAGTAGCATCCCAACTGTGTGTGTAGCAAAGATAGTATTTTGATTCCATCTATCTCATACAAGATGGTACCTTGCCTAATCATGGGAATGTTTTGTGCAAGTAATTAGTTGTAAATAAATGCAGGGACAGCTTCTGAAGAAGGCACATAGTTATAGTCAAATGTTCCCCACTGCCTGCCTAATTCCATGTTACTTTTGGTTGTGAAGATACCTATACAGGCTGATATAAATATAATTAAAAGTCATACAATATTACGAAGTCACCAACGAATAAGGCAAATACACAAAAAATACAAAACCTAATGCATTTCAACATTCAATAGGTGTCGTCTTCAGAGGAAAAAAATATATTTCACCATCAATCATGTTGACTGAGGATCCCACTTGGGTTAGATACCAAATCTTGACTTTCAGTTGCTCAGCCAAAAAAAGTATGTCTGTTCACTTCAAACGTCGCGGTCAGAATGAAGCTGAGAGCCTGCGTGTAAGATTAATGCAGCATCCTGATTGGATGCTTGTGAAATAGAGCTACCCGATTGGTTGATTAGAATTTTCTTAATTTCCACTTGAAATGAATTTAAGCCATGGCATTGCCATTGGTGGTGCTAATTTATTGATGTTTACTAATATATTTTTGAAGGCTCAGATATATGTGCTTTTGTAGAAATCTAAATCAGCTATGGACTTTACTTTGTGAAGAACTCTCGCTTCCTGCAATTTTAATCTATGGCCCTCTTGCCAACAGTGAGCGGTCGATTTTTCACATTCCTGATTCTTAACACATCGAGCGTGCTCATTTGATCTTGTTTTTATGGGTGGTCTTGTCTGTCCTATAAAACCAAGAGGGCAATCACCACACGGAATGTAATAAATGCCCAATTGTTTATTCTGTGGTATAGCATCTTTGGGGGACTTGAAACGTAAGTTTTTAGTAGGCACATTTATGGTTGTTAGGTTAAACTTTTTGAGAATCGGTTTGATCTTGAGCGAAACTATTGGATTGTAAAGTACAACTACTGTCTTTGCGTGGCCTCTCTGTGATATTTTCTAAAGTGGTTCCTCTCGTTGGTTTCATGAATTTTCTACTCATTTCGTCAATGATTTTATTGTTGAACCCCCGATGTTTTGCAATTGCTCTGATGGTTTCAAGTTCATGGTCTAATGCAGTGTTTTCCAAGGTGGGTGATGGAATGGTCCAGGGGGGGGGTGATGTGGAATGAAAAGTTTTGGAAACTGGTCTAATGTGTTGCGATCTGAACTGATGTTAAATGCTCATGCTATATAAGTATGAAATGCAGAGAGTGTCTGTTGCATGGGATGACAAGATATAAAATGAGGTGGTAGTGAGACTGAGAAAGGCTTACGATAGACAGAAGTTTGGAAATGTGATTTCTGTTTAGTTACTAATAATTTATTTTTTTTAAATAATGCTACTTAAAAATCAAGCCTTTTAAAAGTCATCTGCATCATTTTTTGATAAACTTCAACATTTTTTACATGGTTGGTAACGATGGTAGAAGAAACAAAAAAGTCAAAATCTGTGTTTCATTTCAGCATTTGCTCGATAATTTGAATTGGAACAATCTTGATTTTATTAAATATATAAACACCATTTGTATATATTCTGCAGGTTGCGTTTTAGCACTGGTGGGGGAGGGGGAAGTAAACCATGATCCCAACCATGTTTGCAGTGTTCTGTGCTCAAGAAATAAAAAAAGTTCATTTCTCAAAGTTCATTCGAATATCAAGACCTGATCTGTTCATCAAAAATGTGTTAAAAGTGCTTTGAATAAATGCATAATGCCATACTCATGTTGTTCCACTTGCTGAATTATTTCACACTTTTCTGTGTAACTGGTATATCAATATGCTGATTGTCTTATAACCAAAATGCATTTTTCTTTTTTGTTTTCAATTTCATAACATCTATAATTAATTATTTTAAACTATTTTCAGCAACTCTGCATGTAGGTGATGAGATTAAAGAAATTAATAACGTTAGTGTTGCAAACCAAACAGTTGATGCTTTGCAGAGAATGTTGGTAAGTATTCTTAAAATAAAATTTAAATTAATGATTGAATTGCAGAAAAAATTATTTTTTTGCATCTTTATCTTCATGCAAAAGTGATCTCAATAATTTTAAAGAAGCACAATTTGTTCATGGCTTTTCTTCAACTTTTTTTTTCCCCGCATATGCTTCTCAGGTAACAAATGTACAGAAAATTTTCTTTTTAATGTGTGGAACATACTGTGAGATAGCAGAGCCCACAGAATATTTTGTACATAAAACAGGTGTTTGTACTTTAATTTTCTACACTTTAACTACTTCCATCACTATAAGTGATCAAAACCCCTCGAGCCAGCAGATTTAAATTTAATCACTGGTATTCCCAGATGTTTAGTACAAAAATTATAACTTTTAAACTAATTGAATTAATTTGAAATTTTTATGTTTGTAAAATAAGGCATTGTCTATAATATTATATAACAACATTTGTATTACTTAGAAATTTATATCATATTTTCTTTGGTAAAATTGGTTTTTTTTTCTCACTTCTACAGCTGCCAAAAATTTGATTTATAACACAGCCTCCTGGCTGTAACAAAGAAGTACTAACTCAATTATACAGGGCATTTTGGCTCAAAGTGGCTCAAACACTCACCTTACAATAATTATACTGGGCATTTTAGCTCAAATAGACTAAAACATGCTCTTTACAATAATATCTCAGCTCCCCACATGTTAAGTAACACACATTCATCACTCACAATAAAATATGATAAATGAAAATAATATAAAATAGTTATGATTGTAAAAAGCCACATTATTCCTCATTAGAATGTTACCAAATATGCAGAGATCATGAAATAATATCATGAATTAAAAAATTAAAATATGCAGTTGGCTGCCGTTGAGAGGTTAAACTATTTCCAACCACTGTGTTGCCTATAGACAACTTTAAATAGGACACTCTTTGCATGGGAAGAAGCAAAAAATGTCTGAATATGTGACATCAGGAGTATGTATAAGTCAGTTCTTCCATGATTTTCACATTCAGAAAATCAATACACTGGTATAAAAGACTTTTCTTTCACCTGTGAGGAGCTGAATTTCTGACAAATCACTCAATCAAGGGCTTAAGGGTACATCACAGGAATTGGTAAAAAGATGAAACAAAAATTTATCTTGTTATTTATTTTGTGCTGTAGTGGTGGGTTGGTAAGATACAGAGTTATAGATGGGAAGAGTTCAGGGTACATGGGTTCAAACCCACCCACCTCCAGATAATTACATTTTTAGCCGCTGTGGTGGTCGAGCGGTTATAGTGACGGACTCGCGATGCGAGGATCCGGGTTCGAACCCCACAGTGGTGGTCGGCTGAAGTTGGTTTTCTGTGGTTCCCAACTTCAAGGCGCAAATGCGAGCCGATCTCCCTGTTAAAAAGTCTCGCCACAGAGAGCAACAGTCCTACAACGATAAATCATTCAATCATAACACTTCACTCATAGTTAGAAAAAAAACTGGTGGCAGATGGCAGCACTACACATAACAAACATTACACAGAAACAAACTTTACGTCAGGTTGCACTACACGTACACGCACATTCCCGCATGTACCGATTCGTTGGGGGGTTCCGTGGGGGGGGTGCATTTGGGGTGTAACAGTAGTAGGTAGGGCCTCCAAAAAATGGCTCGGGGATCCATGATGTTCTTAAGTCAGCCATCTCGTTGGGCAATTTGCCTGTTGTGGCGTTGTATTTGTATTTGTATTTGAATGAGTTGCTGAATTATATTCCCAATACTGATATTTGCTTGATCTTTTCACTACAATCACTGTGAACATTTTTTAAGATACCAGTGTTTTTCAAATAATTTCTGCAGCAATAAAAATTGGATAACAAGTTGCTTTGCTGCAAATGAGGCAACTAAACCTCACATGCACCTCATCCATATTCCTCTGTGGAACTTCTAATGAATTGGTACATGTTTAAGTGTATGTGTAGTGAACCTAACATGAATATAGTTTTCGTGTAATGCTTGTATGTGTAGTGCTGCCCGCTGCAAATGGCTTGAATTTGTGAGGCAATATCAAAATTAGACTACGTATATTACTTATGGAAGAGTAGATAAAATTTGCCTAATTAATACTCTGAAATCACTAGCTGTACCTATGTTAGAGACTTGTCTCTTACGTAGGTACAGCTTCATACAACCTTGTTAAATTCCTTGTTACGATTCTCTCTTCACTCACTAAATTAAAAACTAACACAAATTTGTCAAGCTTTGCTTAAATCATACATACACCCAAACAGTAACATAGTGTCTTTTGATGTCTTAATGTTCACTAACATTCCCATAACTGGTCATATTAGATGTCTAGCAAGACAACTTAAACCACAATTTTTTATAGCCTGAAGTAAAGAATGTATGCAATCTTACATTTAGTTGTGTTTCACAAGCAGCTTTCAATTTCAATGATATTTTATACCCAGACAGACGGTCTAGCAATGGGAAATCCCCCCTCCCTGATTTTTTTTATGTATATATGGATGAGTTTAAGGGTAAGTTATTGAACGTTCTGCCCTTATCCACATATCTCCAATAAAGTGAAACCTTTGTGCTTTGGGGCAGTTCTAAAAATGAGTTGAAACAATTGCTACTCATCATGAATGATATAAACTCTCATGTTCAGTTCACCGTTGAATTTGAAGCAAATAATGAACAATCTTTCTTATACATATGAGTAATTGAACAGAAATCACATTTTCAAACCTCTGTCTATTGTAAGCCTTTCTCGGTTTCACTTCCACTTCATTTTAGATGTTGTCGTTTCGCACTTATATAGTGAGTGCATTTAACATCTTTTCAGATTGGAAAATATTAGACCCCAGACTTGAAACCATTAGAGCAATTGCTAAAGACGGGATTCAACACCAAGGTTGTTGATGAAACGAGTAGAAAATTCATGAAACCAGGATGAAGAACCACCTTAGAAAATATTACAGAGAGGCCACTCAATTAAAATGTAGTATACCTTATATATGATCCGATAGTCTCATTCAAGATCAAACCGATTCTCGAAAAGTTTAACCTAACAACCATAGATGTGCCTACCAAAAACTTGTTTCAAACCCCAAAAAGCTGCTATAAACAATGAGCATTTATTACATTCCATGTGGTGATTGCTTTTTTGGTTACATAGGACAGACAAGGAGTCCTATAAAAACAAGATTAAAGAAGCATTCCACAAAGACACATATATTTGGGCCTTCAAAAATACATTAGTAAATGAAAAATCTCAACACCATTGATTGCAGTGTAATGGCTTAAGTTCAATTAAAATGTAGTATACCTTATATATGATCCGATAGTCTCATTCAAGATCAAACCGATTCTCGAAAAGTTTAACCTAACAACCATAAATGTGCCTACCAAAAACTTGTTTCAAACCCCAAAAAGCTGCTATAAACAATGAGCATTTATTACATTCCATGTGGTGATTGCTTTTTTGGTTACATAGGACAGACAAGGAGTCCTATAAAAACAAGATTAAAGAAGCATTCCACAAAGACACATATATTTGGGCCTTCAAAAATACATTAGTAAATGAAAAATCTCAACACCATCGATTGCAGTGTAATGGCTTAAGTTCGTTACGAGTAATAATTGTGCAAAAATTAGAATAGACCAATCAGATAGCTCCATTTCACAAGCAGCCAATCAGGGTGTTGCAGAAGATTTACACACAGGTGCTCAGCTTTATTCTGGTCATGACGTTTGACTTGGACATATATTTTCTTTCTGATGAGCAACCAAGAGTTAAGCTTTTGATAATCAATCCAAATGGGATCCTCGGTCAGTGTGATATTTTTTATTCTCTGAAGACAACACCCATAGCATGCATGTTGAAATGCATTACGAGTTTTGTATTTTCCTTATGCGTTGGTGATTTCTGAGTTATACTACTTATTCATTAGCAAAGGGCTACCTTCCCAGATGAATCACATCCTATGTTGTGTGTAATGGATAGCTGCTGTCTTATGCAGGAACGAATCTCAACAGCAAGACTTCAATCATTGCTGGAAGAACACTAGCTAGTGATAGTAGAACACTAGCTAGTGATAGTAGAACACTAGTGATATTAGATCACTAGCTGGAACACTAGTTAGTAATGTATATTTCTAATAATATTGTCTGAGAAATTTTATTGTGGCATTGTATAGACTCCTCTCTAGAAGTCATTCAACTATTATGGTTATGAATTCACCCTTGCAGATCATGTACAATTGTACATCAATTAAATGTTTGTCTTTTCTAGGGCATACAAAGTCTTCATGTTTCACAGAAGCTGTCAGAAATGACTTCCTAATTGATAATAAAAGTTATAAATTATGAAACAACTAAGATTTTATTTTATATAAATTTCATGGTTCTCTCCTAGCTTTGAAAACAACAAAAGTTGCACTAATTTTTATACTTTACCCTCTTTAATGTTGTCATTTTTAATATAAACTGGAATTGAAAGGAATTAAATTTTATATAACATTTGATGCAAATTACTGTATTTTAATTACTGTACAGTAATTTACTCAAATTACTGTAAATTACTGTAAGTGTTAGGGGTTTTATAATAAGCTTTTCTACAAATTTCAATTACCTTACAAAAATGTTCAAATTTCTTAGAGAGAAGCAAGAGGAAGTGTAACATTCAAGATTGTGCCAAGTTACAGAACAGGTCCCCCAGCATGTGAGGTATTAATTTTGAGCAGTTTTATATGATAAAGTGCATTATTTCATTATTAAAAAAACTGGTACATTATTATATTTATCCATATCACAGATACATTTTTATAAAGTCCTCAATAATATGAGTTATGTATATTTTTAACTGTCCAATCAAATTTAAACCTCTAATTGTATTTTACTAAATGTTTATGAGTAAGTGTTGACCCTTTGTTAGATCATTAGAGCATGGTTTAAGGATGGATGGTTCGATCATTACAGCACTGTTCAAAGTGCATAATATTAGGTTTTGAATTTTTTTTAAGCCTAGCTGTTAGAAAAATTTGGCTGAAGGTTGATATTGTAACAGTAAAACTTTATTTTAAGACATTCATATTTTATTTATAGAAGTCTGGATAGCTCATGAAAACTACATATAGTGAAACCTCTCCATTTTAAACCTTCTCACTAGTTCAAACCAGGGCTGGATGTTTGACATAGCAAGTGTCAAAAACTGGTTTAATCTGTCAAAAACTGATAACAAAACAATTATTTTTATGTAGATTAAAATGTTTTATATTCTGAATTATATAATTACTGAGAAAAATATCTATTTTGATATTTTAAATTTTCTGATCCGCCAAAAATTTTATTCCATATAAAAATTCTCTCTCAGCATCTGTTAATACATAAACTCATTTATTTTTACCTAAATATTTTTTAGCTCAGGTTGCTTAGCTCAAGAATTTTAAAGAGTATTTTCAATCAAAGCCGAGCTGGCTGGACTTGATACCCAAAGCATTGTTTTGCACGTTTAAATATAGCTTCAATTGGAAAAACATTGGATATGTTGGGAAATATGATATTGTAATCAAACTTATTCTTACTTTTGTACTAAGAATAAGTTACAGGAGTTTCTTAAGAATTATACATAAGCCAGCACTGCCAAATTTAAGGATACTTTAATCCTACAATTTAGTATTTTGTGATTGTTAGCAGGGGCGGCTTGTGAAGGAGGCATGTAGGCACACCCCCCTGAAAATTACAAGTCATTAATGTAATTCTTCAAATGGATCTGATACCAACTTGATACCATTGGATTTTTTTTTGAAATGAATTTGATAAATTAGAAAAGAAATATTTTGGGGGAAGCATTGATTTAAAAAAAAAAGTCCCATAAAAAATACGGGTCATGAGAGAGCTCTGTATTCTTCTTTCCTCTTTTGGCACTTTCGGTCATTTGCCACACGAGATACCTTTTAGTAGTTAGTAGTAGAAATACTAGAAAAGAGAAGGTTAGCACAGGTTATAACACTCGGTGTGGCTTCACTATAAACATGCCGGTTACTCATGCTGCCATCTACCTTCTATCTTTTAAATCTACTGTACCTTTAAATAATTTTGTGGGAAATGAAATAATCTAGTTAATCTACCACAAAAGCAATGCAATTCTAAATTTATGGTGTTTTTTTTTGTGGAGGTCCATTTTTCAGGTCCAGAATTTTGTAAAGGCGGTCCGTTTTTTTCTATCCGGAATTTTATGATGGGTCCGGCAAACGGGCCCAAATTTTAGCTGGACAGACCCCTGATATTTGAAGAATAATATAAATTTCCACAATTTGCAAAAAACCATTGCAAATGGCAACTGCTAAACTTAAATGATGATTTTCAACATTGTTAAGATATTAAGCTCACTGTGCAAACTATTTATGTAAATGTTGCGTTGATAGAACATTATTATTTTTGTACTGCATAGATATACAGATAAGGTGAAAAATAATTTGATGAACAAAAATAAAAGTTTTCAATGCAGTGCAATGCTTTACTAATTGTAAATACATAACTTGACTACATATCTTCACTGTAAGCTGGCAGTATATTTTTTGGAAATCTGTGCCCCCACAAAAATATCTGACCATGAGCCGCCACTGATTGTTAGATATATATTCTAACAATAAGGGTATTGTTCTAAGTATCAGTGATTATCTAGATAATTTAATAATAATAGAAATCAACATTACATATATGGAGTAAAAGAACTTTTTAAATACCTGTTATAAAAAGGGTGCAGCAAATGTTTATATCCATTTACATATGTAAGCAGTTGAAGAAATTTTGGAAGGTCAAGAATCATCTTGAAGAATATCAAAAATCATTCCATAATTTTTCTTTAACTTTTATACTATTCTTTATTCAAATTGTATATTTTACAAGGAAAAAAAATTATATTGTCCAAAATAATTCGGTAGAGTGTGAAAACTATTTTACAATCATAATAAGTATTTATTCTTTGTATACTACAGTAACTTTAAACATTACATGCAATTAATGTGTGTATTTCAAATGGGAATTTTAAAAATTGAAAAGCAATATTTGAGGTTTTTGATGTGACAGTTTAAACCATCTGCCAACCCTGATTCAAACATCTCTATTGTATATATTTTTCTTTTAATACGTTCTTTCCAGTGCAGTAGTTATTTTCCCTAAGCATTAATTTGATTTGTTGTTAGAATATTTTCATTATTTTCATACGTATTCTTAGTGTTCAATCACTAAAATTTTTTTGCACCAAACCTCATCATGAAGTCCAATTAATATTGCTCTTCATTGAGATAACCATCATGCAATAAAAGCTGTATATGTGAAACGTCCATCAAGTAACATAATGAATTATGAAAATAAAGACAATAGAGAGCAATATTCAGACAATAGAAATTTTGATGCCACCATTTCTTCACCATTGGAATTTTTTTTTGCAATGTAACAAATCCCTGCATCTGTACAATATAAGCTATGATTTTTTGCAAAAACAAATCTACTGAATGCTAAAAGTTGATACGATTAAATAATCGACGTTTGGGTTTACCCAAAATTTAAAACAAACACAGCTATACGCGTTTCAGAACTATATGAAGTTCCTTCATCAGTAGCAGAAACAAAGAAAAAAAGAAAATATTGAAAAAACTCCTTACAGCGGGAGTTACTCGCTGTTGTAGACAAGAGTCAAATTCAAAATTGATTTGAATTTGTCGATTATTCAATCATATTATCAAACCCAAAAGCTAAGGTAATCCATTTCTATGCTAAAAGTTGAGCTTCACCATTGATATCAGTACATGGTGGACGAGAAGTCCTGGAAAATTAACCAACTGACATGAAAAGGTGTTGTTTTCACTAAAATACTTAGTATGGCATAGATTTTTTTTTGTCTTTTTTTTTGATTCACTGCAAGTGGCACTTCATGTCCCACAATTGGTGACGTTTCTGCGATTTTAGCATGAGTTGGCGACTTTGCTTACTTTTGGCATCATTTTTAGCGATAATTGGCAATGTCCCGTATTTTCCCCAGCAAATATGGTGAGCCTACTTATGTGACAATCAAATTCATGCCAGACAGTTAAACATTTAAATTGAGACACTTAAAGTGCTGGACATGGTCCACTTGGTGAAATGGCTTTAAGGAGAACACCTGGTTGTGTATAATAATTTGTTCTTTCAGTGAATATTTATTCACTACACTGCTGGACTGTCTATTGTGGTCTTTATTTAAATGAAAAGAAGTAGAGAGATAGATTTGGTTTTCTGTTTTATTTTTCATGTTTTTTGCTTTAATTTTGCTGAATCTGTTTATGAAAATCAGATTTTTTTGATTGAGGTAACTTGCTTATTCTTTTTTTTAACGTAGATTTTTGTTAGGGCTCAATTCAGTTATGATCCTAAAGATGATGATTTGATCCCTTGTCCTCAAGCTGGCATCAAATTTAGAACTGGTGATGTTCTTCAAGTGATCAGTAAAGATGATCATAATTGGTGGCAGGCTAGGAAATATGGCTCTGATACAACAGCTGGACTTATTCCTTCTCCAGAATTGCAAGAGTGGCGAATTGCAAGTCTTGCAATGGAAAGATCACGAAATGATCAAGGTGAGCTGATACAATGTAGAGAAAAGCTAAAAAATATTTTTTGCTGCAAAAACTATGATGCTTTTCCAAGTCAGTCTGTTGAGCAAAGGGTATTCAAAAGCGGCATCTTCAGCAATTGGGGATTTCTCATCGAGCGAAAACGGGGTAATACATTTGTTTGTGGGGTTGTTTTATAGAGCAACAGCAAAAAACTTTGGTGTCCTGTGGTGGTGAAAATTTTCTAATTATCCTTTTCAACTCAACACAAATCATTTTCATGCCTCACTGCCAATATGATAAAGCCAGCTGATTTTTTGTAATGATTCAACTACTGTTTATTAGTGCATTATTATTATTATTTTTATAAAATGTTTTCTTTCCATACTATCAGACTTTTAATCCTGCATTATATGAGGATTGGGAGGGGTTAAGGAAGTGGTAAGAAAATTTGCAATGGGTGTCTTAGATAATAGTAACTGTCATATGTTTTTTTAAGTGATTGTTATTTTATAATGCTAAAGCAGTTCTGTAAAAAAAAAGTTCAGAGCCCTTTTCCCAAAAGGTTCCTTTTGAGAGAAAAAAATTTTCATCATAGGTGCCGTAGGAGCTCTGATATGAAGAAAACATGAGGTATCTAGGGTTACTAAGATGTCTATATATACAACCGATAAGGGTGTATGCCAGGGTTTAAGCTAGATAAAAAATTCCTTTCGCAAAAAAGCAAAAATGAGGACAAAAGCTTTAGCAAAATGCTACAATGCTAATGTAATAGTTAATGGTTGGATGTCTACTCATTCCGTACCTCCTGTACGCATTTTTGCGAAAGTGGCTATCACTTCTTTCGCGTTCTAAGATTTTCTTTTGCATTTTGCGAAAAAAGTGACCATAGCTTAAACCCTGGTGTATGCAGGGAGGAATTGCATTGAATATTCGTGAATTACTGTGAAACTCGGCAACCTTGCAAAATTACTGAGAAAATAGGGCTCACATGGCCTGAACCCCTAGGTTCCAGTACTTAAGAAGAATGCTCGAGTGGCATGGTGGTAAGATGCTTGTCTACCATCGTGAACGTTGTTGTCAGGGTCCCGGGTTCAAACCCAAGGAAGGATATAGATAAGATATTTTCCCAAACGTACTCAAGGTGACCACCGATAGACAGCACCTTCACTTCCAACCCATCTCACTAATGGCAGTAAATTGCAATATAGCGATATGGCCAGAGTTGGTGTTTGGTGAAGTAGTACTTAAGAAGTGCTGTATTTAAATAGGTTTTCAATTTAAATTAAAAAAAGTTTTTAAATGATTTTTATTTGACTATGATTATAATGTGTGTGGGTGCCCCTTCTCCCCGGTAAAGCTACACATTCATCACTTCTGAAAGGCCAATGTTGGCATGCCTGCATATTATACTTTGATCGGCTAAATAATTCTTACTTTTTATCTATGCGTATAAAATAACATGACCTGACTAATTCACTGACTGACTAATTCATCATCGCTGAGCTGAAATCGCTAAAACTATAAACATGAAATTTGGTCAGTAGTTTTATTTTATAATATAGACATACACTAAGAAGGGGTTTTAAGGGGGGAGTTTTCAGATTACCAATTCCAGGGGAGTGAAGTCATTTTATCCTGAATGTTACATAGACGATGTATAGATATAGTACACGCGGAAACTGAAGAGCATCTGTGAATGAATATTTGATAAATTTATAGTTTTCTGCTGAGTGTGAAAGTTGTATGAAACGTCAGTTTCTTGTAAGCATGCATAAATCAAAGACAGACAAGAATAATATGCTCACAGTAGGGACTTGTAATCAAGACCTGATTATGTATTTACCTTCAAAGGCTGAATATTTATGTGCTATTTATGAGATTGTTTTATTGAAAAAGTGTAGATTTATTTTGATCAATTAGTTTTGAAAAGAAGTTTCAAATTCTAGTGTTATGCATAGCAACATAGATCAGATGCAACAGGGCTGCTCTTCCCAGACGGGAGGCCCCGTTCATGATATGAATAGTTTTCTCTATAATTTCTTATCTTATACAGCAAAACTTCCCATAATTATCATTCCCCATTTCCAGACATTTTTTAGGCCCGTTGAATAGAGCTTTAATGCATAGTATTTCACTCTGTAATGGCACAAAAGTTTTCAGTGCCACGGTAGGAGGGGAGGGGGAGCTCAATGGCTAGAAGTATTCAAGCTAAAACAAGTTACATCAGCTCATGTGATTAAATGTTTTTGAACGCTGTTCGCTTCATATGAAATTTGTTGCATAATTGTGTCTGACAATGGACCACAATTCACATCATCTAAATTCAAGGAGTTTTGTAACAGAAATGGGGTCAAACATGTCAGAACAAATCCATACCATTCCAGAAGCAATGGTTTGGAAGAGTGAGTAATTCGCACACACTTTCAGAAAAACATCAAATCAGTTTGAAGACCAAGAACACCAACTGCAAGTCTTCTTATTCAATTATCGTGTAACTGTACACTGTGCCACAAATACCATTCCATCTAAACTGTTCCTCAACAAAGAACTGTGTATTATATTCGACAGGCTGAAACCAGATCATATAAATGATGTACCAAGCTTAAAGTCCAAACTGTTCCATGATAAAAGATTACAGTACAGGGAATTCAACACTGGTAACAAAGTATGGTTATGCCGAGGAACAAGTCCTCGGAAATTCGCAGTCATACAGTAATGAATAGGTCCTTTGTCTTATACAACTGCAGATGATCAACATGTTCATGTAGATCATTTGAGAAAGAAAGAGGAAAAAGAGCCAACTATTGATCAACATGAAGTTACTCAACATGAACTTTGCGATCAATCACCTGAAGAAACATCTCAGCTTGAACATTCAACATGCTTCAGTGAAAATCATGAACAACCCACGGAGTCTATCCCATGTCTTGATGATGATGACAAAGAGCAACAAGCACTTTCACCTAGTGGACCTTTGAGGAGATCAGATCATGAAATGTCAGAGGTGATTTCCTCTTACGAGGAATTGAACTATTGAAATTGGGGAGGGGTAACCGAAAAGAACGTTATTACTGAGCAGGTGATGACAACACCCAGACAGAACATAGATCGTCAACAACGAGAAAGGCAACCTTCAATCCTGCAGTCTCGAAGAACATCACCATTTTGTATTTTAGTATTGACTTATAATTATCTAACATAGTTTAATAAAACGAATATCCTACAATATAATTTCTGAGGAGGAATGCATTATTCTGCATATATGAAAATAAAATGTAGAAAACTGCATTAGCATGATATGTTTGCATCTTTTATTTACAATTTTTTTTAAATACATCCCCTCAGACAAGCGGGAGAAATGGTGTTTCTATTTCTTCCATTCAACTCCCGCCCTAATATTACATCAGAAGCACTGTACAGGTTAATAATTACTACCATCTCAGCAGAAATTTTGTGATTCATTGCTCAACACTAATTTTATTCCAAAAGATATTTCAGTGATTTTAAGATGATTTGAGAGATGTGCTGATTCAGAATCTAGCATTGTTTTTCCCTGATTGGATCTTGTTTTTGAGATAAATTGAGAATTGGATTCAACAGCAATACAAAAGCAGCACACAAATCGCATTGAAACTATTGGAAAACTTAAATCAATGCAATATATCAGTTTTATCATTAAGAGTGATCAATATATATATATTCTACATATATCGGAGTATAAATCAATATTGATGATACTAAGAACGACTTATTTTAAAAATGGATAAAAATACAAATTTTCGAAAATACACCTTACAATTGACAGATTAAAAAAGCAGGCAGTACACACACACACGTAAATAAAGAATAAAATTAATTAAATAGTTAATGAATAAGAATTAAGAATAGAGTTGATGAATAAATACGAACCCCACAACAGGCAATATATATGTCAAATATAACAAATAAAGCAACTCAAAATAAGAATTATTATGAAAAAAAGCTAAAAGTTATGAGAATATACAATAAACTGTCCATAAAAAAATTATGGTTGTCTTGTCTAAGTACAAATAGCTTCTTGATTCATCCCATTATGAGTATCATATTTCTTTTTAAACCTTGTCAATTATGTTGGAATTCACGACCCTCAGAGGTAAGATATTCCATTTATTTACAACCCTTATTAGAGAAAAATTTCCTGCAACACCACAACCTAGAGTTGCCTTTTACCAAATGATACTGCCATATTAATAACTCATGGTCCATCCCGTTGAAAATTTTAAACACTTTCATCATATCCCTTTCACACCTGCGTTCTTCCAACGTAAACATATTCAAAAAATGAGAAGTCTTGCTCCATAGCTCAAGCCCATGTTCCAACAAGAATGAAAATAATGAAATTTCAATCAACTCAGAATAGATCAATAGTAAAGGTATGCTAAAAATATGTTGTAATGTTGCATTTGGTCTACAAAAATAAAAACGAAATGAGGTACTTCAATTAATTCAAGGAAAAGCACTTATATGATTTTCTGTTACAGCATTGATTGAAGTCTTGTGGTGAAGGCTCTAGTAGTAATCGGCCATCATATGCAAGCCTCGACAGCTTTGATATTTATGGTCCACTACTCCATACCTTGATGAAACCTCCCCCTTTTCCTCATTAAAATGGTTCAGATTGTCTGGAAATTTTCATTATGACTATGAAGAAAATACACTTTTGTGCTCATATTAGTAAACAATTTTTCAAAAATTTAAAAAATTGAATTTTAAATGAAGCACATTTTGTACCATTTCTTCATAGTTCTCTACTTTGTGGTTACTCAAAAAAATTCTTAATAATTAAGATGAAACATGACAAAACAGAAGATTCAATTACAGTCAAAGGTGCTGAAATTTTGAAACTTGACCTAATGAATTTCTTCATTAGGTCAAGTTTTTTTATGAAGTTGGGAGAGACATATTTTTTCAATAAACCAGTGGCTCTGACTTTGCTGTACCAATAGTGAGCATTTCTCTTAAATGTGATTTAAATTTTTTCCAATGGTCTCTCTATGTGCCTTAAGCCACAAGAAAGTGAAACAGGGTACTTATATGTACCTTTTTTTTATGAAAGATGGGATATTCACTCTCTGAAGATATGATATACTACTACGTTCAAAGACAGGTTCTATCTGTATTCATTCTTCTGTAATAAAATAAGTTTCAGAACTTTTTGAATGTAGTAGCAAATGTAATATATAAAATAGGAAAAAAAAATAAAGTAAAAATTTTATAAATATATAGTGGCTGCAGACTATATTGAAATGTTGAAAATATGTATTGTCTCAAAACTAGAGCCAATTCATGAATTGATTCCAAAATTAATGCCGGTTTTGACACTTGAATTTTTTTTAGCAGTGGTATGCTTGAATTTGTGGAATATGCATTTTTCATGTCACTGAAGGTTTTAAAGTGTATTGACAAAACGTATCTATGTAGCAAAATTCCTGTATGACAATACTCAAGGAGATCAAATAAAAGTACCTTGTAGAGGATTTATTATTATAGATAGAATCTATAATAATAAATCTGAATAATAGAATATCTGAATAATAAATCTGAATCTAAATAATGAATCTATAGAATAATATATCTGTATGTGCTGGAGGCAAAGGGCACCATATCACAAAAGGGAAATTTTACAGGATAGCTATTTAAAGATTTTTTAATCATGTCTTTCAATGGAGCTTGTTCATTTTGTTAAGTGAATATCTCTGTTTATTGAAATATGATGATGCTCTATACCTATGTGAAGTGTAATGAAAGTACAGCAAATTAATAGCATTATCCCAATATTGACAAAAATGAACATAGACATACCATTTACCTCCGGTATACAGGTATATTAACAGTATAAAAAGTATGTGGGAAGCAGAGAATAATAATATTATAAAATTGATTATCATTATAGAGGAGTTTCACTGTACTGGTGATAAATTTTTCTTTGTGGAATATTTTATTTTTTTGATGAAGAAAAGGTTTTTAATAATAAAGTTTTATATTTTATAGTGAATTGCTCATTTTTTGGCCGTAAGAAAAAGCATTTCCGTGATAAGTATTTGGCAAAGCATAATGCAGTATTTGATCAACTAGATTTAGTCACATATGAAGAAGTTGTTCGACTTCCTGGTTATAAGAGGAAAACTCTTGTACTTTTAGGTAGGTTTTGTTGTTTTCATCAGTGGTTGCTTATTTTTTTTCAAATGCATAAAGTAAAGCATTACCATAAACATTATTTTTATGAGATGTGTCTATTAAGAATGTTAATTCTCATCCCCCAACCTTAAACAATATGCAGCTCACCATTAGAATTGAAAAATAAAAGTCACTAGTCCCTCGGACCAGTGAATAAGAGAACCTGATCCAGAGACTCCATCAGTGGTCCGCTAAATGAAAAGTCTCTTCTGAATAAATAATTAATTTTCCTAATTATATTGTCATTTAGAAGAGAGATACCACCAAGAAGTGCAAAAAGCCCTAAAAAACAATTGGAACTGTAGTCAAACCTTATGAAGCCACCACTATCAACACCATCTATAGCAGAAGGCCTCCATGTGAATCTTGTGATATCACTGAAGAAGGTCATCTCACCTATAGCCATTGGGTATACTACAAAAAGGGTAAAGGTGGCACATGCATCGGCCTGCTATATCCAATGGTTATAGGTGAGATGACCACCTTTATAGTGACATTGCGAGCTTTGCTGGAGGCCTTCTGCTATGGATGGTGTTGCTACTGTCGATTCTGTGGCTTTATTGATAAACAAGTGTGAAAGTTTGAAGGGCATTCCTTTATGAATTACATTTTCAGAAAACATTTTGCAAAAAATATGTGCTGCTAAGAAATGTAATAGTAGTAAACTATACTGAATAGTTTTTTTTGCTAAGATTCAAACAGCAGCATTGATTATGAAATAATTAAAGCAAAATATCTTCACATAAATGCACATTTTTTTTTTAGCATATTCAGCAAAAAAATAAGACATTTTCAGGTGTAGTTGACTCGCAACATTTTTCACTACTGGCCCTGCGGAACAACACAATTGTTTTCTCACTGGTCCGATTGTTTAATCACTGGTGTTGGACCAGGGGACCACCAATGATTTTGAATGCTGTAATGTACCTGGATAAATTGGCCATAATTCCAAACATCAATTAAAAATCAGATGTCACATAGGATGGCAATATTAGAAAAGTTTGTCTGTGTAACTGTGTGTGTGTAAAGAATAATTTTCTGAAAGCATCATTACATACTCTGCCATTGCCAAGTGGAGATGTTAGCTCTCATTGACAGTGAACCTGATTTTCTCTCCAGGATCTTTTTTTTAGATGAGGCAACATTTCATGTCTCCAATAGGGTTTATAAAAGCACAATTGAAGGATTCCGAGCCAGATCTATGTTACATAAGTTGTGTTTTTGAGAAATTGATTTTTTGACCAAATAACGTTCCATGCAAATACAAATACAGCGCCACAACAGGCAAAATGCCCAATGAGGTGGCTGAGAAAAAGATGCCCATAAAAATATGGATGTCATATATTTCAAAAATGAGCAACCCAATTAAAAATGCAATTAACAAAAATTATAGAATATATAAACATGATTAAAATATTATACAATGCCCATAAAGAATACTTATGGTTGTCTTATTCTAAGTATAGATAGCTTCTGGATTTACCCCAACGTGTTTATCATATTTCTTTTTAAATGTGTTGCAATTTACTACTTCCGGGGGTAAGCTATTTCATTTATTAACAACCCTATTAGAGAAAAATTTCCTGCGACACCATAGCCTTGCATTGTCCGTCACCAATCGATACTGGTGTCTCCTTGTAAAAGCAGTCGATTGGCAGTGTACAAAAAGTTGATGGTTCATCCTATCCATCCCATTGAAAATTTTGAACACTTCAATCATATCTCCTTGACACCTGCATTCATCCAATGTAAACATATTCAAAAAATGAAGTCTCTCTTCATGTTACATGATTCTCAAGTCAGTTCCTGCAGAATGGTCTATGTCACCATTGTGTTCATTGTTTTCTTCAGTTACCTTCCCAGATGGAATAACAGTCTGCTACTTTCAGGCAAAAAAAAAAATTCTCTGATTCACAACTTTCAATACGTCTCTTCTAGAGTTTTGAAAAATGATATAGACCATCATTCGGCAAAATCCCGAATCAATCGCTGAATTTCAGGCTCAGATGATCTGCCATTCAAAATTTCTGAAATGGAAACAAACAGTCCTAAAATCAATGTGTGATGTGCACTTTTATGTGATATGGTCATCTTGCCATTTTTTAAATGAGACACCTGTGACAGCAAACATTTTTCCTGGATACACTGCAACTTTATGCAGCACCTCAAATGCAACATTTACAGGCCAATGTTATCTTCCTGAAAGGACAGCCTCCTCTGCACTGAGGCATAGATGTTTAACAGGGTGTCTACCATCACAGAAGACCCGATAAAAGTCACAAAATTCGAGCAAAGGTTGCATATTTTTTATGATCCTCGGAAGACTTTTCCCCCATAAAAATCTAGGCTTTTGAGAAGTTTTGGCATTCAATATTTTTTCTCTTCCCTTTCCATTTCTTTTCTCCTTTTTTTGCCTGGGGGTGGAGAAATGGATGGGCGAATAGCAATAGAAAAGAAGAACAATGTTATCTGTCAATGTGTAGCCTACATTGGATCAGACATTTTATGG
This sequence comes from Pholcus phalangioides, assembly GCF_987345545.1. Taxonomy (NCBI): domain Eukaryota; kingdom Metazoa; phylum Arthropoda; class Arachnida; order Araneae; family Pholcidae; genus Pholcus; species Pholcus phalangioides. The sequence continues at coordinate 40,726,261 of NW_028301610.1, forward strand.
GTGGGAGAGAAAAGCTATTCAACATATACAGCCTGTATGAACAAAAAAAAACTTTTCTTTCTTTGCTTGTTTGGACCTTTCAACATCTGTAATATTCACCTAAAGTAGTGATTTTTCTCAAAATCACCAGATATTGCTTAGGAGTGGGGCTATTGACTGTAACAGACCACTGCAGTTGGGAGTCCTGTTGGGAACAAATATTGATTTCTGTATAGAGGACATGAGCCCTACATCATGGAGCAGGGCCCCTTGACTGTGGGATCTTTGCCACGTCCGCAAGTCAGCTTTCGGGAGGGGGTGCATCTGTAGTGAATTTATAACATGAAAAGCAAACATTGATGGCAATTTTTGCAGGCCTCAGGTCTGGGGAGCTCTGTCAGGACCACACCCTTGTGGGGCCATGAGAAAGGACACTCATTTTTTTCCCACCAAGGAAGAAAGTTTTAAATCAAATCAATTCATTTATTAATATCAGGTTAATAAAAATATTACATTTGATTAATGAAAACCACCAAGGAGACACCTAGGTCCCATACTGGTTGTTACAATGAAGTTAATTTATAAACACTAACAATTGACAATATAAAATATAATTACAATGTTTAGTAATTTTGGAAAGAGAAAAAAAATCATGATTAAATGAAAAATCAAAATATACACACACATATAATAACACACACATAAGTTATATAAAAAATGCAATATAATGATGCAATGGGCAGGGGGATGCTTTATTACTTAAATTTAAAAAAAATCTATAAATCAGCATGAGTTTATATAATATGATTTGAAATAGTACAGCAGAGTTGACAACAAGGGAATTTTAAATGAGAAATTAACCAGTTGGAGTGGGAAGTCAGTCTGTAGCAAAGAAGGAAGTGTGAATTTGAGGACAAAATCAAAAGTAGTTTTCAATATTGACTATTTGAAATAAGTATTGTTTAAGAAGTTTTTGAAAATCGAAAATGTGGATGGCTGTATAAGATCATTTGGAAGGCTATTGTAAAATTTAGGAATGAGGAAGCTAAAATGTTTTGAGAATATTTTTAAGAACTAAAGGCAGAGTATATGAAATTATATCTCTTGGATTTTCGTGACAAATTCAAAGGTAAAGTGAACTGTTTTTTCTTGATTATTAGTATGGATCTAAAAAAATACAAATGCCTTAAGGATAGGATATTTTGGTGTAGAAAAAGTTCTTTTGAGGGAGTGATGTAATTTCCCATCAAAATTCTAATAGTTTTTTTTGTAAGGAAATTAAGGGAGAAATAGTGGTAAGATAATCACTACCCCAGAGTGGCAGACCATAACGTAAGTGTGATTGGAACATTGAATGATAATACGTTAACAAAAAAGATTGGTTTACATATGGTTTCAGATTGTACAATTTGAAACAGAGTTTTGCTTTTAAATAATTGCAATGTGATAGCCATTTTAAATTTTTATGAATATAAATACCAACGTATTTTATGGTGGATATTTGCTCTAGAAGTTGACAGTTATATGAATTATTGATAGTACAAATTGGTTCATGCAAAATTATGTCATAGGCAATAGGTGGAACATTTTGTAAGGAAAAGTTGATAAATTAACTTTTGGAGACATTGATTAGGAGATCATTAGCAATGACCAATTACGAACTATCATTAGGTCAGTATTTATGTTGTTGATAAGTGTTGGGAGGTCATCTGAGTAAAGTATTACAGTATCATCAGCAAATGTGATGATTTTACCTTTAATATTCAAATTACAGAGATCATTGATAAAAATTATAAATAATAATGGTCCTAAATTAGATCCTTGTGGGACTCCTCTGATTATCTCCATGGCATTACTTAAATAGTTATTGCATTTGACTTTTTGAGTTTTGTTGGTGAGAAGATTTAAGAAAATCGAAAGCATTGCTCCTTATTCCATAGGAATACAGTTTTGATAATATTTTATGATTTACGTTGTCAAATGCTTTTCTTATGGCGAGAAAAATGCCTATTGCGTTTCTGGATTGATCAATATTCCTGTAGATGTATTCAGAAAAGTTTAAAAGAGAGAGAGTGCAGATTCTGTGTTTCAATTAGGGAGAAAACCAGAATTTATTGTTATTTAAAAAAATAAATCCTGTCGTTAATTAGTGTTTCAGTTATTTTCTAGATAGGTGATAATATTGAGATAGGCCTGTAGTTGCTGTTATTTGGGTCACCGCTTTTAAAAATAGGAATAACAATAGCTGATTTAAGTGACTCAGGAAATTCTCCTCTTGCAATGCAATTATTAATTAGGTCTGCCAGTAGTTGAAACATACATTCAGGAAGACTTGAGAATTTTTGTAGTTAAAGTATTGTAACACGAGGCATTGTCTTTGAGTGATTTTGTTATTCTATGTATTTCATTACTGTCAGTGGGAGCTAGAAAAATGGATTTATCACTGAGTAATGAATTGCTCAAAACTATCATGATTTTGTTGTGAAATATTTATAAAGTGGTAATTAAAATAGTTGTTTTTATTTTTATTTTTTTTAATATCGTGTCGATTTTTACCGATTGGCTATAGCGAACTATAAAATCATCCAAAATAGACAATATTGGACTAAGATAGGGTTGGTGATCGATTTGATGAATTGTTTGCCATTTAGGCCGAATTCAAAGGAATACAGCAATGTTTCTCAAACTGTGCATTGCAGGGAACTGGAGATATAGATTTGTGTGCCTATTTATGTTTTGAAGTGATTCTTTTATGTGGGAAAATATTTGCCAAACTATTCTGGGGAACCGCCGATGATCCATGAATTAGGCAAGGGAGTCACAAGTGACAAAAGTTAGAGAACCACTGAAATACAGTGACAAACTTGCTATCTAAGCCGACAATAGTGCATGATGATAATGGAAAAGGAATATGTGAAATCTGCCCTCTGGAAGGGCCCATGATTGGTCTAATGACCCCATATCCTGTAACAGGGCCCTTAAGATGAGATCTTTGGTGGGCCCAGGCCAGATTTTTCACGGGCTTCTGTGTAGTGAATTTGTACTGTGAAAAAACAAAAAGAAATTTCTCTGCCCCCCTGAGCTAGAGCCCTGTCAGCCCCTACTGTGCTACCCTGCTCAGATGAATGGAACACTGACTGTCAGAATTGGAAAATCGGCCAGCACTATGTTTGTACCCTCACACGTTGGTTTTGGGTCTAGGCAACATTTCCTGTATTTTATTTTATTTTTTGTTTTATTTGCATTGATTTATTTTGTCTGTGTGCAGTACTGCAATCACTAAAGAAATGGGCTGATTTGGTACACATTCTATTTCAGGCATCTTCAACCCGTTGCTTGTGAGCACCACTGTGATCCCTGAAGTACCCAGAGTTCTTGATGTTTTTGTGTCTGATTTTGGGCTCACAAGCACTTGATCAACGTTCCAATTAAACACCTTGTACAAATTGCATTCAAGGATTGAAATCATTCTAATTTCATGCATTCGTATGTCAAACTTGCCATAAGGGTGCTCTTTTTTTTAATGATGAATACAGGCAGTGCTCACGAATAGAAAAAGGTTGAACTCTGTCCTATTTAAGGGTATGAACACAGTGCATCCTGGTTTCCGAATCAGGTAGTGGGTGCACTTTACTCATGCTGGGAGGGTGCGAGCCGGTTTTCTTCTCCTGTACTTTATACTGTATGTTTTTTTTTACTCACCAAACCGGCGGGAGAGAAAAAGTGAAAAAAATACTGACGTAAAAAAAAAGTTTCGATTTGGCTTTTACACTGTGGGCATTGTATTCCCTTTCATCTTTAAAACAATATTCATTGTTTATTTGGTTTCATTCCCAGACACATGTAATGCATCAAAAATTAGTTTCTTCTGCAAATTATTTCTTCAAATCTATTCATAGTTTGAATTTCTCTCACAATGAAATATTTGTTCCATTTTTTTTTAAAATTATTATTTTGACAAAATAGGCAATTTGCCGAACGAGATGGCAGAAAAAAATAGAAAAACGAATTGCCCATGTGTCAAGTTTTATGAGCAATTTGTGTCTTAAACAAGGGAGTATGGTGATAACCAGGACCCGGATGTGTTGATTACATTTACATTTTTTTTAATTTTTTTTTTGCTGTTAGAGCATTTTTTTTATTTTTTAGTTTTGGGGCATTTTTTCACTTTTCAAATTTTTTGACAATAGAAAAGATTGAAAAAATTATATTTTATATATGTATGTATGTATATATATATATATATTGACTCATGTTGTTTTTGCGTTTCAAGTCTAAGGATAAAATAATACTTCAATCTCTCTTTCAGGTCTTAAAGTCCTTATTACTATGAAACGTTCAAATAAAAATAATATCATGGCGCAAGGTCCGTCGCGTGCCTTAACAAGGGGCCCTGAAGTGTGTCTTGTTCAGGGGACTACTTTGGTTAAAAAGTTACCTGAACAACTGTTTTGTTACAACAAAAATCAAAAACAACTAAAAAATTACTCTCTCTGTAATGATAAAAGGTGTAAAACTTGTGACAGGGCTAACAAGGAACAAATCGAAAATGGTAGAAACTTATTCTGCAAAAGTTATAATATACTCTATTGAATGTACAGAATGTAACATCACATATATTGGTCAAACTTGTAATTGTCTCAACATCAGGATCAATGGACATAGATCACACATTAAAAAATTTGGCAAGATCTTGAACTTTTGCATTTTAAAAAACACAGTTTCGAAAAAGTTATTATTAGCATTTTAGATGAAGAGAAAATATTAAATAAAAGACTTGATAAAGAGAATATGTATATATGTTTATACAGAACTTTGCACCCATATGGTTTAAATACCAAACTGAATGGTGAAAGCTTCACTAATATTGATAATATTTGCATTTATAAAAAATTTACCACTTTAACCTGCAATTTCAATAATAATCGACGTGGCTGTAGAGGTAGTAAAAAAACTAAGCTAAATATAAATGTAAATAATTGTCTTGAAAATATCAATTTCCTCAAATACAATCACTTTAATTTTTTAAAGATCAGAGCTAATATATTCTGCATCAAAAATAATGCCCTTCGCTGGTACGTTCAAACACAAACTTAAAAATTTCTCATTTAGAAATGATATAGTGAAACTTATTGTTCTTGATCTCATTAAATTTAAATTGAATTTAAAAAATATTTCTGAGCTTAATTCAACGATAAAAGAGATTACTAGTGAATATTGTGTTATGAACTTTTTTGACAAAAGATTTGATAAAATCAAAATAGGTCATATTTTCCATACACACAAAAATCTTTTTCCACTCAATAATATTTGCAATGTCAAAATTGCTTACAGATATAATAAACCTATTCGAAAATTAATTTGCAATTATAGCTATTTGAGTAAAAACCTTAATAGCATTGAAGATAAATATGGTTTTTGCAATGATAACAGCATGCTTGATTATGTTGATAAGGATCATGGACACATAATTACTGGTAATCTCTCTATTATTAAATATGATAAACTTAGAAATTTAATGTCACTTGGAACGAAATTCAGACTTCAAAAAAAGCTTTCTGTTAAATATATTTTAAATGATATATTAAATAATTTAAATTTGCTAATTGCTAAAATTTTTCGAAAATATTCTTGGACAATTGAAGATTTTCAGGAATGGAAATTTAATCTTTTTAATGACATCAAGAACAATCTTTGTATACTGCATTATCAGCCAGAATTCGAGAATAAATTTTTTAAAAAGTTATTTGAAGAAATTAAAAATATTCAAGATAAATTTGTTATCACAGTGGTTGATAAAGCAGCCAATAACTTTGGTATTATTTGCAAGTTATATTACAAGAACTTACTGCTTAATGAATATAACAACACCTATACTTACACAAAAATAGAAAGACCTTTTAAAGAAATAAACAACAGAAATTGTGCTTTTCTCAAAAAACTTAAAATAAATAATTTCATATCCTGTTACCCTTATCTATTTCTCACCATTAAGTTTCACAAAAAACCTATTAAATTTAGATTTGTCACATGTGGGACCAACTGCTATAATAGTGATTGCGGTAAAACATTTTTCAATATCCTAAAAAGTATTCTTGTTAAAATAGAGATGGATGAAGACACATTTATTATAAAAAATAATCAAAAAGTGATCAATTTTTTAAAAAATGCAATAATTGAGAGAATTGAAACTTTTGATTTTGAAAACTTATTTACTAATATTCCTCATAAAAACATCATAAATATCTGTGATAATTTATTTGTGAAATACAAAAACGTTATTAACGTGGAGAAAAACTCCTGGAATAATCTAATAAAGTTTTGCATTTTCGAAAATTACTTACATAATGGCATCGATATATTTAATCAGATCAAAGGTATACCCATTGGCACTTGCTTCTCTAGTGCTTTTGCAAATATTTTTCTATATTTCCATGAAACTAAAATTTTCACTAAACATAAAATCATGGGCTTTAGATACATCGATGATCTCATTATTTTTGATTTTGAGAATTTTCTTGATCTTAACAGTGAAATTTACCCTACGGATTTGACACTCAAGAAAACCAATCACAACCCCCTATCTACTGACTTCCTGGATCTTAAAATTTGCTTATCTAATAACATAGCTTTTATCGGTATTTTTGACAAAAGGAAAGAATTTCAATTAAAAGTCAATTTTCTGACTAATTTCAATTCTAATATTAGTATTAGAATTTTGAAAAATATATTTTTTGGACATCTTTCAAGATTAAAAAAAACTTGCAATAATGCTAAGGATTTTTTAGAAGCATATTCTAAATTTTTAAATGAGTTAAGATGAGTTCAAGATAATTTTATCTTGAGTGGCAACGGATTTCCATCTTCTTTTCTGGGTTTCAAAATTTCACCCACATTTTTCTTATAGTCAATTCAGGTGGCACGCTTCAAAAAGAGTCTTACTCTTGGTATGTTTTTCTTCAAGTTTTCTCATTTTTCAATTTTTAACACACTTTGTGTAGATATATTTTTGTATTCTTAACTCATTTGTTATTTCATATTTTGATTCTAATTGTATATTCTCATTTTTGCTGTTTAACTTCCAAAGCTTGTTTATTGCAAAAATGTCGGGGGAACTGATGGTAATTTTATGCCTATTAGGCTTACCATCATTAGAAACATTTTTGCAGTTTGGAGCAATGTGGGGGGTTCCCCCCTTGAGAACGACCTCCTCATTGGTCCATATTTTTCCTTTTTACAATTTTTCAATAACTTTTCATCTTTCGCTTTTTCATAATATATATATATTATGAAAAGGTAAAAGATGAGAAGTATTTATAAAATACTATTTATATATACAGATAAATAATAAAATACTGATTTTGTGTGCATTGATCACTTATGAAAAAATGTGCTTGAATTTCTTGGAAAACAAAAGATATTTTTTGGCTTCCTAACCATAGGCATGCATACATAGGATTTCCTCAGGGGAAAGGTTCATTTTTTTATTAGGGAAAAACCCCATCCTCCCTCCTTCAGTACACCAGTTCATGCCCTTCCCACATCTAGCAACAGGGCCCTCCAATCAGATTCTTCACAGGACTCTCAATGTTTACTTTCTCTCTCTCTTGTGGAAAAACAAAAAATGATAAGATTCATCTCAGGCCCCCAAGTCGGAACCCTGTCAGCCCCACGCCATAATGCCATTGTTCCTAACCGATTCATGAATTATAATTCGTTTATTTAAAAAATTGTTATTTTTGATGAAATCTAAACGAGAGGGGGAAAAATTGCATATTTTTGTAAAAAAAATGTACATATGATTTTGATGATGCAACATTCTTTATGAAAACATTTTTTCGACATATTGAACATATTCAGTTTTTCAAGAGAACTTTGTTTTATTATTTTGATGGCATTTCCCCCCCAATTTTTATGGCTTTTTTTAATAATTTTTCAAGATTTTTAAAGCAACAACATTTGTACCTTGGTGTGATAACGTATTAAATCATTTTCTTCACTAACAATAATGAATGTAAGTAGTTTTCCGCTGTTGAAAGAGAATAGCCTGAATAATGATCACAAACACCTTATAAATTATTAATTTAAATTTGATAATTTTATACCTTATTGAGGGGCCCGTATGTACAACCCCCAAGGGTGTATACAGGGATAGATTTCCTTGAATATTCATGAATTACTGAGGGCTTGGGTGACCTTGCTAAATTGCTTTGAAGCATGGGGGGAATACATAGGGGCGATAGGTACGATCACTCTCCCTTGTTTATTGACATAAGCAGACGGGTGTCTCCTCCCCATTTCAGAAACATTCTATATCTGCTTATTAAAGGCAATGTGTTCCTTCACTTTCCACATCCATTCATTCATGCCATTTTTCATGAACTACATTACCTCACTCATCACGGTACCACAGTAAAATTTTACTGGGTACCAGGTCATGTAGGAATACCAGACAACGAGAAAGCAGACACCACAGCTCGAACAACAACCAACATTGACAATAACCTTTTGATCCCTGCTAGTGACCACTCCTCAATCCTCCGAGAAGTGATACATTGCTGCTGGCAGGATCATTGGAACAATCAAATTAATAATAAACTACATGCTACCAAGCCTACACTTGGCCATTGGTGTTTGAGCTGTAGGACTAACCGATAGGAGGAAGTTCTGCTTGCCCAGTTACGCATAGGACACAGTCTCCTCACGCAATCATATTTGTTATTACGAGAGAGTCAACCAGAGTGCCCACATTGTCAAAGTCCATTGACCATTGCTCATGCTTTTACTTGTTCACATCATTGTCATCATTTTACGACCGCTTTTGGTCAGAATCATCTTTTGCTTCATAACATTTTATCTGATCATTGCGATGCATCTCATATTTTTAAATTCATAAAAGCCATTGGTTTTTATCACAAATTATAGTTATTTACAATTGATGTCATTATTTTACGTTTCACGCAACATTGTTTTTTATCAAGCGCAGTTTTATTTTTTTGACATGACAAAAGGACAGTTTATCTTATTTTTATATTATCATTTGTTTTGGTGCAGTTTGACCAAATTGGTCCCTGCGCCAATGAATTCAAAATCCTGTCCTATCCCGTAGAGGGGAAAATATTTGCTGCAATCTCAAATCAGTTCTGAGGTATCCTCTTCCTTTGCTAGAAATTTGTGAGGTCTCATTTGAATAAACCATTGAGAGTATAAAATGACTGGTGCTACCAACATGAACAAATTGCAAATACAGTTGAGCATCATTAAATAGAGGTGCTTAACACATTCCACCGCTTTACATGAAACGTTTATTGAGTCTCATTGAAGTAAATTTTAAACATTTTATATCCAATAACAAGAAATTTGGTCTCTGAAATAATTTCCTTAGTCCGTTTTATTTTCTCAGTAACAAGGTTTTACTCTGATAGAGAAATTTGCTTTCTGTTTATGCTGTGAAACAGTGTTTCCCATGGGTAGGGATACATGGTAGCATGAAGAGGTTGCAGCTTCCCCCACCAGCATCAAAGATTTGTATGGTTGATCAAAATATGCAAATATTTTTCAAATACAAATACAACGCCACAACAGGCAAATTGCCCAACGAGGTGGCTGACTTAAGAACATCATGGATCCCCGAGAAATTTTTTTTGGAGGCCCTACCTACTACTGCTACACCACACATGCACCCCGCCCACCCACCCACCCGCGGAACCCCCAAGGAATCGGTACATGCGGGAATGTGCGTGTACGTGTAGTGAAACCTGACGTGAAGTTTTTTTGTTTCTCTGTAATGCTTGTTATGTGTAGTGCTGCCATCTGCCACCAGTTTTTCTAACTATGAGTGAAGTGTTATGATTGAATTGATTTATCGTTGTAGGACTGTTGCTCTCTGTGGCGAGACTTTTTAACGGGGAGATTGGCTCGCATTTGCGCCTTGAAGTTGGGAACCACAGAAAACCAACTTCAGCCGACCACAGTATATATATGTGTATAGACATCATCATGTCCCGCTGAAAATTGCAAAAGATTAAAATTGATTTCTTATCAAATGTCTTTATTTTGTAAATTCACTCACATTCCCCCATTTCAATAAGAATCCCCTGGGGGAAGGGGGTGTCATGACTCAGTTTGGAAATCACTGACATAAGAAAACATTCCAGTATGGTTCATTTTGTCAAATGATAAAAGGTCACAAAAAGTCCCCAGGAAAGCACAGAATTTCACTTTTGGTACATGGTAGACACCTTGTTTAATCATTTTTGGACATAACTTTCTGAAATTAACAAATCTGATGCTGTAAGCCAATAGCTTTGCCACCCAGATCATCAGATATAATCAATCCACCAGATTTCTTCTTCTGTGGATACGTTAAAGACTTTACCGCAGTAAGATTTATGATATGCAAGATCTTTGTGCCAGAATAACAGACATTATTGCTACTATCACTCCAAGATTGGATTGAATATCATCTGGGCAACAAAAAAAGAACACATGTAAAAGTGTGCTAATTTTTTTACAAAAAACTCATTAGTGTTGCTTTCTATTTATATACTTACCTCATCCTTTTCAACTTGTAAAGTGCAGAAATTGCTCAAAAATAGGGACATTTGAACCAGACACCCTGTATAGCAATGCCTATATCAAACTATTTATATCTTTCTGCTATTCCCGGTTCCGGCATCGATGTTTACTAACACTAACAAATTCCCTGGACGGATCATGCTGATCCCTTGGGAATACGTGTAAATCACGTTGTTATTATTATTATTATTCAGTCATCATAAAAAGCCATCTATATGCCTCAATAGACACTGTAATAGTTCACTCCTGTTCTGTCAGAAAATCAGTGGTAAAAGTTATATTGTTCGAAGATTAAAAATGTGAGGCACTGCCTTCTTTCAACTTCAAAATAAGTGCCGGTGAACCTTAAAAATTTATCAGTGTAGTTTTACTCAAGAAAGTTGTTTCCTACAGCACTTGCAAGAAATGATTCCTGGAGTTGAAGATTGGACATTTTACGGGATGGTGCTATGGAAATACGGGTCTTGACAAATCCCAAGTATCAGGCTGCCAAGTCGACTAAAAAGTTTACTAAAGATTATTAAATTTGAGTATATGAGTATAACACAAAATTTTCTAGTTTTATGTCAGCATGTTTAATAGGTAAAAAGGTTGCCAAGTCTCAGAAAAGTAGAAAAATAATTATTTTGACCCATTTTTCTGAAAAAAAAAGTTCGTGGTTTCTAAAAAAATTTATTTGGAGGCAAATTTATTTTTTTTTATATTTGTCAACCCTGCCTTACCATGAAATGTATGGAAGGGGAAAGGGTCTTAAATGATATCTCGTTGTATCTATTGCCATAAATTTTTAATAACTATTGCAATGAACAAGACCACAAATAATTGATTCAGGGAACTTCATGTATAGAACGTTTGTGCTCCAACATAATTTATAAATATTTATCAAACAGATGGCAGTTTGTAACACAGTTTTTCTTGATTACCTTCATCAATACTGTTAGTCATTTCACATACTAAATTATCAATTCATTTCTCATCAAAACAATGTCGAAAACCCCATCTTTTGATTTGTTGCTGATTGACACATTTATTTATCTAACAAGGAAAGGGTCCCAAGGTTTCGTCCTAAAAAAATTACAGAAAAAAATAAGTACATTCATCTCACCCAGGAACACAAAAAAAAAATTAGCAGCAGAATGCAATTATTAAAGCTGTAAAAATTATTAAAAGTTATAACAGTTGGCTATTATTAAAAAATTATTAAAAGTTATAACAGTTGGCTATTATTAAAAAATTATTAAAAGTTATAACAGTTGGCTATTATTAAAAAATTATTAAAAATAATAACAGTTGGCTATTATTAAAAAATTATTAAAAATACTAACAGTTGGCTATTATTAAAATATTATTAAAAATAACAGATTGTCTTTCGTCATTCTGGGCAATATCTATAAAAAACTTATTTTTCCTTTTTTCCTCCAGATTCTTTGTTTTAGAAACTAGTTATTTCTCTTATTTTTTATGTGCTATACCTGATCATGTATTGGTGAATGGCATCATTCTAGGGTTGCTGGATTTTTAAATTCATTCTTGGCCTCTATTGGCATTCAAGATATTAATATTAAAAAAATATTTGAGTGAGCCATAATTACACTGGATTTTTTTTTTTTATAGTTTTGTGCATATTTATATGAGTAAAATCAGTGGCAATTTTTTTCAAACTTTTTGAAGACAGAAAATAGAAATGCCTTTTGGGTGAGACAAGTATATTCTTTTTGAAGACGTCACTTTAGGACCCTTTTCTTGTAAATCCTCTTTACAAAGTTCATACATTTTAAATTTTAATTATTTGAATAGCAAAAAAAATTGTACAAGCTATGAGGTATCCAAGTATTTTTATTTCTAGATAGTATCCTTTGTTGAATTGCACATAACAAAATTTTCTGTTTTGCAGGTGCTCATGGTGTCGGTAGGCGGCATATAAAGAATTCAATAATTAGCAACCATCCAGAAAAGTATGCCTATCCAATTCCACGTAAGTACCTATTTCCAGCTACACTATATAGCTGTAAGTCATGGGACATTTTAGAGTTAGTTCAGCGATTTTTTGAATTTCTAGAAAAATGCTTGATGAATTGTTCTGAAATTTGTGTCTGTAAACTCTATGTTTGTATTCACAATTTCCAGTGAAAATTTAGTCATGAGTGCATTTAGGAGATGGACATGAAATTAAACAAGAAAAAAATGTTTTTTTTATCAACCTTGCATTAGAAAAAATAACTGCAAATAATTTTCACACAATATTTATTTGGTATTTTCAATGTTTATATGTATCTTTGTGAAAATTGCACATATTTGCACAAAGATATGAATGTTTATTCTAAACATTCAATTCACTTTGTTTCAATTTGTCACATAAATACAAATACAACGCCACAACAGGCAAATTGCCCAACGAGGTGGCTGACTTAAGAACATCATGGATCCCAAGAAATTTTTTTTGGAGACCCTACCTACTACTGCTACACCACACATGCACCCCCCCCCCCGCGGAACCCCCAAGGAATCGGTACATGCGGGAATGTGCGTGTACGTGTAGTGAAACCTGACGTGAAGTTTTTTTGTTTCTCTGTAATGCTTGTTATGTGTAGTGCTGCCATCTGCCACCAGTTTTTCTAACTATGAGTGAAGTGTTATGATTGAATGATTTATCGTTGTAGGACTGTTGCTCTCTGTGGCGAGACTTTTTAACGGGGAGATTGGCTCGCATTTGCGCCTTGAAGTTGGGAACCACAGCAAACCAACTTCAGCCGACCACCACTGTGGGGTTCGAATCCGGATCCTCGCATCGCGAGTCCGTCACTATAACCACTCCACCACCACAGCGGCTACATAAATAAAAGATGAGACAAAAAAAAAAAATCACCCATACTGGTTGATACATTATAATAATAACAATATCACCAAACTAAAATGGGAAAAAAGAAATATTTAAAAAAGAAACGCAAAAGGGGGATTTAAAAATTAAATTTCCCTTTTTTTGTAGTGGTTAATATGAGGAAAAAATAAAATAAAAACAACTTTTGCATGATTTGTAGTATTTTTGGCAACAGCAAGGAGTTTGCGACTATATGAAATATACATTGCATGAGATTTTCAGTTGAGTAGAAATATGAATCAATATAATGTTGCACTGCGTAAGATCGAATAGATTCATAATTTAACTGAGTAAGGAGCATAGGACAGATCAAAAGAAACTCTGTGTCACTGATTTGAAAAAGATATTGCTTCATGTGTTTTTCGAAAGGTAATAAATTAGTAATATTAAGGATATCAGGTGGTAAAGAGTTGCAAAATTTTGGGATGAGGTAAGTAAAATTTAGAAGAGTTTTGTGAATAAATTGTAGCGAGTATATATTGTTCAATCTATTTGAGAAATGAGAACTGTAAGACAAAGCAAATTGTCGTTAAAAAATAATTATAGTAGATTTGTAGAAGTTAAGCTGACATAGGGGAAGGATTCCAAGACCGAAAAAGTTTTTGTGCATTTTTATTGCACATTTTTTGCTTATAACAAGTGGAGTTTACAACCAAATTTCACGAAACTTAGAGAAGTTGGCTATGTAAAAATTATACATTATTCAGAAATTTAAAATAAAATCATTTGATATTTCATGAGATGTGCAGAATTTCCAACTGCTACGGATTGTCTGTAGTTTCTACAAATGCTTAATCTTAACTATGGAGCTACAGAAAATACTCTCAATACTATGGAAATGGTTTTTCTTGACATTTCTTTTATTTCAGAAGAAATTCAGGTCTTCACTTTTTTTCCAGTATTTTGTTTCATTATTTTATGAAATCTTGATCTTTCCCGACTAGCTATGCGACAATGTAAGTGTAATGATGAAATTGTATGTGCATGTGACAGAACGAGAAAATTTGAGAAAAAAACAAATACTGGACCATGATCCAATTATGCAAATACAAATACAAGGCCACAACAAGTAAAATGCCAACGAGGTGGCTGAGAAAAAAGATGCCCATAACAAATATGAATGTCATATGTTTCTGATGTATCATTTGCCATTAATAAGAGTGTTGCAACAGAATATTTGGGCAGAATTGAAAGGAATACAGTGACTAGCTCACAATTAAAGCTGATGCTAGAATATAACTATGAGCAAATAACAAGCATCTAATATCAGAACTTCTAAATTGGAAAATCTGAAAAGTATATAAGGTATATATGACTTCCGTCCACCAAAGGGGCCCCATGGTTATTTTAGCACTAGTCCTCACGTTTGGTAAAGGCGGTTTTTAATCCATGTAATCCACAATGCCGGGTTTCAGGTCCCGGATCAACAGAGAATTTAGATGAGTGAGGACAAATTGTTCTCCTTATGTCCTCTTTCTTATGACGTGTAATCAAAGCATGGAAAGCTATTACTCTGTTGAAGGAAAATGACTGAAAAATAACACCGAATGGCAACAAACTCTAACAGACACTTGTGGGGCTGAAAATTTTGTCCGCTAACAGAGAGTGTCTGTAGATTATATGATACATTGCAGCCTGTTGACAAAATTCAAAAAAGTGTCCGTTAATGGGAGGTGTTCAATATGAGAGGTTTCACTGTATTTTATCTGCCAATCTGTTTTGTCTGTGCGTAGATGCAATCTGTGAAGCTTGGTCTAGACCTGCCTCTCCATTCAACACACAAAAATCTGTTTTTTTGGCCAAAATCACCCCACACTGTGGGCTAAAATTTGGTTTTAGAGTGGTTCTTATTTGTACTGGTGGTATGCGATCCAGCCCGCAGAACTTGTTTTGGAAAGAATGTTTCATCATAGGTGCTGCATGAGCTCTGATAGGATGAAAACTGGAAGGGGTGGGTCTAGGGTTGCCAAGCATCTGTATAGATGCATTGAACTATTATGAATTAGTAAGGGGCTCGAGGGCTCATGTGTCGAGCCCCTATGTTCTGGTGCCTATTAGGTGTTGTATTTAAATGGAATTTCAATTATTTTTTTTTAAATCTAATTTTTTATTCTTTTATTGGACTGATGATGCTTTTTTAAGGAAATACCCCACCACATGCACGTGCGCACAGCAAAGTTCAGCATTCATCAATACTGAGAGACTTCATGTCAAATGCTGGCATGTTAGCATTTAAAGAAAAAAAAATTTATTTGCATGCCCAGAAGATATCAATTTCATTTTTTACAATTTGGTTGCCTACTATATAGAGCATGTTTTTTGAAAATTACAGTTGAATATCATGAAAAAACAGGAAGATATATACACAATATAGTGAGCTGTATTCAAGTTACTTGCTGAAAGTAGCTGGATCATGAGGGATTTTCTGTAGATTAATTATTTCCTTTGAATTTTTCATTTTGACGTCATACATGTGTGTTATGCTGAAGAACCTCTTATATACAGGGTGGGCAAAAAGTCCATAGGAAGTTTAAAAATGAACAAAAACTGGGAAAATAACCGAAATAAAAAATGTTTGCAGGGTTAGCATCGGTAGGTCACAGGAATTTTTTAAAATGAAAAAATTCAACAAAAAAAAACAAATAGGTTTTACCTCAAAAACAGTCAATAGGTGGTGCTGATATGAGTGACTTCAGTGTAAATATGCAAAGAAGATGGTTTTTAGAACTTGCGCTCCTAATCCACAACCAGTTCACTGTTGTAAACCATGTATGTGGAGCTGCTGCACTCTGCCGTTGCTGGATTTGTGACTTGCTTGCTATGTGTTATCCCCTGTGGTGGTGGTCATGTAGAACACATACTGCTGTAATAAACGATTTGGAGGCATTCTGTTTATTTGCATATATTTTCTTTGACTTATGTACATCAGCGCCACCTATCGGCTGTTTTTTATTTCCCCCCATCTTAAAAAAATTCCTGTGACCTAGCAATGCTAACCCTGTCAACCATTTTTTATTTCGGTTATTTTTCCTGTTTTTATTCATTTTTAAAGTTTCTACTGACTTTTTGCCCACCCTGTATATCATCAGGCATACATCTTTGCTCATTTGCATAATGCTGCTGGCTTATTCTTGCAATTATTAGCAATGTTCATCACAATCTGTTATTTGCTTATAATTGGTTAAATTCACTAATAAAAAAACCTTGAGAGAGAGAGAGAGAGAGAAGAAGGACTGATACCAGATAAAATGACCAGAGGTTTGTTTTCACTAGAAAATCTATTTTTGCAAAATTTATTATGTTTAAATGTATATATAAAGGTATAGGTAAGCAATATACAGTAAAAACCCTCTTAGCAGACACCCCTCAGATGCGGTCACCCCTCTTTTACTGCCAAACAATAATTACCTTTTGTATAATAAAATTATGCATTTTGAACCCCCTGATTAACAGTCACCCCTCTGCTACGGATGGAGTTTTCTTGTCCCACTGGTGTCCATAAAAGAGGTTTTACTGTAGTATGAATTATATGGAATCCCCAAAAATTCCTTGCTACGTTCAGTAAAAAATATTTATATTTTAAACATAACTGCAGTTGTAAAAAGTGTGATGAGAGAATACATTTTTTAATATTTTTTCTACATTAGAAATGTATTTTCTGATCAAAGATTTGTTACCCATTAAAAATGTACTGCTTATTTTGCTATTGCTGGGCGTGATCTAACATCATTGCCTTTTTCCTGATACAGTAGCCTTTTGTTGTTAGCGAAATTCTGGCTGCTGAACAAATAAGGTTTTCTTACATAGAATACTTTCAAGCCATCTGATCAACAACATACACTGCTCAAAACAATTAGGGGAGCACATGGTTTTAACAAAATTACGCAAACATGTATACCGATAAGTAACATAAAATGAATCATCCATAATTTAAAGCCTAGCAGGAAACGGAAGAAGAAAACTTCATATGCAAATCAAAGTTCGTGACGTCAAAAACCAGAAAAAGGAGATAAGGGCAGAAATCGGGATGTTGCAGAAACGTCTGTTTTACTGCCGTAACTGTGAAATTCGATTGCGCAGTATTTTTTTTTGAGACAAGGTGACTTGAGGATGTCTCAAAACGTGATTTACCAGAATCCATGGCATGGCGTGTTATAGGGCAGACTGGAATCCGGGCAAACACAACGTAGTGTCGCGGATGCTGTTGGAGTCGCCAGAAGTGTTGTTGCAAGGCTGTGGAATCGATTCCACGAAACAGGAAATGTTAGACCTTGACCAGGGCAAGGTCGGCCACGCGCCACTACAGCAACTGATGACCGGTATATACGGTTAACAGCCCGTCGAAACAGAACAGAGAATGCTACGCAGCTGCAAAGACGGTTGCTCTTGGCAACAGAACGAAGGGTGTCCAGCCAAACAGTACGTAATCGGCTTCATGAGGGAGGGCTCTATGCACGTAGGCCAATGGTCTGAATTCCGTTAACCCCACGCCACCGTGCGGCCCGAAGAAGATGGACTGCTGAACATCGAGATTGGGAGCAACATGATTGGAGCCAAGTGCTGTTCACAGACGAGTCCCGATTCAGTCTGGAGTGTGACACCCGACGTGTTCTGGTATGGAGGGACAGGGGCACTCAAAATAACCCCACATTAGTTCGTGAAAGGTCACAATACAGACGAGCTGGTTGGATGGTATGGGGTGGAATCAGCATAGGCGGACGTACGAACCTGCATATCATTCGGAATGGCACTTTGATGGCCCGAAGGTATGCAGACGAGATACTGCGACCTCATGTCATCCCTTACGCTGGAGCCGTTGGAGATTCCTTTGTTTTTCAGGATGATAATGCCTGACCGCATAGAGCTCGTCTGGTGGAGAACATGCGTGAAGCTGAAACAATACAGCGTATGGAATGGCCAGCGTGCTCTCCTGACCTGAATCCAATCGAGCATGCTCGGACGACGCATTGCTGTGCAACCAAGGCCACCTGTTACTGTCCGAGACTTGCAGATTGCACTTCTTGAGGAGTGGAACAGTATTCCCCAAAGTCTGATCAATAACCTCATCGCATCCATGGCAAACAGGTGTGCAGCAGTCTTAGCTGTTCGAGGAGACCACACGCCCTATTAAAACTCATGCATCATGTCTAAACAGTACTTTTTTTTATCGTTTACATGTAACCAAATTGTTGCCCTAAATCATCTTTTCATGTTTTTTCCATATTTTCAAAGAATTAAAGCTTAATTCCAAATGTTTTTCTGTATTGCGCATTGATACGCGTGTACTATCCATTGTATGCCAATACGTGGCTGTCTCGCACGGTTTTCTTCACTTTTTTGCTTGCTCCCCTAATTGTTTTGAGCAGTGTATTTTGTTTCGTTGAAGAACTCAATGATTTCAGAATTTTTTTCTCACTTTGCGAATACATATTTTAACATCTCACTGAATTTAGTAGAAGAATATTTCCCTTTCTCTTACACTGAGAACACTAAATATAATGGCTTTATGTATGAATGTGTCAAATGCGTTTCATATGAACGGGTTCTTGATGAATTTCACTTGAAATTTCTTTTCCGTCTTTTATTATTGTCTTTGCATGTATCTCATTTTTTGACAGTTTTAAATAGTTTTTAATGATTATTTTTTTAAGTTAAGACCTGAGATTTATGTGTTCTCAACTCAAATGGTCCTTGTAAAGATATTGACTTAAATTAATTTTTTTAAGGGGCATTTTGACATACTATAAACACCAATCGACCAAAATTTTTTTTATTTAATAGTCAGTTTTTGCTTAGATTAGAGGGTTATTAAACCCATCAAAGTATAGAGTGTCTGAGTAATAATAATAACAATGTGAAAAGGTGAAATGAAATGCAGTTTGTGACAAAAGAATGAACAAATCTGAAAGAAGTTTTTTTAGTATCAATTGGCTGAGGTAGATGGTGCTAATTACTCTGCAGCTGTAATAAGAAACGAAAATGGCGACCATGCAGGAGAAATAGCAATGTGTATGGAAATGAGACCACTGAAAACGATGCAAAGTTCGCTGCATGTGCCATAGAAATTCACCAAGTATGCATTTAATTTATGCATGGATGGAGAAGATTAAAGACACAAGAAATTTTGATCATGTGAATTTCAGAATTTCTCACCAAGTGTCAATTATAGCGTCATGTAAAAGACCACGCCAAACATTAAATTTGGAGCGGTCTCGTTCATGTTTGACTGAAATGTGTTACCTG
The DNA here is from genome assembly GCF_987345545.1 of Pholcus phalangioides. Lineage (NCBI taxonomy): Eukaryota > Metazoa > Arthropoda > Arachnida > Araneae > Pholcidae > Pholcus > Pholcus phalangioides. Next base: position 40,745,939 of record NW_028301610.1, read on the forward strand.
CTACAAGCATCTTGGTTGATCAAATACAGCCTTCTTCTTTCTGCAATTGCTGTTTATTTTGTACTTGGGTAGGATACCAGCACTTCGCTCTTGCTGCTTGTTCATGTATGAGCAATAGGTGAAAAATGATGTTTTGCATATATTATGAGCAATATTCATATGAAAAATTATAGAAATGTTACAAATTTATGTTGAAACTATAAATATGTGCTTATATTGGAAACTCTCTTATTTTATGTATATATATCAGCATTAATGCTGAAAACGACTAAAAAAAAGTACAAATGCACATAATCTAAGCTCTGCCTTATACACAGTGCATGCTACTAAATGTGATCACATCATGACTCAGGGGTTTCTGATGACAATAACCTATGAATAACTGTATCTGAAAAAAAAAGTCCTTGTAAGTACAAGGCCATATGTCCTGTTTGATTGAACATGGAAACAGGACAACTCTATTTTTCTTTCTAACATAACAGGTTTTAAAATGTTAAATCATGCATTTTTGTTTCAATTGTTCTAAATCGAGATTTTTCCCCTATATGCTAAAATCCTTTTTTCATTCAGAAATTGTATTAAAATGCAACTGCCTGATGTGTATTATGAATTGCGATACTTTTTATAATGTACGGTACATTCCGTCTTTCAGAGGAGGAACTGTGAATGTGGTCAGTTGAAAGAAACTGACCATAAACTGAAGAAAGGGATTTTTTTTACTTTATGCATGCTTTCACTACAGTCCTGTAACTAGGCTGTCAATATTCCACAGAGAGCAGCAGGCCTACAATAATGCAATTGCTCAGTCATTCCACTTCACTTATAGTTAGAAAAATTTATGGCAGCACTATGCATAGCAAGCATTACACAAAAACAAACTTCACATTAGATTCGCAACACATACACGCACATTCCAACATACACCAATTCATTAAAGTTTCCTCCGAGGAATATCGATGAGGTGCATGTGTCGTTTAGTAGTAGTAATCTGTCACTATTCTAGTGAGAACCACACTCTAGGTAAGTGCTAGTAGGAAAAATTTTAGCTAGAAACATACACATACCTAAAAACATACCTAAAGAAGAAAGTCACATCTGTAGAATGGCCTTGACTGCTATAAAAAGAACAGTGACATTCACAGGATTGACAGATTTCAGTGAAGGTTAACTGTATTTATTAAAGAAAACATCAACTAACTAATGGATATAAAATGCAGTAGGACCTATAAAAAAAACTCAGTGAAGAGCCCACACATAGAACAAACAAGTGCTGAGAATAGTCATCATTAAAACTTTTTGTCATTAAAAAAATCAAATTACAGAAATTAAGTACTTATAGCAAGTATGTATAACATAACACACACACACACTGATATTTGATATGCATATGATTGGTAAATAATATAGCATGCACAAGTATTTATGATTTTCTATGAAATGTTAAATGTGTAATAAATAGAAAATAACTTAAATTACAAAATATCTCCCTGAATTCTTTATTGAGCATTACTATAGTATTTGTCCAGAATGAATTGTTTCATTAATTTTTTTTTTTTTCAATTTTTACAGTATTAAAATCACAACATCAAATACTTCATTCCTTAACCTCTTTACGATCACGCATGTAATATTGTGTCAAAATGCCAGTGGAATAAATTCGAACAAGTTCTCGGTTTTCTTTCCTCTCTCTCTCTTCACCATCGCGAAGCTTTATTGTGACCTTATATAAAAAAATTTCCCTCCCCGTTTTTTTCTTTACGCAATTTTTTTTCGCCCATATATATGTACATAGTAGGAAGATACATTATAAGAGCAAAAGAGAAGAGAACACATAGGGTGAGGGTGAAAGAGTGCTAAAAGAAACTCTTATCTATTACACTTTTTATATGTGGGGTTAGGTTAAGACGAGGCTACCAGATTTATCACCAATTTGTCATATAGAGATAATCCAAATTTCTTGCTAAATGCTGGTACGTAAAGTGGTTAAGGTCAAGAAGAAGGTCAAAAAGCCACTTTTTGAATTCTGATTGGTCTATCTCTTATCTTCACTTTTCTGCACTCATCTTTCTTCAGAATGGAATGTGTTTCCCTGCTCAAATTGACAATAAGGGTAAAAGTATAATAGACCTATTGTTAAACTGTTTGATTTGCATTCAGTCTTTAAAGATCCTTAAAAGAAATTCAAACAGTTCTGTGGTCATCTTTGTATTAAATTTTCTGTATGTTTTCAAAGTTCTTCCCTCTTAGCTTCTGTGTAAGTCCAAGGTACAGGGAAAAAATTTCTCTCGCTAAAATCTGTAAAATTGAAATAAAAGTTAAGTTACCAAAATATAGGTTGTCTATAATTAAAGTTGGGGTGTTCTGAGCTGCCTACAAGGTATAAAAAATATGAAAATTTTTGAGCATCTTATTTGAGGAGATGGCAAGAATTTTTGAATCCCCTTCAAAGACTGAAAATCTCAGCACAGCTTTTGGTGTAGAATCACAGTTTTTGTAAATGAGTTTCACCAGAAAAAATGTTCAGATAAACTCAGTCATATTTTTTTAAGGAAAAAATGAAAATGGTTCTGTTGAACACATGCTTAGACAAGACCCTGCCAGGAAGATTGAGCAGTGTTGTCCCATGTTTACAAAAAATTAACGTCTACACTACATAATTTTCATGGAAAACACTATTAATGAATGTTGGAATTTTTTTCTGTTTATTTCTTTCCAATCCTTTCATTAAAACATTCCTGAAGTTGCATAGCTTTCTGATGGATAATTCTGTAAACAGTTCAGAGCATACAGACTTCAATTATAGACACCCTGAACCTTAATTTCTTATCTAAATTCAGACTCTTAGTAAATGTGTTTCCAAATGAGCCTCACTGTATAAACAATAAATAGACTTTCTGCTCTCCCTTGAAAAGTTTACTTTCAATTCACTCGCTTTGAAAACTCTCTATTCAAAATATCTTAAGGGCAGAACAGAAAATTTGTGTCTTCAAAAAGCTTATATCCCCATGAAGTTTATAAGATCCAGAATTCTTTTGAAATGTATCATGATTTGGATAATATTGAGATGCAGTGTAAAACAATTCAGACATTTGAATGAGAATCTGGACCTGCTGGTTCTCAACTGAATAAAATCAGTGCAGCCCTCTCATACACGTGATAAAAGGCCAAATGTAGGTTAGCAAATGAGGGTCATCTCCCAATCTAAAAAGTATTTATATACAAAGAAAAGTGAATTGGTCCTTCTAGATGGACTTTCTACCTTGTACCTAACAATATTATTTCAACACATTGCAAACAGGGAAATGAGATCTCATTCCAACCTAATCTTACTGGAATTAAAAATTTGTTCTTCAGCGGCAAGAAGCTGCCAAAGCAAGTTTTTATAATTTTTTCACAATTTGAAAATGGGGAGGGGTGGTATTCAAAGCAAATCTATTTTTTTATTTCCTACATTTCCCTTTATCTATTCAAGTTTGTGAAAAAATATGCGTAACACTAGGTTTTTATTAGGGGTATATCTCTTCTGGGTCTATATAGAAAAGTTTGTTAATAAGCTGGGTTTAATAGAAAAATTTATCCGTTTCTCCTGTGGTTATAAAAACATACTTTCATTTAGAAAAAGTATTCAAAATAACGTACCCATCTTAGATGCGTCTTATATTTTTGTAGAGACTATATATGTATGCTGAGATGCAAAATTTATTCTAATATACCAGTCCACTCATATCATCTTACTTCCAGTCAAATGTTTTTGCCCTGTCACTACTGAGCCCAGCAAAGAAAATTCACATGTTTCTAAGTGTATAATTAGCCAAAATATTTGAATTCGAAAAAGGTGAAAATGAGGGAAAGAATAGCATATATATTAACCCTTTGAGACCCGAGCATTCATTTTTTCGGAATTTTTAAGATGTTTTGCATTTTTTATGCTAAAAAAATGCATTAAAAATATAAATGTCATGATATCTTTATTTTAAATTTTTTTTTTTTTTTTTTTTTTGTGAAATAATTCACTTTATTCATTTTTTTTCAGCCAAGATGATGCAAGGTATATTCATCCTCACATACAATTTTTTCCAGGATTTTTTTGTAAAATTATGTGTAATATACATTCGATTCAACCTATAACATTCCCACTTATAACGTTTTCCCGCTTAGTACGACCAATTTTCGTGTTTGCAAATATAAGAAATTCTTAATTCTATAAAAATTATTAAGTTTAACCATTTAAAGTGTTTTCCTGCTTACAACATTTTTCCATCACAGATTTTTATAAAACACACTATCACATTTTTCCCAGAGGCACTTTCTTCTAGAAGCCATTTTAAAAATCCATGAAAGTTCAACTTTGTGCTGCCCTCTGATGAAAGCGCCCCAAAGTTCATATTCATCATATTTCTAACTTAAAACTTCTCAATCCTCTAAACTCTAAATCTGTGCTTAACTCCATGAGGTCAAAAAAAAATTCTACAATAAGAAAAAAAGCAACCCATACATTTGTGCATGCAGAGTCTGAAAGAGTTAAAAGGAAAAGTTTGTTCTATATTGTCTTCACCCTTTTTGGTTATTTTTTGATTCAAATATCTCTGCTAATACTGCACATAGAAACATAGTTGTTTCTTTGTGTTTTTTTGGACAATAAAACCCTTGAATTGGAAATTCGAGGATGGGTGGACCATATAAAAATTAAATTTTGTATCACTATACATTTCCACCCCCTGATAAAATAAATGACATATCTAAAATAAACATGTTACTTATATACTTTTCCAATTGCAAGTATATTCTATTGCATATTCCAAGTATATTTTATTACCAGCAATTGAGAAAAAAGGGTCCAGGTAAGGTCCTTCTGTACACGTTGTATACGGTAGAATAGAATGGGAGAAGGGTAGCAGATTTATTTGTATCCCATAGGGGCAAAACCATAAACTGCTTTAGACCAATATTACTAAACTATAACTTCCAACTATTTTTGAGAGACTTGTACATTTCATTCAAGAGGCTGGAACCTGGGGCTCTAGGTACTTGACCCTCCCAGTAAAGCTAGGGCCGCACGCATGTCCAGCCTGGTCTAATTACATTTGCTTCCAATGTTTCTCTTCCCCCTGCTGCAATAAAACACCGGTGGTTTAAAAGGACTACACGCTAGCCCAGACTGGCCCAATGTTCTTTGCCAAATATTTGCTCCCAGAAAAGTTTATTATGCCACTATGTGTTGTGACTGTTGGTGGTGTTACCAATGTGTGGTTAGATGTATTGGAAGACCTTTCTTTCATACCAAGCGCGACTCAGGTCTATTGCCATGGGCAATTTACTACCTAGTGAGCTGTGCTGGAAGTGTGAGTGTGCGTACCTAAGATTCTGAGTGCGTATATAGTGGTGTCTGATTCTTCAGTGTTGCCATCTATATTTTAGAAGTGAAGTGTAATGTATGACATGAATATCGCTCTCCACTTGTTAATACAAGATATACTGAAGACTGGATGTTGTGAAGATATTTATTATTTTAGATGTTAATTTTTTAAGGAAGGAAAAAACTCATCTCTGCCTCTACCGGGAGTCGAACCCGGGTCCCTCGATTGCCGGACGAGTGCTCTGACCACTAAGCTACAGAGGAGATAGAGATTTTCCTTCGCTAGAGCGTATATATGCCGAACGGAACCGTGCAATGGACGGTGAAACCGATCAGCTAATAGCTCATGGACGACGAGCCACCAGAGGGCTATATATATGACATGAATGTCGCTCTCCACTTGTTAATACAAGATATACTGAAGACTGGATGTTGTGAAGATATTTATTATTTTAGATGTTAATTTTTTAAGGAAGGAAAAAACTCATCTCTGGTCCCAGAGATGAGTTTTTTGTTAATACAAGATATACTGAAGACTGGATGTTGTGAAGATATTTATTATTTTAGATGTTAATTTTTTAAGGAAGGAAAAAACTCATCTCTGGTCCCAGAGATGAGTTTTTTCCTTCCTTAAAAAATTAACATCTAAAATAATAAATATCTTCACAACATCCAGTCTTCAGTATATCTTGTATTAACAAGTGGAGAGCGACATTCATGTCATATATATAGCCCTCTGGTGGCTCGTCGTCCATGAGCTATTAGCTGATCGGTTTCACCGTCCATTGCACGGTTCCGTTCGGCATATATACGCTCTAGCGAAGGAAAATCTCGATCTCCTCTGTAGCTTAGTGGTCAGAGCACTCGTCCGGCAATCGAGGGACCCGGGTTCGACTCCCGGTAGAGGCAGAGATGAGTTTTTTCCTTCCTTAAAAAATTAACATCTAAAATAATAAATATCTTCACAACATCCAGTCTTCAGTATATCTTGTATGAAGTGTAATGATTGAATATTTGTACTGTTTGTAGGTCTGTTGTTCTCTATGGCGAGACTTTTTAAAGGGGATATTGGCTCACATTCGCGGCTCGAAGTTGGGAACTACAGAAAACCAACTTCAGTCGACCACCACTGCGGTGACGGTGGGGTTCAAACCTGGGTCCTTGTGATGCGAGTCTGTCATCATGACCACTTGACCACCACAGTGGCATATTGGAAGACTGGGAAGGAAGGGGGGCTCCTTGTATTTAGGGTGGAAACTGAAGGTACTGGATATTCCAGCCTTCAACATTTGACAATAATTTCCAATGGTGAAGTGGCCACACTACTATCTCATGACCAATCTTGGATCATATTTGGTCAGGCTAAACAGGAGTGTGGCCCTTGCTTTGTTCATGAATATACAATGCAAAGCATGCCATTATCCCGGCATATATTCTTGAATCTTGTATACTCAAGACATATGGCTACCATGAGTCCCCTCAATATTTTCTTCATGTTGGTGCCTCTGTAATTATTCACATTTTCCTTAGCCCTATTTCTATCACCTCAGTACTTGAAAAAAATAGTGTATCACATAAAGTGTCATTTTTAAAATTCTAATTTTTAATTTCCTTTAAACTACTTCAAAATTTAAATTTTTCAAGTTCTCTCATCTTCATGTCTCAAAACTTCACAATCAATGCATTTGCTTGTTATATGGCTAATCTCTCATCAAAACAACTCTGCAAAGGCATTCTAATGTATTCATAATACATTCTGATAATGTTATAAAAGTGATCAAGATTCTGTTGTAGTCATGCCGTATGAGTACATACTTTGAATATTTAAAATACTACAGAGAGTGGCCAACTTTCCGGATTTAGCTTGGCAATGCCTGATATTGCAACATGTTCAGGACTTCTGGATTATGAATTCATATTTTCCAGGTTTTAATTATTGTTGTTAATGGTTGAAATAATACAAACTTAGAAAAAATGAAACAAATCATTAAGTTTGTTTTTCCGCTGCCACTGTTCCTCTTCTTTATACAGTGATCTCCATGGAAAAGCACACTGTGCATGGTTCCCTGTATGAAGGGTGGTTAAAGCCGTCCAAATCTATCAACATAAACAAACTTGATGGTCCATTCATATGGGAAGTTTTTTTTAATGCATGTTTGATCATAAGATGGCTGGTAGATAATTCAATCACCATATTTTCTCAAAGAGAAAAATTTGCTATTGGACCCAGGTGAAATTTGTCTTCTGATGCATGCCATATTTCATGGCAGAAATTACGGAGAATAAGATTCTGCACCAGAAAATTTCAGACATTGTCAGTTGGGTAAAATTCTTAATTAGTTGCTAAAAATTTTATGGGGGGGGGGAGAATTAACAGCTTTTATAAATTCTGGTTCATTAGAATTTCATGGAAAAATGTCAACATAAAGAAAATGCCCAATAAATATCAGAAATTCAAGGATGCATCTTTGAAAAAAATGGACACATTTTATGGAATGGCACACACAATAGTTGAACAGCAAATGGTAACAAAACATACAGGAATACCCCATAAAATATGGGTTATATGGTCACTTTATGAGGCTTTTTGAATAGACATCATCAGCATCACCTTGAGGGACAGACACAAGATGATCCCCATAGAAATCAAAGTTAAAATTGCTGATTTTACTGTACAAAAACAGGAATTTAGTGGAGTTTTCCCACCACATCAATAATTTGAAGAATTGAATTCTTGATTCTCAAAATATTGAGTTTGTTTAGAGATATGAAGCTCAGAAAGTTAAATATAAGATAATTAGCTGAGCCTACTTTTGAGTTGGATATCTATGCAATAACATTGATTTCAACCTTTTATTTTTATCTTAAGCACAAAAATGAAAATTAATGTCTTCATATTGTCTTTTAATATCCAACTGTATAAATCCATATAGTTTATAGACCTATAATTAATTTTAAAACATCCTAAAGTACATTGAAGAAATTCTGCATCTTTAATTAAACATTTTTTGAAGCAAAAACAGGCAGGTCGATAATTTGAAGTTCAAAAATATTTTCAAAATATCTAGCGCCAATCAAAAATAAAAAAAAAAATTCATTTCTACGTTTCTTTAATCTAGATTAGTTTCTTTGAGCATCACAGGAAGTCACCATATTGGTTACCTTGGATACAGTTGGAAGGACATCCTTCAAAGAAAGAGGGAGATATTGCGTGATTAAAAAAAACCTAGTGTATTACTTCTTAAGTTGTGCTTCTTATTATGACCATAAAAAAATTTGGCATGCAAAGTATTTTTGCTGGGTTTTTTTTAAGTAAATTGCAGGATTTTCATTTTCTGTAGATGAGCAGGTCTGATATTGTGAAGTTTTAGATATTGTATTATTTTATTTATATAAATAGCTTCAAATAAGAAATCTTTCACTACTTTGACAGATACAACAAGACCTGCCAGGCCTGGAGAAGAAAATGGGAAAAATTATTTTTTTGTTTCTCAAGATGAAATGCTTTCAGATATCCATGCTAATGAGTATTTAGAGTATGGTACACATGAAGATGCTATGTATGGAACTAAATTGGAAACCATACGCAATATACATGCCGAAGGGAAAATGGCAATACTTGATGTGGAACCACAGGTACAATATATTTATCCAGTCGTTTTTCCTTCAACTGAATTTTATTTCTGATATTTTACAGACATTTATGTTTATTTTGGCGATACTTTTGATTTAACCCTTTCTATGGCATGGTAAAAATCACTATATAAACACTCTTTAATCTTTTAAAAGCTGTTTTTTTCTTTACCAAAAAATATATATCCTGTTAGTATTGGAAAGATTACATAAAATGCCATATCTTTTTTAATGAAGTAGGCTTCTGATTTTCAGTATATATAGCATCATTTTATAATGAAAACTTTGTACATAAAAAATTCCCGACTTTACAGGGAGAGCAAAAAAACAGATGGGACATCCCATTGAATAACACACAAAAGGAGTTCATTTTTTTCTTTATAGAGAGCAGATCATTGCTGATTTTTTTCCTTCAAATGCACTGTAGTAGGTGAGATGATGTTCTCAATTTAAAACTGTCAAAAAGTCATTTTAAAAAAAAAACAAAAAAAACCATTATGCACAAGGTTTTCATTATAAGGTGACGATAGGTAAAGAGTAAGGGGTATAAGAAAAAGTTTTTCATTGAGAAATAAACTTGACAAAATATGTGGGCTTGTTAATGCTGAACTAAGAGGCTTTTAAGGAGGTGAGTATCAATGTTGTTTAAAGGGTTAATACATTTGATAGTTTTACATATACAGGGTGTTTCAAAAGAATCACCCGATTTGAAATGTGTATATTACGAAAAATACTGAACACATAGACACTTAAGATTAATTTTATATTACATGGCTAATCAGTTTTTCTACAAACCAAATTAAAGGTGCTCAATATGTCCACCATGCATATGTCTATAACATAGTCCAATTCATCCAAAACTTTTGCAAGTATGTTTGCATCCACTGCTTCTGTTAAGAGTATCTTCAGTTCAGCTAATGTAGCTGAATGGGGAGGCACATAAATGTAATCTTTTATAAGCCCCCACAAAAAGAAATCGCACACTGTGAGGTCCAGTGATCTTGGAAGCCAGCAATGTTTAACTGAATTTTGTCAGATCCCGTACGGCCCATCCATCGTTTAGGAATGCGATTATTCAAAAATCATCAAATGTCCAAGTTTTAGTGTGGTGGTGCCACATCCTGCTGAAAAATGAGTCATTCGAATCTGTTTCTAACTGTGGGAAAAGTCAATCTTGACAAACATTGAAGTGGCGGACAAAGGTAGAGCATTAGCACTACCTGTCAGCAACTGCGTAAAACTCACGATTTTCCTCTTTCTACCTATACATTATTCAATCAAAATGGATTAAAATCTGAATAGTTATGATTTTTTTTTAATTGGATGATTCTTTTCGAAACACTCTGTATTTTGGGCTGAATCTGATTTTTTTTTTGTTTAAAAAATTTCTTCATTAATATAATATTTTCTTGATTTCTCTAAAAATGAGCAATTTTTTTTATGTAACAAATTGAAAATATCAAAGTACAAATAAATTACTTCAACTTGATATGCATTTCAGGGGTCTGTCCAGACTTTTTTTGTAGGGTCCTGTTTTTGGAAAATTTCCATTATTTTTGTGAAAAGGATCATTAATTTTGTGAAAAATAAGTGATGACTTTTCCTTCCGAGTTCACCTCAGCATAATATCCAGAAAATAAATGTTTCCTTGATATCTTGGGCTGAGAAAAAGCCATCTATCTCCAAATCGTCCAACCTGGAGGCCATATCCTGAAGTTAAGAGAGGCTTACTAATGTGTCTACTTCAGCGCCTCACACCACAGTGCGTGAAATAAAGAAGGCAGGGTCGTGTCTCCAGTAGTGTAGATGGTGCCACTGTGGTGGTCGAGTGGTCATAGTGACGGACTCGCATCGTGAGGAACCGGGTTCGAACCCCACCGACACCACAGTGGTGGTCGGCTGAAGTTGGTTTTCTGTGGTTCCCAACTTCAAGGCGCGAATGCGAGCTGATCTCCCCGTTAAAAAAAGTCTTGCCACAGAAAGCAACAGGACTACAACGTTACAAATATTCAATCATTACACTTCACTCACTAATTTGAAGTACAGATGACAGCACTGAAATATCAGACACAACACTATACATTGAACACACATTTGTTCAATGTATGATATTTTGAAATTGAAGTTTGCTTAACACATCACAACCCCTTCATGCCGGTTGGCAATAAAATTTGCCATTCCAAATTTTAATTTTTTTCATTGCCAATGAATGGTGGGAGTGGTTCCACTCAGTTTTTTTTTTTCTTTCTAAAAATCAAAGTTGTCTTTACTGCGTGAACATAGATACAAAACACATCACATTCTAAATATTAAAATATTACACCCAAGGGATCACACGATCCATCCAGGGTTTCATAATTTACATATACTTGCCAATAAACCAGTTTTTATATTTGATATTTAATCAATTTATATTCATGAAATATAATTAAACACACACAAGAAATAATATACACATATTGGTTTCTGTTTGCTACTCGACAGATCAGATTGATGTAATTAATAAATAATTGTTTAAATTTTTTACTACATTTTTCTGATTTTATTTTGTAATTTAAATTTTTATATTCTTTAGGTGCAAGGTATAAAAATTGTTTTTCCGTTATGGTTTTATTCAGTTTTATAACTTCATATTGCATTCTTGTTTGTCTATTTTATCTCACTGTTTGTTTTATTTTGAACCAGGCAGGGTTTTTTGAATAAATAATATTTTGTCAAGGTAAAATTTTCAAGTATTGAATTTATAATCCTTATTGCAGTCCTGGATCATAGAGATTTTTTGGGATACATTATTAATTACTTTTTGCAAAACATATTTGACCATGGCGGTATTAGTCATAGTCCCTACCCCAAGCTGTAATAGGCTATTGTGTAATTGGCAGAACCCAAGTAAAATATATTGATAGAAGAAAGATTAGGGAAATGATATTTTTCAATGAGTAGATTCCTTGAAACAGTTCAGTTTACACGATTTATTACTTATTGCCATTGCTTGAGATTTTTGCAACCTTTTTGTTCATTTCAGAAAAGAATGCTTCATCGACTATACTGATTGGCACATAATGCGGATAGACTTGAAGTCTGGGGAGGGGCAGGATGATGATGTCAGTTCATAATATATGCTGGAGGGCAATGCCCCCCATCCTGTATCTCTGCCCATGGTTTGGCAGATGTAATAAATACTCTAACTGATAGGACACTGGAAATTTTTTAGCTCTGCCAAAGTACAATACTGTATATCTCAATCTAGAATGCAAGAATTAATTATTATTCGTACTATTGTGAATATGATGAGTCAGAGTGCCCGTTGAAAAACTGTTCAGTGACTTCTAAGAATGACAATGTTCAACTTTGATTTTTTGCACAGTTATTGCAGAAACATAAAATAAAGCTTACTTGTAACTGTTGTAATAAACAATGTTGAAACAAACCAACAAGTTCATATTATTTGTAAGTCTAAAGATAGGGGTAAAGATTTATACAATTTTTTTATTGATTGTAATTTAATAGTTTTAAATGGGAATTTGCCGGGTGATCTGCTGGGCGATTATACATATTTATGAAAAAAATGGTTGCAGTGTTATAGGTTTTTATTATAACCTCATATTGTTTATATTGTAGTTATATATGTCTTTGAGATCCAGGCTCATAACTAGACTGGGGCAACCATGGCTCAGAGTTGAATTGGTTCCCACAAAAATGTACACACCTATAATGAACCTTTCAGGGGGCTTCCTAAGAAAAAGTCTGCCCCAAGGCGGTGTGCTACGGCTCTGCTTTGATCTATCTGTACTTGATCTAAGTGGTTCTGACCCATGTCCCAGACTGTTTGGAATTTTATTTTTGAATGCCCAACCTGTTTCTAAATGGAAAACTAAAATTCGTAGATCCTGTTGGGATTCTGATAAAAGTTGTTAATTTTCAGGAATTTATTACATTATAAAGGTACATTTTTACTAAATTCTAACTCTTTCACCCCATTAAATCTTGTAGAAATGATGCGTGAAACTGCGGACTCTCTTCAACTGCTATTCTCGGAGTGTGTGAAATCAAAATGCAATCTGCAGAAACTTTTGAAGGGCTCTGCTTCCGATTGTTTGAATTACACTCACACCATTAAGGCATACAAAAATATCTGTAAAGGGGAAAATCTAAATTTTTCACCTCTCTAAACCAGGAATTGATTTTAAATAAAGTTTCTAAATCCTTCTGGAAAGTTATTAACCACTTTATATCTAAGAGGAGCCCTGTTCCTCCAATTGATATGTAAACATGGTCAAACCATCTAAAATTCATTTTTTTACCCACAACTGCATATTACCTAATAGAAACTAATCTTTCTAGCGAAACTGATTTTAACCCTCTTTTGGATTCTGTTATTAATTTATACAAGCTTAATGTGCTATAAGACACTTAAAATATGGTAAATGACCAGATGCTTATCTCATAAGACAATGATGAATACATCAAATATTCCCCAATTGAATTTTGCAATTTAATTTTAAAACCCTAAATAACTTCCTTAGATGTGGTAATATCCCAAAAAACTGGGGCATGCAATAGTTGTCCCAATCTATAAAGAAGGGGAGTTTTCACAACCCTGGAAATTATCGTATGATATCTTTGCTCCCAGTTCCACCAAGACTTTACACCCAATTCTGAACAATAGATTAACACCATGGATGGAAAGTAACAACATTGTTTTTGAATGTCAAGCAGGATTTTGTAAAAAGTATAGTGCCATTGATCTAATCATAATGAACTAACTCATCTAATGAACTAATCACAATTGACACCATTAATACAGTCTTAACTTAGTAAAAAAAGCAAACCTTTTGTCCTCTTTGTTGATTTTTGCAAGACATTTGACAGTGTCTTCCACAATAAACTTTTCCTGCTACTTAAAGAGATTGGTATCAGTTCTTCATTCATTAACTAATCATGAACATTTATAGTAGAGCAAGAGTATACATATCATCCAGCAATAGCAATCCTGAATACTCATGTCAAAGTTGGTGTTTACGAAGGGGCAAGTCTTAGCACCAGTGTATAGGCACTGACTCGACTCACCTCCTCCTGTTTGTGCTGATGATATAATTTTGCTTGCAGATGCATCTGCTTCCATGCAAAAGAAAATTACCCTCCTTCGAGGAATTTTGCATGAATTACAATTTAAATATAAACATCGATAAGACAAAAGTCATGGTTTTCCATAAAGGAGGGGAAAATGTTCAAAACACATGATTGTTGGCAAGTTATGGGGAAAGAGATAGAAGTGGTCCAGGACTATGTTTATTTGGGTGTCCCATTTTTGTCTTCAGGCCTATTCCTTATTGTGACCTGTTACTTTATTTCTAAAAGCTATTCAGCTATAAATGCTCTTTTTTTCCTGTCTTACTAGAGCCAAAATCAATCACTTACATAGCATCCAAAGACTTTTCAATACCTTAATTATCTTTGTTCTCTCATATTTCTCTGCTATTTGGTCCCTTTGCTATCTGGAAGAGCTGAAAGTTGTATACTCTTTTGCATTTGAAGATGGCTGCTGCTTTCAAAATTCACATCTCCCTCTCTCATTAGATTTGAGATTTGCTTTCGTGGAGTTGAACTGTTTTTGCTAAAAAAAATATCCTCTCGTATTGGATCAAAATTCTGGAACTCTCCCAATACAGATGTCCAGCCAGTGCTTACAAAATTGTTTGATTAAATAGAAAACTTGCCCATCAAATATATCGGGCGTGCTCAAGTCAGAAAAATATTTTTTGATGTCGGTTATAAATGTCTGGGATATGCAAAAACTGCCTTTTGCCCATAACTGTCTGGGTAGAATTCTGGCCATTTACAATGATAAAATAATTCAGGGAGACATCACATTTAAATAACAGTAAATTTTTCCTTCTATATTAATCTCTCACACCCCCTTCCTTCAGTTAAACCATAGTTTCCCCACACTTTTTGTTCCTTCGCCCCCCCCCCCTTCTTCAGAATTTTTTTTTCTCTCATCGCTCCTCAGCTCAAGTGAACCCATAGGATGCTATGTTGTACCCATAGCTTCTATTGGGGCCCCCTTGGACCATTCCATCTCCCACTGGGGGCGATATTACCCACTTTGGGAAACACAGAGTTAAACATACTTTAGCTCAACTAAGAGCATGTCAAAATCAGGTATACATTAAAAATGTCTAATTCAAGACCAATAGCTGTTCCAAACATGTTCCTTCTATAACAGTGAATCAATAGAATCATCGCAGCGCATCTTTCCAATGCCCCTCAATACAAACCCTATAGACAAAATATACTTATATACCCTACTTGAGATACAGTATTTTCTGAAAACGATTTTGTTAAGATGCTAAATTGTAGTCAACCAGGCACAATGTTTGCAGTTTTTAATTTCCTATAAAATTGACTCACTCTTTGCTACTTTATTATTGCTTATGATATTTAATATTAATTTTCTGTTATAATGCTTCTTCGATATGTTACACAATAATTTTATCGATTAAATTTTCTTGTAGATTATGTTGTGTTAAGTGATCTCTGTAAAAATAGAAGTTTTGTATTTTGCCTACTGGCCAGGACCCTATGGGTCAGCACCATATCTAATTATGCAAATAATGTAAAATTAAAAAAACTATTGCAATCAATTTACTATTAATCATTATTTTTTTAAAAATTTATTCCTGAATGTAGCATTTTATAAATATTTTTTAGATATTTGTTAACAAGTAAAATTTTTAAAATGAAGTTATTTATAGCAGTAGTCCCCTTTTAAAGCATACTGTAGAATGTTTTCCTTGATAAGAATATTCTCAAGAATATTTATAACATATATTTTAAATATTATAGATGAGAATACTCTAGTTATTTATAATAGTCCATCCAAAAAATATTGTCCTACTGAAATTCTAAAGCATTTATAATATTTGATGAAAAACATTCCTTCAGTCTGGGATAAGGGTAAATCATAATGCAGCAGGTTTTCGAATTCCAGAAGTCAACAGCATTATGGATTAGTTAAAAACCTGAACAAATCTGTAACTGCACAACTTTCAGAATCTGAAAACCTGTTGCACTATGTTCTTAACCTAAGGCACCAAAAGTATTTCATTCAGTCATTTTTGGAAAAATTGTCTAAAAAATTTTTCACTTTCTATCAATTTTGTTTAAGTAATAGGTTATGCTATAAGTAGGTATTGCTGAGTCGGTGACAAATCGTAGTCAGTCATGGCTTCAAATGTATGAAACAAAAGATTCTTCTCTTGAGAAAACACATTCCTGTTTTAGACTGGCTTACTGTTCCCTTACATATGTTGAAATCATCTGCAATTTTGCACTTAGTAAATGTTCTATTTCTTATCGATTTGAGACATTCTTCCAGTGTTTCAGTGGAATAGTTTTCTTATCAGCAAGCTCCTAGCTTCTGCAGAGAGTTTTGTACCATCTTAAAAAACATTCATCTGTGAGCAGTATTCATTTTGAGCTTAATAAGATTGATACTGAGCTAAATTAAGCCTAAAACATAGTGAAAAAAAATAATTTAAAGGTATTGCTTTTCACCAATTTTTAGTTGGCGTAAAGTTGCCCAAATTTTACTCTGAACATAAATACCAAATTACTATCAACCATATGATGATAAATAATCAGCAAATTCGAATTTTCTGGGTATGATTTAAAAAAAAATTAGTTACTACACATGAATAAACAGCAATTTTTTTTTCTAATTAAGTCATTTTTATGACTGCAAAATACAACTTTTTCGTGACAATTTCAGCTAAAATCAAGCGGCACAGATATGTGTAACAAACGATATCCAAAATGGGAAATGCGTCAGTAACTAATACATGCATTCACCGATAATGTCTCCTGACAGTGAGATTCATAACTACAGTAGAGGCTGCTTATTAGAATTATAGATATTGTTATCAATTTTGCAAAGTATGAAATGGACCAACATCGTAACTGCGAAAACCTTTTGTTTATGGTTATCAGAGTTTTAGTTTATGTTATCAAATTTTTTCACCCAAAGGTTTTTTTGCACATTTTGAAGCTAAGGTGGAACCATACTTATTCCCCCCCCCCCTAAATTATCATTATTAACCTGAAAGGCTATGAAGAAGAGGTCAGAAAGTGTACCCTCTCCCTTGTTTATAAGTATTTCTGTACTTATTCGGGCAGTAACAGCTGTATTTATGTAGGCTATGCATAAAGCAATAGCCCACTTATAGAGGAGACAGATTTGATTTTAAAAAAATTTCTTCAGTTTTCTTGATTGACCAGATTCATAAATAACTTAGCTGGGAGACTTCTTCAAAGGATCTATTCCATATAGATCCTCATAGATGTACATTACAAAAAATTATCATAATCGATAAAACACATTAGACAATTCCTTTCAATTTCCTCATAACTGTTAAAGTCCTGCATTTATTATTATTATTTAGCTTAAAGCGCAAAAATATCCTTTTTTAGAACAAAATGAAAAAAGAAAATAGCATGATTAAACACCTTTTGCAACCAGTTATGTGGAAAAGAAAGACGCATGGTTACAATATTCACATTTAGATTTCTTTCAAATATAGTTATCAATCATGATTGTTAAACCACTAGTCCGGATGCAGTCACATAAAGTTTTGTGCACTGTATTTGAAAATATTCATTAAAATATCCGCTAGATGAGATCGAATACTTTCTAGATTTGGTGCAAAGTAGCACCATATTACGGTAGTCTAATTTTTTCATAACTTTTTTCATCCCAATATTTTTTTATGACAGACCAAATTCAGAAAAAGGTCTATAGTATACACCAGAAATTTTATAAAGTGATACTTGTGAAGTAATGATGTATTTTTATTTTAGTTTTTTGTATTTTACAGGCTCTCAAAATTTTAAGAACCGGAGAGTATACTCCTTTTGTTGTGTTCATAGCAGCTCCTACTCTAACCAACATCCGGGATGTGAGTATTTTCAGATATTTCACAAACCAGTTTTTTTAGTTGAAGTTTTTTAAAGAAAATAGTAACTAATTAATGATTCACTAAGTTTGATTAGAGCACACAAAAATTGAATCATGATTGTGTCGGGTAAAAGACTGAATTTTCAAGATGATCAAAACTTTGAAAATTTTAGTTTTTGAACTCCTATCAATCTTGAATCCAAAAGTGGTGGTTTTATTTTTCTATTTTTCAGTTAGTTTCGGTCCGAATTTGCTTTCCTGCATGTTTTAAAATGTTGAATTCTTGTATCTACTGGTGTGTTCAAAGGAGCAGAGATTTTGGCGTTTTTTTCCAGTAGCCCCTCCCACTCATTCAGAAGAATTCACTCCTTTTTTGCAAAAATCATGGGAAAGAACACAGAAATAGATGTTTTTCCAAGAGACCGAGTTCATTTTCATTTCTAGTTGTAGCTGTAATTGAGTTTGAGCCTCACAATCACACGGAGATAGTTAGTCAAAGTTGGTTTTTAACCCTTCAATAGGAAGCGGTGTATTTATCTGCTCAAAAAAGTTGTGCCGAAGTTGGGCAACGCTGTATATATCTGGCTGGCGGAACCAGTTTCCTTCTCCTGCTTTCTTTGTGTAAAGTTTCCACCCATGCAGTTGATGAGGTCCTCCAATATTCAGAAGAGATTGTCATTGTAGGACACTCTATACAGCTACACAATACAGAAACCACACATTAACAATTATATTATTCTTGTATTGTAACTGCTATCCCAAGGAGCAAATATACAAAGTGTTGTGATGAAAGAGAATTCTTGATGTTTCTGTGCTCTGAAGTGTTTTTTTTCCCATGTCCAAAAAGAGAGTTATTGTTTTTTTTCTTTTAGTCAATTATGTCTTCTATATTTGGTTTTCTTTTGATTTTTTTGGAATTTTCAGGTGATAATTAGTTTAGAAATGAATTTGATACAGAAATTTAAAATTCAAAATAAATACACACTCGCAAACACCCACCCCTTGGCTGAAATTTTATTAGGTTTTTTTAGTAGTAAAGAAAATATCCTCCCCCATCAACCTGTTATTACTTTCTCGCCCACTTATTTCCCGCTAAACTATGCTATATGAAATTATCTGTGGTCAGTTAGACTTTGATATTTTAACTAAGCCATTCATCCTATCTCTGATGGACTAAACCATTCCCAAAAATGAAATCCCTCTCTTTTAAATACATTTTTTTCCCCTCATAACTTATAGAACAAACTCTCTCCCCTCCACTATCATTGCTTCTTCACTATATATATCTATGAAACTTTGTACAATACAAAACAATATGTCTGTCGCAATCAAACACATTCTTTTGTATTGGTCTCAGCAAACAATATTGCGTGAATAAATGTCACAAATTTCTCAATTTTGCCATTTGTTGATTTTTTTAACTACCATCTCTCATCATTATCTATGCGCATTATTTCTTCAATAACATCACACTCTATAATTCAAGTTTATTACACTACTGATGCATCCCAAAAACATTGAAATTTTAGTATCCATTGCTCATCGTTCATAATCTGTGCGAACATCAAATTTGAATATTACCATAGTTATTTTAAACTAGCAAAACTTTAGTCTCTACATTGCAGCCAGTTTTTTGAAGTGGCACTTTCCCAAGCCTGCATAATCCTCTAATCCGAAATTACCACATTCCTGAGCCACAGTATTATTTTGTAAGAAAAAAAGCATGATTCCCCTCCTTTAGAAGATAGGAAATTTTGAACATTCCCCCTTCTCGGGAGAAAATCCTGTGTATGCCTATGATCACATTCACCTCTTTAACGTAATCTTGCCTGTTCTTTCAGTGATTGACAAATGTCAATGTTGTGTCCAAAAAAGTGCTCTTATAGCAAAACTGCATGGATCACAGAATGCCCACATACATGGATTGCAGATAGAAGTGCAGTTCTCAGTGGAAAATTCTGTCTCTCTGAAAAAAATAATATTTTGAAAGTACACAGAAACTTCTTTGAAACGGCCGCTCAGTGTTCTGTAAAACAAATGGCCATTTGTAAAGTTGACCACCGAATAGAAGCTGTATGATGGTAGAAAGGAGAAAAAGGTGGAAAGCATGTGTGTGTGTCAAAATTTTAGATTTTATTGCCACAAAAAAAACTCTCATGCTCAATATATTTTACAATTCCCAAGAAACACGTGTATATACTCTGGGCAGAACTTTGAATACCAGATTCATAATGGGTGAATAAATTTCATACTTGTATATGACATTTACAATAATTTGGTGAATAAATGTTACCAAATTGATCATCTGATCAATTCTTGAATCTGTAATATCAGAGATCTGTTCCTTCCTCGTACTGCATACAATGAAAAGTAAATGACTGTATACATTCTTTCCTTGCACACATTATTTTATTCTCTCACACTTTTTTTACTGAATCTCTGCATGTTAAAAAGTGAAGAAAGTTCCCGCAAAGCCAAAACTTTCACATCCTGTTTCTATTGAGTGAAGATCATTGATGATCTACTGTGTGTTTATCCTGTCCTACTGGGGTAAATTTTTAAACTGATCAGCTAGGATCAACTGTATAGCATTAGCCTTTGTCATCTTATTTACACATTTTTTAACCTGATAATGTCACACATGAACAGAAAATATGATTGATCCGAAAAGGTATTTATGCTGATATGTAAAGATTGTAAGATTATACAAAGAGAACTATATAAGGTGCAATGCATTTAAATGAAATGCACAAATTTTTTTTTTCTCAACTCCCTTATGGCCTAAATTTGAAAGAAGAAAAAACCTGAGACAAATGTGCCTGGACTACTGCAAGTCTGGATTAGAGTTACTACTGTAACTCATTTTTTTTTTTTTTTTTTGAAAGAGATTCTCTGAGCACTTCCTCTTTTCAATCCCACCAATCTCTTCTTTCCCCTCCCCCAAAGGTAGGTTCTGTGGCCGCTCATGGAAGAAAGAAAGCATTCAAAGAAATTTGACGCTACTGTATTGGCCAGAGCTGATCATAACTGAATGAGGCACAACTAAATTCTTTTAAGAGGAAGTATTTCAAGAAATTGACAAGAATTTTTCATTTGTTCCTGCCAAGTTATCTGTATCGCCCCATTAGTGTAGCATATCATTGTGACTTGTTATAACCACTACCAGAGGGAAACAGAAATAAACATTTCCACAGTACTTGAAAACAAAATTATCCACAAAATTTTGTTATAGCCAGTGTCGTAACAACTGAGATTGATTTTTTTAAGACATTTTTTTGACGAAAAGATAACCAGAGTTAATGAAGTATTGCGCATAAAGAGTTTTTTGTATGATCAGTGACCATATTTGATCAAAAAATATGGGGAAATTATTTTATGGGACATTGCGATTCTTAGAAGACATGTTGCCAAATGTCAGCAAAAGGCTATTACATTACATGCTGATTTAATTTTTTATTTCTGTTGAGGAATCGGAACCCTTCCATACAAATGAAAAATTATTTCATTTGTATGGTAACACACTGACATAACTGCTAATTTTTTATATTTACTTAAACTTCAGTAAAATGTGGTGAAATTTAACCTGCATTTACGAATATTCATAGCATTGCATACCGAATACCAGCAGATAAATTAATAAACTATGACGTTTATCCAGTAAATATTGAATGTCCACAATGTGTCACACAATAGAAATTGATTTTATATTGAGTATACAAGGAACTTTAGATTCACAATTACTGTTATTTCCAAGCCACATCTAGAAAAATGACCACAAAAAAAGTATTTGTGAAAATACAGTGACTTTTCTTACACGTCGAAGCTTGGTGTAAGACGCACATAATTTTTGTCAAAGAATTTAAAAAAGTTTTTGTATTTCCTTTTACCATTTGTGGTTTCTTTAGTAATTTTTTTTTACCATTGCTGATTAAAGTTAAATAAGTAAATATTAAACGTTTTCCTGGAGTGAATTTATTGGAATCCTCGAAGTTAAAATACTAAAAAACATTATCAAACAGGCTGTGACTTTGAATCTGGTGTGAGAGCCAAAGATTAACTTTGAAAGTTATATAAGCCATGATTTTTTATGGAAAATTGCAGTAAATTTTCTTTTTCCTTTTTTACAAACGAGAAATATAGAAACTAGATATTTAAATATATAATATGTATTTATATATTTAATAATAATAATATATATTTATAACTCGATATTTCTGTGTGATGATACAAACTTGTATATAATTTCTTTATTTTCAATCAAATACTCTGTTGTAAACGTTGATGATTGAGATTTTGATGTAAGTTGGTGATAAATTTTATGAAATCATAGCCACATTGCTATAATTAATAAGATGCCAGCAGAAAAGTCCTGCCCACAAAATTTTAAAAAAATTACTTGGAAAGAAAAAATCCAATTTTAGTTTCTCACTTGCAGTTTTGAAACATTCATAACAGCAGTGCACCTGATGCACTGAAGGAAGTTCAGAGGCTTTATTGGTTCAAATTTGGCTCAGTCCTTTTCAAAATAATTTGAACCAGAGGTACTTCCTAGGTCTGATTCTGTATGGGTAAATGGAACATTTACACAGGGCCCCATAATTCAAGACACCCCCCTCACATTCAAACAATTTGAATTCACTCATTCAGTCTTCTTGTTAGATTGAGACACTCCCAGCAAACACAATTTGAAACTGAAATCATTAATTTTCTTTGAATCCACTTGTATTTCATCCTTCCCCCCTTCCGAAAAATTTGATAAAATATTGATTCACAAATATTTTTAAATATCGTTCCTTATACAAAATATTATATATAGGTATAAATATATTTTAAAGACATATCTAATTAGTTTTGTTAAACACATCAAGTTAAATTACAAACTTTTTACACAAATGTTAATAGAATTTTGATCTGATTGATCAAGTTGATCAACTCAGCAAAAATGTTTGTGATTAACAATTGAAAGATTTACTGACCTAATTAATCGAACCAGCTCTAATAATTATGATTAATTTATTGTATAATTATCAAGTTGGATGGCATTTGTATAATTTGATCATTTTTCTGGAGAGAATTCATATATAAATACACTATCACCCCACTAATTCAAATCCTGCCAATCCAAAACCCATTTAATCAGAATGGCTCCTTAAGAAAAAATTATTTGTGTGAGAAATTTTTGAAAGAATGAGCAACAGGAAAAACAAACTCTTATAAATTCTGTGTTGTAAACTGTTTTATTTTACATAAGGACAATGAATACATGATCTTACCTTATAATGATAAATTACGTTGGTGCCTTGAAGAAATTTTTCAAACTTCATTTGATGAAACTACATATACCTAGTGGATGATGCAGTTTGTAGCCATCATCTCAGAAAAATGTCTGCAGGGGGTTGCATTATCATACTACTCCATGTGCTGAAGGACAGTTTTAAAAGCAACCACAGCTTCTGAATGAGTTTTTGGTGGTGGATGATCATAATCTAATCCAGGCGTCTTCACCATGATGCTCGTGTCAGACTTTGTGTTCCTGAGCACTTGATTGACGTCTAAATTGAACATACTGTGGAAATCGCATTCAGGGGTCAAGATCATCCTGATTTAAGACATACATATGTCAAACTTGCTGTAAGGGTGCTCTTCTTTTGATGATGGGTAATGGCAGTGTTTGCGTTATGAAAAAAGTTTAAGATCTCTCTGATCTAACCCACCACTTGACAATGAGTCATTTTGCCAGTTGAAACTCTGGAGATGATTTCTGTATCCATGAAAATTTGATTGTTAGAGAGAGTGTCCAATGGTAATATTTTGCCTACATCTTTTTTTTCAGTTTCCTCGCAACCAGAGATTTGTTTTAAAAGCTGGAAGCTAGAAATTGCTTTCCCTCCTTCTGCTTTTTTGACGAATAATTCATTTAACTGCGAGTGATTTTATGCTCAAAATTATCAAAAAAGGTTGATTACATTGAGATACTGACTACAGTAGATACAACTACACACTTCAAGATTTGGTAACCAACCTAAGTGGGATTCCCAGTCAGCGTGATAGTGGTTGCACTTATCCTCATAAAGACAGCACCCATTGTGTGTTAAAACACATTAGGAATTTCTTGGTTTTTATTTTTCTTTTCTTTGAGATTAAACTAAACATGGTTTGCTTTAGTATAGCTGTTATCACTTGTACAAGAAATTTTAGGTGGCCTACTTATAATTTACAGAAGTTGCTAAATATTGCTTTTGGAATTTAACCTTTGCACGTCGCAATATATTTTATCAAATTTTTTTTATGTATTTCCAGACTGATGGCAGCCTAGAACGATTGGCTAAGGAAAGTGACCTTCTCAAACAAGCCTATGGACATTATTTCGATATGACCATCATAAATAATGACATAGAAGAGACTATACGCACATTAGAAGTTGCTATTGAAAATATTAGTACTGTGCTTCAATGGGTTCCAGTAAGCTGGGTGTACTGAGTTATGTGCATTTAGGGACATTTAGAAAATTGCCATACAGCATGTGTAAACAGTACCATTTGCTCAGAGGCGAATTTTGTTGTTTACTTAAATGCCTCCTCTTCCAGTATCAGTTCAGAAATATGCATACATATGCACTTGATCACAAGGCATTAAAATGCATTCAACACTGAGCATATTATATTTAGAATCTGAACTGTATATAAATATATGTAAAATATGATATACATATAAATATATCTTTGGGGGAATGGTTGATTTTTTACAAAAGATGTAAATCAGTGGGGGATTATCTAATATGCCAAGTTGAATAGTAAATTATGGTTCATAGACTTGGGTAGAAGTCTGGGTGAAATCCGTTTTAAAAGGTATGTTTATTTTTCTCAAAAAAATTCACTGTATTCACCACAATAATAAATGATAAAGAAAACCCTGCAAAGCATCCTTAAAATTTCATTTCAGTGTACATTTTTCGTACCTACTTTGTCCTTTATCCTGTATCCAATCTCATTTGAAACAAAACATGCACAACAATATAAGTTTATAATTTATATTAAATGAGATTATATTTTCATTCATTTTACAATTAATCACAATTGTTAGAACTTTTGTCATGAGCAATGAGTTACAGAGTAAGGTCTGTCCTGGGCTTTGAAATCCCCCACTGATATGAGTGTTGAAATGTTTCATGTTTTCTCCCCAAGCATATTGATTTGAAGTTTGAACATGTACATAGTTTTTTCAAAGTGATTTTTTTTTTATTTTTGCATGTGCCATTTGCATTCCAGTTTACTGTTCATTTATATTTTGATGTGATACATTCAATGAAGTTTTTTGGACTTTTTTTTCTCAAATATTTCAATAATATACACAACAGAATTTCTTTCTGCATTTTTAACGTAGTAACAAAATATGCTAGTGTGAACATGCTTCTGAATTATGTGGTATAATATCTTCAATTATTCATTAATGAATTCCTCAAGATTTGAACTTGCTTTCATGAAATACTGTAATACAAACTTAGTTCCATTGAATGCTCGTACTATTTGGCTATGGTATCTAGTTTCTATATTATGATTTTTTTTCCTATACATTAAAACAGTGTAGTATGATTTTGTTTGATCTTAATCAAGTTATTTTAAAGTAAAAGTTTCAGCATACAATCAATTTATCTTAAATGCATGGAAAAAATACTTTCATTAACCTGTACTGATAGCATGAGAAGTGAACTAATTATTTGAATCTCTTTTAAAGATTTCTTGTTCCATTCCTTTAGACATGCTTATATACAGGATGTCCCATCGAGACTGCCCAAACTTTGCACAGCCAGATTCCTCACTTGGAATAAATAAAAAATGCTCAAAGAACTGTACCTGTACGACCCATAGTTTTTTGAGAAAAATGCGAAAGAAAAGTATGACGTCATATCTGTTGCAAGGGGAAAAAACTATTGGAAACATATAATACATGCACGGTGCGCGTGCATGTCTCATTATGCGCTGTGGACATTTTGAACATCTTCCTATGTAAACATATGCAAATATCAATGTTCATGTTTCTAATAGTTTTTTTTCTTGTGCTGAACATGACATCATGCTTTTTTCTTTTGCATTTTTCTCGAAAACTATGGGTCGTACAGGTACAGTTCTTTGGGCATTTTTTACGTATCCCAAGTGAGGAATCTGGCTGTGCAAAGTTTGGGCGGTCTTGATGGAACACCCTGTATATATATATTTCGTACATTGTGTGAGGCTGAAAATATATTTTAAATTTATTCTACACAAGTTGCAGCTTTGAGTATGCAAAGCAGTTCTAGCTATTCCACATTTTTTTACTGATGGTTAAGTATTTTATTTTTCTTTGGATGAAACATCTTTATCTTACATTGATTTTAAAATTATATATATAAATTTGTGTTTTCAAATCAGTATTGCAAGCATGAAACTATGAAACAAACAACTGCTCCTCTATTTTTTGCATAGCCAGAGATAGTGTCTTTAGCGTTATTGATTAGTTTATCTTTGTTAGTTGTTCACATGAAGCTAAGAGGCATGATAAATGAAAATTTATTTTTGTTAATTTTATACATATATATATTTCTTAAAAACTAAAGCAGAGTATTGATAAGTCAATTATTATTATTTTTGTTTTTTTATTGGACGCATTTTGATTTAGAAATGTAGGAATCTTTTCTTTTTGTAGCTGTTTGAGTAATACAGCTACTATATTGGGATTCACCAAGCTTTTCTTATTTTATCCATAAATAATTTTGGCTGCTCTGAATTTCTTATGAAAAATGAAATCTGTTCGATTTGAAAATGTTTTTTTAATGAAGTTTTTATTTATTGTCCCAAAAGTCTAAAAAAAAATTTATTTTGATGTGTTACTTTTGCAAATAATTCGAAATTGTATCCTTTTTGCCAAAACTCTCCAATAGGCAACATCTCCAGCAAATCATTCAGGGTGAGAGGAGGGAGGGGTAAATCTATTTTTATATCAAAGTGAATGTCATGCTCAAATGCATAAAATTTCTATTACATTTACAGTTTGCTCTCTCTCTCTCTAATAATGTGTGGGCTTTGCACTAAAATATACAAGTGTCTATTTTATTTTTTGGGGATTTTTGTATCTTATAGAAGAAAAATCATTTACCAGTCATATCTGGAGAGTGAAATTAATTATAGGATAAAAGTTTTAAATGTACAATGATATCCACTCTGTGGATGTTTAAATTTTTAAATTACTCTTCATTTTTTATGTAGTAACAGCATCATCCTACTATGCAATATAAATGCTTAAATGAAATAAATTGCAAGTGCATTGGTTTGTGAATTCTTATAATTTTGAATAGAAATGTTTAATTATTTTTCAGA
The DNA here is from genome assembly GCF_987345545.1 of Pholcus phalangioides. NCBI lineage: Eukaryota > Metazoa > Arthropoda > Arachnida > Araneae > Pholcidae > Pholcus > Pholcus phalangioides. The sequence continues at coordinate 40,773,237 of NW_028301610.1, forward strand.
CTAGGTTCATGTATGAATGGCTTTTTTTGGGAATAATGAATCAATGTAAAATTTATGATAGAGAAAACTCACCAAGTTTTCAAATCATTATGAAGTTTTATTCCACAAACTGTCTTATGAAGGCATTTTGACGTGATTTATTAATTTTTTGTTTGTTAAACTGAAACTGTTCACTTGAAGACATATCCATCATGATACCTACGTCCTCTATACTGGGTGTATAAGAGTTTTTTCTTATAAAACACACAACGTGCAACAGCATGAAATGATTTGCTTTATGTATGAACCTTTATATCTGAAAGCTGTTCAAAGTTTTTATTCACAGTTTCAAAGGCTTTTTAGATTAACATCGAAAACTTGTAGAACATGATATGTATAAAATAATGAAAAATTGTTTGAGAAATAAAATTGAACTGATTTAGTTTTTTGCTTTTGTGTTGCATTATTTTGGTTGTGTATAAAAAATCAGTTGCTATAGATTCAAGGGTGAATTCTGTATAAAAATATTCATTATGAAACAGAACCATGATATAAAGATTATACATCCAGCTAAAATTGCAGGAAAGTATTAAAAAAATACCCTTTCTAATCTTGAAGTAAATTAAAAGTATTTTTACATCGTAGCAAAGTGGTTTCACTTTTGTTCAGTAGAATGACTATGAAATGATACTATTTAGTCATAGTTGTTTCCCAAGTATCATGTTTTCTGAAGTAATACAGTAATATTTTTGTTTTAATGCCATAAAATTAGCCGTTATGTATTTATATCATTATTAACACTTTTATTAGCAAGTAAGTTGACCAGTTATCAGGGATGCCGAAACATATGTGCTCATATTGCATATGAGCATTCATGTTTCTTCATATATGTTTCTTCTTCCTGATAACTGGTCTTGACTTGATAATAACTTGATTTTTTTTTTTAAATTATAAATATGTATCCTAATTTATTTTGCATTAGATTCGCCCCTGAAAAACGTACTAACAAAAGTAAAAACCCACTATGTTTGGCTGGCATTGGTGTACGCAAAGGAGGGGTTGGTGTTCTAACACCCCCCTTGAGCCAAGATTATAGTGTTATTTTACCGGAAAAACCGTAAATCCCCCTCAGAAGGAAAAAAATCTGAAAACCCCCCTCGAGAAAATTCTGCGTACGTCTGTTGGCTGGTATACCTATTCCCCAAAAGACACTAGTTTGTCAATACAGATCTTGCCCACCATTTCTATTCAAATACGGCCAGTTTCTACTTATAGTGAATCCAGTGCCTGTGAACACTGAAAATTCATCATTAACCCCTCACGTTGCGGGTGCGGAGTCTTCCCCGTTGATTTGTGGAATGGTTCCTCTGTAGGGATGCCGGAACATATCTGCTCGTGTTGCTAAAGCAATACCAATCATTTGAAGATATCTCAAATATTGCACTGAAAGAGTTTTATTTTTTTTTAATTAAAAATTTTGAAGACATCCGTGGGACCCTTTCCTTGTAAGGAGTTGCATTGCTGTAGCTCTTTTTGTTTGCAAATCAATTCAGGTCCAAGGGACTTTCCCATACACCCAATATGTCCATTAAGCATGAGAATAAAATGAGCATCATAGAATCTCAATATCATAACGGTAGTAATAGACTGCAGACAGTATATTTCATCGCTGATTTCAGATGGATCTCAATCCTTTGAGTGGCATTAACAAGATATCTCGCCTCCTTATTTTAGCATTAGCAAGCCTAAATATTTTGTAAAGCTAATCCCTCTCTCAGTGGAACACTTTTCCCTATACCAATGGTTCACAAACTTTTGTCAACCACGGCTTCCTTGCTTAATTCATGATTCGTCAGCGGCGCTTCAGGATAAATTAATAGATATTTTCCCGTATAAAAGAACTTCAAAGCATAAATAGGTGCACAAATCAATATCTTAAGCTCGCTACGACACCCCATATAAACGTTGCCGATGACCCTAGAAACAGCGACGCACACTTTGAAAAAACTGCTCTGTACCCATTACTTTGTCATTACATTATATACTCATTTACTGCTGAAAATCATAAGGAAGGTTTTTGCTATTATGCCGTGTAAAGGGTTAGAAGGCATCAATCAATAATCTCATCGATAAACTTGTAAAATAAAGCAAAAAAATAAAATAAATGCAATAATGGCATAGCTTTGTTATCTGAAGTTTATACCGCAAAAAAATCATACTACAGAATTGTTTATTCCAGTGCTATTATCAAAATTAAAATTCGAAGCTCAACATAATTTATAAGTTTAAATAAACAAATACAGACATAGAAACATGTAAATAAAAAAAAAATCCTAGTAAAATGAGATGCTGTATATTGAGATTCAAAGAGAAAGGAGATATGGTTCGACGTTTGTTTTTCCATTTTTCACGACTTCTGGCAGTGTGAGGGAGAATTTGTGAAAAAAAAAATACATAAATGAGAGAGACTTCAAATATATATATATATATAAAGAAAATATACACAACGTTTTAATTATCACCATGAAGTTATCGTCTAAAACAGTGTTTCTCAACCGCGCCGTGACATCAATCGTACCAGGCCGTGAGAATATATTCATTACACTTTCATTTTTCAAGCATTTCCACGAATAACTAATTGGTTTATTTCACTATTATGGTACATGTTTTAATTTTTCAGTCTAAAAATCATTTACAAGGGGAAAGATGAAAAACCCTCCCAGAACAAAGGCTTGCAGCCGCATTTGTAAATTATAAGAATTTGGAGGATCCTCTTCCCCTTATCGCACTAGAAATCCTTCGTTTTGTTGCAAGGCCCAAAGGAAGGGAAACATGTCTCTGCCCCCCCCCCCCCGAAACTAGTATTTTTTTCTCATTTTCGTATTTTTGAGTATCTATCTTCATGAGACCCAAACAATACAGCAGGGGTGGTGAATGTTTTTCCATACTTTCCGTCCCTTTTCCCCGAAAATATCCTACTGCTTTAGGGCTCTCTGTTGACAACCAGATGACCCTGTTTGCGTATTCACGGTTTGCCATTGTCGGCACCACAAAAAATGACCCGAAGAAATAATGCCATGAGAAAACTCGGTATCTCACGTTCCTTGGAAACTAGAAAGACATCTGTGCTACTCGCCAAGCTGCATAACTTCAAAGGGGAAAATAAGCTTCTTTTTTTTTCCTCGGAACCAAATATTTCTATAGGGAGAGGAAAAAATCGTTTTGCAGACCCTTTCAACACATGCGTTCAATTAACAATATTGAAGGTGGTGGGTGATCGGCTGCTTCTTCGTAATCCGGTTTCCGCGTCGACTTTTGTAGCGCTAGTTTGTTTTTTGCGTTTGTGTTAGAAAAAGGATAATCTTTCCTTTCTGTAATTTTCTTTCCCCTCCTTCCCTTTCTTCATATTGTTCGTCACGGTAATTTTTTCGTTGTTTTTTTTGGTTATTTATTTAATCCTCGTTTTATCGTCGAGACGGCGGATTTGGTATGTAGTTCCAACTCTCTTATAGCTAACTTGATTGATAACAATATCGACATGGAAATTAATAATGATGCTCCCTCTAATGGTTTTGCGAACCCTAATAGGGCTCTGCCTGTCAACACGTGGTCTTCAAATATTAGTGATGTAGACTTATTAGCCTGTGCGTGTAATGAAATTAAATGCTTCACTGTCAAGCTGTCGGGTGCTCAAGCTATTCCGAGATCTCGACCGAGGGACTTGAAAAAAAGCTTATTAAATTATTTTTCAGACACCTCCCAGATCTTAGACGTCCGTTTCACTCGTGGTAATGAACTCATAATTGCGACCTCTTCACAAAAAGCGGCGACCGAAGCCTTATCGATACCTAGGATCCTAGATATTCCAGTCAAAGCTATTTTGCTTACTGATAACATTACCTCGAAATTCCTCCTGCGGAATATTCCTACCTCTGAAACTCTTGCGGACTTGGCCGAGGAAATTCGCGAAAATAACATCACCCTTTTGAGTCTAAGAAGATTTGCAAGAAATGGTGAAGCGTCCACGTCAGTGCTTGCTACTATTTTGGGAGTGAATTTACCTTCAGTTCTCAAAATATGGTTCACCATACATAGACCGAACCTTTTCATTGACCGGCCATTTCAATGCTCCAGGTGCTTCAAATTGAATCATCGACAAGTCCATTGTCGGGCCTCTGGTCCAGTCTGTCGATCCTGTGGGGGTGCTCATAGCTCCTCAGATTGTTCAAATCCTAGATCATGTGTCAACTGTGCTGGTGATCATGATCCAATGGACAAATCATGTGTGTCGTATATCTTTGAATGTAAAGTGCTTGAATTTAAGGCAAATAATCATGTCACTCTTCAAGAGGCCAGGGTTGCGTGTCGTCCTAACCATCCTCAATCATATGCTAGTAAAGCTAGTATGTCCACGATTCCTGTTGACTTAGCATCTTTGAAATTAGAAATTCACAGTTTAATCCAGAGTGAGATCACAAAGATCAAAGAAGCTGTGTTGAATGAAATGTCAATTCAACTACAAGAAACAGTCTCGAACTGTTTGTCTGCTCTTATGCCTGATGTAATCAAGACTGTTATTGACTCTCTCCGTCCCACGGTGGACGACAGGACGTTGCCGAGAAAAAAAAATAAAAATGATCCATCCTCTTCCTATTCCTCGAGTCTTCTGACAGGCGGAGCTCTAGGGGGTTTTTATCCTCCCAAAGGTAATACCTAATTAGTTTTCTTATTCATATGCATGCCACTTTTTTTTTATTACCTTTTGTTGTCAGAATTCCAAGCTGGTCCTGCCTTTATTTTTATTTTTCATGTCTTTAAGTCAAAGATTAAATATTTTGCAGTGGAACTGTCGTGGCATTCGTTCCAAATTTAATTTATTTCGTAATATTATTCATCAATTTGACATCATTTGCATCCAGGAAAGTTGGCTCAATTCTAATTACCAATCCTTTTTTATTCCGGGTTTCCATATATACCGTTCTGATAGAACATATTCTTCCGGTGGTGGTTTAATTACAGCTATCAGGTCTGATTTTTCATCTCAACTCATTTGGGCCACTAATGATGTATCTTTTGAAATTGTCTGTGTTAAAATTTTTATAAATAATCATCCATTATGCCTTGCAAATATTTACCGTCCTGATGGCCCTTTTGACATTGATCCTTTGAACCACGTGATATCTTTGATGACTTGCGATTATATTATGTTGGGTGACTTTAATTCTAAAAATGTGAACTTTTGTGGCAATGTAAATTCTTCAGCTGGTATTGCCCTTCACAACTGGTATCTTCAAAATAATATTTGCTTCACCATTCCTACCTGCCCTACTTATTATAGTGCCAATACCAACTCATTTTTAGATTTTTGTTTCAGCTCCCCAAATGTTCATCGGACTCTAACCTGGTCTCCGACTGACAGTCTTCTGAACAGTGACCACCTTCCAATCAAGCTTTCTATTCCGATAAACTGTAATACTTCATCAATGGTTCGTCATTCCCATTGGCCTTCAATTATCTCGGACTTGAAAAATATCCCATCGTCCGATAATTTTGACGACTTATATACTTTTTTACGCTCTTCTATTTCAAAGCACACTTCGCTTAAACCTCGTAAAAAATTCCCTCGTATCAAAATGGATAGGGATGGTCGATCTCTTCTCATTGAAAAAAAACGTAACTTTCGAAAGTTCCGTTCTTCGCCATCTAATTCAAACTGGATCTTGTACAAACAGAGTGCTGCTAAATTTCGTCGTCATCTGCGTACTCTTCGTCTTAAACTTCTGGCTTTTGAAGTTAAGCCCCATTCTCCCCCTTCAGCTGTATATTCTATTTTGAGGCGAAACCGGTATGTGGCTTCGAAATCTTTTGATTCTTCCCGACTAGTTTTTTCCATTGCTCACAGAGACTTCACGGGTCCAGAGGACCAGATTTCAATTCTAAAAAATTTTCATTTTCCAAACATTTCCCTCCCTCCTCCGAATCAATTCACTGGTCCCCACCATTGTTTTCAACAATGTCTAGATGCGGATTTCTCTTTTCAGGAACTTCGCAGAGCCATAAGATCCGGAAAATCTACTGCACCTGGTCCTGATCACATTCCTCTTCACGCTTTTAAATATCTCCCTGCTAAAGGCTTGGAATTTTTGCCTGCCTTCAATAGGATATGGACTTCTGCCATAATTCCATACTCTTTCAAAGAGGGTAAAATTATTTTTATTCAAAAACCTGGCAAATCCCCATCGCATCCGAGTTCTTTTCGCCCTATCACATTGATCAATTCCATAAACAAAATTTTCGAACGCATTATTCTGTTTCGTCTTAATTGGATTTGCCTACGGTTCAAAATTTTTCCGCACTGCTTCTACGGCTTCCGTCCAAAAACCTCTGCCGAGGCCTGTCTCAGAGATATTGTTTCTTATACCTCAGATGCCTTCCGCCAATCTAAGACCTGTTATCTTCTTGCTTTTGATATCAATAAAGCATATGATTCAACCCAACACTCTTTTTTGTTACATAAACTGGCGAGAATGGGTTTGAATGGTCGCTTTTTACTTTGGTTATCTAATTATTTGGGTGGACGGGATCATTTCATTCACTGGCGTGGTTGCACATCCAATAAGTTTTCACCTTGTTCAGGATTATTACAGGGCTCAACATTGTCTCCTATCTTATTTTCTCTCTTCACTCTTGATATCGTCACCTACTTACCGCCCGACATTAAACTTTTTGTGTATGCAGATGATATTTTCATCATGTATAAATCTAACTGTGAAGCCTATATGGAAGCTCGTATGATGTCTGCAATTAATTGTATCCTTAGGTGGGCGGAGGACAGTGGTCTGTCCATCTCGCTTTCGAAATCTCGTTTTACGATTTTATCTCGGAATCCCACTTCATATGTTCCGAATTTCCAAATCAATGGAAATAGTATCCCGTTTGATCCCTACCTTAAAGTCCTAGGTATTTATTTAGACCGTTCTTTAATCTGGAAAAAACAAATTAATCATCTCAGATCTCGTTGCACTTTCACTCTCAATATTTGTCGTTCTCTTCATCATTTTTCCAGAAATATTCCTTGTTCTATTGTGAAACCTATTTTCATTAACATCATTTCAGCTCTTTTAGGATATGGTTCCATAGTATGGTAAATGGTATAGCCTTCCATAGTATGGTTAAATGCAGCTAAAACTAACCGTTCGAAATTGGATACTATGTATCATTCTGCAATGAGAGCTACCTTGGGCCTACCACTTTCTACTAGAATACTCAAGATGCGTACCATTTTAGCACTCCCCACTCTGGAGGAAATTCTTCTTCTTAGAAATGGTATTGCATGTATTCAGGCTGCTGCTTCTCCTACTCAAGGCTGTGCTGATAACTTCAATTCAATTTTTTCGCATATTGCTCCCAAACTGAAAATCAGACTTTCCCAATTTTTCAGTTTCCTTAATTTCTCGTTCTCCCAAACTCTCAGACCAATCTACTCTTTCTATCCTTGGATTTCGAACAAAATTTCGGTTGTCACTGATGACCTGGATTTTCAACAACATAGACATAAGAATATAATCAACATCCTCTTTCAAAATTTTTTGAAATCTTTAGACCGTTCAACGATCATCATTGCTACTGATGCGTCTAAAAATTCTAATGTTGTCTGCGGTGCTTTTTGTCCCTCTACGAATAGTATGAGAGCATGGTGGATTCACTCTCACTCCTCTATATTTACAGGAGAAGCTCTAGCTATCACTATGGGCTTGAGATCATTTATCCCCACCAGGGGCCAACCCGTGGTCCTTTTTTCGGATGCTAAATCAGTTCTTCATGCGATTAATGAATTCTCCAGTCACTCTCCCACAGTCATCCACCTCCTTTATTCCCAACTTCTAATGGTTTGTTCTTATACCAGCCATATCTCATTAATTTGGGTCCCTGCACATTCTGGGATAGATTTGAACGAGTCTATTGACAACTATGTTCGTTCGCTTTCCTCCTCTCCCAGTCCTTACGTCACGCCGGCTCTTTATCCAGAGGACCTACGATCTATGTTACGACTCTCATTTCGTCAATATACATCTGATTCGCTTAATTCCACTATTCCTGACTTTCAAATTTTCTTCAACTGTTGTAATCAGATTTCTCATCTCTTCTCTAATTCAAAATTTGAACGCCTCTTTTACAAGTTAATCTGTGATAGAGCGCCTCTTAATGCTTACTTGTTTTTCATCAAAAAAGTTAACAGCCCTCTCTGTTCACACTGCCAACTTCCGGAAACTGCGACCCATTTTCTTTTCAACTGCTCCCGCTTCATGCGTCATCGCATTCCATCCTTTTTTGCGTCCTCTCCTCCCATTAAATCTTGGCCTACCTTCATGGCGTCCAACCTCCGTATATCGATTTGTCATTTCGAAAAATTCATTTCGTTAAGTAAAAGATTTATTTAACATTTCTTTCTGGTTTTGAGGTCCTTTCCAACCTAAACACACACTCATCCTGGGACTACATCTCATAACTCACAAAAGTGATCTAGCATCGTCCCCTAGATCTGAAGTTTTCTTTTCCATATCATCCCATTTCCATTCTTTTTGTTTTTGTAGTAATCTACTACTGCTGTTGTTTTGAATTTTCAATTTTCTTTATTTTATTACCTACCTCACATTACTCTCTCCCAGCCAGGGAATGGTCTCTGCAGCCGATAGCCCTGCTTAATTCAACTGTAACTGTAACAATATTGAACCTGTCGGTCTTTTTTTACTCAGCGAAAAGAGAGCCGCTGATAGCATACAATTAGTGTGCGGCTAAAATTCCCCGGCTGTTTTCTTGAATAGATATCTGCGAACTATCTCTGCGGTCCTTAGCCGAAAAAAAGTAGTTAAGCCCCGATTTGTCATTAGATGGCCAGTAGTTCGACTTTTCGATACTATCTCTAAGCTAAGGACTTTTTTTTAGTAGTTACTTAGGACCGCTGCTAAGGACTGCCTAGCACCAGTCCTAAAGCAGCAAGAAAAGTAGTTCACGGCGGCCATCTTGGAAAAGAGGAAATTTTGCCTCTGGCCGCGAGCTCTCGCTGTGATATTTAGCGATGAAATATGCTGGCTTTTTTTCGAATTAAAAAAATTTTTCACGATAATAATGACAGACATAACTTGGATTATATCTTCGGTGTCATCAAAGTTGAAGTGATTCATCGTTATATCCTCCAAAACCTGCTGTAGTATACATACGTGTATGTTGACATCGGCGATCGAAGCCACGACGAAGTGCTAGCATGTTCATTACTGAGGTAAGAATTATTTTATTGCTATCGAACTATACAAGAAGAGTGTTAGAGATATTATTAATATTTTTTTGCTCGGTAAATGCATTATTTAAAAATATGAATGGACATAATGTCACGCAATCAATAGGGCAGTGGATCCCACTTGGTAATGCTGGAAAAATATCAAATAGCCCATGTATATTTTGGGTTGTATTGAAAATATTTACATGGCGAATGAAAGATGAATCTTCAATTACGATAATATCAAATTGAAATTTTACATTCTATGTTTTTTGCTACATTAATTTTTTTTTAATGAAAAATTATGTCTAAATGAATTGAGCACATGCGTAAATAAATAATAACAAATACAATTCATTGATAATAAATTATAGCACCTAAATGACAAAAATTTTAATTAATTTTTTTGTGATGAGTAATGGTGAAATTGAAATAAAGCATGGTAAAAATTGGCAGTAATGTTAAATATTAAATTTTGTAAAACTCATGCACTAAATTTAGTGTAAAGGATTAAAATATAGATTTGATATTTTGAACTGTTCAAATGAACAATATTGTAATACTTGGTGAAAGTTAAATTTTCAGAAAAAAATCATATGCTACTACTTTAAAAATTGCACTCTGTAACTCGCTCTGAGATGAATATTTAATAAGGAATCATTATATTGTTTTGTTGATATAAAAAATGAAGTTCGTACAATGGGACTAAAAAACAAAGTTTTAATTTCACGCACAGTTTTTAGTGTTGAGGTATATATATATTATAATGAAAGGAAGCAGATTAGTGTTTGAAACATATTACTACTTCAGTATTTGGGTTATGGCCTTGCTGTGTGTGTTCAAATTGAATTTTTTGCCAAAAATTGTTTTTGATTTTGTGTGTATGGGTAACGACAGAAAAAAAATTTCCATGTCGAATACTTAAGAACTTTAAAATATAACATTTTGAGATGTTATGGAACTGAAACTTTTAACATTTAAACTTTTAACAAGCATTTATTTTTTAACGATGTTGTTAGTAAACAGCTGATATATTGTATATACATTTGTGAGATTTTTCTAACTCTTGAAAAATTTTGTTTCCCAGGAAATTGGCTGTAGGTAGCTACGAAGTTATGTGAAGGTTTTCAAAGTTACCAAACAATTATACCAGAGCAAACAAAAGGTAATTTTAATTCTTTGTATTTGACTTTGAGCAACAGTTTCCATTATTATTTTCATGTAAAATAAAATATTTCCATGCATGATTTAATGACATAAATTTTAACATTGTGTCGCATCATTTTCACTGATTTCATTTGTATCAACAACCCTAGTGGAACAAATACAGTCGAACCCCCGATTTAATGCCACCATCCCACCCAAAGAATTTTGGTGTTATATCAGATCGCAGACATAACAGTGTTTCGGAGAGGTTGTATTACATAAATTCACATATTTATTAAGAAATGTTGTATTTCAGTGTCTTATTTATGTTGCACCATGATTAAAATAACCTATTTCATACACATTCAATTTTAAGTTGAGAAAATTCATAAAAATTGTAAACTGTACAATCACTTGAATATTTCTCAATCTAAAACTTAACAGAAATATACTTCCCTCTGAAATTATTGTAATTTCAGCAACTCATTTTATGTGTGCAAAAACAAAATAAGCAGGGGCTGGGGGGAAGGTGGCATTGTTTTTAGTCCATACCATATTGGTTTTTCTCGAGAAATATCTTGCTATGAGTAATTTTCTTTATAATCATAATTTTTTCAGATACTATTGAAAGAACAACTCTTTTTGACATAATTGAATTGAGCAAATTAAGATAGATTTCTTAATGGCTACCTGTACCACTCAAAATTTGACCAGTGCAAGTAAAAACATGTATACTGTTGAAAAACCTGTCTTGGCTATATAAATGAGAGGGAGGACATTAAAAAAAACCTTTAGAAGCTTTGCTAACTGAAAAGCAATATTAATTCTTTGAAAAACGTGTTATATTTACTGATGAACAAATTTTGTGAATGGAAATATTAAAACAATATGTTTGACGACAAATAATAATATACTTTTTAACTAGTAAGACCATACAACACTGCAAAATTTCTATGTTAATTTAAATAGGGTTCCCTGATCCACAAGAGGTTGCTAAGGATGTTTTTAGAGCGAAGCTGAAAGTAAAGTGAAAATTTGAAGTTAGCTGCGTGCCAATAGGTTTTTTCACTTCATCTGTCTGACCAAAATTTTAGGGTAGAACCATGGCTCGAAAAATTGAAAAACATTTTAGGTGCCGGCCAAATTTCTTGGCAGCCAAGCATATTTTTAGGAGAAATAATCCAAAGTAAAAACAAATTATATTCAACTTTTTTAGCACTTGGTGATGATCTTCACATATTGGAAGATGCAGGACATAAACTCCAAATATTTTGTGATCTGCATAGAAAATTTTAGGTGTCAGTATGATTTTCTTTTTTGCAATGTTGGCTCCTAAGATTTGTGAAGCCCTAGGTAAATACATCTAGACATGAACAAGTGCATCTGTGTGCAATGCCAGGCCTCCCTTGTAAAACACAGTTAATGCATTTTGGATCCTACTGTGATAAAATGGTGGCGAGTCAACAAAGTGCTATTGTGCATGAATTATCTCTACTTATGCAAATAAAGACTGTTATAATTTGAAATCAAATATACAGTACATTTAAAGATTGATAAGCATAATAAAGGTGTTTTTTTCTTCCTCTTTCTAATTTCAGGTAAATAAACATTTGAAGATGCAAATGAAAATTAATGAATCTCAAAAAATTATATTCTTGAAGGATGCGATTTCTAAGAAAAGTACAACAAATAAATTGTGATTATGATAACTTTCTATGAATATATGTTTGAAATAAAATGTTCTTGTATGACAAATCACGTGTGCAAGTTGTTATTCAATTCATGTTTCTATTAATCAACTTCAATCAATCATTCATCTTCTAATCAACTGAAATGAAATATACGATCAAATGAAAGTTATCAGGTGAAGTTATTTGTTGGAAGCTAAATATGAAACAGATAAATTGATGAAAGATCTTTAATATAGAAGTATATATCTTTTAAATATTGAAGTATTCACTTGCATTAACAGGTAAGTGCTCATTCATAGAGAATCATGTTCTGATAATATTTTTTAATACTGAGGAGAAACCCATAGTTTAAAATACAGAACTACAATACGCAGCAAGGCAGTTAATTCTTTTAATTATAAATTATCAATAATTTATTATTTTAATTGCTCCAGAAAGAATTTGCAATTCGTTGTTTCAATGAATTTAAAAGGAATAAAAATGGATAATAAAAAATCATTTAACAAATTGGTTTTTAAAAAAAAGTAGCACTCAATATTAAAAACAGTATTCAGCTGGGGCCTCAAGTACGGCTCCCGAGGTGAATAGGGGGCCCAAAAATCTATAATTATTTTGCATAATAACCCTTTCAAGAAGAGCCCCCCCCCCTCTCAGAAAAAAAAAAGGGAAAGTCTGCCCCGAAAAGGCACATTACGGCCATAGGCTCAACTAGTGCCGGTAACCTTAATTTAAAATCTTACATTTTGTTGTAAGAATTTTTTTTTTTCAAATTTTGATTTCATCAGTATGTGACCCACTTATATGCAGCTGGGGTCCCATATACTCGCTTCTTCAAGCATCCAAAAGTGGGGTCCATGAGCTCGAACAAGAAAAATACTTTGACTAAGTCCCAAGATGAAAAATGCAACGTCCTCATACGGTTACAAAATAATTAAACTAGCCAGCGATATTAGAGTAAAAAAAATTGCAAAACACGGGTGACAAAAAAATGTATGGCGAGTCCTTCGGAAAAAAAAAGTTTGTTTACAACATGTTTGTTTGTAAACATGAAATCGCTGCCACAACCCACTGCGGAAAAACGATTGTTAAATAATTAGTAGTAGTTGTAGGCTTCAAACGGCATCCCGATTGGTTAGAGATCTGTTACTCTCGAAACCAAAAATTTTCTCCCCCTCTAACTACTGTTTCACGTCACGTGACCTTAAGGACTGGTAGTACATAGTACCTCTTAACTACTAGTAGTTGAAGCGGTCCTTAGCTTCAGTCCTCCGACCGGTAGTTCATTAGGACTAGTAGTTACTAAGGACTGCAGAGATAGTTCACCCCCAGTATACCTACCACATGAGGGGGAAAAAAAATCGTTTCTGCTGTACAGCAATACGGATTCCTATGCTGAATTCAGGGCCAAAACTAGATGCTTGGTCACGCCACATTTTGACGCCTCCTTGTAATGTTGAAGGTGAGGTTTCAGAATGAAATTTGCGCCCCCTCGGGCCTAGCGCGTGGGGCACGAAACCCGTCTGCTCCCCACTTGTTGCGGCCCTTGCTGGACTTCCTATGGTGTGTAATTTTTTTTTCCCGCTCAATGTCTGTCGGGTGACCAGTTGCATGTAGAGAATCGAACCATTCCTCGCCGTTCGTGTAAGATTGAACTATTTATGTCAGATAGAGTAATCACAAATTTGCTATATTGGAATAATGAAACGCTCCTATGTGAGCCCCACGTAAGTTTGCTTTCATCTAAATGATATTTTTTTTCTTTCTTTTGTGTAATTAACTGTAGAAAAACCATCCGCTGTCGTTTAAACTGGGAATGTTGCCAATAACTTTCAAGTTCAAGTCTTAAATTCCTTAAAATTATTGTGCAGATGTCGACGCCCGATATCGGTATGGTCGAGTTCGGCATTTGACCCCACAAGAGTAGGGCCGACATGGGAACAGCTCTGAGGCCTGGGACAATTACCATAAATTTTTTGAGTTTTTTTTTCAAGCTGTAAATTTACTACAGAAGAGCTCGTGAAAAGTTTTACGTGGGGGGCAGATGCGGATTGAATTGAACTGACGCCCCAGGCGCAAAAGTAAATACTGGACCCTTTAAATTAGAAAAAAGTGTAACGTTTGGGTTTTACATGGCCCAAGGTGTACACCTGGTGCGCCCGACCTTGAATCCGCCTCTGCTTCGGGCCGCCAAAAATCCCAGCCAACGGATGTTGCCCAGTCAACAAAATTTAAACAACATATATTCACTGACAAACGGTTGAGGCTGTCAAAGAGAAATGAGGAAAAGTAATTTCCGTGCTGTGAAAGTGAGAGCCGCTCTTAGGAATGTGCAACAGGAGCGGTCGCACTGGGCACCGTGCTTTGTGGGCCTCTGCACTTACGGTAAACTATTGGAGGCTTTCATGAATTCTCTGAAATAACTTCTTGCATTAATTCTGAAGTTTCACCAATTCTGGAATTATTTCTTTCAACAATTCTGAAATTTTTCCCCCCGTAAATTCTGAATTTTTATTGTGTGTGGTGCAGGAATTATTTCTTTCAATTATTTTTGATTCATCAAGTCCAAAATTTTTATCAGTTTCAGGATTTTATTTTCTCTCATTTGTTTAAAATTACCTTCAGTGCTGAATTTTCGCCAGTTTTTGTGTTAATTTATTGATCTGTGTATTTAACATTTTCTGTATGGATATTTCACAGCATTCTTGTATATTTTGAAATAACGGATGCCGATTCCTCAGGGGCGTAGCCAGAAATTTCGTTCGGGGGGGGGGGGAACCAAAGTTATAGAACAATAGATTTGCCATCTTATTCCCTTTTTTCGGTCATTTTCTCACATTTCGGGAGGGGACCAGACCTCCAAGTCCTCCCCCCTCCCTACGCTTTTGCGATTCCTACCACGACCTCCTATATAACCTATCTAGGTGGTCGTGTTCCTACCCCTAAATATATAAAATAGGATAGATTGTGGGCACCTGAACTAACATTCTTCCTAATGATAAATTCCATACAGAGCCTCCTCAGCGATCTCTAAATGTTTCAGGGATCCTTCAAGTGCTCAGGAAATGTGTCCGGGCTGCTTGAGTGCTCTGGAACTGTACAAATGATCCGTAATTATGCCACGGATCACTAAGTAATCTGGGAATGTGTTCCGCGGGTAACTTTCAGTGATTTTAAATTAACAGAAATTGAAAAATATAGCACACATATAAAAAGATATTTTCTTTTAATATTTTAATTTACTCAAAAAAATAATTTTAATTTTTGATTGTCTTGGGCATGGCCGTCTTTAGAGAATCACGGGCTCCAGGGCTAAGCGGTTTTTCTGAGATCCCACCCGGCAAATCCTCGAAAATTTTAACTGGTTTTCAATTTTGTGAGACCCCGCGTCTTGAGGCCCCCGGGCCGTGCCTAGGTGGGCCCGTGCATTAAGACGGCACTGGTCTTAGGGCAGACACGGGATCCTTATACCCCCTCCTGCATAGGTTTGTTACGTTTTACTGTAGTGTAAAAATTTTACCACTACTACAAAAGTAGGTTGAAGAATAGGTCATCGCTAAAATCAAAGATTCGAAAAAACGGGACACTACTTCAAAAAAAGGACGTATGGTCAGACAAAATATATGCAAGTATTATTTCCTGTATAGAGAAATGACTCGCATACTTTGAGCAACACCAATCATTTCTGACTTACAGTTAAAGTTGAATTAAGCAGGGCTATCGGCTGCAGTGACCATTCTCTGGCTGGGAGATTTCTGACTTCCGGCGTCCCTGTTCCTCTGGTTCTCAGTACAAATGTGTAAAGTTAACTCACCGGCTGAGGGGTCTACACCTGTGATATGGAATACAAGATCACGCATGGAAGAACTAACTGAATTACAGAACGAGCCTGATGAGAATTTTAATGTGTGCAAAAGCATAAAAATTTTATTAGCGCTTCATGTTGATCTTCGCAAATCTGGTAAAGTGGATAATATACAGGGCAAGCTGGAAAGAATAACATTTTCTGTAAACACCTTAGAGAAAAGCTTGAAGACTACAGAAATGAAGCTGTGGAAAGAAAAGAATTTGAGAACCTACGTTTTTAAGGTGAACAAAAAATGAATGGAAAAGATCGATGACATTGAAGATAGTAATTGAAGAGAAAACTTGATTTTTTTTTTTGCTGGCATTCCTGAAGGAACGGATGAGACTCCTGAAACGCTCAAAACTGAAATTAAAAAAATACGCAGCGAGATTTTGCAGTTGTGTGGTGTGTGTGCCAAACATCGAATTTGATCGCGTTTACAGTTGGGGTGCTTAATACATGCAGTTTGGACAGCCTGGTGAGGATAAGCATAAATGTAAGTATACTATATATAAACAAATTGTGTGTGTGTGTTTGTGTGTGAAAGTTGACCTTAGTTTATTTAAATTCCTTTCCTATAATATTGCGGATTTTTGAAATAAATCATTGGGTATTTTATTCCAAAATTCCGGAAACAATTTCAAACTCTTCTTTCTTTGTGAAACTAATATGGAACTATAGAATCTGACGGTTACGTAGTAATACAAGAACAATGTGTGCAGTTAGAATAAGATTGGGCGGGCCAGTGGAGGTTATCTGTTTGGGTTTAAGGAAAGTTTCGTGAAAATGAATATAAAATCTTGTGCAGATCACGATTTTTCAGTGTGTCCAAATCGTCTCTGGCTTGTTTCAAATGCATTATATTGTGTAACAATGATATTATTATGCAATATATCATTGTTACTTCCCCCAAAATTGCGAAATCGACGAGGATTTTTTTCATTTCTCGATGTGTTGTCAGATTTTATAAATTTTGATTACGTCATGTTATTAGGAGATATGAACGCTTGTGTTGGCGGTATGATCCAGTTTCCATTATTGCAATCGGATGACACGATTGTCCGTAATTCTCTGGACAAAATAACAAATAATGGAGGGGTCGAACTCTTTACGATTTTTCACTGTTTTCAATAATCCGATTTCGTTAAATGGAGCTTTGCCCTCCGATTCAGCTGGTAATTATACATACTTTGGTAATTCGGGAGCAAGTGTTATTGACTTATTTTTAGTCTCAGAACTCCCTTTTATAAAATTTGTTACTGATTTTGAAGTTGGTAATGACCAATCTTCCGATCATATGCCGATTTGAATTAAGGAATTTATTCAAATTCCTTCCGTGCAAAAAATATCACCCCTCCATATCTTGTTCGGGTCCGTTTAAGCAAATTTTTAGCCATTTTTGACACCCTCCCCACTTGTCAGCAAAATTTCGTCATCAGCTCTGCCCCTCTGAATCCTAACGCATATTGGTAGGATCAGAGGTACACGGGGTGGGGGCATAGGGGGGCTCGTGCCCCCCTTACCACGATCAAAAATTCATTTTTTTAATGCAAAAACATATAATTTTTTTGTAAATCTGAAATTTCGGAAGACAATACCTTTATATGTTGTAATCAATTTCAATGTTATTTGAAGGCTATGAACTCAAAATTTATCTTTAATAAATTCATTGCGACCCACTCTCTAAGCCATATAATGATAAATCACATAAAGGCCCTTGTCCCGAGGACCAAATATGGCCCTGGGGGTTTGGAGCACTTATAATTAAGAGCACTTATTGAGGTTCTACATCACTCAAGTTGCCCGCGGCACATTCTCAGATCATTTAAGTGATCCGCGGCATATAATTGCGGATCATTTGAGTGATGCGTGGCACATTTCCGGAGTACTTAAGCGGCCCGGACACATTTCCAGATCACTTGGATCAGCGAAATTTAGAGATCACTAAAGTGGCTCTGTAGGGCACTTATGAATGTTGGGGGGGGGGGGATGTTACTTCAAGTGCCCACAAACTATTAAAAGGTTTTCTCATTTTTGGCACACCGAGTAAGATGCCATTAAAAATATTTCATATTTTCATAAACGGTGGTTGATGACGTAAGCATCTTTCAATCTATCAAAAGTAAGCAACTCGGAAACATCCTCCCCCCATCGATGATGACGTAATACGTGAACGGGGTCTTAATGAAAAACGCTAGATTTACAAAAATATGTGTATTGGAACTTAAATGTAAAGCTATGAATAATATCTATGATGAAAACTGGCTTTTCGAGGTCTGGAAAATCTTCAATGAAACTGGATTTTCTTTTCTTTTAAACTGGATCAAGATCCTTCATCAATCAAGAAACAAAATTCCCTTAACACATTAATTTCACAAAGCATTCAGCTCTGCACACAATATATGATGTTGATGATGTCAATTCATATATACGTGTATACATTAGATCAGTCGACTCCATCTTTGACGCTGGGGGCATTGCCCCTCCCCCCTCGTATCTTCGCCCATGGTATGCATCATACAGATGGTGTTACTTCATTAACAATGTAAATTTAAACAAATATTTTCACGCGGGACAACGCTGAAATTAAACATACATATTTTTTACGAGAGGTCCACTGTTTGCAGTCCCTATATGAAGATAACTGAAATTGGATTCAGGAAGAGACTTATATTTTTGTGATCTGACTTACGACACCTTCCTGGAAGGGGTGCATGTTTTAGAACAATACTTAATTTTTATTTTTTGTGTATTAAACCAGTGTTGTCACTAATACGAATATTATTGTTGATATATGTATTTTGTTGTAGTGAGCTATGCTCAAAACAAAAAATTAAAATTGATTGATTTGATATTACGTCTAAGCTATCTAAAATACCTCTATTTTATTAGGAGGTATTGGCAGGGACATCCCATTTTTCATTGTAGCTATGTGTGTTCATAAAAAAATTCATATAAAAATTTAGATTTTATTTTATGACGCACTGTATTTTCACTCTCAAAACTGGTACAGGGTGAATTTTTTTGAACACACTTTGTGAGCGTTCTTTAAATTGGAACCATTTCTTTACGACGAACGATTGATGAGATAAGGACCGAGATAGGACTTACAGGACACCCTGTATATTGTTGCACCGGTTTGAATCAATAAGTCGAGAACAATTCATTGAAACTATTTCCCAAATTTCAAAAATGTAAAAAAAAGCACAAACAAATGTTAATAGTAGCCGAAAAAAGGAATTAATAAGTAAAAGAGTGTTTATAAAAATTAATTTATACAGATAATTAACGTGATTGATTAAAAAAAATACTAAAGAATATAGAAAATTGATTATTCAAGGAGGTGCAGGAAGGTAAGCCACATTGCACTGGGGTTGCGGGATGGAAAAAGGTTAAGAACCACTGTTCTTCAGCGATATATTTTCTTGGTCCGCAGAGGCTTAGATTTACTGTGGTTTCCAAATTGTGTGCCGCGGTACCCTGACTTTTCTATCCATTCAGTAATTCACACCTGTGGATCGGTGAAAATGTGTGTAAAATCAGGGCCGCAACTAGGGGGGAACAAGTGGGCTTCGTGCCTTTGGCTCTGGACCCGAGGGAGCGCGAATTTCATTCTGAAACCTCTCTTTCAACATTACAAGGGGGCGTCAAAATGAGCGCTTGCCCCGGGTGACCAAGCATCTAGTTGCGGCCCTACGTAAAATTTCGCTGAACGAAAAAAAATAGAAAGAATAAATAATATAGGGCGCATTATCGATAAACTCGATCAGGGTATTGATGGGATTACTAGCAAATTCGCAGATGATGTGAAGCTAATGGGGGTAATCGGGAATCAATGCGATAGGGAGTTGCTCAAGAACAACTTGAACAGGATTGCACAATGGGCAAATGAATGGAGCATGACGTTTAGCGTTGATAAGTGCATGGTCGCTCATTTTGGTTCTAACAACCCACGGTTCTCTTACGAGTTGAATGGAATGGTGTCACCATCCCGGATGCAACTAGGGTCACCGATTTGGGAATTCCCATTGACGAGCGACTTAGGTTTTCTGAACATTGTTCAGCGGTGGTCAAAAAAGCGAATAGAATGCTTGGTCTCATTTTCAAAAAGGTCTCTTCCCGTTCTCCAAAAGTCATTCTTCCGCTTTTTTGAGGCTTAGTTCGTCCTGGACTGGAGTATGCTGTATGGTTTTGGAGACCATACCTACAGAGGGACATAGACTTGGTTGAAGGGGCGCAGAGAAGAGCTACGCGTGTCTTTATTGGCACACGGGGCTTGAGTTATGAAGAGAGACTTCATTTTTTGAATATGTTTACATTTGATGAACGCAGGTGTCGAGGAGATATTATCGAAGTGTTCAAAATATTCAATGGGATGGATAGGATGAGCCATGAACTTTTAGTACACCGCCAATCGACTGCTTTTACAAGGGGACACCATTATCGATTGGTGAGGGACAATGCAAGGTTATGGTGTCGCAGGGAATTTTTCTCTAATAGGGTGGTTGATAAATGGAATAGCTTACCCCCGGAGGTAGTAAATTGTAACACAATTGACACGTTTAAAAAGAAATACGATAAACATGTTGGGGTAAATCGAGAAGCTATCCATTCTTAGAATATGACAACCATAAGTATTCTTTATGGGCATTGTATAATATTCTATCACGTGTATATATTGTTCATAATTTTTGTTAATTGCATTTTTAATTAGGTTGCTGTATTTTTGCTTTGATTTCAAACAAACCTGAGCTGAACGAGATTATGAAGGAAAACGCCATACTACGAAGATATGTGTGAGCCTCTGTTTAAATTATTTTTAAAAAAAAAATATATGATTAAATAAGACTTGCGAGCTCTTGAAATGAAAGCTTCAAACACTTTTGAACATGCAATGTTAAAAATATAATAATAGTTCTCTAATTAGCTATGAAAAGCTTTTATTTTTCTCACATGCTATTTGTTAACGTGCGAATTGTCAAGACTCGACTCGAGAGTAATTTCAGAATTGTTAAATGTAATAATTTATGAAAAAATTACGTTTTTTTGAAAGAAATAACTTCATAATTGATGAAAATTGAAATAATTAATAGAAATAATAATTTCCGAATTATCGGGACAAATTTCAGATTTAATGAAAGAAATAATTGATTAAGGAAATAAAAAATAATTTCAAATAATAATAATCAAAAATAATTTCAAATAATAATAATCAAAAATAATTTCAAATAATCAAAAATAATTTCAAATAATCAAAAATAATTTCAAATAATAATAATCAAAAATAATTTCAAATAATAATAATCAAAAATAATTTCAAATAATAATAATCAAAAATAATTTCAAATAATCAAAAATAATTCCAAATAATCAAAAATAATTCCAAATAATCAAAAATAATTTCAAATAATAATAATCAAAAATAATTCCAAATAATCAAAAATAATTTCAAATAATCAAAAATAATTTCAAATAATCAAAAATAATTTCAAATAATCAAAAATAATTTCAAATAATAATAATCAAAAATTAATGAAAGTTATTTGAAAATAAATAAAAATTCAAATTTTTTTTAATGAAAGATATACAGTCGAACCTCCCCTAAATGACACTCCCCGTTAACGGACACTTTTTCTGAATTCCCGGTTCCGTAGAATAGCGCTTTAATGTATTTCACTCCCCGTTAGCGGACACTCGATGGCGGACAGTAAAATCAGGAAAACTCCAATTTATTAACTTTTGGTCGTATAAATCGTGAATTTATCACGTTCAACAAGATTATGTCCCTACCTCGTGCAAGTAAATATGATAAATCACCAATTAATTACTTAATTAACTGA
Organism: Pholcus phalangioides; assembly: GCF_987345545.1. Classification (NCBI taxonomy): domain Eukaryota; kingdom Metazoa; phylum Arthropoda; class Arachnida; order Araneae; family Pholcidae; genus Pholcus; species Pholcus phalangioides. The sequence continues at coordinate 40,795,014 of NW_028301610.1, forward strand.
ATGCTCCATGATGGTGAATTCGAATGGTAATGTGTGTTGATTTTATTTGTTAATGGCTTGACATTATAAGACTGATAATGTTATGAATGTTATCTTCAGACTTATTTTAATTTCATTTAATTTTTATTACAAAATATTTTGGTGCACGTATCATGTACGGGCTAAAATAATTAATTGCTTTAATGAAGAGATGAAAGTTTATAATAGCATACAAAGGTTATAAATTTGTCATATTTATCAGACTTTCAACTTTATTTGGGAATTACAAATAATCGCCGGTAAGAGTGATAAAAATATAGTGAAATTTAATCAACTTTCTTTGTCGCGACGATTGGTGATTATGCATAACCACCGGTGTATCACTTTTGCGGTAATTAAAATGCATAGGGACCAACAGCACAGAAGCCAAAACGTCGTATAAACGAGGTTACGTTGTATATTGTTACTCCCCCGTCAGCGGACAATATTTTTCGTTTCGTGGGTATTCGTTATCGAGAGGTTCTACTGCATATTCAGAGCAATTAGGCTAAACGCACGTGAACGGATAACATGCGAGAAATAAAAAGCACCCATAGCTAATTAGAGACGAACTATTATTACTATATTTTTAACATTGCATTTTCACGAGAGAGGTTGAAGTTTTCATTTCAAGAGCTCGCAAGTCTTATTTAATGATATTTGTTTTGGAAAAATAATTTAAACAGAGGCTCATCTACGTCCTATGCGTTTTTCTTCATAATCTCGTTCAGCTCATGTTTGTTTGCAATCAGCGCTGCCGGTCATGACGCAAACAAAAATGCGCCCTATTCACACACACAGACCTGGTGATGGATAATGCAGAAATAAAACCCAATGTTGACAAATCTAGAGTCAAAGGAACAAGAATTTTTGATTAGTACGGCATCCGTTTTTCTTTGTTGTCACAGAAAAGTTCATATACCCTGACTAGGCGGCCAAAAAAGAAAGTGTCACCGCAGGCCTGGTGCAAGTCGGAAGTATTATAGTTCTAGTTTTTTCTGTTAGGCTGAAAATTTTTTTTCAGCGGTAATACAAACGGCACCGTGAACCGAAAATGTTTGAAAACCACAGGGCTACACTCTATGTACTCTATAGTACATAATGTTGTATGTACAGTTAGAGAGTCACCCTCAGGGGTGTGTGTGTGACAGGTACAGTCGCACCGGGACTCACACTCACTGTAACAGAAGTGAAAAATATTTACATGCATCAGATATACAGGGCGGTAATTATCGACCGCCTAATTATATTTGGAATTACACACGTGATTCCTTGTGAAAAACTAATACAGAACAGTGTTTTTCGTTTGTGGATAAGGCAAATATTGAGTGAGTTATAAGTTTTTGAAATTTCGTGTCGTGTCATTTTTCTAATGGTCAGTTATGTACCAAACTCCTAACAAAAGTGCGTTTCTTCGGCAGCAGCGGGTTGTCACTTCGTGAAAATTAACTGAAATATTCAATTCATTTTAGACGCCAAGTTCTGCCTTCACGATTGACGTTTTTTCTCTCCATGTTGTGCGATATTATAACCTTGTAATTACATATTAGCTTCGTCCCCTATGTTGGCAAATTTATCACCAGATTTGTAAAGTGTTAGCTAAATGAGATCTGTTTGAAATTGTTTTTAGCCAAATCAACATTTATTTGCCAAAATGTGGCAATTTCTGTTTACTGCGAGATTGAGTAAAATGACAACGTAAAATAACAGATTACATGTTGATCAATAAAACGACAATATTTTTGGGATTTTTTTGAACTTTCATCGAAACTGTTACGCGTAAAAACTTCAATGAAGGATGTAAACATGGTAGCTTGACGAATGTAGTATTGATGGAAACAGTAAAATAATAACGATTCAATGGAAGACTTTTAATCAAACTTATTATGTTATTAATTGACCTATAATAAATGTTATGATGTTTTGAATAAAATAGGAAAGTAAATAAAAAATTGAAAGAAAAATTTCCACGCAAAAATTAGTGGCTGCAGACTATTGTTGAAATGTTGATATTATGCATTATTTCGGAAACTAGAGCCAATTCCGAAAAATCAACACCCGTTTTGAAATCAGCAGCCCCCCCCCCCCCAAATACACCCTAAAACCATTAAAATTTTCTTTTCGAACATGAAAATGTTCTGAAAAAAATTTGGCTATTTTAACCCACTCACAAACGTTTAGTTTTATGGTTGTCATTAAGCCAGAAAAAACAATTGTGAAGAATAACTTTATCCCTCTAAAAATATTTTAAGGGTAGTTCAGCATACAATATTCATGTATGCGGAATACCATCAAATTAGAAAAACTATAACCAAAAACTGGGTACTTTCTGGAGAATAAAACAAAATGCTATGCTAACCTCTGTAAAGCTAGCATATGTGAGATGCAAAAAACATATTCTCTGATTGACTTGTAAAAACCTGAAAAGTGAGGGGAAAAAACTTGTATTTATATCTCTTTCGTTTTCTGGATTTCTGTGTGAGGGTTAATATATTTTTAGCATTTCCACAAACTAAGTTATACGTTTGGTGTACGATTGGTGAATTTGGCAAGATTTTTGAAGTGACGTAATCATTTTTTAAAGCGTTATTATTAATTAATTTATGGGTCAGGATCAAAAAACTGAAAACACTTTTTCACAAGGAATCGCGTGTGTAATTGGGCGGTCGATAGTTACCATCCTGTATATATTTTTTTGTAGTAAACAAGGTGTCTAAGCTTCAACTCATTTGATTCTGAAGTTTTCATCTTAATTGTGGAATTATTTCTCTAGAATTGAATTTCCATCAATTATAGAATGTTTTTTGCCATTAATTCTGAATTTTCATGAATTCTTGTATTTTTTCATCAATTATAGGACTTTTCTCTCTCATTAATTCTGAATTTTCATGAATTGTGTGATTTCATGAATTCTGGGATTTACTTTCACATCGATTCTGAATTTTCATTAATTCTGAGATTTTTCTTTCATGAATTTTGAATTTCAATCGATTCCATTTTTTTTTTTTGCATTAATCCCGAATTTCCACAATCCTGTGATTTTTTTCTTTTATTAATTCGAAATTTTCATCGATTCAATATTTTAATTAATTTTTGTGTTAATTTACTGATTTAAATGTGTATATTTTTTAAGTATTCTTGTATACATATTCTGTGATAATGCATGAATCTTTGGATGCCCGATTCCCCTTCCCCACAAAATAAATAAAATCGGGGCTAAGGAGCATCGAAATTATTTCCGCACCGGGCTCCGCGTCTGATTAAAGTGCGTTTGTTAACCTTTTAGGTCTCGTGACAAATTTTTTCCATATCTGTCAGTCCCCCACGAGCACCAGTAAGATGCTCGTCCTACCACCGTGAAGGTGGTTGTCACGGTCCCAGATTCGAATCGGAGGGAAAATATAGTAAAGATATTTTATAACGAGCTTGAGGCGACCACTGATAGACAGCGCCTTCATTTACAACCCATCTCATTAATGGCAGTAAATTGCAGTATAGCGATATGGCCAGAGTTGGTGTTTGGCGAAGTAGTATCATCGTTGTGCGGAAAAGAAATGATCGGGCTCAGAATTAGCGATTTCTATGTCGCACATCCAATCACCTTGCGATGTTTGTGAGCCAACCAGGAAGATTCTATGCCAAAATAAGAAAAGAAATAGGATTCTGCGGTTCAAAATGTGGCAAACTTGCTAGGTAGTCTTAATGACGTTACAGATGAACTTGGCACCCCGTGCGGAGGCCTTCCCAGGCCAAAATATATCTTTTTTAATTTTATCAAATTTTTCAAAAAAATAATTCGTTTATTGCATCCAGTTGGTATAAAATCCATTTGCAGACTAGAAAAAATTAATGGCTTAATTATTGCCCTAACATTCCACAAACTTCATTTTGTGAAACGAGATATTTATTGGAGAGGAGAAAATGACACCCCCCCCTTCTCTTTCTTCAAGAACCGCCGTTGACATTTCTGTATCTGGCTTAGAATGTAATACAGCAAAACTGTTTATGATTCTGAACTGAAAATTCTTTCCACATTTATATGTATTCAAAAATCGTGTTAAATTCAGTACGCAGTTCATTTGCAGCAAATTCATTTATACAAGTGAATTCTCATAAAACAAACTTCCTCAATTTACGCTCAGTAAAATGATATAAAGTTTTATGCAAAGTCTTTCAAAGAAAGCTCTTCCAATTTTTTGCCTCTTAAAGAATTGTAGCCGTAACATTTCCCATCAAGAATTTTGGGGAACTTCCTCTCGAAGATCCATTTTACTTTGTCGTCGCATTCCAATCGGTTGCCTTAAGCAAGAAAAGAAAGAAATTAAAAATATTATTTCTTGATCCCGAAAAAGCACGCGATATAATGTATAAAAAAACTCTGTAGAGTTCTGTTTTTTAACGAAACTGTCGTCACGATTATATATGGTCATTTCATCAAAACGATTGTTTTAAAAGATACGCTGAATCTCCGTTCACTAAACTTCTGTGATTGTTCAACAATGGTGAACATGACCAATCAGTTTCAGAAAATAGAATAAAGTGTTCCAATGCAAACTTACGGTCCACGTAAACTTCTTCGAGCTGATTCCATATATGAGCCCATGTATTAGAAGGTAAAGACAGAAGCTTGTTTCCAGATACATTGATAGATTTCAAATTCGGCATGGCCACGAACATATCTTCAGGTATGGTTTCTATCTCGCTGAAGCTACACCATATCAAGAAACATAATATAAAAAGGGCCATGCATAAAAACGTAATGTTACAAAATTACAGAACGTATGTGTCTGAAGAGGGAAAGTTTGTTAAATCAGATATTGAAGAATGAAAATTTCGATAAGTTTGATAATTCCGACTATTATCCAAGAATCATTATAAAACTACTGAATCGGATAATTGAGTTTATGCGATATTTTTTCTTCCCATTCTACATGTAGAACAGAAGTTATACAGACATTGTCACTATTATAAATGCCGTATTTAAGTGTATCTCTTGAAAGACTCATCGAAAACCCAAGGCTGATGCGAGGAAACATCGACGAATCCTACATTTCGAGCAGTTCTGAAAGAACCTATTACTCATCGTAGGTTGATCATAAGCCGTTAGTCGACTAAATGATTGACTGAGATGAGACTACGATAGTCTTCTGGTCGATATGTTTACCGGGACTAGAGCAACTGTGAGGGGTGGACCCCATCTCAACTCTTTTCCTGCTCTGCAAACACGCTAGCATTCAGCGTCTCCGACGAGAAATGAATGTTAAAGAATTTATTTTGTAAATTTGAAAATTGTCAAACACTGGTTGAAATTTGAAACTCCATCAGAGATTTTTTCTCTAGATTCATCGTATCCAACAAAAGGAAACTACCAGTTAAAGTGTGCTTGCTTTTGTGTGCGATACCAACGTGATTATACGTCAGCAATGTGTATGTTTGTTGTGATTTTTAATTTGATCATTTTTGTCTCACCACGGTCATTTTCTGCACACGAGGGCTAATTAGATCGGGACCTACTATTTATTGCCGATTCCGAATGGCAGGCTTGTTTTTTATACTCGTCGAGGGGTTGGTGCGCTAACCCCTCGATGGGAGACTTCTTGCGGTAGCGATTTTTCCTGCGGTCTTGTCGCCGCTTTTGTTGTACTCCTGTGTCAGGAAAGTTTTCTGACAAGGACGAACCGGGTATCGAACTCGCGACACCTCTAAACATTCTTTGGTACTTTAGGCGACTGTCTTATCGACCTAGGCTACCGCGCCCATGTGATTTTTACTTTATATGTCATGCTCAATGGCACGACACTATCAACGATCAGCAAATGAACTCGTCGAGAAATATTAGCATCTGTTTGGGTTGATGCTCTTCTGCTAGTTATACTTGGACTACCAACCACAGTGAAAGTTATTCTTCAAGGAGATTCTATTGAAGTTATTTGTTTCACCAGGGGTAGCCAACTTTTTTCTGTTCGTGGGCCAACATAATGATCAGCTGCAGCGTCGCGGGCGACACCAGTGGTGTCACTTCGTCGTAAAAGCCGCACCATTATTTAAATTAATTATGAAATCACTTTCGTCACAGGAAATAATAGTTTTAAGCGGTTTATAAATCAAGGAAATCTGCTGTTGGAACCGATAGCTCAAATAATGATCACAAATTCAATTTAATACATTACACGCTACTTTTACCTTGTCGGGGGCCGCACAAAATGACTTCACGGGCCAGCTGTTGGCCCCCTGACTGCAGGGCCATGGTTACGGGCTGTTGCAAAAAAAAAAAAAAATATACTACTTACCTCATTTCTAATATTGAAATCTTCAAGGCAGGATAAGGAAACATTGATCTTTTAACAACCTTGTATCTGTTGTTTCCAATCCAGAATTGCTCAACGTTCACCAACGATGCAAATGCTTTGTCTCCAAGCTCTTCGATATCACTGGCTTCTAATGAAACCTGTTTTAGTGATTTCGGTCCTCCTTCGAACCATTCGTTGCCGACTCGTTTTATATCATTACCTTGAAAATATAATGATTCTAATCTTCTTAAATGTCCTAATGGAAAAGTCTTTAAATCTTTTACTCGTTTATCAACACTTCCATATATGAATAGATGCCTCAAGGTATTTTCTAGTCCACTGAAAGGTTTGTCTCCAAAAGACCCGATCTTACAGTTGTCGAAGTTGAGATCCTCTGTTTTTTGTCCTTCGAAAAAGTCTGATGATATATCCCCAAAGCGGACATTATAGAAACCAAAAGTTATATTCAGTCCTTTAGTTGTTTGCATAACTTTCTTTATGTGTTCAATATTTCCTATTTTCTCACATGTTACAGATGTGATCAGAGAATCGGATTCACAATAGCAGGGATAAATACTTTGGCTGGTTGGACAAGGTCCATGTTCTGCGTTACTGAAGCCAGCAGCGAGCAGGATGGATGCTAATAACGACAGAAGCGCCATTCTTCTCTGTTGCTATGTAAAAATAAAACGTAATTTTTAGCACATCTTCATTGTACACTATTTAATAACGAAATAATATAATTTTTTTTTTTATCCTTCATGTTGATCGTATTTTGTTGCTGATTTCATGATGTTCAAAAATCTGAATGGCATATTATAAAGATGAACGTTGCCATCATAATACAGAGGAGTGCAAAATTGAAAGATAAGTACGGAAACCGAATTGAAAACAGTGTTTTGCTTAAAAAAATGTCAGAAATGAATGTTTAATTTGATCATTTTTATCACCCCACGGTCATTTTCTGCACACGAGGGCTAATTAGACGGGCCAAAAATTTATTGCCAATCCCGAACGATAGCGTTCGATATTTTTGACTTTTTTTAATGCTCACCGAGCGGATGGTGCGCTAAACCCTCGGCGTGGAACTCCCTGCGGTAGCAATCTTTTTCTGTAGCCATGTTATCACCTTGTTTGTTGTACTTGTGGGTCAGGAAAGTTTCTGATAAAGACGAATCGTGTATCGAACTCGCGACACCTCTAAACATCTTGGGTACTTTGGGCGAGTATCTTACCGAATTGGGCCACAGCACTGAATGAATGTTTATGTGAATAATTCCAGTGAAAACGGATGTAACTTGTGACCCTAACATTCCACAAACTTCATTTTGTGAAAGCAAGAGATATTTATCGGAGAGGAGGAAAAAGGTCATCCAAAGTCAATAATGACATCTGAATACAGCTATACTTGATGAGCTTAGCAGCACACAGAAATCATCAGAGAATAGCTATAGTTTGTTTCAAGTTAACTTTGCAGTGGAGAGAAAGGTAGAGAGTGTATTCCTTCGCCGCAAAATATAGTTCCCATACATCGAAGGTTTATGGTGATCATTTATATAGAATATTTCAAATTTTTTTATGATTTTGAAAAAGATACTGAAAAAATACCGTTTTGAACCAATGTATATTCGTTTAAAATTTTTAAATTAGTAAAGTATTGGTTACCATTATCAAAAATCCATGGCGAGCTCAAGAACAATTTGGCGCGATTTCCAAGAAATTTTCCCCGCCAATATTACTATCGTGCTTTTTTTTGATTGCACAGTTATATGTTATGTATATCGTCATTTTGTTGAATTTTTTCTGATGCAATTTTTCATTTAGTTTTCCATGTAGTTATAGGCCTACACACCCAGACGAATATTCAATCAGTTTTTTTTTTTCTCCCGAAAATAGCCTCCAACGAATTCCGATATTCACTCATAGATTACAGGAAGTGTCCCTCTTTCACGACAGCGCCGATACCGTTGTGAGAGGCTCTCTTTATGGGTGTTGGTTACGGTTCCAGGCACCCCCCCTTTTTTTTATATCTATTTCTTGCCGTGTTCGTAGGATAGGGGTGGTTTCTGAATTCCAATAGCCGATAGCGGAATGTGTTGACATAAGTAATGTCTCTTTTCACCCACACTAACGCCATCTCCCCCACAGCAGAGGCTGTTCCTCCAGATGCCCCTTCGGTATCTCTCCAGATGAATATAAATAAGCAAGAGACCCACCATGGTTTAGGCTTGCAGTGTATTTTTTTCTTCTGTGACAGTTGTATCTTTTTGGCAATAATTGAAAAAGAAGAGGAATTTTAGATTGCAGATGGCCTGATGGAACACATTTTGGAGCAGCAACTATTAATAAGTAATAGGTAATCCGATAGTTCTACAACTTCGAGTGAGGATTCCATAGAATGGGAATCCGTAAAAAATGACTAAAACTGTAATGATAACAAGTGGCATCGACGTATATGCGTTCGGGTGGGTGAGCGACGGAAATTTTTCGGCAAGAAAAGTGAGTAAAAGAATTTTCTAAATTTTTCCGTATCATTTTTATTATTATTATTTGGGGCTATTCCCAAATTCAAACGTGAAAACCGGGTTAATAGGAGTTAGTAAGATACTTTTCAATAAAAAAAAATTTCAAAAACCGCACTTTAATTTCTGAAAGTATCGACAATGATTTTTTTTTTCATTAGCTAATTTTTTGTTACTGACTGCAATTTTTTTCTACAAGCATTACGTTACACGTAAAAAAATATTTTTTTCTGCGACAATCGGCCATACCTTACCGAGGCCGCGCATCGATACATAGGTTAAGAGGCTTTCGTTGTCATAGAAACGAGTGACGCGGTTCCCTCGTAGCTTCCTCTTCACTGCAAAGTTAACCTGAAACTGACGTTGGTTTTGATCTCACGGAAATCCGTGATACGCGTGTGAGTTGATTCACCGTGTATCGTAGGTTACACGAAAGAAGTCTCTCCGGATTGTCCATGAGGAATGTATGGTAGCAGTTGCTTCACTACACACGTGGAGGGGATCCCAACGGCCGCCAGGAATGTTTTCCTAGTCAATGGCGGATTTGGAGGGACCGTGTGTGTGTGCTGGGCGGTGGTTCTGTCCTTGCCTTTGGGAGAATCTTCCGCTTTATCATTTAATATACCGAATTTTCCGTGCTTACATATTTCATGACGTCACTGTTCATGTGCAGGGGGGAAAAAACCAATTTTAAGCTGGGATTAAACTATAAAATTTTAATAAAAGATCTTATACAAAACTGGGGAAAAACAACCAATAGGATACATTCGCTCGAATGCAACCGATACGCTTATTGATTGCGTTTGTCAAGTTCTATAACATAAATTTTATAAAACTCTTATAATGTAATCTTGGCCTTATGCACATAATATAAATGCAGCAGTATCCATTATTTGGAAAATTGTAAAAATGTGATAAGAGCTTTCGTAAAACTCCGAAAATATGCATTTATTCGGGAAATTATTCCATTTTATGCAATTATATGCATTGATACTGAGGCCAAATATGTAAATGCATACGTAAGTCAGGGCTATATAATGAAAGCTGTTTCATAACGCGGCAGGAGCAACACGCGCACACAACAGTTAAAACAAGCAATGAAAATGTAAAAAAGTCACGTCAATTCAGCACGTTAGTGTACTGATATTGGCTGCTAAAAAAGCATTGAGCAGTGACGTCCGCAGTAGGTCCGAGACCACGCCCACTGAGTCAAGGTGGCAAGCCTGACTATATAGCCCTGTATGCAAGTATCCGGGCTCTACCAATATCCTTCTGATTGTCATCACCTACACCTTTACATGCATCCGCTACAATCATAAATGTGGCAATTAATAATCATTTCTCATCTTTGTCATGTGTTCAACGTTTTTAAACTGGGCCTACATCCATCCGTGAATTACATTACGATCCACTGTGATTGAGAATGGAAATTTTTTTATTTTTCACCCATTGGGCATTTTCAGAATTCTGATCGCCTGATTTTTTTTCTTTGAATCCATAAGAATATTACTAATATCACTTGCATACAATTGAATAAATTTTCATCCAATTAAATTGAATTATCAAAGATAAACAATCGTTCTATGTCCGAACGATTGCCATCAATCATCATCATTTTTTTACGATATATAAATTAAGGATAATGCCAGATCCGGCAAATAAAGGTTCAGAAACAAAACAAACGTTACTTATTCATAAAGCCCATTTATTAAACAAAAGATAAAGAACAAAAGGGATGGTGATACCATTCATAAAAACTACGATTTTTGCTCCCTGGAGCAATTGTAAAAAATATCTCCTTTACAAAAACTTACTATTACATGGTTGGTATGATGGTTAATACATTGTGTGTCTCCCATGCGAGGAAATACAGTCCGTACAACGCCTAGGCATGCTGAGTATCAAATTATCGATCTGATTCACTCAGCAAGCAATGCTCTCCGAAGTTTCATACGGGTTATATCCTCAGATTCAAGGCATTCGTTTACGATGTTTGCTCAGTGAGGACGGGCGTTGTCATCCATAAACACAAATTCTGCGCCCATGGCACCCCTAAACAAACGTACATGTGGTTCCAGAATGATGTCCCTATAATTTGAACATGCAGATCTGTTCTGGAACCCAGTATAATTCCACCCAAACGAGCAATGCTGCACCACCGTAACGGTGTCGTTCAATGATGTTGTCTTGGTGGTAACGGGTACCTGGCGTTCTCCATATGAAAGTCCGACGTGAATCAGACTGCAAGCTAAACCTGGACTCGTCGGAAAACATCACACAAGCCCACTGTGACGATGTCCACATTGCATGTCCTCTACTCCAGGCTAATCGCTGCCGACAGTGAGTTGCCGTGAGCGGAACACATCTGACAGGGCTGCGAGCATATAGACCAATATCTCCCAAACGTCTGTACCCGTGGCTGCAGACAGCTGACGAGACAGGTCGGATGCTGTGCTCCGTCTGCTGCTTTTGGCAGTTACTGCCAAATACCGGTCTTCATTCGGCGTTGTAACTCGGGGGCGACCTGTACTGTAACGTCTACTGACATTTCCGTTATCTTGGAATCGTTGCCAAAGCCTAGAGATGACACTTTGGGCAATTCCAAGTTCCTCGGATACTTCCATCTGAGTACGCCCACATTCCAGGCGGCCGATAATTCTACCACGTAAAAAATCATCCACATGCGTCCTCTGTGTCATAACTATTCGCTTATGGCACTGAGCGCCTTACAGAACTCTTGTGAACAATTTTACTTCTTTGCCACCATTCCTTATATACCCCCCTCTTACACACTCGTCATTGTGACGTACTATCGGCATCATCTGGTGGCTTCTTGAAATTCGCATATCATTCATCCTTAATTTATGGAAATGAGTTTAACTATAGAGGGGGCCCGTGAATAGGCTGGCATGGGGCCCTCCAAAGGTCCCAGCCTAGGAGGCATTACTCCAGGATATGCCAAGCTTCTTTCGGACCATAGGGTTGAGAAACGCTGCTTGCTTTAATGTTTCGCACCAGTCTGTAATTATGCCGCGGTTAATATACAGGGTGTCCCATAAATTCGTAAATAGTTACGGATTCCTTCAATTTTTATGAATTTTTTATGTCGGAATGCGGTTTGCAAAAAAGTTACTCTCACGAAGGGGGATATATTTTGGTACAGGATAAAATTTTGTCGATAGAGGGCCAGGGAAATCAGTCATGCAGGAATGATTGGTCTCGAACCTTTCTTCAATCTCTTCTATGTCCGAAACGTTCGTAAAGCTTGAGCCGGCGATTCGTGGCTGAGGTAAAACAACTTCATCATAGTGCTTCAGCCACCAATGTGAACATTTTAATGTAATCGCCAGTAACAGGAAAATTCAGAAATGCGCTGTTAATCGTACACCCTGCATTTGATAGGACCCTGATTTGCGAACTTCCAACGATTTTCTCTCTTATACCGACCCCGTTGAAAAAATTTGAATTATTTTTTTCCTGTACCAAAATAAAACCCTCCCCTTTCGTGAAAATAACTTTTTCGCAAAACCTATTCAAATGTACCAATTACTTCAATTTTATGAGTTTTTAAACTATTTACGAATTTATGGGACACCCTGTATTTTTTCTATCAGCGAACTAAGTGTTCAACATTAATGCAGAACCTCTACTTATCAATAAAATTGAATGTTTTGATATGAAAAGTAATAACGTAACAAAACATCAACTCAGATAAGCGCGCGTAAAGATATATCTTCAAATAAAACTTAATTTCATCATAAAATTTCCATGAAATTATTTTACTTTCGGTTTAATATACAGGGTTTCCTGTAAGTTCTGATGCGGCTTTTACCAACCGTACGTCGTAGAGGTGCGATTCAAATTTAAAAATTCTCAAAAGGCGTTCAAAAATTACCCTGTTACCCTGCGCTTTAACTTCCAATAAGAAAGTTGTTGCCGTCTCGCCCGAGGAAACTAAAAAAAAAACCCATGTTTCTAAGCGCAATATTCGCCGAGATATTTAAATTCAAAATAAAAAATCGGAGAAAAATTATGAAACATCAGCAAAAACTAGCGGACAACACTCCTTTCCCAACTTTTCTCCGAGTTTTGAACTCGAATATCTCTGCGAATGTTGCACTAAGAAACTTGGAATTTTTTTTGTTGGTCTCGGGAGATACAGGGCAACAACTTCCTAAGTGGGAGTTGGAAGACAGAGGGACCCTATAAAAATTTAGATTTTTATTTCCTTACACTCTGTATTTTCCCACTCAAAACTATTACAGGGTAATTTTTGAACACCTGTTGAGTATATTTTAAATTGAAACTATAACTCTACGATAAACGGTTGATGAGATGAAGCATTAGCATTTACAGGACACCCTATATATTCCTTATTAATAATACGAAGTAATTTTTAGTTGGTTTTGTGCAAAGGAAAAAATCAGATGCTATTTTTCTTACCTGTTTCTTTTGCTTGTGATTAGATTCTGATGCTTTATCACAGTTCGAATGATGAAAATGGAAGCATTTACAGCAACATGTTCGTTCCCACGAATGCAAAGAACAGACTACAGATGACTAAACATCTGTTGTGCGCTGCTACCGCACATACAAAAAGATACGCTACCTACCTTTTTACCCTAACCTAACTTAAAGAAATACAAGAGACGAATGTTTCCACATGAATTTTCTTTTCACATCGGTATTTTGCTGTAGGTACAGGGTGGTTATAAATAAACTGACACTACTCTGACGTATATAGTGCCCATCCCGATGAGTATATTTTGATGAAACTTGGTATATAAGATATATGAAACATGGGAAAAAGAGATTCAATAAAAAAATTAGTTCGATTTTCGACAACCAGGTGAAAAAGGGCATTTTCTTTAATCGCTGTAATCTTTTCCCCCCTATGGTCCAACTAACGTATATACCAAGTTTCAATGAAATACGTCCATCACAACGGGTGCTACACAGGTCAGAGTAGTGTCAGTATAATTAAAATTACACTATTCAGCTTCATTATACTGGCACTACTACCTATGTAGCGCCCGTTTTGATGAACGTGTTTCATTGAAACTTTTTATATGCGCTATTTGGACCATGGAAAAAAGATCTGCGATAAAAAAAAATGCCAATTTTTCACCTGGTGGTCGAAAATTTAACTAACTTTTTTTTGATTGAATTTTTCTTTTCCCCATGGTCCGTATATCCTATATACCAAGTTTCATCAGAAAATGGGTGCTACATACGTATGAGTAGTGTCAGTTTATTTATTACACCCCGGTATTTCAAAAATGTTATATATTGAAAGAATATACGGACATACATGAGTTTTTTGAATATAACTATTTTACAATTTTCTTATCTACATTATGATAGAATAGAGATAAAATTTTATCAAAAAGCAAAAACTCTGTTGATTCAAATGTCACGAAATCAATCCCATGAATCTCGATTTAACTTCCAGTGACTCCACAGCGTTTTTTTGTGGTTAAGTAAAAAGGTCAAAAGATGTGCTAGAATACAGTGTGTTTCGAATTGTTTGTCTATATAACTATCTTTGCAACCGTTGACTTATTTGCAGTATGACTAATTACTAAAGTTCTCAAATGATATGAGGTTTCTTAAGGGTTCCTTAAAGGGTATGCCCTTTAACAAAGTGAAAAAACCATGCTCTAGTTGAAACGTCATTAAAAATGCTATTTATATAACCACTGATTTATTTGAAATTTTTTCACATATTTTTGATCAAACATACTATCCTATGGCGGTATAAAATTCTTACATTAATGTGTACTTAATTTTTTAAAAACTCTCAAAAGAATACATTAAAAACAATTTGCGGGTATGATAAGACATGACATCAATGTAACCACACAATATTGAAAAATTAAAATGGAGAAAATTTATGTCATAAATGAACTAAAAAAAAAAGAATAAATTAAATTTTAAATAAAAAAAAAATTCAAAGTTTAAACTTTCAAAATAAGCGGGGCTTTAAACTTTGTTTAAGATCGGCACTCAGGTCAAAGGCGTAGATAGCATATCCCAACGGGAATTAACTTCTTTATAGGGGTATATATGTCTATACCCCTGTCTTGACAGGCTTTTTCAGTCCCTAAAAGCAAACTATGGTACTCTCTGAAATATAAACCTTGATCATATTTGGGCTCTATAGAGGTTTGAAAGGTACTGGCTGTCCGTCAGTATACGTGGCTATGAAGTTAAGATCAAGAAGAAAAAGCGTCGTTGTCTACCAATCCCGCTACCTCTTTTAGGTAATTGCCCAACGACGGCACTGTCTTGAACCCACGACATTCGTCCCTGATGTAGCGATTAAGTTTACATATTACTCTGTCTATCGGATGCTTGGATGAAGTATGACTTAGGGCCTCTTCACACGGGGATACTCAAATCGAAATCGAGTAGCCTCAACTTGAGAGATGAGTTGACTCGAACGAGTAGAGTTGCCCTTTCTCCCTCACACGGCGCTACTAAAAACAATCTCAAAGAATGAGGAAGAATGAGTAAAAACGACGTAGTCTTTAGTTCATCCTATCTCCCTGTACATTATGAACCAGGAAAGCAAAAAAAAATCAGATTTTTAGTGATTCTAGCAGTGATGAAGTTGATATGTTGTTATAATTATTCATCCTACACTATTATTTCTGCGCAAAAAAAAAAAAAAAAAAAATAAATAAAGGCTATTCTCAATGTTAGTTGTTGTTTGAGCTGCCTTGTCTGCTTTCTTTTTGCCCGGTATTCCAACATGACCTGGTACCCAGTAAAATTTTACTGTGGTACCGTGATGGATGAGGTGATGCAGTTCATGAAAGATGGCATGGATGAATGTGAAAAGTAAAAGAACACAGTGCTTGCAATGCCCTGAGAGAGTCGCTATAAATGATGCATCGTCGGTGGCGTTTGCGTTTTATATGACGTAGAGCCTGCCGAATAAATAGAGAATGTGTCGGGAAGTTTGAAAGATGTCTCCTCACAGCAGATGTAGGCACAACCGACATGCCCAGGGCCCTTGGAGCCGTCGATATATATGGGGAAGTACCTGTTGTACCTACCCCTGTGTCTAAAGAATATCTGTCGATATATATTGGATTTCAAATTTGTTGGCGCAAGGACCAATTTGGTCAAACTGCGTCATAACAATCGATCATGTCAGAAAAATAAAAACTATGCATGATAAAAAGCAACGTGAAATGTAAAACAGTGACATGAATTGTAAAAACTCTAATTTGTTATAAAAACCAATGGCTTTAATGAATTTAAAAATGCGAGATGCATCGCAATGGTCAGATAAAATGTCACGAAGTGAAAGATGACTTTGACCAAAAGCGGTCGTAAAATGATGTGAACAACTAAAAGCATGAGCAATGGTAAGTGGACTTTCACAATGCAATGCACTGCGGTTGACTCTCTCGTAATAACATAACATAATTTATTTGTCCCCAGTCAATTTCAATAATACTATACAAATTAGAGTTTACAATTAAATTACATATTTACAATATTTGACAGAAAATGCAAAGAAAAAAAAACCACGTACAGTTCGCATCCAGGTTGATCACAGGGTGGGAACATTACTGTAAACTTAGGGGGGCCAACACGATTGAAAAGGTTAATAAATTGATCGTTGTCGATGCTCTAATCAACACCCTAGATCGGGAGACTGGCGCACATATCCAGCTGAATACGAGCAAAGAGAAATGGTTGGAACCCATTGGAATAGCCCAGGAGTGCGACAAGTACTTCTTGGCTAAGAACAAATCATTTTTGGTTTCTGGATTCAATAAAGAGAAACCTAGGTACAATGGAGGAATGGATAGGTATGAGGAAAAAGGGAAAGACCCTCATATCATAGAAAACTCCCAAATTGGGAACCAAGCTTCACCGGTAAGGGATGACAGGAGCTGTTTTTCCTGCGGATTGAAGGGACACTTCAAAAATGTTTGCCAACAGTTGAAGGGACAAGGGGGAAGTGGAGGACATCCGAGATCAGGAAAAACAGGGGTGCACCAAGCCTTATCGAGGAAAGGTAAGGTTCCGGAGGGGGCAGTTTTGGCCAGAGTGTCCGGGGAAAGGTATCTAAGGAGCTGTAATAGCCAGTTTAATGAACTCGAAAGGTGTGCTTTGAGCATTAACGGGAAACTGGTACAGGCGTTAGTTGATTCCGGAAGCGAAATGACTGTCGTGAGGGCTGATGTGGTTCCCGGGATAACTTTAGAGGGGGCGGCAACCATTTATCTTGAAGGTGCTTTCGGAAATGCTGTTCAGGTTCCGTTGGTACAATTGCCAGTAGCTATTGCTTCAGGGATGAACACTAATGTGTTACACCAAGAAACATTGTGTGCTGTAGCCCCGGAGTTGATTGAGGAAATGATCATACACCCCAATACACTAAAAGAACTGAAGGGACAAAATGTGGATTATCCGACCTTAGGAGATACCAGCGAAGAACGAATAACAGCCGGAGTGGAAAAGGATTCAAATTTGTTAGGGTTGTGTGTCATTGAAGAGGCGGATATCAGTAATTTCCCTTAGGATTCGGAGAACACTATATCAAATTCCGAAAGGTTCTCAAAAGAGCAACAGGATTGCCCAGATTTAGTGAAATTTTGGGAAGCGGCAAGAAATAAGAAATCGGACTACTATGTGGTAGATGGTTTATTATTTCACAAGGATAATATTTTAGGAGAAGCTGTTGGGCAGCTAGTAGTGCCTAAGTGTAAGCGCGAAGAAGTTATGAATTTAGCCCATTCTTCAGTGTTCGGAGGACACAATGGGGCACGAAAAACAAGCCAAAGAATCAAATATTCATTTGTTTGGGATGGTTTGTCAACAGAGGTAAAAAAATTCTGCGAATCGTGTAATGCATGCCAGCTAACGAGAAGAGAAAAGGTTAAAGATAGAGCACCTATTACCCCAGTGGCAAGACCTGATCTGCCATTCCAAGTGGTAAATGTGGATATAATTGGTCCCATAGATCCACCGAGTTCGAAGGGACATAAGTATATTTTATGTTTAGTGGACCAGCATACACGTTGGGCAGAAGCCATTCCACTAGGTAGTTTATCGGCAAAAAGTACTTGTGAGGCGTTGTTGCAAATCTTTTCTAGAACTGGGATACCCAATGTTATAGCGTCGGATAATGGAACGAATTTCAATTCGTCTTTGACCAAAGAGTTCGAAAAAATACTTGGGGTAAGTCCACGATTTTCGACCCCTCAGATCCACAATCCAATGGATTGGTGGAACGATTTAATCAAACGTTGAAGCGTATGTTGCATCATACCAGAAGAGAAATGGGTAGGAAATGGCATGAACACGTATTCTACATTTTATGGGCTTATAGAGAAGTACCTAATAGTACAACGGGGGTGGCACCGTTTCAACTACTGTATGGTAGACCCCCAGAAGGTCCACTATCGATTTTGAAATCTTCCTGGACCGAAAAATATCAACGCTCAACTGAACACTATGCCCACTTCGCTATACCTACAGAAACTCAAGGACCGACTACAAAATGCAGCAGATTTAGCTAAGCTAACTTCGGAGGTGATGCAAGAACGTATGGGTAAATATTACAACTTGAGGTCAACAGATAGAAATTTTAATGTGGGAGATACGGTTATACTGTTGATTCCCGATTCCACTAATAAGTTATACTCACGATGGCAAGGGCCAGGTACAATTGTGGAACAAAAGAACCAACATTCATTCATAGTTGAACTAGAAGACGGTAGTCGCAAACATGTGCATCAGAACAAAATTCGGAAATATATAATTAGGGCAAACGCAGTGAATGTAATTTTCGAGTGGGAGGAGGATTTCGGACAGGTAGAATTCACACCGGTAAATGGGGAGGAAGCTGTAGTAGAGAAAAAAAATATGTGATTTAAAAGATTCTGATTTGGGACCGAGGGAAAAACGGGAATTGAAAGAATTACTAATAGAATTTAAAGAGTTGTTTCAAGGTCCAGTAAAACTTGCCAAGGTAGGAGAAGGGGCGGTTCAAAAGAAACCTCATTGTTACAGTATTCCCATGGTATATAGAGATGAGGTAAACCGACAAGTCCAGGAATTATTAGAATTGAATTGGATTGAACCATCCACAGCCGAAATAGCACATCCGGTCGTTTGTGTGGCTAAAAAGGATTCATCAGTAAGGTTATGCGTTGATTTCAGGGCGCTAAACGCAATTACACGAGTGCTTAATTACCCAATGAAGGATGCACAAGAATTGCTATATACGGCTGGAGCGGCAAACTGGTTAACAAGTTTAGATATGTTGCGTGGTTATTGGCAAATTAAGATGTATGAGGGCAGTAAACATTTGACTTCCTTTGCCACTCATAACGGCACATATCAGTGGAAAACAATGCCATTCGGATTATCCGGTGCGGCAGGGACATTTCAAAGGGAAATGAATAACGTTCTGAGAAACCACCAAGAGTATGCACAAGCATATATAGACGATATCATAATTTTTTCTAGCAGCTGGGAAGAACATAAACACCACCTTATTTCAGTTTTCCAAGAATTAAAGAAATCAGGTTTCACAGTTAAATTAGAGAAATGTAAGTTTGCTCAGAAGGAACTGAAATACTTGGGACATAAGATAGGTGGGGGGAATCACGCTCCAGATGAAGAGAAAATTGCTGCTATAAGAGAACTAAAGAAGCCAGTCACTAAGAAGGCCGTTAGATCAGTGCTTGGGCTTATGGGGTTCTATAGAAATTACATACAAAATTTTGCAGAGTTATCGATTCCCCTGACAAATCTGACAAAATCCAATATTTCAAATCCCATCCCGTGGGATGAAGAGGCAGATGCGGCTTTCGAGAAACTTAAAGAACGCCTGTGCAACGTAACCAGGCTGGCAACACCAAATTTAGAACTGCCGTTTCAGTTACACACTGACGCATCTGACTTAGCAGTAGGTTGTTGCTTAACTCAAGGGGTTGAAGGCAGATACCAGCCTATCGCTTTCGCGAGCCAGAAGCTGAACAACACCCAAAAGAGATGGGCCAGTATAGAGAAAGAAGCTTGGGCCGTATTATTTGGGTTGAGAAAGTTTGAAAAATGGATCCATGGCCTGAACGTGTAGATTATAACGGATCACAACCCTTTGAAGTACTTGACCGAAACGACTCCAAAAAGTCCAAAATTGTTGCGGTGGTCCTTAGCCCTGCAAAGATGGAATTTAAAGATCACTCACAAGGCAGGAGCGCAGCATTTGGGAGCCGATGCTCTATCGAGGTTAAGTAGAGAAAATTGCGATTAAATTGTAAAAGAGTAAATCTTTTTTTTTTGTAAATAAGTCTAGTTATGATAATTTTTTTTTCATATTAATTATAAGTAGATCATTAGAATACGTAAAGGTTTCTTTTATTAGTATTATTATTTGGTATATGCAGTATCCAGTTTTCTTGAGGTGAGGGAAACTGTTCACTTCACTCTGTTATTACTCCAAGAAAATTGTCCAGTGTTGTGTGCGCGTGAAAAAAAAAAGGAAAAGAAACACCCATTCTCCCAGCTGGTTGGGAAACTGTTGCATTGGAAGAAAGAGAAAATGAGGAGAGTCCGTTAATGAGAAGGCTATCCCGTCATAAAAGGGGGTGAAGAAGCATAATCACCAGGGCTCTTTCTCTCTCTCTCTACACCATCTCGACGTGAGAAATACGTATGCCAGCATAAACAAAGAGTGTCCGAGTCATGGCAAGTCCGTTGCATACTGCGCCAACAACAGCGCAAGGAGAAGAAAGAAAAACTCAACCATGAAGGCAGAGTTTTTACTCGTGTTCGGGCGTGTGAGATCCGTGATGACCCTCCACGACGAAAGCGTGGGAAGGGTCAAGGGTCAGATCGGGGGACTGGACAGCTGCATACCAGGAGCCGAGGGACAACTGATTGATATATCAACAGATCATCCACATAAAGTGCGCTAGTAAGAGACAACGGGAGTTGGTTCAACACCCCGTTGAGTCTTAAAATAAAAAGTGTTACACTTGTAATGCTACCTTGAGGTACACCTTGCTCTTGAATTTGGGGAGTTGATAACGTGCTTCCGATCCGTACCTGGAATATGCGGCGAACCAGAAAGTTCTCAATAAAAATGGGCAAATTGCCCCGCAAGCCGTAATTATAGAGGTCGGAAAGAATTCCGTGCCGCCAAGTACGGTCGTAGGCCTTTTCTGTCAAAAAATATGGCTATCATATGCTCCCTCTTTACGAATGCTTGTCGGATTGAAGTCTCAAGGCGTAACAAATTGCATGTTGTTGACCTGAACCGTCTAAAGCCTCTTTGATGTGTCGATAAAATATTGTTAACCTCAAGGTAGTGCATAAGGCGATAGTTTACCATGCGTTCCATTAGCTTACATAAACAACTGGTCAAAGCAATAGGTCTGTAACTGTTTGGTTGCTGAGGATTTTTGCCAGGCTTCAGGAATGCAAGAACTATGGCTGCTCGCCAGGTGTCAAGAAATGAATGGCTGACCCAGATCCGATTGAATAAAATGAGTAAATGTGACAGTGATTCTGGTGAGAGATGCCGAATCATGGAATAATGAATGGCATCGGGCCCTACAGCTGAGTCAGGACTTCGCTGCAAAGCCGTCGTCAGTTCATGAAGGGTGAACAATGAATTGTACCCCTCCGGTGTAAAAGGCCGGAAGTTCTACGATCTACGTTCGGCAGATGATTTAATGTGATGAAACGATGGAGGATAATTCTCAACACTGGAAACAGCGGCGAAATGGGTGGCGATGGTGTCCGCAATATCCCTCACATCGCTGATGGTAGTGCCATTTGTATTTAAAATGGTGATGGGATGAGACTGAAAATGACCATTTATTTTTCGGATCCGGTCCCAAATGACTTTAGATGAAGTAGATGAATTGATTCCCGTTGTAAACTTTTGCCAGGACTCGCGTTGAGCCTGGCGCCTGGTTCTTCTCGCTATCGCCTTTGCTTTTAAAAATGCCAACTTGTTGTCATGGGTACGGAACCTACTCCATGCTTTCTTTTGGGCTTTAATTGTAAGATTGCATTCGTGATTCCACCAAGGTTTAGGAAGTTTCGAGATTTTCGGAACTGTTTCATTTGCTGCAGAGATCATACAACTGGTCACAAGGTCGACGTCGGGTTGCGAAACCATATCCTCCGTGATTCCTGCCTTGACCGTGAAGTCAGCCCATCTGGCGGCCACAAGCTTCTACCGAGGAGGTCCCTCAGGAATAGAATGGCGTCGGTCAAGGCACTTAACCACTAGAGGAAAATGATTGCTCCCGTGGAGGTCCAGATCAACCGACCAGGACCAGTTGGGCAAGAGTGAAGCTGAGTATGACGACAAATCTATTGCAGTGAAACCATTGTTTGGGGCATGAAATTAGTGAAACTACAATCATTCATGATGGCGAGGTCCATATTGTCTAACAGCCGTTCGACCATATCTATCTTCTAGATCTCTCTGTAAGATGGTGTCATTTGGTGGCAAATAAATGGAACAGATGGTAACTCTTAGACCTGTAGAGATTTCCACCGCGATGGCTTGCAGGTTCGTGCGCAACGTTAAAACGCGCGATGACACGTGATGTGGAACCAGCAGAGCAACACCTCGGCAAGCCCTACTCCCGTCATCGTAGTCAATACGAAACAGGGAATGTCGCCTGATGTTTCATGTCTCCGAGGGCTTCGTAAAAGTTTCCTGGAGTGCCACGCAAACAGGATGATAACGATTGATCAAATCCTTGAGATCTTCGTAATTGGATCTAAGACCACGAATGTTCCATTGAATTATGTTGGCCATAAATTTAAATTTCAAATAGAAGTAGACGGTTCAAGGTCCTTGAATTTATTCCGGTCCATCTTGCGACGAGTAGTACCGGATTCTGTAGGATTATGGATTATCGAGGTCCATGTCACCAATCGATGTATCATCGATAAGTCGCCATATTTTTAGTTGTGGGATGTTTCAGAGCTCTCTGTATAGCTTTTTTCGAATATCCGGTCTTGAAAAGTTTCTTTTTTTTTATTTACTTCCAGAACTAATTTTGGGTTTTGTAGCAGTAGATATTTTGCATGTGTTCGCCGTTGCTTTTCCCACTTCTTCTGCGGAGGTAGTGGACTCCCTCCGGAATCCAGCGGAGCAACAGCAGCCACAACTATTGCATGGTTGGTTAGATGAAGTTTGAGTTGATGTGTCAGCTATGGGTTCCGTTTGAGTTGTTCTAGAAACTTTGGCGACACTGTTAGTCTTGGCTAATGATGGAGTTGTCACCATATTCGCGTATGATGTTATACGACGGCGTGCTTCGTTATATGAGATGTTATTAAGGACCTTGATCTTCTGGATCTCTTTTTCTTTATTCCATTTCGGACATTTCCGGTCATATGCGGGATGGTCGCCACCGCAATTGACGCACTTGAATGGTGAATTAGTGCAGTTCTCCGAAATGTGGTCCTTCTCACCGCACTTTGCGCAGGTGGGTTGACTTCGGCACGCCGTTCGTGAGTGACCGAATTTCTGGCAGTTAAAGCATCTAACGAGGTTAGGAATGTATGGCCGGACTTTGAGGCTGTAATAGCCAATCTTGATATCTTTCGGCAATGTTGGTGATGAGAATGATAGGATTATGTTACGTGATGGAGCTGGATTGCCATCTTTGCGGCTCATGATATGCTTGGCAGATGTTATGCCTTGGGACGCCAGCTCTTCTGTTAGTAGTTCTTCGTCCATGTTAATCAAGTTAGTATCCGAAATTACACCACGTGAATAATTCAACGTGGGATGGATTTTAGCAGTTATGGGAATGTTTCCAAGAGATGTGAGCTTTTGAATGAGTTCGGATTGTTTCGGTGTGTTAGTTTCAATTAGAAGGTCTCCTGAACGAAGAGCCTTCACTGATTTTATTGTGCCTATTGCACCATAGAGAGCTTTATCTATTAAGAATGGTGATGCTTTGGCCAGAGGTTTATCAGTATGAGAAGAATGCAAGAAAAATGAAACAGTAGGAGCAGGTTCAGTGACAATTGTTTCGCTCATAGCTATACGTTGACGTTTTGGTGCATTTGTATTTTTCCCCATTTTGGAGATTATTTGTTCGGCCCCTACCGACCATGCCCACCATGGAGCCCTACAAGGGGACGCGCACACGTAACTGATAAAGGTTAGTGGCAACGCCAGGTTAGGTAGGAACTATACACTACCGAAACAGGCGAGCAGACTCGTTCAAGATCAAAGAGCGACGTGAAGCAGCACCAAGAAATCTCATCAAGTCCGGCAGGCCCGGTCCCTCTACCTGCCCAGTAGTGTAACCCCTTCAGCCACCGAGGCGACCAGCCGATTGACCCAGACGGGGCTAATCCAGGCCTCCCGTTTCGGCGGAATTCGAGGCCAAAGCTAGCGCATCGGGCTAACCAGGATCCCCATCTCCAGCCTTACGGGTCTCCACGCACGGCAAACACGCAGGTAGACAGCGTCCCAGATAGGGCATACACTAGAAGCAATGCCCTATCTGGGAGGACCCCCCCCCCCCAGTAGTGCTCATATGACTAATGATATTAATTTGTTTGATGAATTTTTGATGCATAATGTTATAAATCAAGCTGGTAATCTGTGTGTTCTCTATAAAATCTAATACATACTAAAATATCTACCAATAAGTATTTGGACACCTGTGATAGAAAAGAAAAACTATCTTTATTCAAAATCAATAGTTGGTAGAGCCTCCACGAGAGGCAATTACAGCGTGAACCCTCCGGAGCATACTTTCCACAAGTCCTTGTGTGACGGCTAGTGGTATTTTCTTCCACTCGGCTTGGAAAAGACATGTCAGTTCCTTCACTGATTTTGGACGGGTAGGGCACCCCTTAATTCGGCGATCCAACTCGTCCCAGAGGTTCTCGATAGGGTTCAGGTCTGGGCAGGCCAGTCCATTCGATGAACCCCATTGGCACCATACCAAGCCTTGGTTAACCTCGCAGTATGACAGCCGGCATTGTCGTCCTGGAAGTAACAGGGGTCCACCCCGTAAAACTGCCACAACGTAGGAAGCACATTGTCATCCAAAATAGTGCAGTAGGCATCGGCGTTGAGCTTACCATGAATGGGGACCAAGGGTCCCAGTCCATACCAGGAGAAACACCCCCAGACCATAATTCCACCTCCGCCGAACTTGACTGTTGGCACAATGCATTCTGACAGGAGACGTTCTCCAGGCAGACGCCAGACCCTGCCATCCGAACGGTAGAGGGTGAACCTTGATTCGTCGCTCCAAAGAACCCGTTTCCACTGATCTACGGTCCAATTTCGATGTGCTTTGCACCACATTAACCGAGCAACGCGGTTGTACTTTGTGATCAAAGGCTTATGGGCAGCAGCACGACCATGAAAACCAATCAGATGTGCTTCCTTACGGATGGTATTCATTGCAACAATACTCCCGGATGCCTGTTTGAAACTCCTCGCGGATGAGGGCCATCGGTTGGGTGCGGTTCTTCCGAATTTCTCTGGACAGCACCCGTCGGTCTGTATCTCCCAGTTTCGTTTGTCTGCCGACTTGGGGCAAATTTCGACAATCACAGCTCACCTTCCATTTCTTAATCACATAGGCCACTGTCGATTTTGGGTACTTCAGCTCGCTAGATATGTCCCTTAAGGATCGGTCATTTTTGTGATACCCGATAATTATACCTTTCTCGAAATCAGAGAGCTCCGAACTGCGCGGCATCTTGCATGCGACTAATGCCGATGATGTTTCTTACACGATATATACCGGCGGAGGGCGTGACGTATCTCAAGACCGCAGATATCGTCATTTGCATAGGTGTCCAAATACTTATTGGTACATAGTGTATAAAGGTTCTGGTACGGTTACAGTTACAAATAATGGTAAAGAGAAACGCATATCATAATGTATAATGTTTTGTATGTTCCAAATCTTAAATATTATCTATTATCACTTCCAACTATTATGGAGAAGGGTTACAACATTCGTGCTGGATGCGATGAAATGCATATTTGTAAAAACGGTGAAACCATATTAACTGCTCATATTAATCGCAAACGTTTGCAAACTGAGCTAATACTAAATTGTCAAATTTAGTGCACGTAAATGAAACACTGCCAGATTTACGTTTGAGCGAACTGTGGCATAAAAGGCTATCACATTTAAATTCTGAGTATGTGTATAAGATGATTGAAAATAATTTAGTTAAAGGTTTAAATATTAGTTTTACCAAAATAATTTGCAATGGGATGCATGTGATATTTGTAAAATAACTCGTAAACCTCACAAAAATGTGACAGCGAATCAAAGTAAGTCAATATTTCAATTGTCATGGTGATGTATGTGAACCTTTTCAAATTGATTCTCTAAAAGGTTCAAGATATTTCTTGATTATTGTCGATGATTTTTCGGGTATGAATTTCACATATTTCATGAAACACAAAAGTGAAACTTTTCAAAAACTGTTAATAGTTCAAAAATTTATATGAAAACTTAATGGACACTCGAATTAAGAGATTCCGAACTGAGAAAGAGAGACAATGGAGGTGAATTCATGAATTAAAACCTTCGAACAACTTTCTGATAGATCTGGAGTAAAACATGAAAAAACTATTCGTTATTGTCCGGAGAGCAACGGTAAAAGTGAAAAAGCAATTAGTCCTCACAGATCGAGCTCGAATGATTCTTCACGAAAGTAATTTACCCCATTGTTTTTGGACAGAAGCTATTGCGTGCAGCAATTATGTAACGAATTTTACACCGCGGAAAGGGAAAACACCGTATAAAATTTTCATCGTTGTAAAACCGGATGTTAGTCACCTTCGTGATTTTGGATGCATCGCATATTTCGACTCCCCGAAAATGTTCCGTACAAAGCTAGATCCATCAGGCCAACGTGAAATTATGTTAGGATATTCCAGAGAAAGAAACGGATATCGTGTTTGATATCGACAAGGAAATAGTTGTGGAATCACGATCTGTTAAATTCAATGAATCGATCATGGGAAGTAAATTTTTGGATCATAAAATTGAACAGTCACTTGTGTGGGACATAGTTTGATTTTTAAAAATGAGAGAGAGGATTGAGTGAAAATAAATATGAAAACATGATCGATTCCGATGTTGATCGAGCAAAATCGACACCGAAGCCGGGTAGACCATTGGGTTCTACGAAAGAGAAATGCACAGAAGCAAACAAAGAGCGAATACTCAAGGACGAACGACGACTTTCACAACTGGGTGTGAGACGATCAGAACGGCTAAAAAACTTGAACGCAAATTTGATCGAAAATAAAAATCCTAAAACGGTTGATGAAGCAAAGCTGAGGGGTGATTGGCCTGAATGGGAACAAGCGATGATGGAGATAAATTCCTTAAATGTACATAATGCTTTCGAAATTGTGAATAAACCAGAGAATGAAAAAATAATTCCGAGCAAATGGGTCTTTTCCATAAAGCGAAATTCAAACGAGATAAAACATAAAGCTCGATTAGTAGCAGCGGCTCGGGCCCCTTTTACACGGAGCGGATGCGGGTCCGCATTAGCTCCAAGCATTGCATTGGATTCCGGGTTTAATGGCACAAGGACCAATAAGGTCAAAATGCGCCAAAACAAATGATTAATTAAAAATAAGATGAACCTTATTCCGTCACATCAAGAAAGTAAAACTATGCATGAAGCGTAAAACAATGGCATGGATTGTAAATTATAATTTGTTATAAAAACCAATGGCTTTAATGAATTTAAAAATGCGAGATGCATCGCAATGGTCAGATAAAATGTCATTAAGTAAAAGATGACTTTGACCAATAGCGGCCGTAATATGATGATGATCTGAACAAGTACAATGGACTTTGACAATGTGGGCACTCTGGTTGACTCTCTCGTAATAATAAATATGATTGCGTGAGACGCGACTGTGTCCTATGCGTGACCGGGCAAGCAGAACATCCTCCTTTCGGTTGGTCCTGCAGCTCGAACGCCAATATCCGATAGTGGGCTTGACAGCATGTCGTTTGTTATTAAGTTGATGGTTCCGATGATCCGGCCAGCGGTGATGCATCACTTCTCGGAGGATTGAGGAGAGTGAAATAAATGGATGAGTGACTGGATTGGATTTTGGGTTTATTGGCGCAAGGACAAATTTGGTCAAACTGCGCCAAAACAAATATAAAAATAAGAAAAATGTCCTTTTGTCCGGTCAAAAACTAAAACTGTGCATGATAAAAAGCAACATGAAACATAAAACAATGACATGAATTGTAAAAACTATAATTTGTCATAAAAACCAATGGCTTTGATGACTTTAAAAATGCGAGATGCATCGCAATGGTCAGATAAAATGTCACGAAGTGAAAGATGATTCTGACCAAAAGCGGTCGTAAAATGATGACGATGGTGCGAACAAGTAAAAGCATGGTCAATGGACTTTGACAATGAGGGCACTGCGGTTGACTCTCTCGTAGTAAAAGATATGATTGTGTGAGGCGACTGTGTCCTATGCGTAACCGGGCAAGCAGAACTTCTTCCTTTCGGTTGGTCCTGCAGCTCGTATGCCAATGACCAAGTGTGGGCTTGATGGCATGAAGTTTATTATTAGTTTGATTGTTCCAATGATCGTGCCAGCGGCGATGCATCACTTCCCGGAGGATTGAGAAGTGGTCACTGGCAGGTACCAAAAGGCTATTATCAATGTTAGTTGTTGTTCGAGCTGTGTTGTCTGCTTTTTCGTTGCCCGGTATTCCTGCATGACTTGGTACCCAGTAAAATTTTACTGTGGTACCGTGATGAATGAGGTGATGCAGTTCATGAAAAATGGCATGAATGAATGGATGAGTGTGAAAAGTGAAGGAACACAGTGCTTGCAATGCGCTGAGAGAGTCGCTATAAACTATGCATCGTCGGTGGCGTTTGCGTCGTATATGACGTAGAGCCTGAAGGATTGCGTACAGCTCTGCCGAATAAATAGAGAATGTGTCGTGAAGTTTGAAAGATGTCTCCTCACAGCAGATGTAGGCACAACCGACATGCCCAGGGCTCTTGGAGCCATCGGTATATATGAGGAAGTACCTATTGTACCTACCCCTGTGCCTAAAGAATATCTGTCGATATATGACATCTGCTGTGGTGGCTCTAGGGTGTAATGATAATGAAAGAGAGACATCTGGCAGAGACTGCTCCCATGGTGCCAGTTGCCAAGCAACTGGGGCCACACGACTGATGTCTATTTGTATTTCTTCTACAAGTGCCCTCATACGAAGACCGTAAGATGGAACACATGAAGGTAGAGCAGCAAAAAGTCTATAAAATGACGGATTGAAAATGACATTATGAAGTGGATGACTTGGTAAAGACTTCATTTTGATATAATATTTCAAAGAAAGTTGTTGGCGTCTTGATGTCAGTGATGATGGATGAGTGAAAAGTGAAGGAACACAGTGCTTGCAATGCGCTGGGAGAGTCGCTATAAATAATGCATCGTCGGTGGCGTTTGAGTCGTATATGACGGAGAGCTTGAAGGATAGCGTAGAGTTCCATCCAATAAATAGAGAATGTGTCGGGAAGTTTGAAAGATCTCTCCTCACAGCAGATGTAGGCACAACCGGGATATGCCCGGGCTGTTGGAGCCGTCGGTATATATGAGGAAGTACCCGTTTTGCCTAAGGAATAGATGGATGGATTTTCATTTCCTTAGCGCAAGAATCATCTAGGTAAAGCTGGGAAAAAACAAATGTCCATATAAAATTGATACTTGTTCTTGTCATGTCAAAAAATTAAAAGTATTCGTGAAACGTAAAATAATGACAGATTGTAAAAACTATAATTTGTCATACCAACCTAGCCTTGATGAACTTAAAAATGCGAGATGCATCGCAATGGTCAGATAAAATGTCGCGAAGTGAAAGATGATTCTGACCAAAAGCGGTCATAAAATGATCACAATGGTGCGGTAATAACAAATACGATTGCATGAGGCGACTGTGTTCTATGCGTAACCGGGAAAGCTTCTTCCTTTCGGTTAGTTATGACGCTCGAACGCCAATGGTCAAGTGTGGGCTTGATGGCATGAAGTTTATTATTTATTTGATTGTTCCAATGATCCTGCCAACGGCGATGCATCACTTCTCGGAGGATTGAGAAGTGGTCACTGGCAGGTACCAAAAGGCTATTGTCAATGTTAGCTGCTGTTCGAGCTACGTTGTCTGCTTTCTCATTGCCCGGTATTCCAACATGACCTGGTACCCAGTAAAATTTTACTGTAGCGTGATGGATGAGGTGATGTAGTTCATGAAAAATAACATGAATAAATGGATGAATGTGAAAAGTAGAACAACACGGTGCTTGCAATGCGCTGAGAGAGTCGCTATAAATGATGCATCGTCGGTGGCGTTTGCGTCGTACATGACGTAGAGCATGAAGGATTGCTTGCAGCTCCACCGAATAAATGGAGAATGTGTCAGGTACTTTGAAAGATGTCTCCTCACAGCAGATGTAGGCACAACCGACATGCCCAGGGCTCTTGGAGCCGTCGGTATATATGGGGAAGTACCTGTTGTACCTAAAGAAAATCTGTTGATATATGACATCTGCTGTGGTGGCTCTAGGGTATAATGATAATGAAAGAGACATCTGGCAGAGACTGCTCCCATGGTGCCAGTTGCCAAGCCACTGGGGCCACACGACTGATGTCTAATTCTAGTTCTTCCACAAGTGCCCTCATACGAAGACCGTAAGACGGAACACATGAAGGGCGAGCAGCAAATAGTCTATGAAATGACGGATTGAAAATGACATTATGAAGTGGATGACCTGGTAAAGATTTCATTTTAATATAATATTTCAAAGAAAGGTGTTGGCGTCTTGTTGCAATAGATGGCTCGTTGCATTCAACATACAGACTCTCCATAGGGGAAGTTCGGAAAGCTCCAGAACAAATGCGGAGAGCAAGATGATGAACTGGGTCGAGCACACACAGATAGCTCCGAGGTGCTGACCAGTATACAATGGAACCGTAGTCGAGCTTTGATCTTATTAGAGCTTTATACAAGTGAATGAGTGACTTACGGTCTGCTCCCCATGATGTAGACGAGATGACCTTCAAGAGGTTCATCGTCTTCATGCAACGAGCTCTTAATTGCGCAATATGAGGTTTGAAAGTCAGTTTTTTATCGAATGTGACGCCGAGGAATTTTGTATTTTCTACTATTGGTATTTGACTATTGTTTAGAAACAATTGTGGGTCATCATGTAGGTCTCGACGCCGACAAAAGTGCATAGCGACAGTTTTGTCAGCGGAGAATGAGAAGCCGTTATTATGTGCCCACTTGCTGATCTTGTTGAGTGCGGTTTGTAATTGTCTCTCGGCTGTCCTCATATTCACTGATTGATATGATATCAACAGATCATCCACGTAAAGTGCGCCAGTGACAGACAACGGGAGTTGGTTCAACACACCGTTGAGTCTTAAAATAAACAGTGTAACACTTAAAATACTACCTTGAGGTACACCTTGTTCTTGGATTTGGGGAGCTGATAATGTACTTCCGATTCGTACCTGGAAGATGCGTCGAGCAAGAAAGTTCTTAATGAAAATGGGCAAGTTGCCCCGCGAGCCGCAATTATAGAGGTCGGAAAGAATTCCGTGCATCCAAGTACGGTCGTAGGCCTTTTCTATGTCGAAAAATATGGCTAGCATATGCTCCCTCTTCACAAATGCTTGTCTTATTGATGTCTCAAGGCGTAATAGATTGCATGTTGTGGACCTGAACCGTCTAAAGCCGCTTTGATGTTTCGATAAAATATTGTTAACCTCAAGGTAGTGCATAAGGCGATAGTTGACCATGCGTTCCATGAGCTTACATAGACAACTGGTCAAAGCAATAGGTCAGTAACTGTTAGGTTGCTGAGGATTTTTGCCGGGCTTCGGGAATGCAAGAACAATGGCTGCTCGCCAGGTGTCAGGAAATGAATGACTGACCCAGATCCGATTAAATAATATGAGTAAATGTGACAGTGATTCTGGTGAGAGATGCCGAATCATGGAATAATGAATGGCATCGGGCCCTACAGCTGAGTCAGGACTTCGCTGCAAGGCCGTCGTCAGTTCATGAAGGGTGAACAATGAATTGTGCCCCTCCGGTGTAAAAGGCCGGAAGGTATACGATGTGCGTTCAGCTGATGATTTAATGCGATGAAACGATGGGGGATAGTTTGCATCGCTGGAAACAGCGGCGAAATGGGCGGCGATGGTGTCCGCAATATCCCTCACATCGTTGATGATAGTGCCATTGGTGTTTAAAATGGTGATGGGATGAGACTGATAATGACCATTGATTTTTCGGATCCGGTCCCAAATGATTTTGGATGAAGTTGATGAATTAATTCCCGTCGTAAATCTTTGCCAGGACTCACTTTGAGCCTGGTTCTTCTTGCTATCGCCTTTGCTTTTAAAAATGCCAACTTATTATCATGGGTAGGATACCGCCGGAACCTACTCCATGCTTTGTTTTGTGCTTTAATCGTAAGACTACATTCGGGGTTCCACCAAGGTTTAGGAAATTTAGGAAGTTTCGAGGAGACTTTGGGTATTGTTTCATTGGCTGCTGAAATCATACAACTGGTCACAAGGTCGACACAATGGTTCACGTCGGGTTGCGAAACCATATCCTCCGTGATTTCTGCCTTGACCGTGAAGTCAGCCCATAGGGCGGCCACAAGTTTCCACCAAGGAGGTCCCTCAGGTATGCTATGGCATCGGTCAAGGCACTTAACCACTAGAGGAAAATGATTGCTCCCGTGGAGGTGTGGATCAACCGACCAGGACCAGTTGGGCAAGAGTGTGGGTGAACATAACGATAGATCTATTGCAGTGAAACTATTGTTTGGGGCCTGGAAATGAGTGAAACTGCCATCATTCATGATGGCGAGGTCCATGTCGTCTAACAGCCGTTCAACCATTTCCCCACGAGGGGTGTTGCTGTTAGAACCCCATATCATGTTATGAGCATTGAAGTCTCCAAGAAGAAAAAATGGTGGAGGTAATTGATCAATCAGATCTTCTAGATCTCTCTGTAAGATGGTGTCATTTGGTGGCAAATAAATGGAACAGATGGTAATTCTTATGTCTGTAGAGATTTCCACCGCGATGGCTTGCAGGTTCGTGCGCAGCGTTAAAACGCGCGACGACACATGATGTGGAACCAGCAGAGCAACACCGCGGCAAGCTCTACTCCCGTCATCGTAATCAATACGGAACAGGGAATGTCACCTGATGTTCCATGTCTCCGAGGGCTTCGTGAAAGTCTCCTGGAGTGCCACGCAAACAGGATGATAGCGATTGATCAAATCCTTGAGATCTTCGTAATTGGATCTAAGACCACGAATGTACCATTGAATAATGTTGGCCATAAATTTGAAATAGATGTAGACGGTTCAAGGTCTTTGAACTTATTTCGGTCCAATTTCCTGCGAGTAGTACCGGATTCTGTAGGATTATCGAGATCCATGTCACCAATTGATTTGTCATCAAGAAGTGACATGTTTTGTTACGTAGGCTGCTTCTTTGCTCTCTGAATGGCTTTTCTTGAATATCCGGTCTTGAATAGTTTAATTTTAGATTTATTTCCACTATTGAATTTTGGCTTAGTAGCTGTAGTTACTTTGAATGTGTTCGCTGTTGCTTTTCCTGCTTCTTCGGAGGAGGTGGACTCCTTCCGTATTCCAGCAGAGCAACAGCAGCCACAACTATTACATGATTGGTTAGATGATGTTTGAGTGGGTGTATCTGCTATGGGTTCGGTCTGAGTTGTTACAGATGCTTTCGTGACATTGTTAGTCTTATTAGCTGTTGATGGATTTGTTAGCATATTAGAGTATGATCTACTAGCCATTGGAGTTTGGTTAGAGATTATACGACGGCGTGCTTCAATATATGAGATGTTATTGAGAACCTTGATCTTCTGGATCTCTTTTTCTTCATTCCATTTCGGACATTTCCCGTCAAATGGGGGGTGGTCGCCACCGCAATTGACGCACTTGAATGGTGAATTAGTGCAGCTGTCCGAAATGTGGTCCCTCTCGCCGCACTTTGCGCAGGTGGGTTGACCACGGCACGCCATTCGTGAGTGACCGAATTTTTGGCAGTTGAAGCATCTTACAGGGTTAGGTATGTATGGCCGGATATGGAGGTTATAGTAACCGATTTTGACATCTTTCGGCAATGTTGGGGATGAAAATGTCAGGATTATATTACGTGATGGAGCTAGATTGCCATCTTTGCGGCTCATGATATGTTTGGCAGATGTTACGCCTTGAGACTCTAGCTCCTGGGTTAGTTCATCTTCATCCATGTTAATTAAGTTAGGGTCTGAGATGACGCCACGTGAATAATTCAGCGTGGGGTGGATTTTGACTGTTATGGGAATGTCCCCGAGAGATGTGAGCTTTTGAATGAGTTCGGCTTGTTTGGGAGTGTTAGTTTCGACGAGAAGGTCTCCTGAACGGATAGCCTTCACTGATTTCAGAGTTTCAACTGCGCCATAGAGAGCTTTATCAATCAAGAATGGTGATACTTTTGACAGCTGTTTATTGGTATCAGAGCTATGCAAGAAGAAGAATGAGACAGATGACAGATTTGAAGAAGCGGTTTCTGTGACAAATGTGTTACTTAGAGTAGTTCTTTGACGTTTTGGTGCATCTTTTGTTTTTCCCATATTTAAATGGGTATTGTTCCACTCCCACCATGGAGCCCTACGAGGGGACGCGCACACGTAACCGGTGAAGGTTAGTAGCAACGTCAGGTTAGATGGGAGCTATACACCACCAAAGCAGGCGAGCAGACGCGTTCAAGATCCAAGATCGTCGTGAAGCAGCACCAACAAACCTCAACGACGTCCGGCAGGCCCGGCCCCTCTACCTGCCCAGTAGTGTATCCCCTTCAGCCACCGAGGCGACCACAGCCGATTGACCTGGACGGGGCAAATCCAGGCCTCCCGTTTCGGCTGAATCCGAGGCCAAAGCTAGCGCATCAGGCTAACCAGGATCCCCATCTCCAGCCTTACGGGTCTCCACGCACGGCAAACACGCAGGTAGACAGCGTCCCAGATAGAGCATACGCTAGAAGCAATGCCCCGTCTGGGAGGACCCCTCCCCACCTAAGCGGGGCCCACAATGAGGGGTAGGACACAAAAGACAAAAACATGTACAGGACAAAACGAGAAGACATGTACTGCAAGATGTGTAGAAATAAACATGCAATTTGGGCTATTGAAGGTGAAGTATATGAGCACAAAAAGCGATGACAATGACGTGTGATAGATTTGGCGTTACCCAGGGTGCACCACAAGGAGGCCTATCACATTACACCCCACCTTGTTTCTGAACTTGGGGAGATTGTCAGAAATATGGTACCGTCGGAACCTACTACGTGCTTTCTCTTGTGCTCACCAAGATTTAAGAAATTTGGGAAGTTCCGAGGAGACTTTGGGATTGGATTTTAAATTTATTGGCGCAAGGACCAATTTGGTCAAACTGCGGCAAAACAAATATAAAAATAAGAAAAAATGTCCTTCAATGTCATGTCAAAAACTAAAACTGTGCATGATAAAAAAGCAACATGAAACATAAAACAATGACATAAATTGTAAAAACTATAATTTGTCGTATAAACCAATGGCTATGATGAACTTGATGAAAATGTGAGATGCATCACCATGGTCAGATAAAATGTCATGAAGTGAGAGATGATTCTGACCAAAAGCGGTCGTAAAATGATGACAATGATGTGAACAAGTAAAAGCATGAGCAATAGACTTTAGGTATCGTTTCATTAGCTGCTGAAATTGCGCAACTCGTCACAAGATCAACCAGGACGAGGTGGGCAAGAGTACCGGTGAACGTACGGACAGATCTATTGCAGTGAAACTGTTGTTTTGGGCATGGAAATGATTGGAACTGCCATCATTCATGATGGTGAGGCACATGTTGTCTATTAGCCGTTATACCATTTCGCCACGAGGAGTGTTGCTGTTAGAACCTCAAATCATATTATGTGCATTGAAATCTCCAAGAAAAAATGGTGCAGGTAATTGATCAATCAAATTTTCTAGATCTCTCTGTGTAATGTGGTGGCAAATAAATAGAACAGATACTAATTCTTAGGCCTGTAGAGATTTCCACCGCGATGGCTTGCAGGTTCGTGCGAAACGACATGTGATGTTATACCAGCAAAGTAATCCCGTTATCGTGATCAATACGAAACAGGGATTGTCACCTGATGCTTCATGTCTCCGAGGGCTTCGTAAAAGTTTCCTGGAGTGCCACGTAAACAGGAAACTTTTTTCATCATTCGATATAAAATCTTTCAGACCTACTACCACGAATGTTCCATTGAATTATATTGGCCATAAATTAAAGAATTAAATAGAAGTGGACAGTATAAGGTCTTTGAATTTTTTGCGGTCTAATTTACGGCGAGTATTAGGGAGTCTGACTTGTTGTCCAGCTTCATGTCACCAATCGATTTGCCATCAATTAGTGACATATTTTTAATGGTGGGATATTTGAGCGCTCTCTGTATGGCTTTCCGTGAATACCAGGTTTTGAATTATTTCTCTCTAGATTTATTTGCAGAAACGCTGTTAGGTTTAGTAACCGTTGAAATTTTGAATGCGTTCGCCGTTGCTTTTCCCGCTTCTTCGGAATGCAGCGGAGCAACTGCATCCACAGCTATTGCATGGTTGATTAGATGAAGTTTGAGTAGCTAATGGTTCGGTCTGAGTTTTAACGGATACTTGAGTGATATTCTTTGTGTTGTTAGTTGGTGATTGGGATGTTCTGATATTGGCGTATGATTTTCCAGCTATTGGTGGTTGTTTATGCGACGACGGGATTGCATATACGATGTTATTGAGGAACTTCATTTTTTGGATGTCTTTTTCTGCATTCCATTTCGGACATTGTTTTTTAAATGCGGGGTGATCGTTACATGAATGTTAAAGTGCAGTTGTCCAAAAAGTGGTCCTTCTCACCGCACTTTGCGCAGGTGAGTTGACTTCGGCACGCCGTTCGTGAATGATCGAATTCTTGGAAGTTGAAGCATCTTAGAGGGTTAGGTATGTATGGCAGGATTTTGAGATTATAGTAACCGACCTTGATATCTTTCGGCAATGTTGGTGGTGAAAATGTCAGTATTATATTACTCGTGTGTGAGCTGGATTGCCATCTATGCAGCTCATGATATGCTTGGCAGATGTTATGCCTTGAGACAACGGCTCTTGGGCTAGTTCTTCATCCATGTTAATTTGGCTGTGATCTGAAGTGACACCAAGTGACATCAACGTGGCAAGAATTTTTGACTGTTATGGGAATGTTTCCAAGAGATGTAAGCTTTTAAATGTGTTCGGATTATTTGGGTGTGTTAATTTCAATTAGAAGGTCTCCTGAACGAAGAGCCTTCACTGATTTTAATGCACCTACTGTGCGCCACACATAAAGAGCTTTATCTATTAAGGATGGTGATACTTTGGCCAACTGTTTATCCGTACCAAAAGAATTCGAAGAAGTTTCAGAGACAATTGAATTGTTTCACTCAAAGCAGTTCTTTGATGTTTTGGTTCTTCCCCATGCTAGAGATACTTTATTCGGACAACCCGGACCATGCCCACCATGGAGCCCTACTAGGGGACACGCATAAGTAACCAATGAAGATTAGTATGCAACGCTAGGTTAGGTAAGAACTATACACCACCAAAGCAGGCGAGCAGACTCGTTCAAGATCCAAGAGCGACGTGAAGCAGCACCAAGAAACCTCACCAAGTCCGGCCCAGTAATGTAACCATTTCCATCGGATAAACCTGATCGACCAACCGATTGACCCAGACGGTGTAATAATCCACGCCTCCCGTTTCAGCTGAATCCGAGGCCAAAGCTAGCGCATCAGACTAACCAGGATCCACATCTACAGCCTTACGGGTCTCCACGCACGCAAACACGCGGGTAGACAGCGTCCCAGGTAGGGCATTGCTTCTAGCGATGCCCTGTCTGGTAGGACTTCTTCCCACCTGCGTGAACAAATGGGGCTCACAACGAGGGATTGTACACACAAACATCTGGCACATACACGTTTAACGAGACGTATGACCAGAACTGAAAGGTGTGTGGAAATAAACATGTAATGAGGGCTATTGCAAGTGAAAAGGCGTGTGAACACAGATATGCTTGTGATGTGTATTTGGCGTTACCCAAGATACACCACGAGGGAGGATATCACATTACACCCCATACACATATATATACGTCACTCACAAAACTATGCATGACGATCATTTCTTGTGTATCAACCAATAAATGAATCTCTACGTCCTAAGTGAATCTAATGAAATTAGAATATTTATTTGTTTTTCCAACAATGCTGCGCAAAAGGAAAATTCAGAAATTTCTAGTAAAGAAAGAGGATGCCCCGGAAGTGATTTGAGCAAAATGCAGCAAATTTTTTCCCATCTACAACATACACCCCCTTGAATATTATTCAGTGCATGCAGAGTCTTGGGAAGAAGCAGTACATAGACAATCAGTAACAATTCTCTCGGAACATGGTCTTTTTATGCACCTACGAGAGCTACTTCGTTCTGGAGCTGCAAATGTTTGCAGAAGCTTCGATAAATTCTCATATTTCAAATCTGCAATATCGTATATTATAATATAACGTAATATAGTTTCATGCATATTGAGAACCTGTACAGGAAGAATAACAATACTTAACATGCTTTGATTCTCGACTGCAGAAAAGACAGCAATCATGAATGTTTATTTTGTTTTTTGCCGGATTTTGCGACTGGACTAGTTGAACTTTCACCTAGAGCAAGAAAAATGATTGGAAATGTTCTCCCTAAAAATGAATGGGATATGGTTGATACGTGAATTAACAATACCAAATGACATGGTGAGAGCCAGAAGTCTAAGCAAAAGCTGCGTTTATCAATTCTCCAGCTGCTAGTGTTGACCATGCCAATAAAAGCGCCACGTTTAATTTGTTTGTTAATTTGAAATTTCTGAAGGATTATGGCGACCTGTAACGTTAAAAACTATGAGCTCATTACATGTTTGAACCTGTCAGCACGATAATTCATTCAAATTTCTGGCGAAAAATATTCATGTCATTTTCACACACTATAGGCTATTTAAAAATCAGTGCCAAGTTTTGAAGGAGTATAGCAATTTATATGAATGCTTGATTTTATACGTGAATTGCTCCTTTAATATTAAACAAGATCTGATCAAAAAAAAAGTTTTGTTTCTTACTTTTGTTAAGTAATTGATAATGACATGCACTGATCTAATGAGCACGGAAGCTAATTCGTCCGCCCAGCCAAGGCTCTACTTTTACAACAGAAATACTATTTCCACTGTAACAATGTTAGTGAGAGAAAAAAAAAATCAAAGGTGTATAAGTTGCGTCAGTCTACACAATACACATTAATTAAAAGTAACCCTCTTGTGCGATAATAAAGTATTATAGATTAATTGGATTGGATTTTAAATTTGTTGGCACAAGGACCAATTTGGTCAAACTGCGCCAAAAAATGACCATATAAAAATAAGAAAAATTGTCGTTTTTGTTATGTCAAGAAAATAAACAGCGCGTGATAAAAACCAGCATGAAACGTAAAAAATTGACGTGGCTTGTAAAAACTATAATCTGTTGTTTTGACCATCACCAATGGCTTTGATGAATTTAAAAATGTGAGATGCATCGCAATTGTCATTTAAAATGTCACGAAGCGAGAGATGATTCTGACCGAAAGCGGTCGTGAAATGACGACGATGGTGTGAACAAGTAAAAGCGTGAGCAATGGACTTTGACAATGAGGGCACGCTGGTTGACTCTCCCGGAATCTATATATATAAAATTGATTTTCTGTGTGTGTGTTCTCTTTACAATTTTAGATCGATCGTCGCCAAATTTTGCATATATACCAAATGGGACCCGACTTGAACGATAGGCTACTTTAAAATTTCGTCAGAGCAGGGCAAGTGCCCCAAATGGGCGAAAAACTGTCGAGCAACAATGGTTCTTGGGCCTCAACAATCACTTTCCGAACGTTTACTTTGGTTACCGTGGTTCCCTAACAATGCGTTTCAGACGTGTATATGCCTTTACAACGGTTTGTCACTTCTTTAATCTTGTTGGTATATGTATAATAGTTTATGCCTTTATAATGGTTTGCCACTTTTTCAATCCTCCCAGTAATGAGGCTTTTCGAATAGACGTCATAATCATCAGTTTGAGGGTCAGGCAAAGGATGATTCCCATAGAAATCAATGTTAAAATTCCGATTTTACTGTAGAAATGCGGAAATTTGGTGGGGTTTTCCGCCCCATCAATAATTTTAAAAGTTGTATTTAATCCTCGATTTTTGAAATATTGAGTTCGCTTAGAGATATACGAAGCCCAGGAGTTTAAATATGAAGTAATTAGCCGGACCTATACTTTTGAGTTGGACATTCATGCAATAACACTGATTTCAACATTTTATTTATATCTTCTCAAGCATGAAAATTAATGTCTTGGTATTATCTTTTGATATTTAGTTTCATGAATTCATGTAAAATTCATTTTAAAATTAATTATGAGCCCGTAAAAAGTAGATCGAAAAACTTTACAGCTTTAATTAAGCATTTTTTGGAAGCTGAAATAGGCAGATGGGTAACTTGAAGTTCAAGGGGGGGGGGTGGTGGAGGATTATCGAAATACCTAGCGCCCCTTAAAAAAGGAAAAATATATATTCATTTCTACGTTTCTGTAAATCTAGATTTATTAATCCATGAATCGCGAAGTCGCTATATTGGTTAAATTGCACACGGTTTGTATGTCCCCCAAGAAAAAGAGAGGGAGATATCACGTGATCCAAAAAAGGTTCATTGAAGAAAACCCGGGCAGCGCCGGGTATTATAGCTAGTAATAGATATGATTGCGTGAGGTGAGTGTGTCCTATGCGTAACCGGGCAAGCAGAACTTCCTCCTTTCGATTAGTCTCGCAGCTCGTACGCCAATGGCCAAGTGTGGGCATGAAGTTTATTATATACTTGAGTGTCCCAATGATCCTGCCAGCGGCGATGCATCACTTCTCGAAGGATTGAGAAGTGGTCACTGGCAAGTATCAAAAGGCTATTATCAATGTTGGTGGTTGTTCGAGCCGCGTTGTCTGCCTTTTCGTTGCCCGATATTCCTACATGATGACCTAGTACCCAGTAACATTTTACTGTGGTGCCATGATGGATAGAATGGATGAGTGTGAAATGTACAGGAACACAGTGCTTGCAATGCGCTGAGAGAGACTATAAATGATTCATCGTCGGTGGCATT
Source organism: Pholcus phalangioides (assembly GCF_987345545.1). Classification (NCBI taxonomy): domain Eukaryota; kingdom Metazoa; phylum Arthropoda; class Arachnida; order Araneae; family Pholcidae; genus Pholcus; species Pholcus phalangioides. The sequence goes on from NW_028301610.1 coordinate 40,836,221, forward strand.
TGCGCCGTACATGACGCAGAGCCTGGAGGATTGCGTACAGCTCCGCCGAATAAATAGAGAATGTGTCGGGAAGATTGAAAGATGTCTCCTCACAGCAGATGTAGGCAAAACCGACATGCCCAGGGCTCTTGGAGCCGTCGGTATATATGGGGAAGTGCCTGTTGTACCTACCCCTGTGCCTAAAGAATATCTGCCGATATATGACATCTGCTGTGGTGGCTCTAGGGTATGATAACAATGAAAGAGAGATATCTGGCGGAGACTGTTTCCACGGTGCCAGTTGCTCAGCAACTGGGGCCACGCGACTGAAGTGCCCTCATACGGAGACCGTAGGACGGAACACATGAAGGACGAGCAACAAAAACTATACGGAAAGAGGGATTAAAAATCACACGATAAAGTGGATGATCTGGTAAAGACTTCATTTTCATGTAATATTTTAAAGACAGTTGCTGGCGTCTTGATGTCAGTGATGGCTCATTGCATTGGACATACAGGATCTGCATTGGGGATGTGCGGAAAGCTCCAGAACAAATCCGGAGGGCGAGATGGTGGACTGGGTCGAGCACACTCAGATAGATCCGAGGTGCTGACCCATATGTTAGAAACATCTGTGGGTCAACGTGTAGGTCTCGACGCCGGCAAAAGTGCACAGCGACAGTCTTGTCGGCGGAGAAAGTGAAGTCGTTATCATGAGCCCACTTGCTGATCTTGTTGAGTGCGGTTTGCAATTGTCTCTCGGCTGACCTCATATTCACTGATTTGTAGGATATTAACAGATCATCCCCGTAAAGTGGGCCAGTAACAGACAACGGGAGTTTGTTCAGCATCCCCCTTGAGTCTTAAAACAAACAGTGAAACACTTAAAATGCTACCTTGAGGTACACCTTGTTTTTGAATTTGGGGAGCTGATAATGTGCTTCCGATCCGTACCTGGAAGATGCGGCGAGCAAGAAAGTTCTTAATAAAAACGGGCAAGTTGCCCCGCAAGCCGCAGTTATAGAGGTCATAAAGAATTCCGTGCCTACAAGTACGGTCGTAGGCTTTTTCTATGTCAAAAAAAATGGCTATCATGTGCTCCCTCTTCAAAAATGCTTTTCTTATTGATGTCTCAAGGCGTAACAGATTGCATGTTTCATGGTTCCACCAAGGTTTAGGAAATTTCGAGGAGATTTTCGGAATTGTTTCATTTGCTGCAGAGATCACACAACTGGTCACAGTGGTCGACGTCGGATTGCGAAACCATATCCTCCGTGATTTCTGCCTTGACCGTGAAGTCTGCCCATCAGGCGGCCACAAGCTTCCACCGAGGAGGTCCCTCAGGTATGGAGGCGTCGATCCTATATCGCCTCCCTATGGCGTCGATCAAGGCACTTAACCACTAGAGGGAGATGGTTGTTCCGGATCCACCGACCAGCACCGTCTCCAAGAAGAAAAATGGTGGTGGTAATTGATCAATCAGATCTCTCTGTAAGATGGTGTCATTTGGTGGCAAATGGAACAGATGGTGATTCTTAGGCCTGTAGAGATTTCCACCGCGATGGCTTGCATTTTAGTGCGCATCGTTAAAACACGCGAAGTGGAGGCAAGCTCTACTCCCGTCATCGTAATCGATACGAAACAGGGGGTGTCGCCTGATGTTCCACGTCTCCAAGGGCTTCGTGAAAGTTTCCTGGAGTGCCACGCAAACAGGATGATAGCGATCGATCAAACCCTTGAGATCTTCGTAATTGGATCTAAGACCACGAATGTTCCATTGAATTATACTGTCCATAAATTTAAATTTCAAATAGAAGTAGACGGTTGAAGGTCCTTAAATTTATTCCGGTCAATCTTGCGGCGAGTAGGACCGGTTTCAAGAGGATTGTCAAGATCCATGTCACCAATCGATGTCATCGATAAGTGACACATTTTTAACGGTGGGATGCTTCAAAGCTCTATGTATGGCTTTTTTGGAATACCGTCTTGAATGGTTTCTTTTTTGTTTTATTTCCAGTAACACCAGTAGATATTTTGAATGTAATCGCTGTTGCTTTTCTTGCTTCTTCTTTGGAGGTAGTGGACTCCCTCCGGTATCCAGCGGAGCAACAGCAGCCACAATTTAGAGGATTAATAATCTTAAGCAGCCTTACTAGGGGACACGAATAATTAACCAATGAAGATTAGTATGGAACACCAGGTTAGGTAAGAACTACACACCACCAAAGCAGGCGAGCAGACTCGTTCAAGATCAAAGAGCGACGTGAAGCAGCACCAAGAAACCTCATCAAGTCCCGCAGACCCGGCCCCTTTACCTGTCCAGTAGTGTAACCCCTTCCATCGGATAAACCTGATCGACCAACCGATTGACCCAGACGGTGTAATAATCCACGCCTCCCGTTCCAGCTGAATCCGAGGCCAAAGCTAGCGCATCAGACTAACCAGGATCCACATCTACAGCCTTACGGGTCTCCAGCACGCAAACACGCGGGTAGACAGCGTCCCAGGTAGGGCATTGCTTCTTGCGATGCCCTGTCTGGGAGGACTTCTTCCCACCTGCGTGATCAAATGGGGCTCACAACGAGGGATTGTACACACAAACATCTCACATATACAGGTTTAACGAGACGTATGACCAGAACTGAAAGGTGTGTGGAAATAAACATGTAATCAGAGCTATTGAAAGTGAAAAGGATGTGAGCACAGATATGCAGAAACAATGACTTGTGATATGTATTTGGCGTTACCCAAGATACACCACGAGGGAGGATATCACATTACACCCCATACACATATATATACGTCACTCACAAAACTATGCATGACGATCATTTCTTGTGTATCAACCAATTAATGAATCTCTACGTCCTAAGTGAATCTAGTGAAATTAGAATATTTATTTGTTTTTCCAACAATGCTGCGCAAAAAGAAAATTCAGAAATTTCTAGTAAAGAAAGAGGATGCCCCGGAAGTGATTTGAGAAAAATGCAGCAAATTTTTTCCCATCTACAACATACACCCCCTTGAATATTATTCAGTGCATGCAGAGTCTTGGGAAGAAGCAGTACATAGACAATCAGTAACAATTCTCTCGGAACATGGTCTTTTTATGCACCTACGAGAGCTACTTCGTTCTGGAGCTGCAAATGTTTGCAGAAGCTTCGATAAATTCTCATATTTCAAATCTGCAATATCGTATATTATAATATAACGTAATATAGTTTCATGCATATTGAGAACCTGTACAGAAAGAATAACAATACTTAACATGCTTTGATTCTCGACTGCAGAAAAGACAGCAATCATGAATGTTTATTTTGTTTTTTGCCGGATTTTGCGACTGGACTAGTTGAACTTCAACCTAGAGCAAGAAAAATGATTGGAAATGTTCTCCCTAAAAATGAATGGGATATGGTTGATACGTGAATTAACAATACCAAATGACATGGTGAGAGCCAGAAGTCTAAGCAAAAGCTGCGTTTATCAATTCTCCAGCTGCTAGTGTTGACCATGCCAGTAAAATAATTTATTCAAATTTCTTGTGAAAAATATTCACGGCATTTTCACACACTATCGGCTATTTAAAAATCAGTGCCAAGTTTTGAAGGAGTATAGCAATTTGTAAGAATGCTTGATTTTATACGTGAATTGCTCCTTCAATATTAAACAAGATCCGATCAAAAAAAAGTTTTATTTCTTACTTTTGTTAAGTAATCGATAATGACATGCACTGATCTAATGAGCACGGAAGCTAATTCGTCCGCCCAGCCAAGGCTCTACTTTTACAACAGAAACACTGTTTCCACTGTAACAATGTTAGTGAGAGAAAAAAAAAATCAAAGGTGTATAAGTTCCTTCAGTCTACACAATACACTTTAATTAAAAGTAACCCTCTTGTGTGATAATAAAAATGTATTATAGATTAATTGGATTGGATTTTAAATTTGTTGGTGCAAGGACCAATTTGGTCAAACTGCGCCAAAAGAAATGATTATATAAAAATAACAAAAATTGTTCTTTAACTATGTCAAAAAACTAAACCTGTTCATGATAAAAGTGAAACGTAAAACACTGACATGAATTCTAAAAAACTCTAATTTGTCGTATAAACCAATGGTCTTGATGAATGCAAAAATGTGAGATGCATCCAATGGTCAGATAAAATATCATGAAGTGAGATGATTCTGACCAAAAGCGGTCGTGAATTGATGACGATGATGTGAACAAGTGAAAAGTGAGCATTGATGAATGGACTTTGACAATGTAGGCACTCTGGCAGTCTCGTAGTAATAAATATGATTGCGTGAGGCGACTGTGTCCTATGCGCAACCGGGCAAGCAGAAGTTCCTCCTTTCGGTTAGTTCTGCAGCTGGAACGTAAATGGTCAAGTGTGGGCTTGATGGCATATAATTTATTATTTACTTTGTTATTGCCATGATCCTGCCAGCCGGGATGCATCACTTCTCGGAGGATTGAGAAGTGGTCACTGACAGGGACCAAAAGACAACTGTCAATGTTTGGTGTTGTTCCAGCTGCGTTGTCTGCTTTTTCGTTGCTTTCTCATTGCCCGGTATTCCTACATGACTGAATGAGGTATGTAGTTCATGAAAAATGGCATGAATGAATGGATGTGTGTGGAGAGTGAAGGAACACAGTGCTTGCAATGCGCTGAGAGAGTCACTATAAATGATGCATCGTCAGTGGCGTTTGCATCGTACATGGCGTAGAACCTGAAGGATAGCGTACAGTTCCGCCGAATAACTAGAAAATGTGTCAGGAAATTTGAAAGATGACTCCTCACAGCAGATGTAGGCACAAACGACATGGACAGGGCTCTTGGAGCCATCAGTATAAATAAGGAAGTATAACTATTGTACCTACCCCTGTGCCTAAAGAATATCTGTCGATATATGACATCTGCTGTGGTTGTTCGAGGATATGATGATGATACAAGAGAAACATCTGGGGGAAACTGTTCCCACGGTGCTAGTTGCCAAGTTATTGGCACCACGTGACTAATGTCTATTTGTAGTTTTCTATGTGTGCCCTCATACAGAGACCGTAGGTCGGAACACATGAAGGACAAGCAGCAAAAAGTCTATGAAATTAGGGATTGAAAATGAGACGAAGTGGATGTAATATTTTAAGGATAGTTGATGGCCGGATTTTGAGGCTGTAATAACCAATCTTGATATCTTTCGGTAATGTTGGTGATGAGAATGTCATGATTATATTACGTGATGGAGCTGGGTTGCCATCTTTGCGGCTCATGATATGCTTGGCAGATGTTACACCTTGAGACGCCAGCTCTTGTGTTAGTAGTTCTTCATCCATGTGAATCAAGTTAGTATCTGAAATGACACCAAGTGAGTAATTCAACGTGGGATGGATTTTAACAGTTATGGGAATGTTTCCAAGAGATGTGAGCTTTTGAATGAGGTCGGTTGTTTGGGTGTGTTAGTTTCAATTAGAAGGTCTCTTGAACGAAGAGCCTTCACTAATTTTAATGTGCCTATTGCGCCATAGAGAGCTTTATTAAGGATGGTGATGCTTTGGCCAGCGGTTTATCAGTGTCAGTAAAATGCAAGAAGAAAAATAAAACAGTAGGAGCAGGTTCAGTGACAATAGTTTCGCTCATAGCAATTTGTTGACGTTTTGGTGCATTTTGTGTTTTCCCCATTTTCGAGATAATGTGTTCGGCCCCTACCGACCATGCCCACTATGGAGCCCCACAAGGGGATGCACACACGTAACCAATGAAAGTTAGTAGCAACGTCAGGTTAGGTAGGAACTAAACACCACCGAAACAGGCGAGCAGATGCGCTCAAGATCTATGATTGTCGTGAAGCAGCACCAAGAAACCGGCCAAAGTCCGGCAGGCCCGGCCACTGTACCTGCCCAGTAGTGTAACAGCTTCAGCCAGCAAGGCAGGCGACCAGCCAATTGACCCAGACGGGGCTAATCCAGGCCTCCCGTTTCGGCTGAATCCGATGCGCATCAGGCTAACCAGAATCCCCTTCTCCAGCCTTACGGGTCTCCACCCACGGTAAACACAGACAGCGTCTCAGATAGGGCATACGCTAGAAGTAACGCCCCGTTTGGGAGTACCCCTGAGCGGGGTCCACAATGGGGGGTTGTACACAAAGGAGTACATATACAGGACAATACGAGACGCAAGAGAAGGACTGTAAGACGTGTTTAAATAAACATGTAATCTGGCTATTGAAAGTGAAGGTTGAGAGCACAAATAAGCGAAGACAATGGCGTGTGATAAATTTAGCGTTACCCACACGGTACACCACGAGGAGGCCTATCACATTACACCGGTTATAATACTGGATTAATACTGGAGAAAATCATAAACATGCCAAATGGAAACTGGGATTAGATATTGTCAATGCTGATTCAAAAGCAGCACTTAAAATTATAATGAAATATCTCGTTACCCTCCGTGTTTCGGAATGGAATGAATTTTGATTTTATTGGCGCAAGGATGATCTAGGTCAAGCTGCGCCGAAACAAATGTCCATATAAAAGGAATACGAGACTTATTCTTGTCATGTCAAAAGGTAAAAGTACGTACGTAAAACAATGACATAAATTGTAAAAAACTATAATTTGTCATATAAACCAATGGCTTTTATAAATTTAAAAATGCGAGATGCAGAGCAATGGTCATTTAAAATATCATGAAGTGAAAGGTGACTTTGACCAAAAGCGGTTGTGAAATGATGATGTGAACAAGTAAAGCATGAGCAATGAACTTCGACAATGTAGGCACTCTGGTTGACTTTCTCATAATAATAAATTTGATTGCGTGAGGCGACTGTCCTATGCGTAACCGGGCAAGCAGAACTTCCTCCTTTCGGTGAGTCGGATTGGATTTTAAATTCGTTGGCGCCAAAACAAATGATATAAAAATAAGAAAAATTGTCCTTTTGTCATGTCAGAAAATAAAAATGCCCATGATAAAAAGCAACGTGAATTGTAAACTATATGTAATTGTAAAAACCAATGGCTTTGATGAATTTGAAAATGGGAGATGCATCGCAATGGTTATTTAAAATGTCGCGAAGTGAAAGATGACTATGACCAAAAGCAGTTGTAAAATGTTGACGATGATGTGAACAAGTAAAACGTGTGTGATGGTCAATGGACTTTGAGAATGTAGGCACTCAAGTTGACTCTCTCGTAGTAAAAGTTATGATTGTGTAATGCGACTGTGTATAATGGGAAAGCAGACCGGGAAAGCAGAACTTCCTCCTTCGGTCCTGCAGCTCAAACGCCAATTGCCAAGTGTGGGCTTGATGGCATAAAGTTTATTATTTATTTGATTCTTCCAATGATCCTCCCGGCGGCGATGCCTCACTTCCCGGAGGAGTGAGAAGTGGTCACTGGCAGGTACCAAAAGGCAGTTATCAATGTTGGTGGTTGTTCGAGCTGCGGTGTCTGCTTTTTCGTTGCCCAGTATTCCAACATGACCTAGTACCCAGTAAAATTTACTGTGGTACCGTGATGGATGAGGTGATTCAATTCATGAAAAATCACATGAATGTGGAAAGTAAAAGAACGAAGTTCTTGCAATGCGCTGAGAGAGTCTCTATAGATGATGCATCATCGGTGGCGTTTGCGTCGTACATGGCGTAGGGGATGAAGGATTGCGTGCAGCTCCACCGAATAAATGGAGAATGTGTCAGGTACTTTGAAAGATCTCTCCTCACAGCAGATGTAGGCACAACCGACATGCCCAGGGCTCTTGGAGCCGTCGGTATATATGGGGAAGTACCTGTTGTACCTACCCCTGTGCCTAAGGAATATCTGTCGATATGACATCTGCTGTGGTGGCTCTAGAGAATGATGATAATGATAGAGAGACATCTGGCAGAGACTGCTCCCATGGTGCCAGTTGTCAAGCAACTGGGGCAGCACGAATTATGTTTAATTGTAGTTCTTCCACAAGTTCCCTCATACGAAGGCCGTAAGATGGAACACATGAAGGGCGAGCAGCAAAAAGTCTATGAAAAGAAGGGTGAAAAATGACACTAAGTGGATGATCTGGAAAAGACTTCATTTTGATATTTTTCAAGGAAAGTTGCTGGTGTCTTGATATCAATGATGGGTCGCTGCATTCCACATACAGGCTCTCCATTGGAGACGTCCGGAAAGCTCCAGAGCATATCAGAAGGATGAGATGATGGACTGGGTCAAGCACATGCAGATAGCTCCGAGGTGACGACCCGTATACAATAGAGCCGTAGTCGAGCTTCGATCTTATTAGAGCTTTATATAAGTGAAGGAGCGACTTACGGTCTGCCCCCCACGATGTAGAAGAGATGACCGTCGAGAGGTTCATCTTCATGCAACGAGCTCTTAATAGCGCAATATGAGGTTTGAAAGTCATTTTTTTGTGATTCCGAGGAATTTATTATTTTCTACAATTGGTATTTAACTATTGTTTAGAAACAATTGTGGGTCATCATGAAGGTCTCGACGCCGACAAAAGTGCACAGCGACAGTCTTGTCAGCGGAGAAAGAGAAACTGTTATCATGAGCCCACTTGCTGATCTTGTTGAGTGCGGTTTGCAATTGTCTCTCGGCTGACCTCATATTCACTGATTTGTAGGATATTAACAGATCATCCCCGTAAAGTGGGCCAGTAACAGACAACGGGAGTTTGTTCCCTTGAGTGTTAAAATAAACAGTGTAACACTTAAAATGCTACCTTGAGGTACACCTTGTTTTTGAATTTGGGGAGCTGATAATGTGCTTCCGATCCGTACCTGGAAGATGCGGCGAGCAAGAAAGTTCTTAATAAAAACGGGCAAGTTGCCCCGCAAGCCGCAGTTATAGAGGTCATAAAGAATTCCGTGCCTACAAGTACGGTCGTAGGCTTTTTCTATGTCAAAAAAAAAATGGCTATCATGTGCTCCCTCTTCAAAAATGCTTTTCTTATTGATGTCGCAAGGCGTAACAGATTGCATGTTGTGGACCTGAACCGTCTAAAGCCGCTTTGATGTTTCGATAAAATATTGTTAACCTCAAGGTAGTGCATAAGGCGATAGTTGACCATGCGTTCCATGAGCTTACATAGACAACTGGTCAAAGCAATAGGCCTCTAACTATTAGGTTGCTGAGGATTTTTGCCAGGCTTCGGGAATGCAAGAACAATGACTGCTCGCCAGGTGTCAGGAAATGAATGACTGACCCAGATCCGATTAAATAATATGAGTAAATGTGAGAGTGATTCAGATAAGAGATGCCGAATCATGGAATAATGAATGGCATCGGGTCCTACAGCTGAGTAAGGACTTCGCTGCAAGGCCGTTGTCAGTTCATGAAGGGTGAACAATGAATTGTACCCCTCCGGTGTAAAAGGCTGGAAAGTGTACGGATCAGGGGCGTAGCCAGCCCCCCCCTCGCTACGCCCTTGGTACGGATTGCATTCGGCTGAAGATTTAATGCAATGAAATGATGTGGAATAATTCGCATCACTGGAGACAGTGGCGAAATGGGCGGCGATGGTGTCCGCAATATCCCTAACATCGTTCATGATAGTGCCATTAAAATGGTGATGGGATGAGACTGATAATGACCATTGATTTTTCGAATCCAGTCCCAAATGATTTTAGATGAAGTGATTCCAGTGCTAAACTTTTGCCAGGACTCGCGTTGAACCTGGCGCCTGGTTCTTCTCGCTATCGCCATTGCTTTTAAAAATGCCAACTTGCTGTCATGGGTAGGACACCGCCGGAACCTACTCAATGCTTTTTTTTGTGCTTTATCGTAAGATTACATTCGTGGTTCCACCAAGGTTTAGGAAATTTAGGAAGTTTCGACGAGAATTTGGGTATTGTTTCATTTGCTGCAGAGATCATACAACTGGTCACAAGGTCGACAAAATGGTCGATGTCGGGTTGCGAAACCATATTTTCTGTGATTTCTGCCTTGACCGTGAAGTCAGCCCATCGGGCGGCCACAAGCTTCACGGAGGAGTTCCCTCAGGTATGCTATGGCGTCGATCAAGGCACTTAACCACTAGAGGGAAATGATTGCACCTGTGGAGGTCCGGATCAACCGACCAGGACCAGTTGGTCAAGAGTGAGGGTGACCATAAAGATAAATCTATCGCAGTGAAACTATTGTTTGGGGCATGGAAATGAGTGAAACTGCCATCATTCATGATGGCGAGGTCCATATTAGTGGACTCCCTCCAGAATCCAGCGTAACAACAGCAGCCACAACTATTGTACTGTTGGTTAGATGATGATGTTTGAGTTCTGTCAGCTATTGGTTCAGTCTGAGTTGTTACGGATGCTTTGGTGACATTGTTAGTCATATTAGCTGATGATGGATTTGTTACCATATTAGAGTATGATCCATTACCTATTGGAGTTTGGTTAGAGGTTATACGACGGCGTGCTTCGATATATGAGATGTTATTGAGGACCTTGATCTTCTGGATCTCTTTTTCTTCATTCCATTTCGGACACTTTCTGTCAAATGCGGGGTGGTCGCCACCGAAATTGACGCACTTGAATGGTGAATTAGTGCAGTTGTCCGAAATGTGGTCCTTCTCACTGCATTTTGCGCAGGTGGGTTGGCTGCGGCACGCCGTTCGTGAGTGGCCGTATTTTTGGCAGTTGAAGCATCGAACAGGGTTAGGAATGTATGGCCGGATTTTGAGGTTATAATAACCTATTTTGATATCTTTCGGCAATGTTGGTGATGAGAATGTGAGAATTATGTTTCGTGTGGGAGCTGGATTGCCATCTTTGCGGCTCATAATATGTTTGGCAGATGTTACGCCTTGAGACGCCAGCTCTTGTGTTAGTTCTTCTTCATCCATGTTAATTAAGTTATTATCTGAAATGACACCACGTGAATAATTCAACGTGGGATGGATTTTGACTGTTATTGGAATGTCTCCGAGAGATGTGAGCTTTTGAATGAGTTCGGCTTGTTTGGATGTGTTAGTTTCGATGAGAAGGTCTCCTGAACGAAGGGCCTTCACCGATTTTAAGGTACCAACTGTGCCATAGAGAGCTTTATCTATTACAAATGGTGATACTTTAGCCAGCGTTTTTTCGGCATCTGAAGAGTGCAGAAAGAAAAATGAGACAGTTGATGAATTTGAAGCAGTTACATTGACATGTGTTTGGTTTGAAGCAGTTCTTTGACGTTTTGGTGCATTTTGATTTTTTCCCATATTTGAATGGGTATTGTTCCACTCCCACCCACCATGCTCAGGTTATTTGAGAGCTTTCGGCAATGTTGGTGATGAGAATGTCAGGATTATGTTACGTGATGGAGCTGGATTGCCATCTTTGCGGCTCATGATATGCTTGGCAGATGTTATGCCTTGAGATGCCAGCTCTTCTGTTAGTAGTTCTTCATCCATGTTAATCAAGTTAGTATCTGAAATGACACCACGTGAATAATGCAACGTGGAATGAATTTTTACTGTTATGGGAATATTTCCAAGAGATGTGAGCTTTTGAATGAGTTTGGATTGTTTGGGTGTGTTTGTTTCAATCAAAAGGTCTCCTGAACGAAGAGCCTTCACTGGTTTTAATGTGTCTATTGTGCCATAGAGAGCTTTATCTATCAAGAATATTGATGCTTTGGCCAGCGGTTTATCAGTGTCAGTGGAATGCAGGAAGAAAAATGAAACAGCAGGAGCAGGTTCAGTGAAAATAGTTTCGCTCATAGCAATTTGTTGACGTTTTGATGCATTTGTATTTTTCCCCATTTTCGAGATAATGTGTTCGGCCCTTACCGACCATGCCCACCATTAAGCCCTACAAGGGGACATGCACACGGAACCAATGAAGGATATTACCAATGTGGGTTGTTCTAGTTGCAGTGTCTGCTTTTTCATTGCAGTATTCGGACGTGGCTAGGTATCCAGTAAAAGTTTACTGTGGTGGATGAGGTGATTCAGTTCATGAGAAATGGCATGAATAAATGGATGTGTGAAAAGTAAAAGAAAACAGTGCTTGCGCTGAGAGAGTCTCTATAAATGATGCATCATCGGTGGCGTTTGAGTCGTATATGACGGTGAGCCTGAAGGACAGAGTAGAGTTCCATCGAATTAATAGAGAATGTGTCAGGAAGTTTGAAAGATGTCTCCTCACAGCAGATGTAGGCAAAACCGACATGCCCAGGGCTCTTGGAGCCGTCGGTATATATGGGAAGTACCTGTTGTACCTACCCCTGTACCTAAGGAATATCTGTCCGTACATGACATCTGGCAGGAACTGCTCCCACGCGACTGATGGTTATTCGTAGTTCCTCTACGATTGCCCACATACGAAGCCTGTAAGATGGAACACATGAAGGACGAGCAGCAAAAGGTCTATGAAATAAAGGTTTAAAAATGACATTATGAAGTGGATGATCTAGTAGTCTTCATTTTGATATGATATTTTGAAGATTGCTGGGGGGGGGGGCATCTTGATGTCAGTGATGGCTCATTGCATTCGACATACAGGTTCTCCATTAGAGATGTCCGGAAGGTGAGATGAGCTTTAGTCAATTTTGATCCTATTAGAGGTTCATATAAGTGAAGCGTGTGGGAGCCACAAATCTCAGGTCACCGTGGCCAATGGAAAAATAGGTATTGGTAACATCCAGGCAGATCCCGAGTGGTGGACAGATACTATATTAAGCGACAGTTTCTTCATAGAAGTCAGCGAATGAAATGACTGAAATAGAAAACCTGAGTGCTGCACCTTTTCTCTCTTCTCATTATCCACTTGTGAATAGTATCTTCTCACGATAGTTCCATATCACATTGATATAACGATGTACACTGTCTGTCTTTGATATCATGCAGTGCATCTTGGTTGCTGCTGGCATTGATTGTTTGTGGTTGGTTCTGGCGTTGTCTTCTTGCTTGGTAGTTCTGGCATGATTCTTCTGGGTTGCTGCTGACGTTCAGTGTTCGTGGTTAGCTCTGACGGTGTCTTCTTGCTTGGTAGTTCTGCCGTGAAGTCTTTTTAGTTGTTGCTGGCGTTGCCTTTTTTGTTGCTGCTGGCTGCTGAGTGTTTATGGTTGGTTCTTGCGTTGTCTACTTGTTTGGTAGTTCTGGCGTGGAGTCTTCGTGGTTGCTGTTGGCAATGAATCTTCTTTGCTGCTGCTGGCGTTGTCTTCTTCGTTGGTTCTAGCATTGTCTTGTTGCTTTCTGCTGGCATGGAGTCTACAAGGTTGCTGTTGGCAGGGAGACTTCTTCGTTGCTGCTGGCGTTGAGTGTTTGTGGTTGGTTCTTGCGTTGTCTTCTTGGTTGTTTCTGGCATTGGCTTCTTGGTTGATGCTGGCGTTGAGTCTTCGGGGTTGCTGTTGGCAGGGAGACTTCTTCGTTGCTGCTGGCATTGAGTGTTTGTGGTTGGTTCTTGCGTTGTCTTCTTGGTTGTTTCGGGCATTGGCTTCTTGGTTGATGCTGGCGTTGAGTGTTTGTGGTTGGTTCTGGCATTGTCTTGTTGCTTGGTTCTAGCGTTGTCTTGTTGCTTGCTGCTGGCGTGGAGTCTTCCTGGTTGCTGCTAGCGTGGTATCTTGTTGGTTGGTTCTGATGTCTTCTTGTTTGGTAGTTCTGGTGTGGAGTCTTCAGGAATGCTGTTGACGTGGAGTCTTCTTAGTTTTTGCTGGCGGGGAGCCTTCTTTGTTGATTCTGGCGTTGAGTGTTTGTGGTTGGTTCTTGCGTTGTCTTCTTGGTTGTTTCTGGCGTTGGCTTCTTGTTTGGTAGTTCTGGCGTGTAGTCTTCGGGGTTGCTGTCGGCTGGAGTCTTCTAGGTTGCTGCTAGCGGGGAGTCTTCCTCATTGCTGCTGGCGTTGAATGTTTGTGGTTGGTTCTGGCGTTATCTTCTTGGTTGCTGCTGGTGAGGAGTCTTGTTGGTTGGTTCTGGTGATGTCTTCTTGTTTCGTAGTTCTGGTGTGGGGTCTTCTTAGTTTTTGCTGGCGGGGAGCCTTCTTTATTGGTTCTGGCGTAGCCTTCTTTGTTGCTGCTGGTGTTGAGTGTTTGTGGTTGGTTCTGGCGTTGGCTTCTTGTGTGGTAGTTCTAGCGTGGAGTCTTAGGGTTGCTGTTGGCGGTGAATTTTCTTTGTTGCTGCTGGCGGTGAGTGTTTGTGGTTGGTTCTGGCGTTGTCTTCTTGGTTGATGCTGGCATTCATTGTTTGGTTCTGGCGTTGGCTTTTTGTTTGGTTGTTCTGGCGTAGAGTCTCCGGGGTTGCTGTTGGCGGGGAGACTTCTTTGTTGCTGCTGGCGTTGTCTTCTTTGTTGCTGCTGCCGTTGTTTTCTTTGTTGCTGCTGGCGTTGAATGTTTGTGGTTGGTTCTGCCGTTGTCTTCTTGCTCGGTAGTTCTGGCGTGATTCTTCTGGGTTGGTGCTGGCGTTCAGTGTTCGTGGTTGGTTCTGACGATGTCTTCTTGCTTGGTAGTTCTGGTGTGGAGTCTTTGTGGTTGCTGTTGGCAATGAATCTTCTTTGTTGCTGCTGGCGTTGTCTTCTTTGTTGGTTCTGGCGTTGTCTTGTTGCTTGCTGCTGGCAAGGAGTCTTCGAGGTTGTTGTTTGCGTGGTGGTCTTGGTTGCTGCTAGCGGGGAGACTTCCTCATTGCTGCTGGCGTTGTCTTCTTGGTTGCTGCTGGAGAGGAATCTTGTTGGTTGGTTCTGGTGTTGTCTTATTGTTTGGTAGTTCTGGCGTGGTCTTCTTAGTTTTTGCTGGCGGGGAGCCTTCTTCGTTGGTTCTGGTGTTGTTTTCTTTGTTGCTGCTGGCATTGAATGTTTGTGGTTGGTTCTTGCGTTGTCTTCTTGCTTGTTTCTATCAGTGGATTCTTGTTTGGTAGCTCTGGAGTGGAGTCTTCGGGGTTGCTGTCAGCTGGAGTCTTCGGGGTTGCTGTCAGCTGGAGTCTTCTAGGTTGCTGCTAGCGGGGAGTCTTCCTCATTGCTGCTGCCGTTGAATGTTTGTGGTTGGTTCTGGCGTTGTCTTCTTGGTTGCTGCTGGTGAGGAGTCTTGTTGGTTGGTTCTGGTGATGTCTTCTTGTTTCGTAGTTCTGGTGTGGGGTCTTCTTAGTTTTTGCTGGCGGGGAGCCTTCTTTGTTGCTGCTGGTGTTGAGTGTTTGTGGTTGGTTCTGGCGTTGGCTTCTTGTTTGGTAGTTCTAGCGTGGAGTCTTAGGGTTGCTGTTGGCGGTGAATTTTCTTTGTTGCTGCTGGCGTTGAGTGTTTGTAGTTGGTTCTGGCGTTGTCTTCTTGGTTGATGCTGGCATTGATTGTTTGGTTCTGGCGTTGGCTTTTTGTTTGGTTGTTCTGGCGTGGAGTCTCCGGGGTTGCTGTTGGCGGGGAGACTTCTTTGTTGCTGCTGGCGTTGTCTTCTTTGTTGCTGCTGGCATTGTTTTCTTTGTTGCTGCTGGCATTGTTTTCTTTGTTGCTGCTGGCATTGAATGTTTGTGGTTGGTTCTGCCTTTGTCTTCTTGCTCCATAGTTCTGGCGTGATTCTTCTGGGTTGGTGCTGGCGTTCAGTGTTCATGGTTGGTTCTGACGATGTCTTCTTGCTTGGTAGTTCTGGTGTGGAGTCTTTGTGGTTGCTGTTGGCAATGAATCTTCTTTGTTGCTGCTGGCGTTGTCTTCTTTGTTGGTTCTGGCATTGTCTTGTTGCTTGCTGCTGGCAAGGAGTCTTCAAGGTTGTTGTTTGCGTGGTCTTCTTGGTTGCTGCTAGCGGGGAGCCTTCCTCATTGCTGCTGGCGTTGTCTTCTTGGTTGCTGCTGGAGAGGAATCTTGTTGGTTGGTTCTGGTGTTGTCTTATTGTTTGGTAGTTCTGGCGTGGTCTTGTTAGTTTTTGCTGGCGGGGAGCCCTCTTCGTTGGTTCTGGTGTTGTTTTCTTTGTTGCTGCTGGCATTGAATGTTTGTGGTTGGTTCTTGCGTTGTCTTCTTGGTTGTTTCTATCAGTGGCTTCTTGTTTGGTAGTTCTGGAGTGGAGTCTTCTGGGTTGCTGTTGGCGTGGAATCTTATTAGTTGTTGCTGGCGGGGAGTCTTCTTCGTTGCTGCTGGTGTTGAATGTTTGTGGTTGGTTCTGGCATTGTCTGCTTGGTTGCTGCTGGCGTTGAATGTTTGTGGTTGGTTCTGGCATTGTCTGCTTGCTTGCTGCTGGTGAGGAGTCTTGTTGGTTGGTACTGGTGATGTCTTCTTGTTTCGTAGTTCTGGTGTGGGGTCTTCTTAGTTTTTGCTGGCGGGGAGCCTTCTTTATTGGTTCTGGCGTTGCCTTCTTTGTTGCTGCTGGTGTTGAGTGTTTGTGGTTGGTTCTGCCGTTGGCTTCTTGCTTGGTAGTTCTGGCGTGGAGTCTTCGTGGTTGCTGTTGGCAATGAATCTTCTTTGTTGCTGCTGGCATTGTCTTCTTTGTTGGTTCTGGCGTTGTCTTGTTGCTTGCTGCTGGCACAGAGTCTTCAAGGTTGCTGTTTGCGTGGTCTTCTTGGTTGCTGCTAGCGGGAGACTTCCTCATTGCTGCTGGCGTTGAATGTTTGTGGTTAGTTCTGGCGTTGTGTTCTTGGTTGCTGCTGGAGAGGAATCTTGTTGGTTGGTTCTGGTGTTGT
Organism: Pholcus phalangioides; assembly: GCF_987345545.1. Classification (NCBI taxonomy): domain Eukaryota; kingdom Metazoa; phylum Arthropoda; class Arachnida; order Araneae; family Pholcidae; genus Pholcus; species Pholcus phalangioides. The sequence continues at coordinate 40,852,773 of NW_028301610.1, forward strand.
CTTATTGTTTGGTAGTTCTGGCGTGGAGTCTTCGGGGTTGCGGTTGGCGTGGAGTCTTCTTAGTTTTTGCTGGTGGGGAGCCTTCTTCGTTGGTTCTGGCTTTGTTGTCTTTGTCGCTGCTGGCGTTGAGTGTTTGTGGTTGGTTCTTGCGTTGTCTTCTTGGTTGTTTCTGGCGTTGAGTGTTTGGTTCTGGCGTTGGCTTCGTGTTCGGTAGTTCTGGTGTGGAGTCTTCGGGGTTGCTGCTAGCAGGGAGTCTTTCTCATTGCTGCTGGCGTTGAATGTTTGTGGTTGGTTCTGCCGTTATCTTCATGCTTGGTAGTTCTGGCGTGGAGTCTTCGTGGTTGCTGTTGGCAATGAATCTTCTTTTTTGCTGCTGGCATTGCCTTCTTGGTTGTTTCTGGCATTGGCTTCCTGCTGGCATTGTCGTCTTTGTTGCTGCTGGCATTGAGTGTTTGTGGTTGATTCTGGTGTGGAGTATTCAGGGTTGCTGTTGGCAATGATTCTTCTTGGTTGCTGCTGGGATTTGATGTTTGTGGTCAGTTCTGACGTTGATTTCCTTGTTGGTTCTGGCGTTGTCTTGTTGGTTGCTGCTGCCGTTGAGTGTTTGTGGTTAGTTCTGGCGTTGTCTTCTTGGTTGCTGCTGGCATTGGCTTCTTGTTTGGTAGTTCTAGCGTGGAGTCTTCAGGGTTGCTGTTGGCGTGGAATCTTTTTAGTTGTTGCTGGCGGGGAGTCTTCTTCGTTGCTGCTGGCGTTGAGTGTTTGGTTCTGGTGTTGCCTTCTTGGTTCCTGCTGACGTTGTCTTCTTTGTTGCTGCTGGCATTTGAGTGTTTGTGGTTGGTGCTAGAGATTGTCTACTTGTTTGGGAGTTCTGGCATGGAGTCTTCACGGTTGCTGTTTGCGTGGTCTTCTTGGTTGCTGCTAGTAGGAAGTCTTCCTCATTGCTGCTGGCGAGTAGTCTTGTTGGGTGGTTGGTTCTGCTGTTGTCGTCTTGTTTGGTGTGGAGTCTTCGGGGTTGATGCTGGTGGGGAGTCTTCTTTGTTGCTGCTGGCATTGAGTGTTTGTGGTTGGTTCTGGTGTGGAGTATTCTGGGTTGGCGTTGTCTTCGTTGGTTTTGGTGTTGTCTTCTTGCTTGGTAGTTCTAGCGTGGCCTTCTTGGTTGCTGTTGGCGATGAGTTTCTTTGTTGCTGCTGACACTGAATGTTTGTGGTTGGTCCTGGCGTTGTCTTCTTGCATGGTAGTTCTGGTGTGGAGTATTCGGGGTTGGTGATGATTCTTCTTGGTTGCTGCTGGCATTTAATGTTTGTGGTTAGTTCTGGCGGGGAGTCTTGTTGGTTGTTGCTGGTGTTGAGTGTTTTTGGTTGGTTCTGACGTTGGCTTCTTAGTTGGTTCTGCCGTTGTCTAGATATATATATACATATATCAATGTATATAGATATATACAAATAAATATATACATACATTCAGTACATGTGCTTTGCCCCCTCCTGGAAAAAGGTGAAATGACGGCCCTGTCTGTCTGTCGCAACTAAAGAAGCTTTATGGATTAACAAATTAGTGAGAGAACTTGGACTGTCTTCTGTGAAACCAGTTCCACTTTATTGTGATAATAACGGGGCCATTGATATCCAACATCATTTTGTGCGTGGGAAGCTGTGAACCTCGGTCATATCATTGTCAAAAATATGGACACTTCGAATATGATAGCAGACTATTTGACAAAAACTGTCCACAGATGAAAACATGAAATGTGCGCTCAAGCAATGGGCTTGAAATGAACCAACTGTGTTATTTTCATGATTGCATTTCTTTTTCTGAGTATATATATTTTTTTCATTATTGCATTCAATGATGTGTTATTTCTCTGTTATGTGTATTTTTTTATTTCACTTAATCAAGCGATTTTGATTTCTGTGGTTATTACAATTATTTTAATTTTTGTGGTCTATTTATTCAAAACTTAAGTGGGAGTATTGAAAATGTAAGTTCTGAATTTGTCCGTTAGACGTCGCCACTAGGCAGTAATGTATACCCGTGTATCTTTACTTTGTGTTCTCTTAATAAATATTTAGGCTCTTATTACCATACAGGTATGTTGTGTGTTTATTAACTCTCTTCTCCTTAACGAGTACTCTCTTTAACTTTACTGTGGTACCGTGATGGATGAGGTGATGCAGTTCATGGAAAATAGCATGATTAAATGGATGAATGTGAAAAGTAAAAGAACACAGTGCCATTAATGAGCTTAGAGTCACTATAAATGATGCATCGTCGGTGGCGTTTACATCGTATATGACGTAGAGCCTGAAGGATTGTGTACAGTTCTGCAGAATAAATAGAAAATGTGTCGGGAAATTTGAAAGATGTCTCCTCACAGCAGATGTAGGCACAACCGACATGCCCAGGGCTCTTAGAGCCGTTGGTATACACGGGGAAGTACCTGTTGTACCTACCCCTGTGCCTAAAGAATATCCGCCGATATATGACATCTGCTGTGGTGGCTCTGGAGTATGATGATAATGATAGACATCTGGCAGAGACTGCTCCCATGGTGCCAGTAGCCAAGCAACTGGGGTCACATGGCTGATGTCTATTTGTAGTTTTTCTACAAGTGCCCTCATATGGAGACCGTAAGGCGGAACACATGAAGGACGAGCAGCAAAAAGTCTATGAAATGAGGGATTGAAAATGACACGATGAAGTGGATGATGTGGCAGAGACTTCATTTTGATATAATGTTTTAAAGATAGTTGGTGGCATCTTTATGTCAGTGATGGCTCATTGCATTCGACGTACAGGCTTGCCATTGGAGACGTCCAGAAAGCTCTAGAGCAAATCCGGAGGGCGAAATGGTGGACTGGGTCGAGCACACTCAGATAGCTCCGAGGTGCTGACCCGTGTACAATGGAGCCATAGTCCAGCTTTGATCTTATTAGAGTTTTATGTAAGCGGAGGAGTGACTTACACTTAAAATGAAAAATTAGGTCTTTTTGCCGAACATGTCAGGAGTTATTCGGCAGTATGTTGAGTCCTGTGGCATGAGCATTGCTTTTGCACCAGCCCGGCAAACTCAAACGATGATAGACCCTGGCTTAAACTGGGTGCTAATATTTTTCAGCTAAAAGAGCAAAATTACTTTCTCTTAGTGGATTATTTCAGCAAATTCATAGATGTATGCTTCTTGCAAAACACTCTAGCACAAGCACAGTAATCCAAAATGTTATATGTTGATGATGGCCTAGTCGCAGCAACTGATCAGCAAGAAGCTGAAGATTTCATTAAACAGTTGAAAATGAAATTTAAAGTTGCTAGTAAACCAGCAACATACTTCTTAGGATTGGAAATTGAAAAGTTGTCCAATGGAAACATCAAAATTAGCCAACAAGCATATGCAAAGAAAGTGTTCAAGAAATTTGGCATGGAAAATTGTAGACCAGTTCATACACCTATTTTGAAAGTGCCGTCAGAGGAAAATGGTCTTGAATCACAAGCAGATGAATCATTTCCTTACAGAGAAGTAGTCGGAGCTATCATGTATCTTATGGTAGGCTCCAGACCCGATCTAGCATACAGTGTAGGAGTTTTATCACGCAAGCTAGAGAATCCTTCAAAAGAAGATTGGGTGAAAGCCAAACGTGTTCTCAGATACATTGCAATTTCCGCAAGTAAAGCATTATCTACAGATATAACTGCAATCCTAGGGTGTTGGAATGTTATAGTGATGCTGACTTTGGAGGATGTGAAAAGACTGGTCGCTCAACTACAGGAGTGGTGATCTTGTATGCTGGTGGAGCTATATCATGGCTAAGTCAACGACAATCTATGGTAGCAACATCGACCTCTGAAGCAGAAATTGTTGCAGCAAATGAATGCTGTAAAGAAGCAATTTGGTTGCAAAGGATGTACAAAGCAGTTGTACAACTTAAAGAAGTTCCAGTGATCCAAATTGATAATAACGCAGCTATAAGACTCGCACAAAATCCAGAATTCTATAGCCGCACAAAGCACATTAGCATTAAACATTTCTTCATTCGTGAAAAAGTGATGGAAGGAGAGATTGCAGTACAAAAGATCTCTACAGAGTATCAGTTGGCCGATATGATGACAAAGCCATTGCACAAGCCAAGATTAGCGACACTGTCCGCTAAAATAAAACTTGCATTATAATGAACTTGCTTGTTTTATTAACAAGGGAAAGTGTCAGAATATTATGTTAATGGACAAACAATTCATTTATTTCTGTTTTTGGTATCTGGCAACTCATTATTAGTCAAGTATTTAGTTTCAGAGTTTTGGCAACAGTACAGAAAACATGGCTGCTCAAGTTTGAACAGCAATAGATGTTGTCTCTCACTTTAAGTGTTTAAATCTATTAAATATGTGTCTGTCTTCAATTGAATATTCTGGTTATAATTACTTACACTCACACACATCATTAGTAATAAGGATATATCAACAGATCCAAAATAACAAGATAGCCAGCATCTACAATTCCCTCTATTGCAGATTCCTGAAGTCCATGCAAAGTTGATAGAAAGGGAGAACGATGTAACACCGCGAGCCACAGATGGTGTTACAGTTTCTGGAGCCGCCGACATGAAGGAAACTAGCGAGGTATAAGAAGCAATTCTTCTGAGGAACCACTAATACATTTAGCCCATATAAGATGGGGTGGTGCGAAAAACGGGGTCTTTTTCCCTCTAGTCGAGGTGCGAGAAGGAAGTTGGAGAGAGAACGAGGAAAGATCTTGTGGGAAATTGAAAGATGAGGGTTGAAATGGATCCAAAAGATGGATAATTGGTGGTGAGTACCATATCATTTTAATCAAAATTATCTCTCTCAATTCAAGAGTTTCTAATCATTAATTGCTTATCGAGATACTTAATCATTTAGTATTCAGCATGTCAAGATAATATGTTCTCAATATAACATGTTGGATGTGGATCTCCTCTTTGGATAATTCTTATTTTCATTTGATTACTTAATAAATTAATTTGTTATTGCTAACCCCTCTGTGTGAATTAAATTAATTTTTGTTGGTCGCTTTCTTTGTTGACAGAGGCTAATACACAACACCAAAAGATTTCATAATCGTAAATGTAATTGTTTTCCCTTTTTATGCCCATTCACCAATCGACTCTGTCACAATGAGATGACTCGGCGACATGACAGAGCATCACAAGACTTTGCGCCATTGCATTGTGGAGCTTTAGTGTGGCACCGGAACCTTCTTCAAAAGAGACCAATTTGGGAAGAAGCCTACGTAACAAAGCAGACCAGCCAGTGCACATATGAGATTCATACAAATGAGGGCTCCACATTGAGAAGAAGCAGGCAATTCATTAAATCCCGTGTCCCACAAGATATGGAAATCGAGCAAACAGCTTCACAGCCATCCTGTCACCACCAAGATCCTGTGACATCCCTACCTAAGATGAAAGAGCCCAAGTACAAAAGCGAGAAATAAGTGAATCTAAATCTCCAGCAACCAACGATGAGGTATCGCCCCAATACCAGGCTCCAACACCACAGAAAAATGTAGCAGGCTAATCACAGACAACCTGGGAAAATGTATCTCACACGGTCACAAGATCGGGTCGCCTGGTGAAGTCTCCATCCAGGCTGATTTACTCTCCCAAATTATAAGAAACTTATTGTTTTCCCCTAAAGGGAAGAAGATGTTGAAGATTTTGCATTTACTTTATTATCATTATTAGTAGTATAAAGAGTTGCGAAATGGCAACAGTGTAGCATTCCACAACTAATGTCGGATCGTTTGTGATAGTCATGTATGTCTCTGCTGGATGTTTATTACAGTTTCTATTAGATTCTCGTTCATAAATGATGTAGTATTGTATCACTAAACAGGTATGAAATGCAAATCTAATCTGACGCTTCATAAATAATTCTCCAGCTGCTAGTATTTATCTCTTGAACGTCAATATGAGCCCCACATAGAAAATGTCCATTTCCACTGAAACAATGTTAGTGAGAGAGAAACGAATTGCGGACATCAAAAATGTCTAATTTCTGCTGCATTTATTTTTAATTAATCTTTTTAGGGTCAAAGGGAAACAACTGAACGAGATATTTAAGTTGATACAGCAAAAGAAAAATTTCACAGCATAAGTGTGGAGCAGGTCAAAGAACAGATGTAGCTATATCAGTGACATCGCCATTGCATGCATAAACAGAAGATATCGCTGAATCGAAAACCCTCATTATAAGAGAAGAAACTATAGTTTTTTGCACCTCGGATCGAGAATAAATTGTGGCGCTGCGATTGTCACGAGAAAGCGTGCACTTCCAGGGAGGAAGTAAAGAATTTAATTGGTCTTTCTACCCACAGTCAACAAGGTTGTACCACTTCCATATGAATAAATTTTCTTATTTTGTGTGAAGTAACAGTTAGTGACCCGACAATCAACGATGTCCAATCCATCCGAGCAACCACCGGAAGTGTTTCGGGTCAAAGCCCCACTGTTTTGGGCCAAACAACCACATATATGGTTCAAACTATTGGATTCTCAGTTCATGGCGAGTGGAATTACCTCTGATGCCACTAAATACCACACAGTCGTTGCAGCCACGGATACGAGTGTTTTGGCACATGTTAGTGACTTCATCATGAATCCACCGGCAGAAAACATGTACAACGCACTAAAAAGATGCCGCCAAGTCAGTGGCATCGGAGCCGGGGGTGCTGTGGGTGCTCGAGCACCCACAGTCCTTTGTATGACGGGGCGGAGCACCCACAGAATTATAGATTCAGAAATAAAAATTTCCTATGTAGATTTCTGATTTTTTTTCCCAAGCATCAAATACAATTTGAAAAAAAAAACTGAAAGGGAAAACTTCTTGTATGTTTTCTTCTTTTAGCAAGGAAAAAAAGCAAAATAAACACTTGTTTAGGACATCAAGAGAAAAGGGGCACCGCAAAAAATAAAAAATGTAGAATTTTTCTTTCCTTTCTGTTTACTGTCGCTGTAGTTATAATGGGGACAAAGAAATTGCTATCAGTGCACATATACATCTATTTAAACACTCAGCTGCCTGCAGCACACACTATTTTAGCATTGAGTTGAGGATGTTTTGGAACAGCTAGTAAAGGGGCAATTCAGTTTTTTTTTTTTAAACTGAATAGCCGAACCACGACCCACTATAGATATTCATTGTTTAGTAGGCAATAGCGCCCCCCCCCCCACTTGTCTGGAACAGGTGGGTAATTCGCTTGCCTCCCTAGTACACAGGGCGCTAATCGCTTTCTATTATATTTTCTTTATTTCTTCTTGAGCAGCCCTCCATGATTGTGTACACTCCTCTGGTAATGCGCCTAAAAGGTGAATGTTGCTTTTTTTTACAGCCTTTGCAGCGGTGCTTTGACTATTGGTGTTTTAAATTGGATTTTTTAGCATGGACGATACAACTGCCACGACAGCCCATTTTCGCTGGAATACGACTGCCCCGGAGCGAGACAATATTGATTGTCGTTTGGTTTGGGAATAACATACAGAGTATATATACACTAGAGACTAGATAACCAGATTTTTGTATGGGCTGTAGTACGCACGCCTCCCTGGAAACCTCTGATGTTTCCGGGGAGGCGTGAGAACTTCCCAGAAACTTCTTTCAGACACCGCCAAACTGATCCATTTTTTCATGTACCAGGTCTTTTTGTAACATGTTAACTAGGGGGGATTTTGCCCCACTAGCCTTTCTATTTGCCCCACCAGTGAAGATAAAAAATGACCACTGGTGGGGCAAAGCCCTTTTCTTGTTTTCCTGAAGCAGCTTCAGCTTCAAACGAATATGAAGGGAGTCAAAGAAAAAACTTGCACAAAAAGATTCCATCATTTGCGAGATCGATGTTTTATGACTGCTCTTTTTTTTTTTTTTTTTCAAAAAGGAAAAGGAAAGTTCAACTGAAAAGATAAGTTTTTCAGGGACCGACTTCTCTGGAATATAGGTCTTTTGCTCTCATAAAAAGACAAAGAACAGATGGGGGATGGCGATGGCCAAGGATATGACCATTTATTGATTTTTTTTTTACGCTCATTAAAGAGAAACGATTTAGTTATATAAGTGTATAAGTGTTATATACGAGTGTTCCCTGGGAGTAGAAAGGATCTAAAGTTACCGGGTTGTCATCAGATGCCGGGGTTAAAACATTCTATTTTAGAGCAATATAGATAGATAAACATCAGTGTGGTAGCACAAGACCAGTCAAATTCGGACATTGGGTGGTCTCCAAATCTGAAGAGAGGGGGAATGAAGAAAATATATATAAAATAAATACAGTGGGGAGAGAGAGAGAACCCTGTTTAAACGACTTTCGAGAGACCGAATCACGGCATAGTTTTTATTTAGCCGTAACTCTCCCAAATTCTCAGAAATTAATTTTTATTTAACTTTCGGATTATGCTTAAAAGTAATCTGAATATGAAGAAAACAAAGAAAGGTCATTAGATTGCGATTTTTTGATAAATTTAATCCAATATGACTTTGCCTATTTAATCCCTCTCTCTCTCTTCAGGATTCTTACGATTATTTTCTGCGAACAATTCTGTTTATATCTACAGATTTATTTTTATTATATTTTTTTGCAACCGTCTCCAAAAGTAACTCGGCATATTTAATTTCTTCACAAGTTTCACTTTTTCATAGATCCAGATTTTTTGTCGAAATTTTAATTTCACGTTCAAGAGAAGGAATGGGGGGGGGGGGCTTTTTTTCAGAAATTAAGAACAGCTGATTCCATGTAGCCAGCTAGTATACAAGATACCACAACCACACAAAATTCTACTTGAAATTAAAAAACGAACTGATATATTGTACGTTTCTCACCAGCAGACCAGTTGCAAATGCTCCAGGAATAATGCTGGGAAACAAAGCACTAACACAATGGAAAAAACTCGGAATTAACATGTAGTATGCGAAGAAGTAGAATGGTCTGTACATCTAATATAATTGCATTTCGAAAAATGTAAATTATTTTGCTTATGGCTCGCCGTGTCTCCAGAGTTCTCAAAAACTTACAATAAACAAACCATTTTAGAGCCCACTTTAAAGGGGTCATCAGATTGCTGAATTTTGATGTATCCGTTTGTAATCATACTAAAAATTATGGCTTTTTCCGGCGATAATATTCGTAAAAAGTAGTAATTCCAGTGACGTCTTTTGTTGCTTACAAAAAAATTGAAATCGTATTGACAAAAATGAAGTTTTTACGGAGTTTCGGGGTTCAAGTTGAAATGAAAACACAGTGTAATTGATGGTGTGTGTCTAATGAATTAAATATTTTAACATTAAAATGTATAGGAATGAACTGTGACCGAAGCCAAACATGTATAAATGAATAGGTAAAAGTCGCATGAATGAGAGTCATATAAACGAGTGTTCCACTGTACTGTGGTTTTACGAGTGTTTCTGTGTATACCAAAGCCGCTCAAAGACTCTTAATGCAGCTTTGGTGTATACTGAACCCCACTATATGTGAATATACAATACTTGAAGAGTGATTCCGCTACTATTGAATCTCCAATTTTTGTAAAAGTTAGAGGGGTGGGGAAGGAGAGAATGGCATGGGCCTGTCTTTGGGGGATGTGTTGGTTACAGTATATCTTTGTGATGAAGCTAGCCAATGGCCACTCGCAAGTGAGCCATACAGAAACAACAAACCATAAAAAAATACCAATCAAGACATGGGGATATGTCAACGCCTTTTTAGAAGGATCTGTGTTACGTAAGATGAAATTTGAAATGATTATAACCGGGAATTTCATGTTGAGAATTTATTATTTGCAAATGCAGAATTACTTTTCGTTCAGATTTTTTTTTAAAATACCGAAGCTGTTCCAAATTGAGTATTTGTTTTATATCTCTTTTTGTGTGCATTTTGTATTGCTGTCTTATTATCATTGAAAAAGGATAGAAATCAACATCTACATTTTGACATCGGGAAAAAAAAGTAAAATATTTTCTTGTTTTCATTTTCCATTCTAAAGTTTAAGTGTTTGATGTGTTTCTTTAGTGCCAGCTCAAGCTAAAACAGTGTTGACAACTTAATAATTTTAAGTAATTAAATTAATTTTTCTTAGTAATTCGCTGGTTTAGAGTACCCGTTACCGTATTATCAACAGCTTGAGAATTTTTACACTCCCATTTTCTTGTTTTTTTTTTTTTTTTCATTCGTTGAAAAAAAAGTAGTTTCACAACTCTGCAACATGATCACAAGTCACTGCTGGTACTGCAGTTTGTTATAACTTATTTAACACACCAATTCTAGGCGATTATGTAAACATATAAGCCTCTCTTGATAATATAAGATGAAATTTTTCGGTAGCAAGTAGAACACGCAACATTATTTCGGCCTTTTTGAAATAAAACACATAATTTCATTTTCATTAATTTCATAGAATTAAAGAATTGTAGTTCTGACTCTAGAATAATGCCATCATCCGAACGATATCAAAAAAAGCGATCTGCAGATTTTGTAGACTGTGCTTCTAAATGCCGAAAAATTTCATCTCTTTTCGAAAATAAATCTACGTCATCAGATCAAAATTTACAGAACCAATCAACCAACACGGTTGCTTCAATTGTATCGATCCCTGTTACTTTTAGTTGTCTTCAAATTGTATCGCAGGAGCTGCAAAAATCAGATGGAGATTAGTGGTGCCGAGGAATAAAACTAGATCTGAAATGGCTACTAAGAAACAATACATGTTTGACCGAATTGAAAAAAAACGGGAAATGAACAAAATCGTATTTACGTTGTGTGTAACATATGTCACGAATACGAGTACATAGCCAAAAACACTCAAAATGGTATGGTACCCATAGCTGAAGGAATTCGAGTGGATTCTAAAGCAAAATTGAAACTGGTAGTTGAACATCTTAAGGCAGAGATCCACGAGAAAGTCACAGAACATCATGAACTGGAGAAAGAATGGAAGAAAGGTTCCCCAAAACATTCATTTTATTTATAGTTATTTTCATTAAAATAAATTTTTAAGGGAAAATGCTGTGTATTTGTCACGTGTGCAGCATGTATTATCCCGCGTACGCAGAAAACCCTGATAATTTGTTTAATGAAAATGCCCTGCTGTAAATAAGATACAGCAATGCTTAAACCTTTAAGCAGCAGTGGCAGATTACCGCACAGGCGCGCGCCTGGGGCCTCGGAAAAGAGCGGGGGGGGGGGGCCCTCCAAATAGTTGTGTGCTTCATCCTACATATGAATTTACATGCGCATCAACAAATCTCTTGAACTAAGTACAGTATCTGCTCTCCCTTTTTTTTTTAACCGCAATTTTTTTTTTATGTATACTGTACGTATAAGAGTTATGGAAGAAAAACGGGAACTGAAAGAAAAGAACAATTTACAAGACGCAGCTCTCAAGGGCCAGTTCTTCCCCGACAAAGAAAGAAGAGACATTGTAAAGCGATCATTCAGGGAGGGTCATTTTCAAACAGTGTTTCCCTAAGGGCACAAGCAGGAGGAGGGGTGAGAACAGCAGGTCCTAATGTCTGTCTGAAATGAAAATTGGAGTGAGGGCATAAACAGATGTCTCATTCCACAGTATTAAATGCTTTTATGGGCGCCGATAATACGACAGCTTTGGTGTAAGCTTTTGTATACAGTATAATGGATGGCAAGATGGCTATCGGCAAGCGGCGACATAGACAGGAAGAGACACTCGTACTAATTAAAATGAATGTAGTAGAGCTCTTATTGTGATTTTTTCTCCCACTTGTTTGAATGAAATACTATAAGCTGGTTCAAACAACATATACATTTGCAATCTATGACTGGAACCATATGACCATATGACAAAAAAAAAGTGGGGTTTGAAATGAATGCTGAATGACATGCATTCTGAATCGCATGATTTTTCTGTTTCTCTTTTAACACTCCCTTCCCGGCTGAAAAAAATCAAGGGGGTTTCTTTTCCTTCTTTCTAAAAAAAAAAAGCTACATTTTTGGATTGGTCAAGGAGGCTTGGGTAGACAACATCTTCGTGTCAGACCGAAAAGTGTTTATTGTTAATGTAATTGTAATGTGTGTTATTGTAATGAAAAAAATTTTCATGCCGATCCTCAAGATTTCCTTTAGGATTTAGATTGCAGAATCTCCAAAAACAATGGTAAGCAAAACTAAAAATATATAAATTATCTGATAAATTTTTATTTGAGCATTTCAATTCAACTACAGTAGTCTCTCGAGAATTCTGTCGTGCTCTAATCCAGCATGTCCAGTAGTCCAGGATATTTAGGTGGTGTGGTGTCACTTTTCTCCTGATGCCCTAACCCCTTAACACGTTCTAATATTTCTTAATTGCTGATCAAGTCCTGACTATGTCTTTGCACGAAATTTCATATATTATTTCAATGGGTTTCTTCAAAGTTAATCCAGCAATTTCGGTAAAATCTGGCACACCGTGGTCTAATACGTACCGGATTAGCAAGAGTCTACTGCAGGGGTCTTCAACCTTTGAGGCATAGCAGGCCATATTGAAACATTTTATAAAGTACGCGGGCCACAATGTTATACGGTGGCATTTTTCGTTATTAAACGAAACGTGGGGGGGGGGCATAATATAGAAGATTTTTATTCACTCTGAATACAAATAATACAAAGGCAAAGGCCACAACAGGCAGAGTGCCCAACGAGGTGGCTGAAAGAGAAAATAATAATAATTAATATAATAATAGTAAAAATAAAATAGAATAAACAAATAAAAAATAATTTCTAAAAAAAATTTTTTAAATAATTTCTTTCATAGACAATAATTTTAATTCATTCTGAAATAATTTATTTCATTAAATTTTATTCATTCTGAAATAATTTCTTTCATTAAATTTTATTCATTCTGATATAATTTCTTTCATTAAATTTTATTCATTCTGTAATAATTTCTTTCATTAAATTTAATTCATTCTGAACTAATTTCTTCCATTAAAAATATAATTCTTATATTTACTCTGATATAATTTCTTCCCTCTATTCCTTCTATTGAAGAAATGTTTTTCTATTAAATATTATCAGTATCTTTATATCAAATCAAATATATTTGAGATATTATCAAATCTTTATTAATCAGTAATATTAAATTACTAAAACTATGACGGATCTCCATTTTTGCCGTGTGGCTGAAGGCACCAGGACGGACATCTTACATTATTAAAAATATGATGCAGAATTTTACTGTTTTTTGTTTTTTTTTTAATGGGAGTGTGATTATTTTTCATCTAGTACCAGAGAATGTCATTATATTTCCTTATCTTATTTTTGTGTTTATGGTTTTGGTGATGCAAAAATTAAAAAAAAGTTTGATTTTCATAATATTGTTCATTTTAGTGAACCATCTCGTTCTTATTAGGGCCAAAAGGGTGCAGTGGTGGATAAACGCAAATTTGTGGGTGGGGGTGGTGGTTGTGACCATGTGTTGTTCAATTTTTCAGGACGGTTCTGATTTTTTTTGGAAAAAATTCTGAATTTTCGCCGTTTCTGTTGTACACCTGTGCCAGGAAAATTTTCTGACAAGGACGAACCGGGTATCGAACCGTGACCTTCGAAGTACGTGTCACTCACGTAGGTCACGATCGAACTCGCGCCACTTTGGTACTTTAGAGTTAGACGAGTATCTTATCGACCTGGGCGACTCTTGGTGGCTGTGCTTTATGGTGAACCACCAGGGCAATTTTTCCTTGCCCCCCCCCCCTCTGTAGTGAATTTACAGGGTGAAGGAGAAAAATAATAAGAATCTTCCACGCTGGAGCCATGTCAGCTCATAAGGGGCCGTTCAAGTGTTACGTAAGCAAATTATTAGCCATTTTTGACCCCCTCCCCCCGTCTGCAAAATTTCGTCATCAGCTCTGCCCCTCTGAATCTTAACGCATGTTGGTGGGATCAGAGACGTACACGGAAGGGGAACATAGGGGGCTCGTGCCCCCTCCCCCGATCAAAAATTTATTTTTTAATGCAAAAAAATTAATTTTTAATTTGAAATTTCTGAAGAAAATATTTTTATATATTATCATAATCAGTTTCTGTTAATTTCAATGTTATTTGAAGGCTATGAACTCAAAATGTATCTTTAATAAATTTGTTGCGACCCACCCTGTAAGCCATATAATGATGAATCGTATAAAGGCCCTTTGTCCGCGGACCAAATATGACCCTGGGGGTTATCTGATGCGGCCTGCCCTCCTCAAACCTAATTTTATAAAAATGAACAATGCGGAACATTTACAGATCCCGTGGTACAATTCCAGAACATTTAAGCGGCCGTGGCACATTTTCAGATCACTTAAATGACCCGGGACACAGTTCCAGAACACTTGAGCGATCCGTGACATTTTTAGAGATCCCTTGGGTGACATGTGACGTAGTTTTAGAGCACTTAAGTGGCCCCCAGTGCGGTTCTACATCACTGAAGTTACCCGTAGCACATTCTCAGATTATTTATGTGATCCACGGCATATAATTACGAATCACTTGGTGATGCGTGGCAGAGTTCCAGAGCACTTAAGCGGCCCGGACACATTTCCAGATCGCTTGAATTCTCGAGAATTTTAGAGATCACTAAAGAGTCTGTGTAGGGCACTTAACACCCCCCCCCCCCCCCATTGATACTTCAAGTGCCCACAAACTATCGAAACTATCAAAAGGGTTTTCTCGTTTTTGGCGCACCGAGTAAGATGGCATTGAAAATAGTTCATATTTTCATTAAGGGTGGTTGATGACGTAAGCATATTTCAAACCCCCCCTTCCCCTTGTCATCAAAAGTCAGCAAATCGGAACCCCCCCCCCCCCCCGCCCATCGATGCTGACATAATACTTAAACGGCCCTTAATAGAGCAGTTGAAGTGCCTGGACCCACTCATACAAATTTTCTTGTTGGGCGATGGGTACTATTATACAAATTTATTGTCAAATAGCTTTTCATTAAAATTCTATAGTAATGCACAGTTTGATAGTCGTTTTCGTGTGCTAGTGTAAACCTGCTGCGCCGGGTCACTCGAGAACACTGAAGACATGGCCTTCCCCACAAGTACGTGCCTGACAGGGCTGTAGCCCTTGGGCCCGGGACGATTCTAATCATTTTTTTCCCCGATATAAATTAACTGTAGAAGGGCCCGTGAAAAGGCTGCCAAGGGGGAGGCGCGCAAATGATCCCAGTCTAAGGGCCCTACTCCAGGATGTGGGGCCATAATTGAAAAGCCATTTTCAAACCATTATTCAATTATCATTAAGACCTTTTAGGGCATTAAACCGTTAGCTTGACATTCACTAGATAACGCATTCACTAGGGATATTTGGAATTTATAAAATTCATGAGAAAGGTTGCTGGAGAAGAGAAGAGCAGCATTGAGTGAAGCAAAGGATAAATAAAGTTTTGACCCTGGCAAAAATCGATGATAACAAGATGTAGCCTTCATACAATAGTTCTCGTAACAATACCTACTCATAAGACTTTCTTCCTGGTACAATTAAGGAAATAATAATCGGTATGTATTTTTTAAGGGAAATTTTTTGAAGGTTATAATGAAATATAATAATATAGCCTACCCCAATGGGGCCGAAAGGATCCAGCCCGAGGTCTTATTATTTGTCGATTTTTCAGAAGATATATATATTTAAAAGATGTTCCTGAAAAAATCTGGCCTGGAAACCCACTTCGGGGTGCATAAACAATAATCTCTTAAAAGGAAATATTTTCAGGATCCCACATCTTTGAGCCGGACCCCCAAGCTGAGATTTTTAGTGAGCTCATGGCCAAGTTTTTATATATTCACGCCCCCCCCCAAAACAAATTTAGAGTGTGAAAAAAACAAATCAGCTTCCCCACCCAGGATTTTTAGAAACCCACTCGAAAGGTAGCCTTGCGCATGATCACATGAGATTGAACGTTCTCCCTTTTACTTCTTTGGAAATATTTCAATGGGATCAATGCGTTTGAATGAGGGAATAATTCACTTATTATTCTTTTATTACAATCGAATCCCATTTTATCGAATACCGTTATAGCGAAAATCTCATTTTAACAATTACTTTTAGTCCCCTAGATAAGTTTGCATAGAAACAATGCAAAAAAATTAATTTTCCTTCATAACGAAATTTCGTTACAACGAAGTGATTTCTCCAGTCTCTTGGAATTCGTTATAACGGGATTCGACTGTATATATTGAATATTATTCTGTAGAAGGGTATCTGTGATCACCACAAGAGGTCCTTGGAATGCAGAAGGGGGAACCCCTTTATGAAACCAATAGTAATCTCCATGTTCTTCCCTTCTAGTTGACTTTCCATTTTGTTTGTGAAAAAAAACCAGGGAGAATTTTGGTAATCCCAATGGGATGTCCTTTCATTTTGTAAGAGAAGGCTAGCTACTTTTCCGCTGTTTCTTCCCGCCCAACATCCATCTGTGCATGGCTGCTTTGGCTCCCTTTGACACTTTTATTTGTTGGAACTTGCGTGCTTTAAACAAAACCTGACCTTGCCCCAAGCATAAGCTACTATCTGAATGAGGGGTGTAATGTGATAGGCCTCCTCGTGGTGCACTCTGGATAACGCCAAATCTATCACACGTCATTGTCATCGCTTTTTGTGCTCATATACTACACCTTCAATAGCCCAAATTACATGTATATTTCCACACATCTTGCAGTACATGTCTTGCGTTTCGTTTTGTCCTGTACATGTTTTAGTCTTTTGTGTCCTACCCCTCATTGTGGGCACCGCTCAGGCGGGGAGGGGTCCTCCCGTATGGGGCATTGCTTCTAGCGTATGCTCCATCCGGGACGCTGGATCTACCTGCGTGTTTGCCGTGCTCGAAGACCCGTAAGGCTGGAGATGGGGATCCTGGTTAGCCTGATGCGCTAGCTTTGGCCTCGGATTCAGCCGAAATGGGAGGCCTGGATTAGCCCCGTCTGGGTCAATCGGCTGGTCGCCTCGGTGGCTGAAGGGGTTACACGGCAGGTAGAGGGACCGGGCCTGCCGGACGGCGTTGAGGTTTGTTGGTGCTGCTTCACGACGATCTTGGATCTTGAACGCGTCTGCTCGCCTGTTTTGGTGGTGTATAGTTCCTACCTAACCTGACGTTCCTACTAACCTTCACCAGTTAGGTGTGCGCGTCTCCTCGTAGGGCTCCATGGTGGGCATGGTCGGTAGGGGCCGAACAAACTATCTCCAAAATGGGGAAAAATTCAAATGCACCAAAATGTCAAAGAACTGCCATGAGTGAAACAATTGTTACTGAACCGGATCCTATCATTTAATTTTTCTTCTTGCATTCTTCAGATACTGATAAACCGCTGGTAAAAGTGTCACCATTCATAATAGACAAAGCTCTCTATGGCGCAATAGGCACATTAAAATCAGTGAAGGCTCTTCGTTCAGGAGACCTTCTCATTGAAACTAACACACTTAAACAATCTGAACTCGTTCAAAAGCTCACATTTATTGCAAATATGCCCATAACAGTCAAAATCCATCCCACGTTGAATTATTCACGTGGTGTGATTTCAGATACTAACTTGATTAACATGGATGAAGAACTATTAACAGAGGAGCTGGCGTCTCAAGGCGTAACATCTGCCAAACATATCATGAGCCGCAAAGATGGCAATCCAGCTCCATCACGTAACATAATACTGACATTTTCATCACCGACATTGCCGAAAGATATCAACATTGGCTGTTACAGCCTCAAAATCGGCCCATACATACCTAACCCTGTAAGATGCTTCAACTGCCAGAAATTTGGTCACTCACGAACGGCGTGCCGCAGTCAACCCTCCTGCACAAAATGCGGTGAGAAGGACCACATTTCGGACAACTGCACTTCAACATCATTCAAGTGCGTCAATTGCGGTGGCATTCACCCCGCATTTGACAGAAATGTCCGAAATGGAACGAAGAAAAAGAGATCCAGAAGATCAAGGTTCTTAATAACATCTCGTATATCGAAGCACGTCGTCGTATAACATCTAAATCATACGCCAATACGACTTCACAATCACCAACTACTAACAAGATTAACAGTGTAACAAAAGTTTCTATTACAACTCAGACCGAACCAATAGCTAACACATCTACTCAAACTTCATCCAATCAACCATGCAATAGTTGTGGCTGCTGTTGCTCCGCTGGATTCCGGAGGGAGTCCACTACCTCCGAAGAAGAGGCAGGAAAAGCAACAGTGCACACATTCAAAATATCTACTGCTACAAAACCCAAAATAAGTTCTGGAAATGAATAAAAAAAGAAACCTTTCAAGACGGGGTATTCCAAAAAAGCCATACAGAGAGCTTTGACACATCCCACCGTTAAAAATGTCACTTATCGATGACACATCGATTGGTGACATGGATCTTGACAATCCTACAGAATCCGGTACTACCCGCCGCAATATTGACCGGAATAAATTTAATGACCTTGAACCGTCTACTTCTATTTGAAATTTAAATTTATGGCCAACATAATTCAATGGAACATTCGTGGTCTTAGATACAATTACGAAGATCTCAAGGATTTGATCAATCGATATCATCCTGTTTGCATGGTACTCCAGGAAACTTTTAAGAAGCCCTCGGAGACATGGAACGTCAGGCGACATTCCCTTTTCCGTATTGATTACGATGACGGGAGTAGAGCCTGCCGCGGTGTTGCTCTGCTGGTTCCACATCACATGTCGTCGCGCGTTCTAATGCTGCGCACGAACCTGCAAGCCATCGCGGTGGAAATCTCTACAGGCCTAAGAATTACCATCTGTTCCATTTATTTGCCACCAAATGACACCATCTTACAGAGAGATCTAGAAGATCTGATTGATCAATTACCTCCACCATTTTTTCTTCTTGGAGACTTCAATGCTCATAACATGATATGGGGTTCTAACAGCAACACCCCTCGTGGGGAAATGGTTGAACGGCTGTTAGACGACATGGATCTCGCCATCATGAACGATGGCAGTTTCACTCATTTCCATGTCCCAAACAATAGTTTCACTGCAATAGATTTATCGTTATGTTCACCTTCACTCTTGCCTAACTGGTCCTGGTCGGTTGATCCGGACCTCCACGGGAGCAATCATTTCCCTCTAGTGGTCAAGTGCCTTGATCGACGCCATAGCATACCTGAGGGACCTCCTCGGTGGAAGCTTGTGGCCGCCTGATGGGTAGACTTCACCATCAAGGCAGAAATCACGGAGGATATGGTCTCGCAACCCGACGTAGACCACTGTGTTGACCTTGTGACCAGTTGCATGATCTCTGCAGCAAATGAAACAATTCCGAAAATCTCCTCGAAACTTCCGAAATTTCCTAAACCTTGGTGGAACCATGAATGTAATCTCACTATTAAAGCTCAAAAGAAAGCATGCAGTAGGTTCTGGCGGTACCCTACCCATGATAATAAGTTGGCATTTTTAAAAGCAAAGGCGTTAGCTAGAAGAACCAGGCGCCAGGCTCAACGTGAGTACTGGCAAAAGTTTACGACGGGAATCAATTTATCAACTTCATCCAAAATTATTTGGGACCGGATCCGAAAAATCAATGGTCATTATCAGTCTCATCCTCTCGCCATTTTGAATGCCAATGGCACTATCATTAGCGATGTGAGGGATATTGCGGACACCATCGCCGCCCATTTCATTGCTGTTTCCAGTGATGCGAACTATCCCCCCATCGTTTCATCCCATTAAATCATCAGCTGAACGTATATCGTACACCTTCCAGCCTTTTACACCGGAGGGGTACAATTCATTGTTCACCCTTCATGAACTGACGACGGCCTTGCAGCGTAGTCCTGACTCAGCTGTAGGGCCCGATGCTATTCATTATTCTATGATTCTGCATCTCTCACCAGAATCACTGTCACATTTACTCATATTATTTAATCGGATCTGGTTCAGTCATTCATTTCCTGACATCTGGCGAGCAGCCATTGTTCTTGCATTCCCGAAGCCTGGCAAAAATCCTCAACAACCGAACAGTTACAGACCTATTGCTTTGACCAGTTGTCTATGTAAGCTCATGGAATGTATGGTCAACTATCGCCTTATGCACTACCTTGAGGTTAACAATATTTTATCGAAACATCAAAGCGGCTTTAGACGGTTCAGGTCTACAACATGCAATCTGTTACGCCTTGTGACATGAATAAGACAAGCATTTGTGAAGAGGGAGCATATGCTAGCCATATTTTTCAACATAGAAAAGGCCTACGACCGTACTTGGAGGCACGGAATTCTTTCGGACCTCTACAATTGCGGCTTGCGGGGCAACTTGCCCATTTTCATTAAGAACGTCTTTGCTCGCCGCATCTTCCAGGTACGGATCGGAAGCACATTATCAGCTCCCCAAATTCAAGAAAAAGGTGTACCTAAAGGTAGCATTTTAAGTGTAACACTTTTTATTTTAAGACTCAACGGGGTGTTGAACCAAGTCCCGTTGTCTGTCATTGGCCCACTCTACTTGGATGATCTGTTGATATCGTATCAATCGGTGAATATGAGGTCAGCTGAGAGACAATTGCAAACTGCTCTCAACAAGATCAGCAAGTGGGCTCATAATGGCTTCTCTTTCTCCACAGACAAGACTGTCGTTGTGCACTTTTGTCGGCGTCGAGACCTTCATGATGACCCACAATTGTTTCTAAACAATAGTCAAATACCAATTGTAGAAAATACTAAATTCCTCGGAATCACAAAAAAAAAAAAAAAGACTTTCAAACCTCATATTGCGCTATTAAGAGCTCATTGCATGAAGATGATGAACCTCTCGACGGTCATCTCTTCTACATCGTGGGGGGCAGACTGCAAGTCGCTCCTTCACTTATATAAAGCTCTAATAAGATCGAAGCTCTTGACTATGGCTCTATTGTATACGGGTCGTCACCTCGGAGCTATCTGAGTGTGCTCGACCCAGTCCACCATCCCGCCCTCCGGATATGCTCTGGAGCTTTCCGCACATCCCCAATGAAGATCCTGTATGTCCAATGCAATGAGCCAACTTCATGCCATCAAGCCTACACTTGGCCTTTGGTGTTCGAGCTGCAGGACTAACCGAAAGGAGGAAGTTCTGCTTGCCCGGTTACGCATAGGACACAGTCGCCTCACACAATCATATTTGTTATTACGAGAGAGCCAACCAGAGTGCCCTCATTGTCAAAGTCCATTGACCATTGCTCATGCTTTTACTTGTTCACATCATCGTCATCATTTTACGACCGCTTTTGGTCAGAGTCATCTTTCACTTCATGACATTTGAAATGACAATAGCGATGCATCTCGCATTTTTAAATTCATCAAAGCCATTGGTTTATACTACAAATTATAGTTTTTACAATTTATGTCACATGTTGTTTTTTTATCATGCACAGTTTTAGTTTTTGACATGACAAAAGGACATTTTTCCTAATTTTATATTTGTCTTGGCGCAGTTTGACCAAATTGGTCTTTGCGCCAATAAATTTAAAATCCTCTTCCTATCTGAATGACTACCCCACTCAAAAATGCCCCTGTCACACCCAAAACAGGGAGTACACATTGGGCGGTACACAAAAGGGACATGGCGTGACATTGCGTAAACTCCGTTTTATAACTCATTTCCTTATCAAGTACCGACTTCCTGGTAAGAAAAATTCCTTATCAATCACTTTGGAAACACTGGTTTAGGCAAATATTAGAACAGCCTGGAACTCATCAACTCGAGAAAAAAAAAAATTAAGAATCAAAGAAATGTTGGAAGATAGGCAACTCAAAACAAAAAAATTAAAAGGGTCTCATTTTTGGATTTAAGCAGCTAGAGCTAAAAATATACTTTTAACACTTCAAAAACACTACGGTCTTCTCTTTATTCTTTGTTTGGCGAGACTGTTTTTAAATTTGGGTTACTCTTTTAGGATCATGTCTACCAAGCGAACATGGCTTGATGATTGGAGGAAAAAAAAAGAAATTAAAAGCATCTGAAGACATTAAAATTATTGTTACCAATTCTGATGATTCACGAGAGGATCAATACATATGTGATCGTTATGAAGAAAAATTAAAAATCGACGAGCCGGCTCCTACCCGAAATGGAAATCCTGCACAAGGCCGATAATCGACTCCTGCTTCTTGCATCCCACCAAAAACTTTTTCGTTTCCAAAAAACAAAGATAATAGGTGCTGCCAACACGATTGGTTTCTGAGGTTCCGGTGGTTGCGCTATGACCAAAATAAAGATGCAGTATTATGTCATGATTGTACATCTGCTTTCGAAGAAAATAGGGATAAAGCAGGTGTAGAACTAAGTTTTATTCAAACAGGTTTTTCCAATTGGAGAAAAGCCATAGAAAGGCTTCGTCGTCACGAGACGAGTACATTTCACAGAGACTTGGTAGAATTGCTCGTGGCAAAAGAAAGGGGGATCACTCTGAGAGAACTCTTCCATCAGCAATCGACAATGCAGCAGCAAGAGTCGTATAAAGCAATGAAAGTCATCGTGAGCTCAGTGTGCTATCTCTGCAACAGGGCAAGCCATGAGAGGGCACACTGCGGAAGATGGCAACTTGATTGATTTGTTGGAAGAAAGATCCGAGGATATGCTGGAATTGAAAAAATGGATTTCCAGGCGAGATAAATGGCTAAGTGCAGATATCCAAAATGAAATTATAGAAATAATGACCAGAACAATCCAAAACGACATTTTGGATGAAGTGAAAAAAAGTTATTTCTTCGGAATAATTGCAGATGGAACTACCGACATATCTGGAGATGAGCAGTTTACATTTTGTGTCCGCTGGGTAGATACCGCAGACGAATTCAAAAGTAAGGAGGCCTTCCTTGGAACCTATAAACCAAATAATGTAAAGGCCACTACACTATATGAGGTCATTAACCTTTTAACGGCCAATGTTCCCAATTGGGAACATACTTTTGATTAATTCAAGAAAAATATTTCTCTTTAACGAAAATAGCTGATTTTTTTTCCCTGAACATATAAGGTTCTGAACTTAATTTAGAAAAGACAAAAGTTATTCGATTCAGCTCTTATCATATCAATTTATTATTCTAAAATCACCCATTTTCAAGGGAAATTATCTGTAAGTTTATGTTTTAATTATTAAAATAGTTTTTGTAAACATACATTCACCTCAATTTTTTTTTAATTGTAGAATATTGCCAAGAATGATAAGAAATGCTCAATGAGAGAGAAAAAAAAATTGTTTGAATTCCAGGGAACTTTTCCTACGATTGTTCCCAATTGGGAACATTGGCCACTACTGACTATTCTAAAGTGCAATGCAGAGGAGTGGCATTCCGAAAAAACAATTTATTGCTTTTTCCTTCTCTCTGGTGTGTCTCAAAAGGAAGGAAAAGTATCAAATTTCACATTCCGATGTTTACATGCAGCACCCCCTTTTTTCTGACTGACTTTGCCCCCCTCCGCCCCCTCCCTTCAACCTTCCCTCTACGTTTTGAGTAATTTTGTTGGTACGTTGGTCTTTCAGTTCTCAGTTGATATCTGGTCTTGTGACTTTCTACACTTCATTTTCCCATCTTTTTTGTTATACTAGTAGCTTATTAGACTGAGTTTGAGAGATTCTGATATATCACATCTCTCTGATGATGAATTCAAAATGTGCCAGCTACTGCCTGATGAAAATGAGCGGGCTACAGATGAGGAAGATATCGATGACAACATGCTTGGCCCGGTCGTTCCTGCAGATGTTTGTGGATATCTGTGTTTTAAGATCATAACGTAGTTCATTTGTGGGTGAATTTGTAGATCCTATCAACATGCCTTCTACATCAAAATTGCCTTTCAAAGATCAGATAATTACCCAGTCAAAAAATAAGAAAACATCATGTGTCAAGTGCCAAAAGACTAAAATTCATGCAACCGAAGTGGAAAAAAAGTACTGCATTCGACAAAAATATAAGTGAACCTACTGAAGCAATCAGTCATAAGTTTCCTGAGCTAAGTGCAAGCCGACTCGATTGATATTTTTTTCAAATTTTTACCGCAAGAGTACCTCAGTTACTTGGCTGAGATGACAAATATTTATGTCGCACAACATGGATCGAATTTAAAAATTGAGTGGATAAAAATCGCAAAGTTTTTTGGATTGGTTTTGCTAAGTGGGTATCACAGAATACCAAGTGAAAATTATTACTGGAGTACTTTCAGTAGACACAGCAGTACCGATTGTCCCCACTGTTATGCCGAGAAATAACTTTAGAGACATAAAAAATAACTTCCATTGGATGGATAACTCTTTCTTACAACCCGGTGATAAGTTGGCTATCTATGATGAATTAAACGAAAAATTCACACACATTCGGTTTGGGTTGTTCCATGATAAACTAAGCATCGATGAATCAATAGTACCGTATTACGCTCATCATTCAAGTAAGATGTTTATATGGGGAAAACCGATTCGCTTTGGATTTAAAATTTGGATGATTTGCTCAAATAATGTGGTTTCCCATATAAAATGGAAGTATATGCTAGTAAGCAGTCATCGGAGCATGTGCCTTTAGGTACCAGAGTTGTAAATAATATTTTCTCTCTCTTTATAT
Source organism: Pholcus phalangioides (assembly GCF_987345545.1). Taxonomy (NCBI): domain Eukaryota; kingdom Metazoa; phylum Arthropoda; class Arachnida; order Araneae; family Pholcidae; genus Pholcus; species Pholcus phalangioides. Next base: position 40,877,342 of record NW_028301610.1, read on the forward strand.
TTTTAAATAATATCTTTTAACTTACCAAGGGATCCATACAAAAACCTAAATCCGTATGTATGTATTCTTTTGTGAATTTTAGACCAGCATTTCAGCTGATCATAAGCTCTTTATTATAATCCAGATATACATGCCTTTTGAGTGTATTCGAGAGAAATTTATTTCCATCATTTTTAAAATTATATATGTATATTCTTTAATTTTTAAAATAAATTAATTAAATGATGACGAATTTTGCATCATCCTGTAAGATGGCTTCACTGCGAAAATTATGTTTAGTCAGATCCGGCCAATGTTCCCAATTGGGAACATTCAAGAAAACGCATAGGGAAATTTTTTTTATTCAATTTCTCGATTGATATCTCTTAACTAAAAAATCAGAAGGAGAAATTAACAAAAAAAATAATGAAAATCACTTGGAATCTGAATTCGGCCGGTAAAAGGTTAAGGATCTAATACTTTGATGTGGACTTACTTTTGAAAATTTGAGGGGGCACTGTTTCGATGGTGTGGCCAACATGTCTGGGCGTTTTTCTGGTCTCCAGAAACTTTTAATCTATCAGCAACCAAAGTCAGTGCATGTACATTGCAGCAACCATGCACTTGACTTGGCTTTGCAAGAGGTTGGAAGAAATTATGAGATGATAAACACTGCATTATCAACAGTAAAAGATGTTTCAAACATCATTTTAGCATCTGCTAAAAGAAAGGAAATGTACAGAAATGTGGTTATTCAACCAACAAGTAATGCCAAAGGTACAATCAACTGTTCCAATTTGCTGCCCATGTGCCCAACAAGGTGGACTGTGAGAGTAAGTGTAATAAATAGATTTCTCGAAAACTATGGTCGTGTAATTGCAACACTAAAGGAAATTCTGGAAGATTTCACTTCCATTCGTGATGAAAAGAGGCACGCTATAAAAGGACACATGATCAAAATGGGAAAGTTCGAGACTCTTTTCTTTTTTTCAAAGTGTGTAAGGTGATATTTGGCACTTGTGAAGAGTTGGCAAAAGGCCTGCAAAGTCCGACATACAGCGCAGCTGGTGCATTACATGAAGCTGATATTCTGATATCTTCATTAAAAACTTTCAGAACTGAAAGTTACTTTAAACGTTTGTGGGCGGACACTGAAAATCTCGTGAAAACGAAGTCTCTGGAGCTGAGACAACCAAAACCCCCAAAAGTGAAAAAAGTTCCAGCACGGTTTGAATCATCATCTTCAACCGCAGTGACATTTACAGCTAAGGAAAAAATGCGCAAAGATTACTTTGAAATCTTAGACATCATAATAATGGAAATTTCAGAAAGATTCAAGCAGCCCGGAATGGAACAGTTGGTGAGACTAGAAACCATTTTGCTTAAAGGTATGCGAGGGACAAGCTATAATGAAAACGACCTCAGTGAAGCTTTGGGCATGTTCAAGACCGATGTTGATTTTAGCAGGCTTTCAGCTCAGTTACTTCTTCTACCAGCTCTGACCAAGAACGAACACAATCAAACGGTAGAAGATGTGTTGCAAGCACTAAAAAATGCTTCACCACAAGTACTTAAGTTGATGGATCAGGTGGTGATACTTTTAAGAATTTTTTTAACAGTGCCGGCATCGACAGCAACAGGGGAACGTTCTTTTGGTGCACTGCGCCGAATCAAAACACATTTGCGCAGCCACATGTCTCAAAAACGTTTGCACAATTTACTTCTGTTGCATATACATAAGGAGAAAACAGCCTCAATTCCTTTGGAAAAAGTGATTAACGAATTTATTGGTCGGAATGCCGAAAGAGTGAAAACATTTGGTAGAAATTAATGAACTTTTCTCTTTTGTATGTATCTTTGTATACTACACATTTTTTAGAACTGATTATCTTTTATTCAAGTTCAATTAGTTACCTTAAACGGGCTTTATTACTCAAGGCAAAATTTCGAATCGCGTAGCCAGACAGTTGCATTGCACGCCAAGTCCGTTCTTCAAATCTTGAGTGTAAAATACTGTTAAATTAGCAGAAAATAGGTTGAACAATAACAAAATTTGAGGATTAAAATCATGTTAATCGCAGCTTTACATTTTCATACTCAGTAATATTATCAGAGTTGTTTTTTATATGTGACATTGCAATTTCTCTTACAGTACTATTGTGCAGTAAAATGGCCATTTAAGAATACTTTAAAATATTCTACGAACCATGAAATAAAAAATGTTGTTATGGAGCAGCATAGGCGTACGCATAATTTTCTTGGGGGGGGGGGTTCAGATTTTTTTCCTTCTGAGGGTGGGGTTTACTTTTTTTCTTGCAAAATAACACTATAATCTTGGCTCAGGAGGGGGGGGGGGGGTTAGAACCCCAAAACTCCTTCCTTGCGTACGCCAATGTGGAGCACAGATTTCAAAGTAAGTGCTGCAAGACAGCTTGGGAACAAGGTTATACTGAAAGTGTGTTAATTCTGTCAGTGTGTCACTTCTTTAGAGCGTCATCAAAAAGTTTCTCTGACGGAGGATTGGGCAGCACCGCACTAAAGATATTTCTAGTTTGATATTTGGGGGGGGGGGGAAGTGAATCAAAATATTTTTAAGCACTTTGGATGTCACTAACGTAACAAGTTCGTGTAATTCGCCTCAAAGCAGAATGTTTTGAACTGTTCTGCAACAAGCCTCGGCTCAGGGCCGCAACTAGATAATTTGTTACCTGGGGCAAACCGGAATTTTGGCGCCCCTTGCCATGTCGAAGTAGTAGTTAAAGAGGGAATTCGGCTCCCCTTCTTGTCTAGCTCCCGGGGCACCAGACCCGCCTGCTTCCCCCTAGTTGCGGCTCTGCATCGGCTGACAGGAAATGTTCTGCAGTAAAAACCATAGGCGTAAACTTCTATAGGGCCCATGGGCCCGAGCCCCCCCAACATTTTTGAAGATGCGGCTCAGCCCCCCCAAAAATTCGTATGAATATGGCTTATTCATTTTGCAATGATGAAAAATTTTTTTTTAACCAAAAGTTGTCCTAATTATGAATTAGTTAATGGAAATAATCTGCTCAAAATTTTAGTTCTTTTAAAAAATCTGGATGGTCTTCGGCTTTCTTGTTCCATGACAATACGTTTATCTCATTTCTTCCATGCCGTTCAATCCCCAATTGCACCCTCCATCGGTTCCAATCCTTACTGCCAGAAGGCACGGCTGAGAGGAAGATTCTTTGAGGTGTTGAGGGGGCTCTTTCTTCTTTGCCTGTGGCAAAAACTGAGTGTCTCTTCTTTTGTTCACTGTGACCGGAGGACGGCCATGGCGCCAACATGAAAATAAGCCCAAAGATGCATGGTGGGGGGGGGGGGGGAGGGGGAGGTTGAAAATTGGGAAGCAATGATATTGAAACCGAAATAAATTACACTCTATAAAGAATAGGTGCTAGAACCTAGAGGCTGAGGCCATTTGAGCCCCCCCCCCCCCCGCAATAAATTTTGTAAGGGTACTGAGCCTCCCCAGTAATTACTGAAAAAAACCATTGTGCAATGCATTCTCCCTCTCCTTCGTACACGCTTGAGTCACGTATATGCGGGAGGACCAATAACTTTTAGGCCCCCCCCCAATGTTTTTCTGAAAAATATTGGGGAAAAAAGCACATTCTAAATGCCCATTCATAACAGATCTTGAGGACCGATGCCGAAACATTTTTCAAGCCCCTTTACAACAAAATTTGACTGGGGGTAGAACGTAGAATCAAATAAACAACAAGTGAATTATAATATTGATTTTAAAAAAGGAAATGAAAATAAATGATAATTTTTATAGGTCCAAGACAACCCCTCGACCAGGCTTTATTGGCCCATTCGTTAAGTCACTACTACATTTTAACAATGAATACAAACTATTATCTTTATAACTAAGGGATTCCTGAACTATTTACGTTCGCAGCACTCATGGAAATTTTAAATGTTGCCCAACACCTCAGCCAACGTCTTCCTAAAGAGTGTAGTCAACACCATAACCCTTGTTTTGTGGAACAGATTTGCACCCTCCACTAATATAATTTGACTGGCTCTTCGTTTTCGTAAGAATGCTCATTTAAGAAAGAAAATTAGAATTTTTTTTTTAATTTTTGAGTAGGAAAACTGAACATCCTAATCTAAATTGTGCATGTGTATCAATAAAAATTGTACAAACTGTATAATTTTTATTGATGAGGTGACTGAAAAGGCAGTGACAGCAACGCCAATGAGGTATGTGATATCCCCGCCCCCTCAACGTTTTCTCCCCATCTGGTTGGGAATTTCGAAGATGAGAAACGAAACTAAAACTAATTCAATAAAAAGTTATCAATTAGGTCATTGCAAAGATGGCCTACTGCACATTATCGGTGGGGTGGGGGGGGGGGAAGGGAGATAGCCTACAAGTTGGCTACAAGACTCATTCATTCATAAAAAAAATATCGCTCACAAATTGAAAAGAATTTCTTCAATTTAAAAAGTAAAAATTAATCTTCAATTACCTAAGGAAGCAGGTTGGCCACCCCTTTATAAATAGTGAAATGCATGCACAATATCGGTATGTAAGTGCCGCAAAATGTATCTATTTAAAATTCAATAAATCATAAATAGTCAGTCCTCGGTATAACGTCACTTGGGGACCAAATAAAAATGACCGAAAGCTGCGATAACTTGATAACGAGTAATCCCATTTCACTAATTTTGTTGGCAAGGACTATAAAAGAGATGTTATAGGCATCCCCTATCCTGCATCAGGGCCTCAGGCTGGGGCCTTTGGTGGATATAGTGAATTTTTCGTGTGAAAAACAAAAAATGATAGGGGGGGGGGGAATCGTCCCCCCACACTGGAGCCCTGTTAGTCCAATACCTTCTAAAGCAGCTTGCTCTAGAAGGTGTTGGTTAGTCCCACCGTTGAGCGGGGGGGGGGCATGTTTATAGTGCAATGTATGCCTGATGATGTTAATAGTTGTGACTTTACAACGAGATCTTTTCAAGCCTCTCTCTCGGTCATCCGTTTATAAGATTTCAAATTGAAAATTAATTCAACAAAGAAAAAATTATACATTTATAGGTTTCCTTTCCATGTTTAGCGAGAAAATTCTTTTTCTAGGAACACAGGACCATAGCGTGCCTTTTCGGGGCCCCCAGGGCACACTTTTTCTGGGGGCCCTTGGAAAGGATTATTATTATGCAAAATAAATGTACATTATTTTGTGGCACCCAATTAGGCATGTGGCCCTGGTGCAATGCCCCGGTTGCCCGAGCCTAGTTAGGGGGCCTGTATGACCATATAGTAGTTATTCCAGACAACCAGCTTTCGCGGGTAGATAGGACAAGGCAAATCGCTTTGGGACAAGATCAAAGAAAAGCGTTGGGTAGCAGGATTAACCATTGAGGACAACAAAGCACGTACTTCTGACACGGGCATCAGAAAAGAGCAATCACTAATTTATTTTTTCTTAGCTGACGATTGTTTACTGTCTCTGTAGATCAACTGGCGACAGAAGTAGAAAATGCCATCAGTGAATCCTCTTGAATGCACTTCTGTACTATGCCTGTGACAGATACCCATTATGAGTTTAAAAAAAAGAAGAAAACTGTTCAACAGAATACACCCCAACCCCCCCCCCTCACTTGGGAACTGGTTGACGGGTCTATATCGCTTCCTGTACGATCTCCTTCCTCATTGTTTGTACACCCCTCTGGAGGTAGCAATGTATTATATGATAGCAATAATGAGATGGATGTTGTAGTTTTCTTGTCAGCGGCGCTTTGACTATTTTTGTTCTACTGTAGAAATTTAGTAGCCTTTCTAGAATACAACTGCCCTGAAGTGAGGCGGAGCATACACAAACACACACATATATATAGGCGAATTCCGAACAAAGACGCACACGAATGGGCAGCCAGATGTATTGGAAATTTTTCCCTGAGGAAGCGTGAGAACTTTCCCGAAATTTTCAGTCATGGATACCGCCATCTAACTGAATCATGTGTTTATAAGTAACACACATCTCTGTGTCTCTCCTTCAGGAAGCTAGCACAGTGTTACATTTTTATGTTGTCCAGATGTACTAACCATGAGAAAAAAACGAAGATAAGACATCCGAAATGTTCACAAAAGATGAATTCGGCTGGTCAAATGGTGATTTGACCAGCCAAACTATAGTAGTTACAAAAGGTAATTGCCGACAAATGGTTGCGCACGAAGACGTGAGAAATTTTTCTGTACAGAGTTGACAATACCGAAAACAGGATTGTCATATTAACTATAGCATATAAGAAGAGGAAGAAACATCCAGTTGTTTTTGAATCCAAGTGTCATCGTTGAGTGTTTATGTTACAAATTTTCAAATCAACGCTGATCGATCGTTGCATCCTTACTCATCCTTCATGATGAAGGAATCATCATCAAAGCCCAATTTGTAGCAGAACAACAATAATCTTGGTAAGTACAACCTCATTAGCAGTTTCTCTAATTTTTTGGGAATTTTGCGATTGTATAAAATGTTTATACAGATATTCTTGAGGCCAAAAGCTTTTACGACAAACATTGTTTGGAACAAGATTGTTAAAGAAATCTAAAGTACAGTAGAACCTCGATTATCCGAGGATGGATTATCCGGAGTTCAGAAATTACAAAACTACGAAAGGTGAAAGAAAACCGACCATGAAATTATTGATCAGACAACACAAGAGATTTTGGTAATAATATTCGGTGATAGTGATTAGAAGAATGGGAACAGAGATTGTTATTGAAGTTATGATCAGTTAGATCAGAGTATCCTGTAATGGGCAATATCGCCCCTTGGGGGCATGGAAAGGTCCGGGGGGGGGGATGAGAAAAAAACAAATTCTGAAGAGGAGGACGATGAAACAAAAAGTTTGGAAAACTGCGAGTTGGATTATTCAAATTTGTTTTGCTGAAACAGTGGTCTCTAATAACAAGGAACAAAATAAGTCGAAAATAATTTGTGTAAAAAAAACATCTTATGACACCCAAATTTTTTGGTTTTTCTGCAAGTCAGGACCTTTGACTTGAAGTGCCCCTAGAAAAAAGTGGACAATTATAACTCTGCATAAATAGGGTCAAAGATGTTTAGTTTATTAGCGAATAGAGTAAATACTGTGCTGTTTAAATTAAATGGGCCACTTCATGCAGAAATTAGGACCGGTTCAGAAACTATATAATTGTATAAATAGGTTCTTGTGTGTATTTTTTGCGTAAATTTAAGTGTGAGTATTTGACATGAACAACATGAGGATACAATAAATATTTATTTTAAATCAACGAATGTATAAATATGCGTTTCATTCGAACTGTTTGCTATTGCTGCTATGTTTGGTTATTCCTGGTGATTTAAACCGTGGTTTTCGATAGGCCGTGGTCAGCATTACATGATTGAAAATTTTTATATCGTTAGATTATTAAGTTATTTTTGTTAAAATTAATTTTTAGGATAAAATATGAATGGCATATCTATCACGTGGGTGTTTATGGTCAAAACTGATACCAATTGATTTATTGAAAATGATTGCAAATAAGATAATGCTTGACCAAAAATAATTACCGGTCCTGCAGGTCCTTCAACGTTAAAATTTTTTACATACATCAGTAGTATATGAGCAAAAAAACACTATACGTTGAATATAAGTGTTATACAAATACTAAAATTTCGGTTAATAAGCACTCGCTCAGACGTATATTATATGTAAACAAAGATTTTCCCCCTTCTGATTTATGAATTTAAAAAAAAGTATTTATACTTTTACTGATATCAGTATGACTTCAGTATTAGTATAATACTGAAGTGTGTGTTTGTTAAGAAAAATAAGCGAGCTGCTATGCCAATGGGTTTTTAAACATTTGCTATCTGCGGCGCACCTTAATATTAATAGCAACTGATCACCTATGCTGGCCAAATAAAATCGAAACCAATGTTTTTATACTCTCTATGGTTCTCCATAAAACGTATTGAAATTTTTTTTTTTCCAGAAACCTATGTAAATTGGCACTGTTAGCATATTTTTAACTGAAACAATACATCATCACAGCAATTTAATTATACTGGATTTAACTAGCTAAAATAATTAATTAAGGGTAAAATATAGTCTGCCTTAATTTTAATGTTGTCTATAAACAGATAGCATTTTGCTCAGCAAAGTTGAATAGTTTCGTCCTTGAATTTCATTTCCATTTCCCTCAATTTGGTGCTATAATATAAATCTCTGAGCACGTAAAATTGGGACAGCTCTCAAATATGACACCAACAAGGAATCAGCTTTTTCTAGATAGATAAAAATTATTGTACTTATATAGCTGTACCTTGTACTGAAATGACACTAAAGGATGTACTTTCTGAAATACCAAAAAACCTGTTTGTGTTTTTTGACCATTTACCATGTCTATTCAAAAATCAACGGGACTATATAGGGTTAATGCGCAAAAAAGTTGCTCTTCCTTCATATTTTTTTAATTGATGCAATAAAATTATTGCATCATTGATTTCATAATGAGATTATCACCATATCAGATATTATCTACACCGAACTTTTGTCATTAATTACGCAATAATAATTTTCTCATTATTAATACGTGAAAGAGCTCAGTATGGTGTTGCATTTTCCCTCTCTTTAAACACTGTACTCACTCAGACATTTTAATATTTTTGTTTTGTTTGTTTTTATTGAATTTTTTGCAAATCAAATACGGTACTCCTGTACTATATTGAAATGCACATTATTCAACACAAATGAAACGAAATTAAGTATTTCTGCTCGAAGAAATGCCGACCAACAAAAAACCAAAATATCAAATCGTAATATTTTCAGTGATTTTGTCCTCTTCACCCCCCCCACTCCACCTCTAAAGAGAAAAAGAAATGAACATGAAGTAAAATCATTTGTCAAACATTTTATAGGATAGCGGCTCTGGCTGCATAAGTCTATATGACCATGCTTTTTGCATTTTTCGAGTATAAATTTCAATACTGTTTTAAAACATTGAATGATTCCTGTTTTGATGTCATTTGAATATAGCCGATCTTGACAAATCATAAACTATGTAGGAAACAGCCATATTCCTGAGGAGCCAAGCATGGTTTTTGCTGAAGAAGTATTTTAGATTTTTTCGGGACTTACGGAGACTCCCCTCTCCCATGTCGAAAGCCACACTGTTTTCGTCATCCTATGATTCCACTCTAGCAATCACATGCAGAGAATATTTGGTGCCGATACCGATTTTCTAGTCGCCATGGTGACCTGGAGCCCGAGATTTGTCATTCCCTGGTATATAGGGACAGGGTTCGTACCGTCCTTGAAAATCCTTAGAGAAAAAGTTCATTTTCAAGTCTTTAAAAGTCCTTGAAAAAAATTATTATCATTTTCAAGGTGTTTGAATTTTTTTTCGTGAATTTCTTCCATCAATTTTTGTCTTACACCCCCCCCCCTCTCCTCCGCAATTTCTGCTAAACTACTTTCTGCTGAGATGGAAACGAACTGAACAACAACGATCATATGAGTTACGTCAGTGTTTCTCAAAGTGTGCGTAGTGGCTTCTAGCGGTGTAGCTAACCTTTGTCAGGGGCGGCGCGACAAGCTGGAATATTGATTTGTATGCTTATTTATTCTTTGAAAAGTGGTTCTTTTATAAGTAAAAATATCTACCAAGCTATTCCGTGGAGTCGCGGATGAACCATGAATTGGGCAAAAAGCCGCTGCTGACAAAAGTCAGAACCTTTGAGTTACGGGACAATGTTCAAAACAGAATACATGGTCACGCATATCTGAGGTATTTCTGAGCTTTAAAAGGTGTTGCTCTTAAATCTGACAGAAAAATACTGCACTTGAGATATTGCTCTGAAATTATTTCAAACTATTAAATTAATGAATGTCAGTTGCAAACAGGACCGCAAGTAGATGCTTGGTCGGCCAGGGTGAGCACGCATTTTGACGCCCCTTTGTAATGTTGAAGGAGAGGTTAAATGGTGAAATTGGCACCCTCTCTGGTCCAGCGCATGGTGCACCAGAACCTTTGAACAGACTTTCCTGTAGGAACAGAGTATAACATATCGATATAACATATGTACTGAAAAAGTTCTTGGGGCCTGGCTGGTCGTTGATTGCCTGCGGATGTGACCACGGAATGGAGGTTGCTTCAACAATATCTGTTGCAAGTTCCGAAATGAACTGACTGCTAATGGAGGTTGATTGTTGACCGTAGGTGCACGCAAAAACAGTTCTTTAAAGCAGAACTGATTTTTTTTTCAAAAGAGCTGAACTCTATGCTTTATTGACTTTTTTCTTGAATATAGAAATCGAACAACACAGACGAATTTTTTGTTTAAGTTTATAAATAACGCATTTTTGTATTTCAAATCTTGAAAGGAACATCATAAGAGTGCTTGAGGTTTATGAAACAGCAATGTTATGTCAATCTTAGTGCTGTATTTCGAGTAATTTTTTTTTGTAATATAATTTTTTCTTGATTTCAATTTCATGAAATATGGTTTTGAATTACAATAATTTTTAGTTTTCTTAGGGAAATTTTTGCGGAAGAGTAAGGTAGAGATAAAGTTTCAGTTATACGATTTTTCATTTATACGACGCTTTGACCCGACTGTTCGGCGGCGTGCTTAAAAACCTCGTTTATACGACGCGACGAATAAACGAGGTTCCATTGTATGGGGCTTGAGCCCCCCCAACATTTCCAATAACTTTACGCCCTTGGTAAAAACAATCTTGGAAGAGAAGGTTCCCCCGCGGTTGTGGCAGTGTGAGCACCCACGAATCAAAAATACTTCCGACGCCCATGCTCCAAGTTAAATTTGCTGACCCAGATGAGCAACGCTTGCAACTTTTGATGTATGAAGTCGAGCTGGGCGATTGTCGACCTTCAGCGTTACTCTGAGAAATGCGGGTGTAATGTATCTACTACTTCATAATACCATTTGTAGATGGCAGCACCATTTTGCTTTGTAAGATAGTGATTGTAATACAGAAGGGCAGTTATGCTCTGGATGCCATGCTAACTGGTTGTAGTAATCTATGTGTATCGCTATAGTTAGTGAACCAAACAGTAAATAGCCAAGCATCAGTATATAACATGGTGTCAGTTAGAGAAATACTCACGTATTTTTGAATTTACGCTTCAAAGATCTGAAAAAGATGGTGAACAGCCTGCCGACCATCCAGCCATTCGATGCCGGAGCAAACCCGTCCGAAGCATGGAGGTATTGGAAGGAAGATTTCTTGGATTATTTAGAAGCGCTTAAATACAGCTCGGAGGCAGAAACTATGAAAACTGCTCTTTTTCGTCATGTGTGTGGAGAGGAATTGAAGAAGCAGTTGCGATCCTTCGATATTGCGCCCGCAGCGACAAGCACTGCGATATTGCTCTAACAAATCCTTCGTGAGTTCGACAGATATTTCTCGGACTATCAGAACGAGATTTATGCATCTTTCAAGTTCCTTGAAATAAAACAAGAAAAAGGCAAAAAATTTGCTGACTATTATTCGTGACTACGATGCGCGGTCGTCGAGTGTAATTACGGGCAGTCGATGGAAAGAATGCTCCGTGACAAGATCATCCAAGGACTGAGTGACAAAGCACTACAAGAAAGACTGGTCCGAGAAACGAGCAGATCAACAAAAACACTGCAGGACATCATTAGCGAGTGCAAAACGTGTGAACATAGTAAGGCACAGGCAATGGAGATGGGTGAAAGCAAAATAACGGTCGACGCCGTAAGGAGAACCAAACACCACACAGCATTGTCGCGGCCAGCAAACGAAAATGCAGAGCAGAGAGACTGTAAACAGTGTGGAAAAAAACGCCGTCCAAAAGAGTGTCTGGCCTTCGGAAGTAAGTGCAGTGGAAAAAATCACTGGGCAAAAGTATGTAGGAAGAAAACTTTCTATAAAAGACCAAATACTCGCCGAGTTAACACAGTAGATCGCGCCAGTGACGACAGCGGCTCAGATACTGTTTTTTTTAACCGAGCACAACTCAGGTCTATCGCCATAAACAATGCACAACTCAGGTCTATCGCCATAAACAATTTACTACCTAGTGAGTTGTGCCGGAATTGTAAGTGTGTGTACCTAACAGTCTAATTGCGTATCTAGTGTTGTGTATGATTTTTCAGTGCTGCCATCTATATCTCGGAAGTGAAGTGAGTGATGTGTAGTGACTGAATATTTGTACTGTTTGTGGGCCTCTGGCTCTCTGTGGCGAGACTTTTTAACGGGGAGATTGGCTCACAAAGATCTGAACCACCGATCGTTTGTGTAGAGTGAACATACTCTTTATGCATCACACTGTATGTGTTTGTCGGGAAATCCTAAATATTAAATGCTTTGCTCTGAAATCTCAATCTTTTGAGCTCAACAACAAATTCCTTGAATTTTTGTGAATCTTCCTGTAAAATTTTTAGAAATTCTGAGTTAAATTGAACGAGAAAATGTGTGTTCTTTTGAATAATATATTCTTTCCTTTGTGAGAGAGACACACCTAATGATTCACTGATAATCAAAGATATCATCGCCATATTGAGGAGTCAGTTTTCTTGTTCCCGCACGAACGCGAATGCTTCCCGTACATGTAAAAAGAAGATAGGATTCCTTTTCTTTTTTTTTCTTTCTCTCACACTGTTTGTAACTTGTTGAATATTTTTTTTTATACTTGAAAAGCCGATTTTTCGCCTTTTGCATATTCTGAGTCAATGTTTTTTTTTAATAAGGGAAACAAAAATTTGTGTTAATCAAGAGTTGAATAATTTTTGAGACCGTGTGAGTATTTCAATTTTACAATTTAATTTTTTCCCCTTTTCTCTCCACTGTTTTCGATGCTTTGAAAAAAAAGAAACTTGTGTTGTAAAATATTGTGAGGGAGAGAAACTTTGAAATAATGTTATATGATTTGAAATTATTCTCTGTCATCGAGAAAGTGTTGAATTTGAATTTTCTTAAGAATTTCCTTTGTTTGGATTTAAATTTTTTGGCATGTCGCGAAACAAGAATATTTATATATGATGTCGCATATCGTTGGAAAGCTAATTTTTTTCCCCACACGATAATGTTAATGTTTTTTTCCCACACGATAATGTTAATGTTTTTTTTTTATTTTGATGAATATTTGTGCATTTAATCCTGAAATCTTACATTGAAAATTATTGTTGTCATTATAAACTTTGCTGAAAACCTTTCATTTTCTTAAATCGACCCCGTATTGAGAGATGTTTTTCTTTTGGTTTCATGTTTGTGTTGGCGCCTCGTGATACAATTGGATAAAATTTTGGATGACGCAGTTTGCGCGACGAATTAGAGGAAGATCCCCGAAACTTATAATCCCAAGTCACTCAAAGCCCTATTTAGCTCTGAACTGCCAAAAGAAGGATTTCATGAAGATGTAAATTCAGAAAAAAAACTACAATCCAGTATGCAGAGCCTATTAAGTCGTCAGCGATGTCCATGCTACCCCGAGCAGTAGTGAACCAGGAAGAAGCTTTAGTTGTCACCTTCGTACCATATGGAGGAACCCAGGAGCAACTAACAGTCATAAAAGATGAAGCCCAGTAGCAGTCCAGTCTAAGGATGCTACTTTGTCCATGTCCACACTATCCCGAGTGGTAGTACAACTGGAGAACTTTTGGTGATGCTCGACGTCGTAAAGCATGTGCAGGGACAGTCGCTTCAACAGATACAGAGGACATTAATCATTCAAGTGGCCAAGCAGATTCGCCTGTCAAAGGATGACTTATGAGAAAATGAACTGAACTGTCCGTACTGAGTGTTCAAGTTAAAGGGAACTATTCATCGAAATCCGGTTGTCAAGAATGAAGTGACGTGAATATGGGATAGTGAGTAAATTTTCTTTTTCTAATTCTGTTGAGTGGTTGGGCAAATCAAACTGCAGCGATATTTAGTTTTTTTTGTTTTTGCACCCAAATATCTTTTAGTTTTCGATAAGTAAAGGAGGTATTTCAGCATCGTTTTTTTGTTTTGTTTTTGCTTATATGAAGATGGACTGAAATTTTTTTTATATTTTGATTTTGCTATTAGTTGAAACATTATTGAGGTTGAAAGTATTGTTTTTTTTTTTTTGTGTCTAACCTTGTGAAACAAAAAAAAGGAATTTCTTAGAATTAAATATCCTAAATTAAATTAGACCTCTGTGTGTTGACATATTCTTTTCGTTCTTTGTGACTTAATTGTTTGGGTTAAAGTTTTCTTTCAATAGGTGAATTTTCATTTTAAAATTAAGAGTGGTGAAACAAGACATTGCACCACAACACAAACATTGAAGAAGTCTCTCACAAAAGCTCTAGAAGAAGGTAAAGATCTACATACGGTCCTACTGGATTATAGGATACAACCTACACAGGATCTTCCTTCTCCGGCTGAACTGCTGATGGGTAGACGATTAAGATCCTTTTCGACAACTCATCCTCATCAACTCAAGCCAAAGTTTTCTACAGCTGAAGCCAGTAAAATCTTGAAAACCAGAAAAGCATATCAGAAGGAAAGATTTGACAAACATGCAATGAATCATCCTGAACTCAAACAAGGCTCAAGGGTCTGGTTCAAGAAAAGACCTCGTGTACCATGGCAACAAGGTGTCATAACCAAGACAGGACTGAAACCTCGTTCCTATATCATCGAGGGAAAAGATGGAGACATATCAAAGAAATAGACACCACGTAAGAGAAGGCAGAACAACCAATGAGAAGATCACCAGAACCAGAACAGTTGAAGATTTGTACCCTTTAACGGCAGCTAAAAAGATGGCATCTTCAACTTCAGATGCAATTCCAGAAGCAGGTCAAATCCTGAGAAGATCAGAGAGGACTGTAGTTAAACCCATACGTTATAGACAATAAATTAAATATTCATTATCACACATTAACTATAATAGAACTTTAATGTTTCTTTAAAAAAAAAAAAGGCATGTAATGTATCTACTACTTCATAATACCATTTGTAGATGGCAGCACCATTCTGCCTTTGTAAGATAGTGATTATAATAAAGAAGGGCAGTCATGCTCTGGATGCCATGCTAACTGGTTGTAGTAATCTGTGTCCGTCGCTATAGTTAGTCGACCAAACAGTAAATAGCCAAGCATCAATATATAACAGCGGGATCTATCCATTGGCAGTCTCAGAGATGAATTACTTCGAAGTCTATGGATACAACGTTTACCATATCAATTTCAAGCAATCCTCTCCACAAGTTCAGAAACTTTGGAAATGTTATCAGAGATGGCAGACAAGATCATCAGCGTCAGCGGGAAGGCAGAAGTATGGAATATTTCACCAAATCTCAACCACCCACAACAACTTCACGTGCAACAGCTGACATAAAACATAGAGATATCAGCATAGCGCATCAACTTGCAATGTCAATCTCGGGAACAATGTGGAAACCCTCAACATCCACCTAATCGAAACCGCCACGAAGGTGCAAGCTCCAGGAGGTTTCAAAACTATCTCTGCTGGTATAACCGTGAATTGTCAGATCCAACGCCCGTAAGTGTGTGCAACCATGTAGTTTCTATTCGGAAAATGACCAAACCGACAACTGATGGCAACGAGGGAGTCGGTTCAATTCAGCAGTCGTCTTTTCATTGCAGACTCACTCAGTAAGCTTTCCTTTCTCATCGACACTGGTGTGGATATTTCCGTAATACCCCCTTCGGCCGCTGATAGAAAGAAACCACAGTCACTACTCACGCTTACCGCGGCAAACCCTTCTACGATAAAACATACGGAAAGAAAATAATAAAAGTAGATCTCGGATTAAAAAAACATTTTCATGGGTCTTTACCATTGCTGATGTATCTCGACCAATAATCGGTGCCGATTCTCTCAAAAGATTCCAACTCACTGTGGATTTGGGAAACTGAGTTTTGGTCAACAACGGGGGTGACTGTCTACAACTGGAACAACTGCTGCTCCAACTGTGTCCCCTGCAGTAACGGTGACATGTGGACATGAAATTTTCCACTATCTATTACAAGAATATAAAGAGCTCACAGAAGAAATATCAAGTCCAGTACAAACAACACATAAAACGGTGCATCACATCCAAACTACAGGAGTACTGGTTCACGCGAGAGCCTGTTGATTAGGACCAGAGATGCTGCGAGTTACCAAAGTTGAGTTCTATAAAATGATGACCTTGGTATATGTCGCCCTTCAAATAGTCGGTGGTACAGTCCCCTCCACATGGTAAAACAATCTGACGGTTCGTGGTGATGCTGTGGTGATTATCGAGCTCTCAATGCGAAGACAGTTCCTGACAGATATAGCATTCGGAATATTGTGGATTTCACTATGGATCTGAGTGGGGTAAGTGCATCTTTTCTACCATAGACTTGAAACGCGCTTATCATCAAATATAATTTTCAGCTTCCGATGTACCAAAAACTACTATTGTCACCCCTTTCCGAATTTGAATTTAACGTCCTCAGTTTCGGGTTGCAACACGCAGCGCAAATGTTTCAGCGCTATGTAGACGAAATATTGCAAGGACTTCCATTCTGTTTCCCTTATCTAGACAACGTGTTAATTGCATCTTCAAATCTTGAAGAGCTTGTCTCTCATGTGCGTGATGTCAACATGGACTAAAAATCAATATCAACAAATGCGTGTTCCCATGCAGTTCAATCAAATTTCTAGGACATTGTCAACTCGCAGGGCATTAAACCACTACCAGCTAAGTTCGATGCCATTCACTCTTACCCAAGACCCAAAAAAGAGGCAGAACTTTGCCGATTTGTTGACATGGTAAATTTTTTATGTTTATTAGGGGATCTGTGAATTGATGACGGGTTTGACTGTCACTAGATGGCGACAAAGGTTCTACTGTGTGTGATTTTTATTTCATTTTTAATTAACTTGTATTATTTATGTAATTTATTATTTTTAATCTGGATTCTATGTATATACATTTATATTTTATTTTCATTGTAAATATATCTTATATGAAATATTGTGGCAGTATTGGAAATAATGTATATTTATGTATATGTATGTTGTGTCTGGAATGCAGAACCCATTTTGGGCCGCCTCTGTGAGGGGGGAGTTAAGTTTTATATTTATATTTATTTAAATACAAACTACAAGCAAAAGCCGTGTTACAGTTTGCATATATGAATACAAGAAAAACATGTATATATAAAATTCAAAGTTTAAAAATATGCATCAGTATTACTGCATCTCAAAAATCGGTACAATGGAGAATTTTTCAAAACATCAGAACGATATGGAGGAACATAAAAAAGATTACGACATCTAAGATTGATTCGTGGGCAATAAAAAGTAAGGGCCCTGAGATGGCGAGTTTCAAGGGAATCTTAACAGAACGATGAGCGAAGTATTTCGTTTGGTAAGTAGTGATTATATGACTGATGTGAGTACTAGTAGCAGTCTTGTAAGAGAATGTGGCTGTTGTGAATAAAAGTTTGTCGCATATTCGATGTGACGTCATCTTTTCATTTTGTGACTGAATTGCAGCAACAAATTAGCCTCGGGTGGAGGATGAAACCTGATAGAAATTAATTTTCAAGTTCAGTTTTGATTATATATAACATTTTTATGGCGTCCACGACAGAATTGTTGCTGCCGTTGTCTCTTCTCTGTCATTGTTTTTGAATCGCTGCTAGACATGGAGGAATTGAAAAAGTTGCGAAAAGGTTTGCACATCTCCCTCGCAGCATATTTGAAAGCAGCCGATGAAGAGCTGGGAAAAGACAACTGTGACCATGAGAAATTGCAGATAATTATCACGAAGCTGAGTGATAAATTTGATAGACTGGAAGCCACTCAAACTTGAATATTGGAGCTTTTAACGGAGGAAACGGAATTTGAAACTGACTTTGAAGCGGCTGAGTATAGAGACAAATTTTTGTCTTGTTGGACAATAGATTGTCCCTGTCTCGACTAGAGTGTGGTTCTAATGCAAGCTTGATCAGTGGAACTGTGATGCGAAACCAGAGAAAATTCAAATTGCGCAAATTGGATTTAAAGAAGTTCTCTGCGGATCCGCGAGAATACTTGTATTTTGGCAAACTGGCTCCAAAAACCCATCAAGATCATGAACTGGTGGCAGCTGAGGACAAGTTCCAATATCTAGCACAATGCATAGTTCCAGATTCTCGAGCAGCACAGCTCATCGGAAGCTTCCCACTGACTGCTGAAAAGTATCTGAAGGCCGTGGAGCAGCTAAAAGAAAGTTTCAGGCGTGATGATCTGTTGGTGCAGATATACGTGAGAGATTTATTGGCGTTTGTGATGAAAAATGTGTCCAGTAGAAAGAAGTCCGATTTGTCAGTTCTTTATGACAATATCGAAACAAAGCATAGAGCGCTGAAAAGCCTGGGACGGACTAAGGAAAAGTTTGTTGATTTCCTTATGCTACTCGTGGAGTCCTGCCTTCCAGAAGGTGTGCTGGGTGCGAAGTAGAGTCTTCCAAGATGATGCTACCGAAAGGTCATTGGAAAAACTGATGACATTCTTACATCGGGAAGTGGAATCCAAAGAAATGATACAGTTAGCGCGGACTGAGTTTGTAAATTCTGTGAAGTGTGCGACAACTGTGAACCCACATAGTTTGCATAATAACTCTGACGTTCCGACAGCAGCCGTGTTAATGACCACAGATGAAGGTAAGAGGAATGTCCTATGTATTTTTTGTGAGAAGCCTCATCCAAGCGTGAAATGTTTTAAAGCAGACAAAATAAGTTTGGACGAGAAGAGAAAAATTGTTAGAAAGAAAAGGGTAGGTTTCGTATATGCTTAAGATGTGGTCATTTGAAATTCCAATGCAAATTTAATGTAAAATGTTCGAGATGCAATAACAACCATTGCCCCAAACCAGAGGCTATAATAAAACAATAAGAAACCAACCCAACCCTTTCTAAATAGAAGAGAGGGTCTTTTTTTGCAAACTCTTTGTGTGAATGTTGAAGTGGGGGTAGAAGAAAAAAAAAAAAAAGGAGCACTACTGGATTCTGGCTCTCAATGTGTTCTTACATTAGTAAGAGAGTTCTGGGGAGAATGAGTGGTAACCCGATACGTCAGGAGAAAGTAGTTCATGGCTTCTGGGCCATCTTAAGAGTATCATGGGCCCCGGGCCAAGTGGTTTTTCGGAGACCCTACCTGGTAAATCCTAGAAAATTTCAACCGAATCTCACTTTTGTGAGGCCCCCTCTTCTCTTCAGGCCCGGGTGTGCCCATGTGTTAAGACGGCACTGCATGTCCTCTTCAGGGAAAAGAAACAGAACTGGAGCTTCATGAGGTTTATGTGATTGGAGTCAGTGATATAAAGGGGACCTTTAAATGAAAAGTTTTGAGGTTTTTTTTCCCAAAAGAAAATTTGTGGTTTTGTTGTCCATGTTGGTGATCAAAAAATTTTAGATTTGCTTATGAAGAGAAATATTGAAGTAAGTGATTTCCGGGGTGGGAAAATATAGATCTTTTGATTGGAGCTGATGTTTTGGGAAAATTACTGACTGGCGAAAATGAGGTATTAGTCTGGTTTAACGGCAGTAAAAACAAAATTAGGCTGGACGGTCTTGGGTAAACAAGAAGGGGACAGAGAAGATATTATGACACTCCTGATGTTGAAAGTTTCCAATGATACATTGCCTCAAATGTGGGAATTGGAGAGTCTAGGGATTCGTGACCCTATTGAACAATTAAATAAGAAAGGTTCATGTAATGAAGACATTAATTTTGAAGATAGAATGACAATAGATTCCAATGGTAGATATGAACTGGAGTTGCCATGGAAGAATACCTCTGAGATTTTGTCGGACAATAAAGCCCTTTTATACAGTGAAACCATTTAAGTCTAAAGCATTTTTAAAATGTGTTTTCTCATTTTTCTCTAAGCTTTATCATTCATTTTACATGAAATGGCTCAAAATCTTTCTGAAGCAGAAAAGTATCTATTATTACTACACCACACATGTACCTCATCCATATTCCTCTGCGAAACTTTTAACGAATTGGTACATGTTGGAATGAAGAGAAATATCTAAGAAGTGATTCCAAGATGGAAAAATATTAATCTGGTTCAAGTGAGTTACTCATTGGATTCCCTTTGATCAACACGAAAATTTAGCCCATGACGTGACTGTTTTATGAGAGCTGATGTATCCATATCAACTAAAATAACTGTTTGCTGAATTTGCATTCATTAGCTGAGGCAGAAAAGCATTGAAAACAAAATCTTTGTTAGCCGAAAACTTTGTAAGCTGGGGCATTCATTAGCCAAGGTACACTGTATCTTGTCTAGATACATCCTTTAGTTGTGCACTTGACTTGTGCAATTCCTGTTTACTTTCATCTTATTGTCTTCTTCTATTTTCAGTTTCATGTTTTCCCTATTCAAGAAATTCACCCTGACATAACCTCTTTCATGGAGGGAATATACACCATAATAAAATATAATCAGTAAATTTTTAATTTACGCAAAAGTTCTAATAATGCAAAAAATTTTAATATAATTTTTTAAAATCAGTTTTATATACATACGTATCTGGCAGAATACGTGAGTAACATTCGACTGAACCAAATATTCGGTAAAAAGGCTGAATAGTAATTGAATACTTGTCGCATCGTTCCTGAAAAGAGATGTCCATAAAAAATATAGATGTCAAACATAAGTAAAATACAGCAACCCAAAATAAGAGCAATTATACCACGGGAAAACAAATAAAGTACTTTCTTTTTCCTTTTATTTTGAAATACTTTTGCTGAAAAATGCATCTAGAGTTCTGCTTAGAGGCCTTTCATACGGAGTGGATGCGGACGTGGGTCCGGAAGAAGTTTTAACAATTGGAATATACCGAGCCTTTCAGACGAGCCGAAATATCTCAGCACCTAGGAAATGTTCATGCTGGTCAGGACGTCGTCCGCATGTGTCAAAACCTAAGTGCGGGCTCCGCATCCGCACATAGAAGTTTTGACAATAGGTTTATTCTGAGCTATTCACACGATGCGGATGCGGAGCGAATTCGTCCGCATCTTTGGCTACTTTTTAACGGATTTTTTTTAATTATTTTGCCATAAATACCCTTAAAAACACCATATGAGGGTCCCTGTTCATCAAATATGATGTACCCACATACGTCTATCCCTTTGTTTCCTTCTAAGATTGAGATATAGCAACTTTAACTGCCTTTTGTCCATACTTAACAATTTTATACAATAAAACCTGTCAACAACCTGCCACTGACAGGACCAAAATTATAAGCCGTTCTGTTCATTACGAATATTTAATTGACTACATACTTTAATAACTTTTAAATTTAATTTAAAAAATTTAATTTTTTTCTTATTAAATTTTAAAAAAAATATTTAAAAAAATATAAATATTTAAATTATTTTTTAAATTTTTAATTTTTTAAACTTAAAAAAATACTTTTATTAAACAACGTTATCCACATACAGCATTCACTCAGGGCCGGATTAAGATGATTGCAGGCCCTAAGCACTTGAATAGTTTTGGTGCCCCCCCCCCGATACCTACGAGTATATTTTACTCGATATTGAGTCTATAAACTAAAAAAAAAGTGAAATTTTATGTTTCAGAAGTGACTAATCTAAGGATGGGACTTCACTCTAAAAGGTTTATGAAAGTTATTTTATAAAACTTGAAAAAAGCAACCAATTAATTTATCGGTTGCATCCGATCAGCTTATTGATTGCATTTTTAAGAGAATTATTATAAAATTTTTATAGTGCAATCTGGGCTTAAGGCTGGGATCACACTGTAAAGTTTTATAAAATATATTTTATAAAAGTTGAAAATTCAACCAATAAAGCTCACAGGTTACATTCGAGCAAATGCAACCGATAATGTTATTGGTGGCATTTTTCAAGTTTTATAAAAGGGATTTTATCAAACTTTTATAGTGTAATACCAGCCTAAGGCTGGTTTTCTTCAAAATCTTTTGAAAATATTTTAAGACATTTCTCCCATCCACTACTTGTGAGGATCGGAATAAAGACATCTTTATTCCCATATTCTATGTGGCTCTAGATTAAACCACCAAAGAATGCCTCTAGGCACTGAATCAGGGGTGAAGGAGAAAAATAATTACAAAAATTGCGAAAAAATAGTTTTTATGCACAAATTTCAAACTAAAGATGCGGGCGATTCGTCCGCATCTTTAGTGCTCGTGTGTAAGGGTATGCGGCTCCACATCCACTCCGTGTGAAAGAGGCCTTATTCTTACGCAATGTTGAAATTTTCACTTTGTGGAATGCAGCAGTTTTGTAACTGGAGTATTGGTTGTACTATAAAAGTACCCAATAACATTTACTGTAGAGAAATTGATTTAGACCTGTTTGCCGTACGTCCAGTTTTGGAAGATTCCAAGCAAGGAAAGAGGGAGGGAAGAGGATTTTTCAAGGTTGTTTGAATTGTTGTGTAAAGACAAGGGCAGCCTTCACAACGCTTTGCTTTTGCACACCAATGCCAGGTGGTTGACCCGGGGTTAAGTCCTGACGGTGCTGTTCGTACTTCAGCACGAAGTAGCTCTTTTTTGGGAGTGTTCGACACTTCATGATTTCTTGTCACAAGCCAAGATAAATTCAACAGTCTGTCACTTGGAAGGAAAATTATTTTTCAGAGTCGTGAATGGGTGATCAGTGGATATCTAATCCTATCAAAGAAAGAATCCTTTCTTTTATTTTGAACCGGCTTCATTGTCGATTCCAGAAAAGGAGAAATTGCGAGAGCTCACAACAGATACCACTCTGAAGATTCTCTTATATGATTTTTGGGCTCGCTGCGGTCAAATACAGTGAACTTTCTAAAAAAACCATAATGTTTTTATTGCCGTTTGTCATCACAGAGTTTTTTGAAAGAGTGTTTTCTTCATATACTTATATAAAAAATAAATATAGAAGCAAATTGAACACAGCTCCGGATTTGAGTTTGTATTAATCCTCTTTTAAACCTAATTTTTCAAAACTTCGTAATTTAATACAGTACCAAATATCACATTAATTTTTTTTTCCAATCTTTGTGCTAATTTGTTTGCTTACTTCAAAAATAAACTATATAATAAAAAAATAGACTATTTAATTCAAAATATACCTATTTTAGAAAAGTTTTTGGAATCTGCAATGATTGAAACAAATTGGGGGGAGTTGCCTGGAGGATTCGTGGTCAGGGGTACGTGGAAAGGAACTGACCTAGCTGGGGGTACATGAGCTGAAAAATGTTAGGAACCCCCCTGCACTAGGATAACATTATATTCTTCCTTGCAAAGAAATTGTATTCAGTTGATATATAGTATTTCTATTTGAGAAAATAAATAAATAAAAAACCCTAAGGCTAGAAAAATAGGTAAGTTGATTTGCTAAAGACTATGTAATTGAGATTTGATGCTAATAAACAGGTGTCACATCAAAAACAAATATTGCTTTTAAATATGAAAATTCCCGTTGAAAATACACATATTGGTTGCATGTAATGTTTAAAGTCACTATGTTATACAAAGAATAAATACTTAATATGATTGTAAAATAATTTTCGGCTCTGTACAGAATTGTTTTGGACAATATATGTGTATTTTTTCATGTAAAATATACAATTTGAATAGAGCATAGCTTAAAAGCTGAAGGAAAAACTGTGGAACTATTTGATATTTCTCAATACAAGATGAGATTCTCAATTTTCAAAAAATTCTCCAATTTCTTATATATGTGTACTGATACACTGGTGAAATAAATTAAGAGAATTTGCATATTTTATCGAATTTCATGAAAAGAACTGAACTGAATGTAAAACCACTGCTTCTAGACAAAAATGGAAATCTTGTACGTCAAATACGTAAGTGCACACGTGTGTGTAGGCGGAGCCAGTAGAGAAACAGGCTTTATAAGCGCAGACGCATTTCGTTCGCTAGCACACCTCAGCGAATTTCTTGGTGTTATTTTGCAACAATCGGTCAATTTCAAATTGTAACAGTAAAAATGAGTAACCACCAACGTTTAGATGATGGAATGAGGTGGCGAATTGTGTGGAGGCTAGAAGCAGGCCTATCTCAAGTCCAGATTTGTAGAGAGTTCAATTTAACGCCCAGCGTCGTGTGTAGCTTATGGAAACAGTTCCAGGATACCGGATCCATCGAGAGAAAGCCTGGGCAAGGTCGTCCAAGAGTCACGACGGCCAGAGAAGATCGGCATTTGTTGATTATATCGAGGCGTTAACAGGAGTGTTACAGCTTCTTAGCTATTTCGTGACTTGTATGCAGCCACAGGAACCTGTGTATCAAGGGTGACTGTTTCCAAAAGACTTCATGAGAGAGGGTTGTTTGCAAGAAGACCTGCTGTTTGCGTCCCGCTCACTTCTACAGACAGGAGAATCCGTTTATCATGGTGCAGAGAGCATAGAGATTGGAGTATGGATCAATGGGCGCCCGTTCTCTTCACTGATGAGTTCTGGTTCAGCCTAAGCACCAATTCTCGCCGTACGTTCATATGGAGAGAACCAGGGACCCGCTACCTACCCTCTAATGTCCGCTAAATCGACCATTATGGCGGAGGAGGTTTAATGGTCTGGGCAGGCATCATGTTGGATGGCCGCACACCTCTCCATGTCTTTGAAAGAGGCACTGTGACTGGTGTGAGGTATAGGGATGAGGTCTTGGAGCCCTATGTTTGTCTTTTCAGGGGTGCAGTTGGCCCTGAGTTCATTTTAATGGACGATAACGCGAGGCCACATAGAGCTCTTCTGCTCGATGATTTTCTAGAGAGTGAGGATATTCGCCGGATGGATTTGCCAGCCAGATCTCCAGACCTTAACCCTATAGAGCATGTCTGGGACGCTCTGGGGAGGGCAATTGCAACTCGTAACCCCCCCCCCCCCCAGGAACCATCTAGGGAATGAAAACAGCATTGCAGAACGAGTGGGACCAATTGCCACAAGAAATGATAAACTGCCTTATTTCAAGTATGAAATCACGTTTGCGAGACCTGTATATCTGTAAGAGGGGACCATACCCCCTATTAAGCACGCGCTTTCTCGTGGCGATCACAGCGCCGCAGTACCCCTCCCATCCAGTGCAGATTACACCATCTAATTATCGAGAACAAAAGAAAATAAATAAATATATATATATATATATATATATATATATATATACAATTCCCTACTTCCCTCTTTTATTTAAAAATAATCCCCGCTTCTGAAAACAATCCCTAAGGAATTTCTTGTGGGGCAAAAAGTTTATCTTATTTGCCTCTGCATGTGCTTGAAATCGATCAAGTCTATGTCTGTTACATCAGAATTTCTATTTTTGATCAGAAACATAGAAGGCGTGAGGGGAATCAAATCATCGGAAGTCTCATAAACATATGTGAGGGGCCGTGAATTAGTGACAGATTCACAATTGCAAAGACACGTAGCAAGCTCTTCATGTGAAAGTACTGATTTTCCCTATGTACGTCTAAGTAGCTGTTTTATGACACTTACTAATCTTTCCCACCAAGCGGCTGTTGGTAGATTGAATTTCCAAAATATTCTTCTTGTTTTGGTTTCCTTTAGAATCGTATCCCAATCCAACCATGAGAATTCATTATTGCACCTCTGAAATTAGTGCCGTTATCCGAATATATTGTTTTCGGTTTTCCGCGTCTTGCAATAAAACGCCTCAGAGCTAATAAGAAAGTTTCAGAGGCAACAAGCTCAAGGTGAGTTGCACAATATACAGCACATGTGAATAATGCTGTCCACACTTTATCAGCACTTTCGGTTATACGAGTTTTGACTCAAAATGAGAATCAAACAAGTTGGGTATATTTATGCTTGTTAACAAGTTAAATAGCAGTAATCCCATTCTAGGAAGAAAGCTTTTCAGACTTCTTCTTCCCATAGGCGGAGATAGACTTGGAAGTCTGGGGGGGGGGGGGCACGATGATGATGTCAATTCATATATGCATATATACATTAGATCAGTCAACTTCAGCTTTGACGCTGGGGGCGGGGGGAAGCATTGTCCTCCCACACCCCCTCCGTACCTCCGCCCATGCTTCCTCCCTTAATATCCAACGGGGGGGGGGGGCGCGATCACCACACCAGGAGTCTGATAATATGGTAGAATGAATCTGCCCCGTATTTTACGGGACAGTATTGACTAGCAAAAATTGCCTCCTCTGACACATCACTCTGGAACCGGGTGTAGGGGGGCGCCCCTAGGTCTAAGAACGGCCCTGGAACAGTGGCGTCGGAGCCGGGGGTGCTCGAGCACCCACGGTAATTTGTGGCTCGGGTCTGAGCACCCCCAGAATTGATTGAGAAATCGTAATTTCCAATATAAAGCTCAAGACGAGCACCCACAAGTTCGAAACATTTCCGACGCCCCTGCCCTGGAACACACAAAAGGGTTTTTTTTAATCTAGCTCCGTAGTTATAAACAATTACAAAAAAGATTTAACAAAATAAAACATTGTCCATAAAAATTTAGTAAATTACGCTTTCACCTAGGGATCAAATATTGTTTTAAAACATAATTACATTATCTGCTAGTTTTTTGGGCTAAAAAATGAAATTAAATAATAATTACTTAATTTTACCTTGAAAAAATAAATTTTTACGGAGTGCCACTCTTTTCGAAGGAGAACTAAACATATATAACTGAAACTGACTAGAGAACTCGTCGTGTACCGGCAACCTCATTGGCGTTTTCGTATCTTTGGCGACTCTTTTGTATTTTGGAAGGGGCTCGTTTCCACCACCAGATGGCGCTCGACAATTTAAATTATCGTACAAAAATATTTTTATTTCCTATCTTTACAAGAAATACCTAAAAACGAGAAAACTTTTCCCTAGTTAGTGAACATCTGAGCTAATATTCCTATAGATAAAGTTCTCATCCTCTAGTAGACCTCTCAAACTTTTCTGAGACTTTAGTAGACCGCCCCAGCGGCGTATTTATGGGGGGGGGGGCCGCTTAGCAATTACAGAGAAGAGGCAAATTTGAGGAATGAGTGTCCAAGAAAATTTGTAGAATGGGAGGGGGGCCAAGGCCGTCTTAATAGCATTATGGGCGCCCGGGCCAAAAGATTTTTCTGAGGCCCTGCCAGGCAAATTTTCGAAAATCTCAACCAGATCCCATTTTTGTGCGGCCCCCTTTTCTCTTCAGGCCTCCGGGCCGTGCCGTAAGACGGCACTGGAGGGGGCGGCAAAATTTGTATAAACCTGAAAAAAAAAATCCGTCTCTGCCCAGACAGCAATTGACTATAGGTTAGTGAGTGAGCAAAACAGTGACTTAGAGCGTGAGTACGAATGCGAAAAAGAGTGACATAAGAGCGAGTGACCTAGAGAGTGTGCAAGCATGTGAATGACCGTGACCTCAGGGCCGTCATTTCAACTTTTTCCGGGGGGGGGGGCGGCGGCAAAGCACATATACTCAATGTATGTACAGGGTGATCAGCGAATAAGCCCTTATTTCAAAATTAAATATCTCTACAACAAAGATCAATAGAATTATGCGGTAAACGGTACGTTTATTAGCAAAACTGTAAAAATGTTGTACAGAAATTTCGAAAATTTAGTTTTTTTTTTTTTTTTTTTTAAATTAAGGGAGATTTTGGGGTTCCGAAAATCCTCATTTGTGTGAAGAGAAACCACTGCATTCGCCTAAAGTTACTGCATGGGCTGCGGTATGCGCCAGAGGCATTATCGGCCCCTTCTTCGTGCGAGAAACGATTACTACTGAACGTTACGTTACAATTTTGGAACAATTTGTCAGCACACGTGGCGCATACCGCAGCCCATGCAGTAACTTAAGGCGAATGCAGTGGTTTCTCTTCACACAAATGAGGATTTTCGGAACCCCAAAATCTCGTTTTTTTTTTTAAATTTTAAAAAATTAAAAAAAAACTAAATTTTCGAAATTTCTGTACAACATTCTTACAGTTTTGCTAATAAACGTACCGTTTACCGCATAATTCTATTGATCTTTGTTGTAGAGATATTTAATTTTGAAATAAGGGCTTATTCGCTGATCACCCCTTTTAATATATATGTTACCGGCAAAGTATGAAATCCAGGCATTCTATAGAATGCCTAGGCATTCTATACAATGCCTGGTCGTTTCAGGCAAAGTATGAAATACCGGTTTTATTCTATACTTTGCCTAGGCATTCTATAGAATGACTAGTCATTCTATAGAATGCCTAAACACAATCCAGGCAAAGTATGAAATATCTTCTTCCAACAAATCTCTTTAGGGGCGGTATAAAATATTACATAAAATTAAAATTTCACAGAATTTTCGTCATTTATTCCCGGAAACGTTTCCCTCTCGCTCGCGTGAAAAAGGATCTGTTGAGGAGCGGTATAAAATATTACAATTTCGTCGCATTAAAATTTCACAGAATTTTTGCCATTTTTTCCCGGAAACGTTTCCCTTTTCGCTCTCGTGAAAAAGGATCTGTTGAGGGGCGGTATAAAATATTACAATTTCGTCGCATTAAAATTTCACAGAGTTTTCGTCATTTTTTCCCTGAAACGTTTCCGTTTCGCTCTCGTGAAAAAGGATCTGTTGAGGGGTGGTATAAAATATTACAATTTCGTCGCATTAAAATTTCACAGAATTTTCGCCATTTATTCCCGGAAACGTTTCCCTTTCGCTCGCGTGAAAAAGGATCTGTTGAGGGGCGGTATAAAATATTACAATTTCATCGAATTAAAATTTCACAGAATTTTCGCCATTTTTTCCCGGAAACGTTTCCGTTTCGCTCTCGTGAAAAAGGATCTGTTGAGGGGTGGTATAAAATATTACAATTTCGTCGCATTAAAATTTCACAGAATTTTCGCCATTTATTCCCGGAAACGTTTCCCTTTCGCTCGCGTGAAAAAGGATCTGTTGAGGGGCGGTATAAAATATTACAATTTCATCGAATTAAAATTTCACAGAGTTTTCGTCATTTATTCCCGGAAACGTTTCCGTTTCGCTCTCGTGAAAAAGGATCTGTTGAGGGGTGGTATAAAATATTACAATTTCATCGAATTAAAATTTCACAGAATTTTCGCCATTTTTTCCCGGAAACGTTTCCGTTTCGCTCTCGTGAAAAAGGATCTGTTGAGGGGTGGTATAAAATATTACAATTTCGTCGCATTAAAATTTCACAGAATTTTCGCCATTTATTCCCGGAAACGTTTCCCTTTCGCTCGCGTGAAAAAGGATCTGTTGAGGGGCGGTATAAAATATTACAATTTCATCGAATTAAAATTTCACAGAATTTTCGTCATTTTTTCCCGGAAACATTTCCGTTTCGCTTTCTTGAGAAGGGATCCCTTGAAGGGCGGTGTCGTCAAATTAAACTTTCGCACAGTTTTCAATTTCAAACGTTTTCCTTTAGCTCTCTTGAAATGGAATCCCTTGAGGGACGGTGTCGTCAAATTAAATTTTCAAACAGTTTTCTTCGATTTTTCCGGGAAACGTCTGGCTCTCTGGAAAAGGGATCTGTTTATAGGGGTGGTATAAAATATTCAATTTATACGATTACAATTTAATATAATTTTTCTTAATTTTTTTTCTGTAAACTTTTCCTTTGGCTTTCTTGACAAGGGATCTGTGGATGGACGATATTAAATGTCGCATTTTCGTCAAATTAAAATTCATTCGTCAAAATAAATCACAACTGAATTTAACCGGGTAATTTCTTTTTGGAATTTCAAATCGGATACGGACAACAACATTTTATCGCTTTCGGACGTTTTTCGTGGAATATGTTACTGTAAACAAAATGGCATAAATCTGTAATTACGCATAATCGCCGGATTTATATCGATTACTATGGATAATCACTGATCAAAACGGATGAAATTATTGTGCATAATAACCGGCGATTATGCATAATCACCAGATTTATCATAATTACTGTATTTTATACATGGCATCAACCTGTAAATGCTGTCAAAATTAGTGCTCAATGATAACAATTCTGAAAAGTGCCCCGCGACGTAAAAAATTTTGGAACCAGTTTTCTATCACTTTGGTCCCTCCCCATGAAATGAAAGTGATCCCCCCTTGACCTTGGAATGAAATTTCTGGCTAGGGGCCTGATGAGACACATAACGTCAATTATTTCACCACTGACGTAAGCTCCCAAAGCTGAGGTAAATGATTTCATTGCTATCCAAAGAATTCACGTAATTTTGGTAGATTGTAAAAACCGTGTCACTAAGTTTTATTGCACATTTAGGCTAACCAAATTTCTTCGAGAAAAATACCGGAACTCAGGATTTCAAATACGGGTGAAATACGGAACATCGCCAATCATCGCCATAACTGCCGCCGAATGTAAACAAAGTTGCCAACTTTTGCAGAAATCACTAAAAAACACCAATGGCAGGAATAAAAACATTACTCTGAGAGAATTGCAGTGGACAAAACTGGATTCCACGAAGTACATTGTAAAATAACGAAATAAAACGTTTGAAGGGGCAAACAATTAAATCAACGTTTAGTATTTGCCGTCTTGCAGTGGAGTAGTTTGGAAGCTAGCGTTTTACTGTGGAAGTGTTGGTTCGAACCCTGATTCTCTCGGGCATGGATGTTTATTAACATTAACAAATTCCCTGGACAGATCATACAGGATCATACAGAACATATTTGAGGATCACTTTATCAAGAAAGTAAAAAAGCCATGACGTATGTGAGGTGAATATTCTTATTCATAGTTGTAATTATAGTGATATAATTTATGCGTCGAAATATAATTTCAATAGTTGATTTTAATAAAGTATATCCATAATAAAACTATAACCATCTAAAAGTAGGCTTTGTAGATTCTTCAATGTAGAACATTCGCGACAAACCACGGCATTCTTGCAAAAAAGTCGGGACAGCCAAAATAAAGTGAAAATGTCCCTGGAATGTCCCGGGAAATGCGTGACATATGTGTCATATGCATAAGGTCACCACAAAACGTTTGCTAAAAAGGCCTATATTTTGCTATTTATCTTTTATTTTCACCGTCCCGAATTTGTTTTTCAAAATGTCCCGTATTTGTTTTTCAAAATGTCCCGTATTTTCGACTAAACTCACTTGACTCACTGAAACTTGACTGAAAACGTGGAGGAAGATAGTTTTAATTTCTTACAAATCACGGTACGATTAATTATGATTGTAAACATAAACGTTTGTGTCGTATATTTGTGACGTGTTTCTTTTTTACATAACAAAAACAAGACATTTAAAAAAAAATATCAATAACATAACATTTATTTCGTGAAATACATTTTTATTTACTGCAATTTATTGTAGTCCTTCTTCGTACATACCCATCAGCATTTCTTTCCCATCAATTTTAACCATAATTAGCAATTTTTCAACATTTGACAATTTTTTGAGAGATAGAATAGCAATAAGCAGGGTGACCATACATCCCGTATTTCTCGGGACAGTCCCGGTTTTTTTCTGTTTTTTTGCTGTCCCGACTTTTTTGCAGAAATGTCCCGAGTTTTCAAATATTTTCAACGAAGTCAACTTGGCTTTTTATTCTTCAAATCAACGATTAAAATTATCTTTCCACCTTAGAAATTACATCACGATAATGAGGCTTTTGGAATAGATATCATAATCATCATCAGCATTGGCGCACTCAAAGGGGGGGCGCCAATGCTGATGATGATTATGATATCTATTCCAAAAGCCTCATTATCGTGATGTAATTTCTAAGGTGGAAAGATAATTTTAATCGTTGATTTGAAGAATAAAAAGCCAAGTTGACTTCGTTGAAAATATTTGAAAACTCGGGACATTTCTGCAAAAAAGTCGGGACAGCAAAAAAACAGAAAAAAACCGGGACTGTCCCGAGAAATACGGGATGTATGGTCACCCTGCTTATTGCTATTCTATCTCTCAAAAAATTGTCAAATGTTGAAAAATTGCTAATTATGGTTAAAATTGATGGGAAAGAAAGGGGTTCTAACCACCCCCCTTCCCTCCCCGAGCCAAGATTATAGTGTTATTTTACAGGAAAAAAGGTAAAACTCCCTCAGAGGGTAAACAAATTTCAAATCCCCCCTCGAGAAAATTCTGCGTACGCCTATGATCATCAGTATCACTTGGAGGGACAAGCACAGCATGTTTTTCCCATGGAAATCAATGTTAAAATTGCCGAATTTACCGTAGAAATGTGGATATTTAGTAGGGTTTTCCGCCTCATCAATAATTTTAAAAGTTGAACTGAATTCTCGATTTTCGAAAAATTGAGTTCGCTTAGAAATATGAAGCACAGAAAATTAAATATAAAATAATTAGCCGGACCTACTTTTGAGTTAGATATTCATGCAATAACATTTACTTATATCTTCTCAAGCACAAAAATGAGAATTAATACTTCTGTATTGTTTTATAATATTCAATATCATCAATCTATATAGTTTAGGATGTTTTGAAGTTAATTATGGGCCCATAAATTACACTGAAGAAATTCCGCAGCTTTAATCAAGCATTTTTTGAAGCAAAAGCAGGCAAATCCATAACTTGATCTTCAAGAAAATTTTCGAAATATCTAGCACCCATCAAAAAGAAAAAAAAAACAATTCATTTCTACGTTTCTTTAATTTTGATTTATGTCTTTCACGAGTTGCGCAGGAAGTCGCCATATTGGTTACCATGTATGTCCCTCCAGAAAAAGGAAAATATAACGTGATTCAAAAAGCCTCATTAAGAGACTAAAAACAAGAATATTCATCTCACACATTTGTCATGTTTTTTTTTAATTCACTGTAATTTGAAGTGGCACTTTATTTCTCGCGATTGGCGAATTTTCTGTGATTTTAGCACGAGTTAACAACTTCGCTTACTTTTGGCATCATTTAGCGATAATTGACATTGTCCCGCATTTTCCCGTATTTCGAATCCCAATTTCACGTATTTTTCTCGAGCAAATATGGTCGGCCTAACAATAAGCAATTCTTTACTTAGGATCTCTATCTCCCGTATTTCCACCGATAAAATACGGTAAACCTACGTATACCAATTTGTTTTCCGTGACCGACATACCACGGTCACTTTCCCTCGAATAGATGAGTTAACGGGCGCTTTATACATTATATTTTTTGTTCATAAATGCGTAGATGAAAATTTCTGTTACTTCAAGACAAAATGATATCGCATAATCCGCATTTGCAAGTTCCATTTATCAATGATGAAATATTAACAGTAGGAAGACGAAACGGGGGTCTTTTTGACCTTGCACGCTGTTTAAGCTTACATATCTCTGCTAAGAATAAACGAACCACCTGGAATTTCTGGACTTTTCCTGAATTAGCATGTTCTTATTGTATACCAAAGCTTCCTTTCGTTATCTTTTTTAACAACGAAGCTACGAGCGGATATACCTAGAAAGACCGAGGCGGGGTCATAGTGACTCTTTCTTATATTCTAGCACATTATGCGGTAAATACTACTATCGTCGTCACAATTGATTTCTAAGTAGGTTATAATCCTTCTGAAAGTCTTTTTTGCATTTGACCTTGTGTGTGACCTTTCTTTTCCTCTCATTCTTATCTGCAAGTGTCGTCAGCAGGTGTGTCATTTTTGGTTTTTGTCAAGCATTCTTGCCATATTATCCGTTAAATTGTTTATTCTTGGACGTAGAAAATTTGAGTGCATGTGATCTTTTCAAACAGTTAGTTTAGAACATAGTTTCCCAAACTTTTTGTTCCACCGCCCCCTTTTTCAGATAAATTTTTCCCTCACCCCCCCCCCAACTCAAGCGAACCCATAGGATCCTCTGTTATACCCGTGGCTTCTATCGCCCCCTTGGCCCTTTCTATCGCCCACCAGGAGGCGATATTGCCCACTTTGGGAAACATTGGTTTAAAATGACGAGAAAACGTATATTTACTGAAGAAATACTCCAGGAGATGTAAAGATTAGATGAGAGAAACTCTGGAAGCAGTTATGATGAAAGTGCAGAAGAGCATAGATCTACCCTATGTCGAACTGTAGTGAAGAAAGTAGCGGTTCTGATGACGAAGATTTAAAGATTTAAATCAATATAAAATTATTTCTCGGGCGCGGTAGCCCAGGTCGATAAGATACTCGCCTAAAGTACCAAAGGATGTTTAGAGGTGTCGCGAGTTCGATACCCGGTTCGTCTTTGTCAGAAAACTTTCCTGACACAGGGGTACAACAGACACGGCGATTTGACTGCAGAAAAAATTGCTACCGCAGGAAGTTCCCCATTGAGGAGTTAGTGCACCAAATTCTCGATGATGAGCATTGAAACACGCTTGCCGTTCGGAATCGGCAATAAATTGTAGGTCCCGGTCTAATTAGATCTCGTGTGCAGAAAATGACCGTGGTGTGACTCATTATAACTCGTTAAAGCCACAGAAATGATCTAAGAAAATGCAGCAGATGGGAGCATATGGAAAATCATAGAACCTTCATCAACTTTAGGATGTCGGGGATCGCAAAATATATTGAGAGAAAATCAAGGCCCCACATTTTATGCGTTCAAAAAACATAAATGAAAGTGTTCTGGGTTCGTGACGCCTTATTTTCTGCGACAAAATGATTCGACATATATATGGGCTTCAGAAGCTGAAGCCCATCCTCGTCTGAATGAAACTTCTTGGTCAGTTTCTTTGCTTGAACTGGATGCAACGATAACCATTATGTATGCAAGAGGTGCAAAAAACTTCCTACTGAATTCATTGTGGTCGTCGAGATTTGGGGTCCCCTATTTTTTCCCCAAACAATGACAAGACATCGTTTCAAAGAAATTTTGAAATTCATGCGATTCGATCTGAAATCTGAAAGGTCTGAAATATTAAAAACTGACAAATTTTCTCTTGCATGTTCACTATGGATTTCATTCATAGAATACAGTGTGACTTGCTACAAACCAGGGCCCAATCTAACTATGGACGAACAACTTCTACCCTCAAAAGCAAGATGTCCATTTACACAGTATATCCAAAGTAATCCTGATAAATTTGGGATAAAATTCTGGCTTGCCTGCGTTGATTCCAAATATATTCTGAATGGACAGAAAATCAGTTTCGATTACACTGGGGCAGATAATACCAGACCAGCAAATCAACTTGTCTATGAACATGTAATTCGAAACAAAACAACAGATGATTATTTTACATCACTGAGATTATGTGCATTTTTTAAAAGGACAAGCTTGGTTGGGACCCTTCAAAAAGACCGTCGTGAGGTACCTCCAACTGCAAAAACAGGAAC
Organism: Pholcus phalangioides; assembly: GCF_987345545.1. Classification (NCBI taxonomy): domain Eukaryota; kingdom Metazoa; phylum Arthropoda; class Arachnida; order Araneae; family Pholcidae; genus Pholcus; species Pholcus phalangioides. The sequence goes on from NW_028301610.1 coordinate 40,912,552, forward strand.
TGATATTACACTGACATCTTATCAGAGAAAAAAGATTAAAAATGTTCTAGTTCTGAGTTCACTTCATACTGATGTAACCAGGGCCGGTCTTAGGCCCAGCGGCGCCCGGTGCAAAAAAAGTAGTCAGCGCCCCCCCCCCCAGGCGTAAATCCAGAGTGATGTGCCAGAGGAGGCAATTTTTGCTAGTCATACGGGACAGATTCATTCTACCATATTATCAGACACTCTTTGTGTTGTGACACCCCCCCCCCATCCCCGGCACACCGCTATTTAACTTGTAAACAAGCATAAAAACCCAACTTGTTTGATTTAATTAACAGATTTAAAAACATTAAAAAAGCAAAACGTCACACATTTGTGCAGGATACTCATCACGGAGGATCAATCTTCTTCATACTTATGTTAATTGAGTTTTATGGTAAAATTCGTGTAGCGCACGCATCACGTACGGGCTAAGATGATAATAAAAGTGGTTAAATTAAAGTGATATTTCCGTATGATTTCTTTTCATATTTATAAAACACATGAACTTCATTTGAAATTACCCCTTTCAGTACCAGTACCAAGAAACGGAAGGGACAGGCTAACACCAGCTAAAGCACCGGGCCCTGCAACTTGGGCAGGCCCGTAACTATTCTGAGGCAATTTGGGCGGTGCAACGAGCCGAATGGAGGGGGGGGGGGCTTGTAACTCTTCCTTTTTCTGAGCATAACCATTTCAAGGAGACTCCAAGAAAAGACTGCCCCCGAGAAAGCACGCTACAGCCCTGGGGAAGGGGCCATATTATGCACTGCACAACTGCCCATCGATTATTTCCGTTTCGAAAAATAACTAATATTATACACACTCAAACCTTTGTTTTTTTTTAAATTCATCTCGGTCATTTTTTTCATACATATTTTACAGTTTTTTAATAAATACGTATCTTAAAGATATTTTTCTAGTAATGTATATTTAACGCGTTTCGGCGCCCCTTCTCATTTGCGCCCGGTGCAATTGCACCGGTCGCACTGCCCTAAGCCCACCCTGGATGTAACTATCAACGAAAACGTGAAAAAGACCCCAGAAATAGTTGCCTACAATAAAGAAATTAAATAAGGAGTTTACATCGTGGATCAAATGGTGCGATTATACACCAATAAGAATAGAAGTCGTTGCTGGCCAATGCATGTTTTCGGAAAAAATTACGAACCTTACTCAACAGATCCTTTTTCAAGAGAGCGAAAGGGGAAACGTTTCCGGGAATAAATGGCAAAAATTCTGTGAAATTTTAATGCGACGAAATTGTAATATTTTATACCGCCCCTCATCAGATCCTTTTTCACGCGAGCGAAAGGGAAACGTTTCCGGGAAAAAATGGCAAAAATTCTGTGAAATTTTAATGCGACGAAATTGTAATATTTTATACCGCCCCTCATCAGATCCTTTTTCACGAGAACGAAAAGGGAAACGTTTCCGGGAAAAAATGGCGAAAATTCTGTGAAATTTTAATTCGATGAAATTGTAATATTTTATACCGCCCCTCAACAGATCCTTTTTCACGCGAGCGAAAGGGAAACGTTTCCGGGAATAAATGACGAAAACTCTGTGGAATTTTAATTCGATGAAATTGTAATATTTTATACCGCCCCTCATCAGATCCTTTTCCACGAGAGCGAAAGGGAAACGTTTCCGGGAATAAATGGCGAAAATTCTGTGAAATTTTAATGCGACGAAATTGTAATATTTTATACCGCCCCTCAACAGATCCTTTTTCACGAGAGCGAAAGGGAAACGTTTCCGGGAATAAATGGCGAAAATTCTGTGAAATTTTAATGCGACGAAATTGTAATATTTTATACCGCCCCTCAACAGATCCTTTTTCACGAGAGCGAAAAGGGAAACGTTTCCGGGAAAAAATGGCGAAAATTCTGTGAAATTTTAATGCGACGAAATTGTAATATTTTATACCGCCCCTCAACAGATCCTTTTTCACGAGAGCGAAAAGGGAAACGTTTCCGGGAAAAAATGGCAAAAATTCTGTGAAATTTTAATGCGACGAAATTGTAATATTTTATACCGCCCCTCAACAGATCCTTTTTCACGCGAGCGAAAGGGAAACGTTTCCGGGAATAAATGGCAAAAATTCTGTGAAATTTTAATGCGACGAAATTGTAATATTTTATACCGCCCCTCATCAGATCCTTTTTCACGAGAGCGAAAAGGGAAACGTTTCCGGGAAAAAATGGCGAAAATTCTGTGAAATTTTAATGCGACGAAATTGTAATATTTTATACCGCCCCTCAACAGATCCTTTTTCACGAGAGCGAAAAGGGAAAAGTTTCCGGGAAAAAATGGCAAAAATTCTGTGAAATTTTAATGCGACGAAATTGTAATATTTTATACCGCTCCTCAACAGATCCTTTTTCACGCGAGCGAGAGGGAAACGTTTCCGGGAATAAATGACGAAAATTCTGTGAAATTTTAATTCGATGAAATTGTAATATTTTATACCACCCCTCAACAGATCCTTTTTCACGAGAGCGAAACGGAAACGTTTCCGGGAATAAATGACGAAAACTCTGTGAAATTTTAATTCGATGAAATTGTAATATTTTATACCGCCCCTCAACAGATCCTTTTTCACGCGAGCGAAAGGGAAACGTTTCCGGGAATAAATGGCGAAAATTCTGTGAAATTTTAATGCGACGAAATTGTAATATTTTATACCACCCCTCAACAGATCCTTTTTCACGAGAGCGAAACGGAAACGTTTCAGGGAAAAAATGACGAAAACTCTGTGAAATTTTAATGCGACGAAATTGTAATATTTTATACCGCCCCTCAACAGATCCTTTTTCACGAGAGCGAAAAGGGAAACGTTTCCGGGAAAAAATGGCAAAAATTCTGTGAAATTTTAATGCGACGAAATTGTAATATTTTATACCGCTCCTCAACAGATCCTTTTTCACGCGAGCGAGAGGGAAACGTTTCCGGGAATAAATGACGAAAACTCTGTGAAATTTTAATTCGATGAAATTGTAATATTTTATACCGCCCCTCATCAGATCCTTTTCCACGAGAGCGAAAGGGAAACGTTTCAGGGGAAAAATGACGAAAATTCTGTGAAATTTTAATTTTATGTAATATTTTATACCGCCCCTAAAGAGATTTGTTGGAAGAAGATATTTCATACTTTGCCTGGATTGTGTTTAGGCATTCTATAGAATGACTAGTCATTCTATAGAATGCCTAGGCAAAGTATAGAATAAAACCGGTATTTCATACTTTGCCTGAAACGACCAGGCATTGTATAGAATGCCTAGGCATTCTATAGAATGCCTGGATTTCATACTTTGCCGGTAACATATATATATATATATATATATATATATTATATATATATATATATATAACCATTTTTAGTGTATTTCCAAAAGTCCCCCCCCCCCAAATGACGGGCCTGCGTGACCTAGAGCAGTGTTTCTCAATCACAGGGCCGCGGCCCGGTACCGAATTCTCACATCATTCATACCAGGCCGTGAGTGATTGGCCGTTTCCTTTTTCCCTTTCAGTTTCCGTTAGCCCGTGCCCTCTCCTTACAAAAATATAGACGAAACCGTGCCATGTGTGAGCTACCAAAGGTTGGAGCCATGTTTCTCAATCCAACCTTTATTGGTATCCCGTGGTAAGTGCACTTACTTAGCGAGTGTGAAAGCATGTGAGTGACCAAAACAGTGTGCAAGCATGTGGGTGACCGAATCTGTGCAAGTATGTGAATAACTAAAAAGAGCGACTTGGAGACACGGGTGTACTTGTAGGAGGAGGTGAACGGATTTTCATATATAGCACACAGGGTGGCGAATTTGAGGAAAGAGCAGTCAAGTAAATTAGACTAGAACGGGAGAAGCGCGGAAAAATTCGTTTAGCCCACAGGCGACAAAACCATGAATGAACCTCTCGACCGCCCCTACAACCTGTCTTATTGGGGGGGGGGGTTCTGTCCACTCCGCGCATCTCATGCAAATTGTCCTCGAGCGATTTGTTGGACTTTCGTACATATAAGCCGATGATGCATGCTCTTCGAACGGGGAAAGGTGGTTCACCAAGGTTGCGCATGGTGATCAAGGGTGGAGGGAAAGAATTGTCTAAATTCACCCTACCCCTAATGCCAATGATACAATTTTTCCTGAATGGCGGATCGCCACCCCCTTCCCCACCTCTGTACCGTCTATGCTCATGTGGACGAGAAAACAAGCTGCGATGATTTACGAGAAAAAACTACTACTCCTGAAAATAATTTTCTTGTATGATTGGAAAGCTGTGGTCGCAACTGATTTGTGCATAGGTGGGGTACTTAAAAAAAAAAAAAAGAAGCAATAAACGTTTGCTTATAAAAAAAATAAAGCAAAAAAAATTTTTTAATGAAGTAGGCTTTCTTTCGATTTTCAGCAGGTGCAAACTAAGGGGTATAGGGAAACATGTTTTCCATTGAGAAATCAACTATGCAACACATCTGGGCTTGTCAACGCTAAAATAAGAGGCTTTTATGGAGACGAGACATATCGCACCCTGCACTATGCACCCTGTATATACAGTATGTAACATCTCAACGGAAGTGGAGAGTCGTGAAAACACGGTCTCTTGGATAAAATAGATATATTAAAAATATTTTCTCATATTCAAATTTAATTGTTTGTCAGTCATCACATTCTTGAAATAATTTTGCAATTTTTGATAGCTTATAGGAAGATGAAAATTATTTTATTACTGTCTTCACAAATCCCAGGCCACCATGACGACTGAAAAATTGTATTGGCGACTAATTTTTTTTTTTCGAATGTTAAATTTTACTAAGGAAATTTATTCTTAAGGAAAAATTTCTTTCCGTTTTTTTTTAGTCAGGGAAAAAATGCTTTTCTCCTAAGGCAGGGGTTTATAACCTATGGATCGCGATCTAAACTTGGGTCGTTGGGGCTCCCGAGATAGGTCGCACATATCCATTTACCATCCGATTATACAGGGTGCCCTGTAAGTGCTAATGTTTTATTTTATCAATCAATCGTCCGTCGTAGAGGCATAGTCTCAGTTCAAGAAATGCTCAAAACATTCAAAAATTACACTGTACCTGTTTTGAGAGTAAAAACACAGTGTGTAACAACATAAAAAAAATTTATTCTCCCCTCCCCCGTTCTCTAACTTCTAATTAGAAAGTTGTCGCCCTGTTTCTTTCGAGGCTGACAACAGTTTCTTAGTGCAATATTCACTTAGATATTCGAATTCACAAATTGGAGAAAAGTTGGTAAACTGATATCCGATAACTGACTGTACATTGTACAACCAGGGACGGCTCGAGGTTACATGCCACCCCTAAAGATGACCATAGAGGGATGGCTCCGGGTGACCAAGCATCTAGTTGCGGCCTGCCTCGACCCCCTCCCCCCATGACGGGCCTGATTATTCTCCATTGTATTTCTGGCTAAAGGAGAGGGCATTTCACTTCATCAGGATCACCACTTCGTTAAAACGGGATTCGACTGTATAACGAACACTTTTCTAACCCACCGCATAAATTCACATCGAAATAATACAAAAACCAGGAATTCCTTCATAACGAAATTTCGTTATAACGAAGTGATTTATCCGGTCTCTTAGAGTTCGTTATAACGGCATTCGACTGTATCAATTCCTCATCCACCATTCAAAGACCCTGAATGGACGAAGTCGGACTTGATAATCAGTGCCGTCTTAAGGCATGGGCCCACCCGGGCACCTCAAGCGAAGAAGGGGCCTCATAAAAACCAGATCTGGTTGAAGTTTTCGCGAATTAACCTCATAGGGCCTCAGAAAAATCACTTGGTCCGGGGGCCCATGATGCTCTTAAGACGGCCCTGCTTGTAATTATCGTCAATGATGGCCAAACCACACTCACACTAGGTTAATAATATTGAAATATTACATTGAAAAAAAAAGAAAATTAATTTCATATCTAATTATATATATATAAAACTACCTGTTTTTCCGAGAAGCGCCATTTCTTTTCGGGGTAGCTGTGAAGTATGGTCACCCAAAGAAAGAAGACGCCAGTCTCTGTCATCACCTTGATATGTAGAGAGGTAAAGATGACTGAACTGCAATGAGAAAAAGAAAAGACAGAACGCAGACCACATCCGTTGGAGGCTTTCGTTATGACATATACATGTCATCACTTTGAAGCCATCATAGCCACCTGCAGCAAAGACGCCACGAGTCGAACATTCCATCACATTCTCCCGCCGTTAGCTTAGTCAGTATGTATATGTATTGATGCAATTCACGTGACGGTTAGTCAGCGAAATGGGTTTCCATATTGGCGTATTTATCCCTCATATTTTTTTCAGAGAGAATACGTGAAAGAATCCACGACATCAACTTCAAGGACATGACCCTTCGTTTGAGTGACACGTGTAGAGTTGGGGTCGCACAACCTTTAGTCCACGGGCCACATATGCGGTGATGCAACCACTCGCGGGCCAGAAACTTGTAAATACAGGGTGACCATATGACCCGTATTTTATTAAAAATTACGGGAATATCCGTCACCTTAACTTCTTCATAAAAAAATGCCCCATTTTTTCCGTTATTTTCAACGAAACTCACTTGAATGTTTTAAATCAAGATAGATTATATATTATTATATGACATAAATTTTGACAATTTTTTGTTGTAGTTGGTGAATTTACTTGCGTTTGACAATGTTTTCGGTATAATTTGAAACTTTACATGTTTAGAGCACACACACACAGCGACACAGGGATTATACTATAAAAGTTTGTTAAGAGAGTTTTTACAAAACCTGTTGAAAGCAATAAGTCTATTGGCTAGTCACTCAAATATAACCGATACGATCATTTGTTGCATTTCTCAAGTTTTACCAAAGAACTTCTACAAAAATTGAAAAAAAAACACCGTTAAGCCTATTGGTTACATTCGCTCGAATGTAACGATACGCTTATTTGGTTGCGTTAGGGGTTATGTAGGATCCATCGGGATAGGGCATGTCGATATATTCATATGTTGGCGTCACATTTATAATGAAGTGTTGCAGGGCCGCAATTAAATGATTGGTCACCCGGGGCAAGCACGCATTTTGGCGCCCCCTCATAATGTTGGAGAGGTTAATAAAGAGTGAAATTTTTGCCCCCTCTAGTCCGGCGCCCAGGGCACCAGACCCACCTTCACCCCCCTAGTTGCGGTCCTGAAGTGTTGCATCAGAATAGAAAATATTTAATAGGAACCAGAGTGACAGGCCCGTAACTAGGCTGGGGGTAACGCCCGGGGCTCCCCGAGCAGTACGGGGCACCAAACCCTTCTTTTTCTCGCATAATCCTTCAAAGGGCACCTCAAGAAAAAGTCTGCCTCCAGGGGCTCCGAGAAGGTATAGATATACTATGGCCCTGAATAGTGACCATTGGGTATTATAGTACAAGAGGGAGTAGGCATGGTGCTGTGCAGGCAACAAGATAGCAAAGAGACAGTACAAAATACAAAATATATCTTCTGAAGACGAAACTGGTGATGAGCGAATATTCTGATGATCGCAATTTAGACGGTGTAAGGTCTGTTAATTGCGGTGGCATGTTTTTTCGGTTCACGAAAACTTTGCCCCCGACATCTCGCCACCAGCACGTTTCGACTCCGGTATGTTTGGCCCCCGGAAATTTCGCCCTGTACATTTCGCTTGCCCTGACCATATGAGCGACCCAGTGAGTGACCTTATCGGTGATCAAGTGAGTTGTACATTTACCCGTGATATTTTGCCTACCCTGACCGTATGAGTGACCAATTGAGTCGGAGCCAGATTAAGACATTTGAAGGTCCCAAGCACTTGAATGGTTTTGGTGCCCCCCCGCCCGGTCCCTACAAGTATATTTTACTCGATATTTAATCTATAAATTATGTCCGAAAAAGTCCCGTTTGCAATTACGGTGGCCATATTTCCCTTTTGATTGAACAGGAGTGTGAAAAACGGGTATTGGTAAAGCGGGACAGCTATTTTTCTTTCTTACGTAATTGGTTGCGAAATCTTCAATCGTTTCCATTGTTAATACAATTCAATTGTAAACTGGCAGACCTTTTTTTTTTCCTCGCTAAAATTCTGCATTTGTGTGATTCGGCCATTATGAGACGTTAGAATGTATCTGCATGTATATCACAAGTTACGATATTTTTTTTAATATGTGTACACAATGTGTTTCATATATAGATCCCTTGAGAAAGTATCTCGGTAAAAGAAATTTTAATCCTGGTCAAATGAAAAAAACTAATCAAGAACTGAAGAAACGCGCTTTTTTTCGTCGTACATTTGCCATCACTACTGGAAGACCGTTGCAAAAACAGCTCCACACGTACATGGATCACAGCGAATACTGTGTGGACTGATTACGACATTAAGTACGGACATTTTGTCAACAATGGGGGGGGGGGAAAGAGAAAACTATCTAATCTCCTACATAGTCTTGCAGCCTGATAACAATTACTTACAGGAAAAGTTTGGTTACCTTGACTTCAGAATGCGCAAAAAAACTTTCGACGGAAAAACATTTGATAGCATTATCCGAAGTTCCGATAACAAACAACGAATTTTTTTCTCATGCTATGGTATTAGTTCAATTTTTTGCAAAAGTGATAACAATACCCAAATGACAACATTATCCGGGAATGTAATAAGCGTTGTCGACTGTATTTCAGAACTAACCTAATGGTGAAGCCAGCGCCTCCTAGAGACAGGTCTCTGCAGTGGTTGCCATAAACGTCATTCAGACTGCCTAGCAAGTTTGCCACATTTTGAAACACAGCATCCTATTTCGTTTCTTATCTTGGCGTAGAATCTTCCTGATTGGCTCACAAATACCGCATAGTGATTGGATGTGGGGCATAGAAATCGCCAATTCTGAGCCCGATCTTTTCTTTTCCTCACAACGATGATACTGGCACGAGCACAGGGAATTTTTTCCCCTGAATATTCTGAGGGAAAATGGACTACTTACTGACGTCACAAGCAGTTCGGAGGCCTATCTCTAGGTGGTGCTGGAGAAGCACTGACACAAGAGGAAAGTCTCCTCTCCTTTTTTTTCTACGAGTACTCGCAAAGTCTTTGATAATATCTCCTGGATTTTTTTTTTTGGAACATCTTTGGAAGTTGTTAGAATTTTTCTTTCATATTTTCCGAAAAGAAGATCTTAGATTTTTTTTTTTTTCAAAATCTTCCGAAAACATTTCAAGATATTTTCCCCATTGACTGCTTGTTAGGATTTCATAAACCGGCTTCAAAAGCAACCACTGAATCTTAGCATGGCCGATATTACAGTACGCATAGGTTCCTCATTTTTGGTGAACCACAGTCATTGGGCACTTTTTTCTTTCTGATACATTTTCGAGTTGTAATTACATCTGTTAGCAACTGTTACATCTTTTGCTTCTACGGTGTATCGAACAAAGGTGTCATTATATACCCATATTCTAGTCTAGGGCCTCTAGATCAAACCACAAAAGGGTAGCTCTAGGCGTCCAGGCTGTGTAACCTTTGCGGACGCACGTTACACAGCCTAGGTTACACATCGCTTCCAAGAGCACCGAATCGGGGGTGAAAGGAAAACATTATTACAGAAATTGCAAAAGGAATAAAAAAATTATGCAAAATTTCAAACTATGAGCGCACTGGACTGATTGATATGCAGAGAAAACCGTGATTTTCTACGCTGGTAAGATAACGCTCCTGAATTCATCATCGTTCCTGGAACCATGCAGTTGATCCGCTAAACGTACTTATTCTGTTGAACTTGGCTTACTCTTAATGCGTGGCACCCGGACACCGCTCGACGACTTCAGGGCAATTAAATCTGTTTAGAATTTGCCACATGCAACTTTGTAGGCAGGTGTTTTTAGCTAAGTAGGGCGGATTCAGAAAAATCAGTTTGCTCAAGGGCCCTACGATGCTACTGAACCACACATGCACCTCGTCCATATTCCTTTGTGGAACTTCAAACGAATTGGTACATGTTGGAATGTGTAGTGAACCTGACGTGAAGTTTGTTTCTGTGTAATGCTGCCATCTGCCATCAATTTTTCTAACTATGAGGTGAAGAATAATGGTTGAATAATTGTATTGTTGTAGGCCTGTTGCTCTCTGTGACGAGACTTTTTTAACGTAGAGATCGGCTCGCATTCGTGCCTCGAAGTGCCCTATGATGCTGTTAAGAGGGCCCAAGCCTAGTTTATGGAAATTGTACGAAATTTCATTCCAAAAAACCAACGTTAACGTGATCTCTAGTTTGCAATATCATTAGTTTTTTTGTATTTGTGCCATCCTTTTGATGAAGGTATACATGCACGATGTGACGTGCCCCAAAGGTCTTCAACTATACAATCAATCGAAAATTCTAGGATTTTTTGCGGATGCTTGATGCTGGGAAAGAATTGTGCGTAAAAAAAATACACATTTGATAGCCTTCTGTGGTGCTCCCCTTTTTCCTGGTGCCCTAAGCACGTGCTTATTTTCCGTAATGGTTAATCCGGCCCTGTGCATTGGTGTACGCAATGGGAGGCGGGGTTCTAACCCCCCCCCCCTTCCTCCAAGCCGCGTGTGTTATAGCCTTAGTGTGTTTGCAGGAAAAAATTTAAACCCCCCCCCTTGAGAAGTAAAAAACTGAACCCCCCTTGAGGAAATTCTACGTACGCCTATGAGTGAGTGGCCTTGTGAATGATTAAGTGAATTGGAAATTTACCCCCGACATTTCACCTGCCCTGACCGTATGAGTAATCAAGTGAGTTGGACATTTTGCCTTCCCTACCCGTGTGCGGTCACAGAGTGACCAAGTAAATGATCGTATGAGCCATCAAGTGAGTGACTACGTGAGTTGGATATTCAGTCCCGGATATTTCATTTCACACCCTACATTCCGCCTCTTGTGTAAATGTTAGGTGAGTGTATGCGGCAAAAATTTGCATATAATGTCCATTGCTGTCGCAAATGATTTGTTGTACGTAGGAAGGGTGCGTAGGTAGGGGAGGTACCTTGGGGGTTTTTCTTCAGGACTGTTATACTCCAACTTATGTTGAAAAATTTCGCAGCAGCGTAAATTTGGAAAAATATTTTATGCTTCACTGCAAATTCCAAGTTCTTAGAACCCATTAAAGTACTACATAACCATCTATAAGAAGGGAATCATCTTTGCAGACACTCACCTATTCACTTGGTCAATCATTCGGTCTCTCACTTGGTCAATCAGGGCCGTAACTAGGCAGGTGCAACCGCAAAGGGCCCACTTGGAAGGAGGGGGGACAGAAGGGACCTTAATTCAAATTCTTGCACAGGGCACAGGAATGGCTAGTTGCGGCCCTATGGTCAATCATTCGCTCACTCACTTGGTCATTCACTCAACCATACATTCGCTCACTCTGATATAGTGTGAGCGAAAATGCTACTGAGTATGCTACTGTTACATTGTATTACATTGCTGTAGTTAAGGGAGGCTGCTATGTCTCCTCTCAGCGCTTCACGTTACTAATGCGTGTTATAAGGAATTGAAAAGTGTGTCTGGTGTATTGGTTAGCGCACTTGCCCGGTATGCAAGGGGACCCTGGTTTGATTCCCGGAGGAGACAAATCACTTTTCTTTCCAAATATCAGTTTCGGCATAACATGCACAAAAATTTCTCGGTATATTTCAGGCCGAAAAAATACCATCTCTTCATTGCTGAGGTGGTCGTAATAAAGTGCCCACACTTCATCATCAACCATTTTCAATCCACTGCTGGATGAAGGTGCCTAAATATTTCCATTTTACTGTCGGATGCTTTTGCCATCTAGTGGACTCCAACAACTTTTCAGATCTTATTAATCCATATCATTTTTTTGGGTCACTTCGGACGTTTAACACCACAGGGGTACCAATAATTTATTGGCAATAAATAAACTAATGCCCACTTTGTGTATAAAATATGCAGAGTATTTACCAACTTAGAATGTTCTCATTTCTTTCCGATTTTTCACAAGCAAACAAAAGTGAGACAAATAATCCAGATGAGGCAAGCACATTGAAAGAACTTAGTAAGCACGAGCCTTACAACTTGTTTTTTTATGCCTTGTCGTGACTGAATCTAAGCTACGTGTGGAAGTGGTACAAACTTCAATTGCATTTATATAATAATTACAAATAATTGAAACGAAACACTAATTTCCCCGAACAAATATCTTGGGAAAAAGTAAAATTTTGAAATAAATATGCGATCATATTTCAATATTGTGTATATATATACACAATATTGAAATATATATATATATATATATATATTTCAAATTGCGATCAGAAAGTCAACATGAGAGGCTGTACGATGAGACTGTGAGCTGAAAAATTGTTTTTCTATTTTTATTTCAGTGACCAGAATGCTTAATATACAGGAGAAAAGTTATCGGAAGTTAAAAGCACTAGAAAAAAAATGTGATGACTTACAGTCCTTTACAACTCTCAGCAAAGCCTTCCAGGCAAAGAGTATGATCTGCCACCTGTAAATACTTTGACTACTTTACCAGAAAATCTATCCTTGACATTGGTGAGTGACGAGAAACTGTTGTTGCTGGAAAAGGAAATTGAGAAGGATGCAACTTTGAGAAGTAGACTGGTAATATCAAGTTTTCTGTTGCATTCGAGTGTAAAATTCAGGGGTCACATGGCACATTTTTGTTTTTCAGAAACCGAAATCAAGTGATCATTCTGCTGCAGGGGTTCTCAACCCAGAGCTGTAACTAGGAGTTTTGGGAGGAAAAGGGGAAACATGATTTTGCCATAGCCATCCCTGTAAAATTTGATTATTTTATAGCAGTGTTTTTGTTCCCACCTAAAACTGTAACGAAGGGAAAGGTTTTAGGGAGGCCAGAAAGCTTGAATGAAAACACAACTCATTGTTTGAATATTACTTCATATCGAATATAATTTTGTGATGGAATGAAACAAAAAAATATAAGGATTCTTTCTTTCCCCCATTCTGCGGGGAAAAAATTCTTTTCAATTGTAACCTTGCGGGATAAATTTTTGTATATGGACATGGATGCTAGTTTCACAAAAGTGCCAACAGATTTTAAATGAGTAGAATACATACTTTAATACAGTTTATTTTTTCTGACTAGTTTTGGTTCCATTTTCATTCCATAAAATAAAATTTATTTTATAGAGATGAATTCAATAAAGTTGTGTATTGCCTGAATTTTTTTAAAATATCGTCAATTTTGGTCAGAGGTGTCTTGGGCCCTAGGGAAACAGCTTGAGAAAGCATTGAGAGGCCTAGGGAAACAGCCCTAGGGCTCAAGGGGAAATATGATTTAGGGCTCAAGCTGTTTCTCAATGTATGGTCTGCCAACTTTCAGGAAAAAAACTACTGTTTGCAATTTCTTTTCTAATTTTAGATGCGTTTTCTTCACCAAACGAGTATGGGGCGAAATGAGGGGGCATTTCTACATGCAGTAATGAAGAAGTTGCTATCCAGAGATGTTGCGATGAGTTACAGCAGAGTCTGTAGAAGAGGAAAAAAAAGTTTTGCTGCTTTGAACAACCTATATAATGTGGTGTTAGGTAGATTCAATTTGAAGATTTAACTTCTGTCAGAGTTCACAATTTTTGTGTGATAGTAATAACGAGTTGATGTGTTTTTTTTTTGTTTTTTTAAAGCTAAAAATTAGCTTTGAACTAAAATGTTCAAGTTAATTTCCTATTCTTTTTGAAAAAGTTAATGCAATTTGCAATTCTGCTCTATAACTTTTTAAGTAAAAAATACTTTTATTAAAATATTGAATATTTTGTTTATATGAGATAGTGAAACCACGATACAAGGATAATCTCAAAGAAAAAATAATGTTTTAGAGAAATTATATATATATATATGTGTGTGTGTGTATTTTTTTTGAAAATGTCTATGCTTTAATTTTAAATTATAGTCAGCAATTTAAATTTAAAGCATAGACATTTTCAAAAAAAATACTATTGTAGAGGGATTTATCGTTATATATAGTATAACTGTAGAGAGGTTTCACTGTATATTAGCTTTTTAAACAGTGCTTATTTATTGGGAAAAAAGTCGTCTTATCTATTTTTTTCTTTTATACTTTTGTTTATCCCCTCAGCTGCTGCAAGTTTGAAATTCCCAGACAGCACTATTGAAGAACTTTCAAATAAACTTGGCAAACTCGAGAGTTTCTTGCAAACTCAAGAGACAATGGAAGAAAGAAGAGCACAGATCATTCTGAGGAAAATGTTGATAGCCTGCAATTAAGCATATTTTAGTGTGTTATATAAGAGCTGGTCTTTCTAAGCGGAGTGGTTTTTTTTTTTTGTGTGATATCCATGGAAGTGCAGTTTCCAGAGCTTTAACCCAAAAATTGAATTTTTTTTTTGTTTACACCTATGGCAGACATTTTCAGTTGCAAATAAGTGATCATCTTGGCTGTACAGAGATGATTCAAATCAAGTTTTGTTAGTATTCAGAGCAACTACAAGCTCAGACTGCATAGGGCTTGTGTTCAGTTGTGAACTTATCATGGAGCTGGAAACCAGGATATATCGATACACTATAAATACTAAATTCCAATTAGAAACTACTTGGCCTGTCTTTCCTCATCCCAACAAAAGAATATCCATGATTCCTAGTGCAATATTATATCTGCGATATTTAAATTCAAAAATCTCAAAATGACAGAAAGAAGAGTAAATGAATCATACACTAACAGCAGGCAACAAGTTTGTCCTTTTTTATATGCTGTTCTTTCCCTTAGAGATTTTTTTCCAGTTTATGTCTCGGCTACAGTCGAACTCCGATTTAATGAATCAGATATAAATTTTTGTCCATGAAATCGATTAAAATTGCTTTATATGATTGAGATAACACAAATGTATACAGTGAGTCATTTATTAAAAATTTTATTAAATCGAGAAATTTCTTAATTTGGAGTTATAAAATGTGCATTGAATTCATTTGCTATTCGAATCATATTAGCACCTGAAAGCAATGTAACAGGATTTTCATTTGTTCCTAATATTTTATTAACAAATTTCCAACGTTTTGGAAGGTGAATTACAATTTAAGAACTGATTTTGAAAATAAGTGAGTTTGGCTCGTTTTATTTTTGATTTGACAAATGATGTAATACTACGGTAAGCTGTTTGTATCAGAATATCAAATGGATATTTTTTAGATTTTAAGTAAAGTTTTTCTTTGGTCTTAATATAGAACTTGAGTTCAGGTGAAATCCAAGGTTTATAAGCAGCTTTCTGTTGTTTAGGCTTAATTGTAATATATTTTGTGAAGTTGTTGATTATATTCTCAAGATAATAAATTAATTCATCAAACCGAGAATGGGCAAGATTATGATAAATTTATAATTGTCTAAATAAGTTGAAATGCCACTATAATCACACACACACACAACAGTTTTGCATTTTTTGTTAGAAGGATTGGGGGATGGCTTATTAGAATTTTTTACAGTGTAAGAAAGTTTACATAAAATAGGATAATGATCAGTAATATCAGTTAAAAAAACAGATGAATGAATATTAGTTAGGCAGAGTTACGTACGATATAAGTATTAGATGAAGGTCTTGTTATATGAGAGATTAGAGGTAAAAATCCATAAATTCTTAGAGTGCCAATATATTCGGAATTAGTATTATGTGTTGGAGCTAATAAGTCAATATTAATATCTCCAATAAGTAAGGTCTCTTTATATCTAAATTTACATAAAAATTGATTTAATTCATTGACAAAATAGTTGACTGAATGAATGAGATCTACAGAGACAAATTATATTTAAATTCAATGAAATATTATGTAAAATAATTACCTCGCCTGACAGGAAGGATTCATAATTTAGTCTTGAAAATGAATGTGATTTATGAGTATATACCACAACACCACCAGAGTTGTTATACTCTCTACAACGGTGGTTCTCAACCGGGGGCCCCTAGGATATTCCAGGGGGCCACGGATGAAAATCTTGCAAAAGGGGAGCCACGGCTACTGATACGGGGGCCACGAAGAAATTTGTGACATTAAATTTTTTTTAGTCACTCTGACTAAAAAAATTTAATTTCAAACAAAATGTGCATAGAATATCTTTTTCGTAATTTTTTCCCATTCAAGTAACATTAACATGAGGAAGGAAATAAAAAAAGTGGTTCATGTAATCTCAGTGGTTTTACGACTTGGGGGTGACAGTAGGCCCTGACACAAACTATAGAAGAGGTATAAGCAAAATGGAGTAACTATAGACAGAAAATTGTGTGTGTGTTCAAATACTTTTTATTCAAAGAGGGCTGCCATAAAGAAAACAGACAAAGATTTGTTGACCATTCATTGACATTCTTTTGAGTTGAGTTCTCGTAGTAAATGTAATCCAAGAAGTAGATGGGTGAAAAATGAAAGCTTGTAAAAAACCCATCGTTTTCATGCAATTACAGACGGATAGTCATCTAGTTTAGCACAAAGCTATCTTCAGCCAGCATTGAGTGGTCTGATGGGGAATATATTTATAAAAATCGAATAGAGAATGATTGCTTTGGGGTATTTTTTACGAATTTTGAAAGGGGGTGCCAATCCATTGCCTCTGCTGAAAAGAAATAAAGTCGAACTCAGTTATAACGAACTCCAAGAGACCAAATCATACATGAGGAAAAATACCCGCGAAATTTAATGTTTTAAAACTACATTGCTGTGATAATGTATTGAGACGGGGTGGCTTAAGCGAGGGTGCAAAGGGTGCGGCAGGTTGTAAGGGGCGGCATCATAGACTTTACTTAAGATAACAAAATTTAACACAGTAACAATTTACGACATCAAGCTTTTGAGTCATACTATACCTCGACAACGGAAACGTTGAGAAAATAGACAAGGTCTCTGACCGTATCCAAACGTAAAAGTTTGGATAGTTAACATAATTCACAATGGTGCACAAAACCGGAATGAGATGCAAGACTCCTGCTCTGACTCGGACTACGAACCCTAAATAATTTAATTAAAAAAAAAAAAAAAATTCATAAACATGAACAATGATGTCCGTTGTGTTGCCATTGTCATCATTTTCACAATAACATTTGAACAATGATGTTTCGTAAGAATTTCCATTGAAATCTGTCGGGCTTCCAGCCAAAAGAGACAACAGTGGAGTGGCGTGGATCCCCGGTGGGGGTGAATCCCGTGGCTTGAGTCGGGGATACCCGCTGAGCCCGGATACTCGAAGAGTTTTTCCAGCATGGCCCAGCCGCAAGGTAAACTGCTTATATCCCGCAAGGGACAGAGCGGGGGCCGTGTTTGGCGTTGGTGGCATAGGCGTACGCTGAATTTTCTCGGGGGGGTTCAGTTTTTTTCCTACGGCGAGGTTTTTCCTGTAAAATAACACTATTATCTTGGCTCGGGGGATCGTCCCGAGCACGTCAATGTCTGCCGATATCAGTCATAAACAAGGAGACAAATTTTCCTTAAAAAATCTTTGCAAGCATTCATTTACTAGATTCAAACGTGTGTCTGGATCACCCCATCAATGCAGAATTTCATTTATTGAAAAATACTTTTACCCCTGAGATAAAGGAAGTACGCCTGCGTACAGGGCCGCAACTTTGTCACCCGGGGCAAGCCGGAATTTTGGTGCCCCTTGCATGCAGAGGAAGCAGTTAAAGAATGAATTCGGCGCCCCTCCTGGTTCAGCGCCCGGGGCACCAGTTTCGCCTGCTCACCCCTGCCTGCGTGGACAGAATATTTAAAAAAGCGGGTGTGGGCTCCAAAAACACCCATCGTAGGTGCCTGAAAAGGTGTCACAAATAACCACTGCATAAGTACAACACTACAGAACAAGAGGTATAGGATGAAGTAAAAAATATTTTTCATTTTTTGTTAGGTTTTTGTTTACTGCAAAACACTGGTGCTCAAGCAGCAGCAGCCCCCGGTTCTGACGCCATATCAAAACACATGCATCTGGATACCCTCCATCCCTTAGGAAAAACAGGGAAAAGGTACACAAGCAGAAATGTGAGAAAGCGGGGGGGGGGGGGAAGGGATGTGTGGGAGCACTACAAGTAAAGTGTTTGCTGTATCGGCGCCTAAAGGCTCTATCAATTGTGATGGCAACGGAGACTCCAGCAAGATTCAAGACTCATAAAGAGGAAACAGGCAGTTTTTCCTTTAATTTTTTTTGTGTTCGATATTTACGGGAAAAAAATCAAAAATCGATATAGGAGATTTTTATTCCTGAATCAATTCTGTGGGTGCTCTGCCCCGTTCTACAAGAGAGTGTGGGTGTTCGAGCACCCACAGCATCCCCGGCTCCTACGCCACCGATCACTGTCAATTCTGTGCCCGAATCGATTAGTGCGTTAACCATTTTTCCCTGAATGCTGAGTTTGACCCTCTGTCTTGAGTTTGACTTTGGGCCCCTCCCGTTTGAAACCTCCCTTAGAAATGGGTGCTTCAAACGGTTTTTTCTCGGCTGTGAAATATACATCACATTCTCTGGCTAAATCCACAGGTTTAAACCAGTCTTGCCCTTGACGGACACTAATATGAGATGACGTGTCATCATCCAGGGTTTGGAACATTTGGTCCGACACAATTAGATCCCGAAGAGTTTCCAGGTCATTAACCCGCCTCAGTTTGCAATAGTAATCGAACATTGATACCAATCGTGACGCAAACTGAAGATGCGTCTCCCTTGCTTTCCTTTTAGCATTTTTGAAATTTGCTAAGCACGTCTGAGGAGATGGTTCGAAGTCCTTCAGCAGAATTTCTTTGACAACATAATTTATGATATTGGTATCACTTAGATATATCAAAATATTGGCTGCCTTCTCTCCCAAAAGATTTAAAAGAGTTTCTGCTTTATGTTCATCTTTTACTTGTTCAAGTTTGAACGCTCTCTCTAAACTATTGAAAAAAAATGTCATCCCTCGGGAGCTGTTGGCACATTAATAGTAAGAATTTTAATGCTCTTAATGATGGATTCTAGAGATTCTGGGGTATAAATATTTGTGCCATTACCTCGGTTTAGAGATTTAACTTTCTCCAACTCTAGTGGGGGTGCATGTGTGGTGTAGCAGTAGTATGTAGGGCCTCCAAAAAATGGCTCGGGATCCATGATGTTCTTAAGTCAGCCATCTCGTTGGGCAATTTGCCTGTTGTGGCGTTGTAGTTGTATAGTTGAAGCTCTAGTTTTTGTATTTCGAATTCACGTTCCCTCTCTCTATCATCAATATTTAATTCTTCGCTCACGTACACCTTTGATCTACGCCTTCCCCCCGGCATTTTCCTTTTCAAATGAAATATTTACGGAAATAAAACAATTGAATGCACAGTTACCCCGAGTTCAAATCGAAAGAGCAGTCACTTACCCTGTTTGTTGCGTCCCTCCTTTGAACTACGGTCGTTCTTTCCTGCGTGTCGATGACGACTTTCCCGGACAGTCACTGGTGATGCCACCTTTAGCCTTCTGCTGCTCCTGTTCTGTCGACGAGGTTTTCCCGGAATGTCGATGCTTGTTGTCACCTTCAGCGTTCCGCTGACCTAGACACCATCGGACGCTCCTGTCCTGTCGACGATCTTTCCCCTTGCAGACGATACCTCCGCTCGCTGGTCGATGTATTTTTTCTTGTGGGATTTCATATCCCGTAGCTGCCACCAGAATGTAACGGACGAGCCGAGCATTTGTTTCTTGGTTAATATGGTATTTAATATATTCCATATACACTTTATACATGATATTACATTTTTTGTCTCGATTGTCTGCATCTACCGGAGGCCATGAAAGGACCCCTTCTTTCTATGACCGTCGCCTATCGCCTCTCCTCTGAGAATGTCCCCTTTTTCTCTTTTCTTCTCATTTCGTGCTCCCCCCACTTGACGTCTTTTCTTTTCCTCCTCACTAGAGACGATGCTTCTATAGTCTTTTGGAATGTAGCCGGTCAATTTGTCGCGATATAAATTTGTCGCAGTGTCAATTCGTCGCGGTACAAATTTGTCGCAGCTCCAATTCGTCGCGATACAAATTTGTCGCAGTGTCAATTCGTCGCGATACAAATTCGTCGCGTTACAAATTCGTAGCTGTACAAGTTCGCTGCCGTGTCAATTCGTCGTGACGTCAATTTATATATTACAGCGCAGAATCAATTCGCGCGTCGAACTGTCGATTCTTCACTGTACATGTTCCACGTGAGCTTGTACGTAGGTTTTTGTCTTACACGTGAAATAAAAACGTGAACAAAAGTGTACACGCAGTTAACTGAAAATAATTATTTTTTGTCAATGCAGAAATAGGTCATCGAAATTAAAATTACAATATCAATTACATTTAAAAATTTAACTGCATATAAAAGTTTAATTATATTTGAAAATTCAGTTATAAAAATTTGAAATGTTAAATAATTGATTTTTGCTGTGATAAAATTTCAATATCATGTGGAGAAATTTCGGTTTGTATGATATTCCCCAAATTACAGCGAACCTTTTAACGGTAAATTTCTATCTTCCCCATATCAAACGGTAGTTTCTCCCCCCCCCCTTTCGAGAGTCGCCAACATTTACCATTACAGTATCTCCATAAGAGAGAGAACCTGAAATATTTAATTAATTAAATTAATATTTAATTTTCACCATATAAGCCGCACTTCCCGCTTTTGTTGCGATTTCTATTTCTCACAGCAAAGGGAGTTGGGCGCAGATCAAGGGTAGAAATGTACAGTGCTTATGAATGACGATTCGGTGAAGTTTTCATAATGCCCACAGGATGAGCACCGACAAAGGCAATGTAATCACCAATAAGAAAGATGACTATGGGTCAATCGCATAGATATAACCATTAATCTTATGTTTATAATCAGTCGCATATCTTTGACTAGCTTGTTTGAATATTTTCACATAATTTTCGTTAGCGTCTAAGCTATTGGTACAAGGTTGGTGTGCTTGGTCTACATATTTATGTTGGCATAAACATGGAATATTGCAAAACCGAACTTGGAAATGATATGCTGGTTTGCGTGTGTGTTTAAAAGTTTTTTCCCCCATAATTCATGTTCCGAAATTAGAAAAACTTTTAATGCAATTGAATGAATTAGCCTATTATAAGTTTTCTTTGTTGTGTCTTAAAGTAGAGATACAGATTATACACGGATGACAAAAAATAATGATGTACTTTTTAAATTAAATTGTTTGAATTCAATTCAAATTGAAATTTTGTCCTCAGTATCTTTAAAAAAAAAATTATGACAGTTTGAAATAGCCTCACTTGTTATTCTATTAATCATCATCTGACTTTTTATTGCGATATTCACGTTAAATAAGTGTTTAAATAAAATGTTACTCAAAGGTACTGAAAATAAATAATGGTTTAGATATTGTGGAGTGTTTATATGTACAATATGAATTAAAATTATCCTATTAAATGCAGGCTATAATCAGAGGCGGATTTATAGTTTTCCCACCTGTGGGCTATTGTCAAACCTTGCCTCCCTTCTTCCTTTCTAATTCATGTCCTTGATCACCAATTACTTAATTTTGGTTACGCCCTTTCAGTTGAACTTGTCATCTTGGGATAAAGCCCGCATACCCCCTCCCCACCTAGGAAATATACCTCTGAACATAATCTTAAATTGCCTGTTAATGTTAATTCACTTGTATTGTAAGAATAAATTTTTACTAATCGTTGACTGAAGCCGTATGAGTGTCATGTACATGAAGTTACATACAATGGGCTAATTAAAAGTCTGATTTCATTCTTTTTACTCGAGAGTTGTTACTTTAGGGTTGAAAAAAAATCAAAAATCGATTGAAATTTGCAGTGGTGACAGAGATGCTGTTGGTGCCCAGGGTACTTTATGGAATGGGTATGAGCACCCATAAGCTGGTCTTATATGCTCTATAAGACCATTGACTGATGGGCAAGCCAGTCTCAACGTACGGCTAGGGTGTGTCAGTTTCATTGCCTCGCCCCCTATGATCAGGGCCGCAACTAGGAGGAGCAAGCAGGTCTGGTGCCCTGGATGCCGGATCAGGCGGCGCGCAAATTTCACTCTTTAACTCAGAGCTCTTCAACCTCTTTCTACTCGCGATACTGCTTGTACCCATCATCAAAAAAAGAGCACCCTGACGGCAAGTTTGTCATACGAAAGCAATGGCTTTAATGCCATTTATACAAGGTGTTTAATTGTAAAGTTGAAAAAGTGCTCGCGATCACGAAATTGGGCACGAGCATCGAGCACCCTGGTGCTCGCGAGCAACGGGTTGAAAAGAGAGAGATGCCTGCTTTAATCTCCTCTTCAACATTACAAGGGGCCGCAAAAATGCGTGCTTGTCTCGGCTGACCCACCATCTAGTTGCGGCTCTGCCTAGGATACTTAGATCTGGTATAATGATTTTGAAGTGTGTATGTAAATTCGGCTGGCACTTCCAGAAAAGTTGAGAGGGACCCAGAAAATCACTCTGCTCAGGTGCCCCATAATGCTCTTTTGAGAGAGCCCTGTTGATAGATCGTGTTTTTTTTTTGTAACATTGAACGAAGGGAGAGTAGCCCTCTTTTCTTTCAGGTACCACAGGTAGCAACGTTTTTCAGGTTGTGACGGGAAAACACTTTGCCGTCTTAACGCATGGGCCAACTCGGGCACGACCCGGGGGAAGGGGAAGCCTAAAAAAAATGTGATCTGGTTGAAATTTTCGAAAGTAAGCATGTAAATTCTTGAAAGGTAGGGCCACAAAAATCATTTGGCCCGAGGAGGGGCATGTTGCTCCTAAGACGGCCCTGGGTAAAGATAGTAAGCAGTAATAATGTTTCTACATGCCCCAGTCATGGCACAGGGGTCCACCCACCAACAGGGTTCAAGCACAGGATGGAATTTGGCCTGGCAGCGAGGCTCTGGGATTTGGGGGGGGGGGGGACTATGGACAGAGGATATTCTTATAAAGTAAGATGTCAGACGGCTTTCTGTATTTTAAACAGCTGGCTTGCCCAAAGCCGTCCTAACACACAAGCCCAGCCGGACACGGCTCTTGAACATCAAGTGTATAGAGCAGAGGCCTTCAACCTTTTTCCGAGCACTGCCTATACCCATGATAAAAAGAAGAGCACCCTTACGACAAGTTTGACATACGAATGCATACACACAATTAGGATGATTTCAATCCTTGAATGCAATTTGTACAAAGTGTTTAATTTAGAACGTTGATCAAGTGCTCGCGAGCATCGAGCACTCTGGGTATTTCGGGGAGCACCGTGGTGCTAGCGAGAAACGGACTGAAGATGCCTGGTATAGAGGGTCACATGATAATGAGATTTGGTAGAATGATTTTCGACAGCAATTATAGAACTTATAGCTGGAATCTTCGAGATAGGTAGGAGACTACATGCCAACCTTGGAACCAAAGCCTCTCCGAAGTGGCGATACTCGTCGCCAATGAAATAACGGGGGGCATAATTTTTTCCCAGATTCTTTTTTCCTGTCATGACTTTTTCTTAAAATTCAAATAAATTTTTGTTCAACTTTAGAAAAAACTGTGAATCTGAAATTCTATCTCAAACTAACAGTAATACCTGACACTGCCCGGGTTTTCTCCATATGGTGGAAAAATTAAAAACAAAGGGACAAACCATTGTTTAGGAACCAAGGTAACCAAAGTAGGCATTCCAAAAGTCATTGTTGCTGGACATCGTTTGAGATGGTGTCTGTTTAGTGCACGTCCAAAATTGGGCAAAGATTTGCATAAAATTGTAGATTTGTACAGAGAACACACACACACACCCAAGAATCAATCATACAGGGTGCCCTGTAAGTGCTTGCATGCCCTTTATCTCATCAACCGTCCGTCGTAGAGGTACGATTTCAATTTAAAAAATGCTCAACAGGCGTTCAAAAATTACCCTGTACCAGTTTTGAGACTGAAAATACAGTGCGTCGAAAAATAAAAAAATCTAAATTTTTATTATTAGTTGTTGCCTTGTCTCTCCCAATGCCAACAAAAAATTCCATGTTTCTAAGTGTAATATTCGATAAGATATTTTCGAATTCAAAAATCGGAGAAAAGTTATGAAAAAACAGCGTTAAATGCGGAGAAACGGTTTCACCCGCATTTAACACTGTAACACTGTTCTTTCCCAAATTTCCTCCGTTTTTCAAATTCGAATATCTCTGTGAATATTGCACTTTAAAACATGGAATTTATTTTGTTGGCATCAGGAGAGACAGGGCAACAAATTTCTAATTGAAGATTAGAAGACGGAAAGGGGGGGGGGGCGTATAAAAATTCAAGTTTTTTATTTTGTTACACGCGATATTTCCACTTTCAAAGCTGGTGCAGGCTAATTTTTGAACGCCTGTTTCAGCATTTTTTAAATTTTAATCATACCTCTACGGCGGACGGTTGATGAAATAAATGCAGGGCCGTACTAGGATTTTTGCCCCTCGGAGCAAATATGATTCAGCCGCCCGGGGCAAAATTTTTTTTGCCATCCTTCACTACTTTAAAATTCGTTATTTATAACGGTTTCCTTTGTTTTCACTTAAAATTGCTACCCCTCAATTTTTGCAGCCCGGGGCAGTTGCGCCTCTCCAGTTCCGGACCCGGGTAATGCTAGCACTTACAGGACACCCTGTATATAGATATAGAGTTTTCCGTTCCACATCTGTGAGTGCAATTTGAACTTCATTTATCAAAAGGAACTCTATAGGGCCATGATAAGTTATCTTAGTGTACACCGCACCTTTTTATGCGAATTGGTTGACTTGTTATTACAGTAATTTGATATTTATTCTTCGGAAATGCGATCTTTGCGTGACGTCATTCTGTACTCGGTAGGATAATGAAATTCAAGGAAATCCTTGAACAAAAAAAGTTTCTAAAAAAACCAAACTTTACTTTTTTACGATTCGCGGTAGTTCCGCGGATTTTATTGTAGAAATTCCGTATTAGTTGGCAAGTATGGGAGCACCAAAATTGCGCCCCCGAGCGTCAAAAGTGAAGCCTACTGAACTAATGTATATGCGTATATATGAATTGACATAATCATCATGCCACCCAATAATCATCATCCTGCCCCCCCCCTAGACTTTCAGGTCTATCTCCGCCTATGGCTGGGGACCCATAGTACGGTTGAGACTGCCCTGTCTTTGCTATGGTTTCTGTTACCCACAACGTCCAATTCATTCATCTCATATTTCATTTCGATTAAGAAAGATGAGTTTTAAACTGTCGGCCTTGCTTAACAAGGTTGAGAGTTTAAAATTTTATAAATTTATAATTAAGTCATTCAAAAATTCATTAAATCATTCAAAAATTTACTTCGTCACTTGACTTGTATCTAAGGATTTTTATTTCGCATCCATATTGCACAAAAATTTTTATATACATGTTAAATACCATGTTTATATCATACTAGCTGTTACTCGCGTGGATCTGGTAAGCTGAAAATTGCTTGGCGATGATTTCCCCATAACATTTGAACCTCCCCACCCCCCCCGTAACCCCCTTGGGTTTGAATTTCCAGAAATCCCGCCTTAGTGAGTCTCTATATTATAAAATATAATACTGATCAAATTTCATATTTATAGCTTCAACGGTTTGGGCTCAGCGATGATTGCCCCATATAACCTTTGACTACCCCCCCCCTCCCATGATTCCCTTGGATGTTGAATTTTGAAAAATCCCTTTTCCATGAGTCTCTACATTAAAAAATGAAAATAGTGACTCTAAATTTCACATTTATAGCTTCGACGGTTTCGTCTCGGCGTGACTTCTGGTGTATAAAAAGTTATTTTTTAATTTAATACCAATACAACCCCTCAAAACATGAATGACATGAATCTTTGTACTGCATTTTATCTGAATAGTTTTTTAATTGGAAGTATACCTCTATAGGATTGAGGGTGCGCAAGTAAAATGCCATACGTCCTGTTGTCTATGTACCCTGCATATAGATTTTCATGCACACGACCATACTACATCATCATATTCTACCAAAGCCTCCTAGAACCTAGATAAAGCTCCTAGTGATATCTAGGAAGCTTTGATTCTATCTTAAAAATCTTATTGTTTATCTGATATTTTAGAGAAGCCTCCCTTAAATTTTGCCACCCGGAGCAGTCCCCCCCCCCCTCTAGTTCCGGCCCTATTGTAGGCAGAGGCGGATTTATGGTTTTATCGCCTGTGGGCTATACAAATTTTGCAGCCCTTCTATTCTAGTCCGTGTCCGGAAAATTCGCTGCCAACAATTCACCGAATGCAAAATTCATCGCTGGGAAAATTCACCGACATCAGTTCGACATGAATGAATGATCGAGTGAGCAAGTCAACGAATGAGTGAATGAATGAGCGAAACCGGCCTGTCACTAGAGCTAGCTCGCTCTCGACCACTCAGTCAATCACTATAGATTGCTGATTATATCACTCGCTCACTAGGTTACTCGTTTTGTTGGAGGGGGGGGGGGGTTGAACATTATTTTGCTGCGAAATTTAATGTTTTGCTAATGGTATTTTTGTTCCCTCCTGAAATTTCCCGCCCCTTAAGGCCCCTTTCACACGGAGCGGATGCGGATGCGGAAGCGGGTCCGCATACCCTTTCACACGAGCACTGAAGATGCGGGTGTTTCGCCCGCATCTTTATGTTGAAATTCGTGCATAAAAACTATTTTTTCGCAATTTTTGTAACTGTTTTTCTCCTTCACCCCTGATTGAGTGCCCATATGCAGCGTAGAGGTATTCTTTGGTGGTTTAGTCTAGAGCCACATAGAATATGGGAATAAAGATGTCTTAATTCCGATCCTCACAAGTAGTCGATGGGAGAAAATGTCTTCAAATATTTTCAAAACATTTTGAAAAAAAAAATCCGTCTTTCCGGAAAAATATGAAAGAAAAATTCCAAAAACATCCAATGTTCGAAATATCAAATCCAAAAACATCCAAAACTAATATGTTCCTAAAAAAAAAATTCAGGAGTTATCAAAGAATTTGCAAGTAGAAAAAAAGGGGAGGGGTAGAGACTTTCAAAATGCCTGTGCTTAGAAATATTCACATCGCAATTCTGTCTTAGGCAGGGATTACAGTATAAAAGTTTTATAAAAGTTAGTTTATAAAACTTGAAAAATGCAACCGATAGGCCGATCAGTTAAGTTCGCTCGAATGTAACAGATGTGTTTATTGCTTACATTTTTCAAGTTTTAATAGTGTAATACCAGCCTTAGGCCGGGATTACACTATAAAAGTTTTGTAAAAGCTCTTTGATAAAACGTGAAAAATTCAACCAATATTATCTTATTGGTTGAATTTTTTGAATGCAAAATGTGTGTGTGTGTGTTGAATTTTTCAACTTTCATAAAAGTTCTTTTATAAAACTTTATAGTATAATCCCGGCCGGATTACACTATAAAAATTTTATAACAATTATTTAAAAAAAAACAACTAATAAATTTATCGGTTGCGTTTGCTCTAATGCAACCGATAAATTTATTAGTTGCTTTTTTCAAGTTTTATAAAATAACTTTCATAAACCTTTTATTGTGAAATCCCATAATTAGATTAGTCATTTCTGAAATATAAAATTTCATTTTTTAAGTTTATAGACTGAGTAAATTTAAAAAAATAATAAATATTTAAAATAATATTTCAAATATTTATAATTTTTTAAATAATTTTAAAAATTTAAAAATTTAAAAAATTAAAATTTTTAAATTAAATTTAAAAGTTATTAAAGTATGTAGTCAATTAAATATTCGTAATGAACAGAACGGCTTATAATTTTGGTTCCGTCAGTGGCCCTTGTTGGCAGGTTTTATTGTATAAAATTGTGAAATATGGACAAAAGGCAGTTAAAGTTGCTATATCTCCATCTCAGAAGGAAACAAAGGGATAGACGTATGTGGGTACATCGTATTTGATGAACAGGGACCCTCATATGGTGTTTTTAAGGGTATTTATGGCAAATAATTAAAAAAATTCCGTGCAAAATCACCTTCAAAAAAGTAGCCAAAGATGCGGACGAATTCGCTCCGCATCCGCATAGTCTGAATAGCTTCGAATAAACCTATTGTCAAAACTTCTATGTGCGGATGCGGAGCCCGCACTTAGGTTTTGACACATGCGGACGACGTCCGGACCCGCATGAACATTTCCTAGGTGCGGAGATTTTTCGGCTCGTCTGAAAGGCGCAGTATATTCCAATTGTTAAAACTTCTTCCGGACCCGCATCCGCTCCGTGTGAAAGGGCCCTAAAGTTTTCCGCTGTTTGGGGCAGTTGCCTCCTTTACTTCCGGCTCCGCTCTAGGTCACTCTTTTGGTCCATGACACTGTTTTGGTCTCTCACTGACCTGACCCCTCACTATCTGGGCCATTCTTTTGGTCATATGCTTACACACTGTTTTGAACACTCTTTCGCTCGCTCAATGACTGGTTATTTGCTCTTTTGGTCACTCAATGACTTGAACTACCAGACAGGTACCCACGTTAATATTCCCTACGGAACCTCTAACGTAAAGGGTATCTGTTGGAAAAGTAGCAACACCTTCCCCAGCCCATCAAATCCATCCACCCCACCTGATCAAACATAAGAACACTTTGTTATAGTATATGGAGGTAAAAAAATTAAAATATATAGTAACCACAAAATAATGTAAAAATTTAACATTTGTGGAAGCGTAATGCACGCCACAGTCCAAGAAAGAAAGAAAAAAGAAAATTGGGGGGGGGGGGGAAACAACAGAAATGCAAATATGGTAAACGCAACAAGAAATGCAAAGATTAAGCATCTATGGTAAATACAATGCACGTCACAGTCCAGGTACATATGTATGAAAAGGGTGGGGGGGGGGACATCAGTTATATATGTTATATATCACTGGAAAACACAGAACAATGGAAAAAATAAACATCTGTGGTAAGTACAGTTCAGGTCACAGTCCAAGTGCATATGTATGAAGAATAGAAAATAAACATCAGTTAAATCACTATGGGAAACACAAAACAATGCAAAAATTAAACATCTGCGGTAAGCACAATGCACGTCACAGTCCGAGAGGGAGAGAAAAAAAAAATGTGAACACATATTTTTTACAATTTCAGCGGTGTCATTGGATTTGGGGTGTCGATGTTGATCGGGTCATCGATCTAATCACCATGGTGAAGACAGGAAGGTCTTCACTACTCTCATCAGATTCAAAGAGATCTTCTTCACTTTTGCTGTGCAGTAATGACAGATTTTCCTCTAGAAAGTTGATAAGCTTAATGATGTCAGCCCAGTTTTTAGTTTTTATTACTTGACGTTTCCAGACGTGGAAATTTTTTAGATTAATTGGGGGCTGATGGTAGCATGCAGTGCGAGGGCAAGACCAAATATAGTGAGGCAAATGTACCAATTTCCCCACAAAGCACATAATTTATTTTTAGATATTTTAAATCTCCTTAGGTAATACGGAACAAGGCCATGCTCACTATATAGGATTGTCCTTTCTCTAATCCATGGTTGGTTGAAGATTTTGGTCTTATTTATGATTTGGAAGACCTTTCTGTCCCGTTGTTCACCGTCAATCTATCTAGACTGCCAAGTTTCTTTCGCTACACAAAGTATCTTGTGTTTGGCATGAGACCAGGGAGGAGAAACATCAGAGTTCATATTTTCTGATGAAGTAGCTGTTTTAGCAAGTGCGTCTGCTAATTCTTTCCCTTGATTACCCACATGGGCCCTGGTCCATGAGATGAAAGTGTTGGGCTTGTAAATTAGATTTGCTCTGATTTGTCGTACAAGTTGGGTGGGAGAAAAATTATTTCTATGTGCGAGAATACTAGAAAGACTGTCGGATATAATCTGAATAGGTTCATTCTCATGCAGTATATGGAGAATAGCCTGATGAATAGCATACAATTCTGCCTGGAAAACAGAGTTGAAGTCTTAGAGCCTTTGTGACCATTCGTGTATGATGACGTTGTTGCGAAAAATGGCAAAAGCCTAAGCAACTCCATTAGAGGTTTTCGAGCCATCCGTATATATTTTGATGGCAATTGGAATGTCTTTTTCTTCAGTGATGAGCTGATTATTTTGAACATCTATGGCTGGATGATGAGGCCATGAGGTTATTTTTTCTTCGCATGCAGATGCTAGTATACTGAAATCGTTACATATGATATTGTGTCTTAATAGGAGGAGTCGGCTTCTTTTCGATATAACTTCTATTTGAAGGTCCACAACTTTCCAGTGGAAAGTTGTAACACATTAGTTGGCGTAGTATTATATGCACCTGTTACAAAAAGTAAGTATTGCCTTTGAGCGGTCAACAGCTTGCGTTTCATTCTGCAGGTGGGGTTTGCAAACCAAATATTCTCGATCCATAGGATAATTGGGGGATGATGATGGTTCGATAATAGATATTTCTGAATAGCCTGTTAATACCCCACTTGCTGCCCTCAATCCTATAGAAGGACTGGAGTGTTTTATGAGCTTTGAGTACTTGTTGGTCAATGTGGTAGATCCAGTTAAATTTTTCGTCAAAATTGATTCCCAGATATTTAAAGTTCCTTGTTTTTTTGATGTGTTGGTTATCATGTTGGATTTTCAGGCGTCCTTGCTTTCTATAAGGCCAGAAATATGCAATCTTGTTGGTTTGAAGTTCAATAGCGCAAAGAACCACTCAATGACTGGTTCTTGGCACTATTGATCACTCTTGTGATCTCTCATATGCTTGCACACTCTTTTTTTTAATAACATGCTAGCAAACCCTGTGGGTCACTTGTTTAGTCACTCACTGACCTAGTCTCTCGCTCTCTAGGCAAAGTTAGATTTATAGTTTTTCCGGTTGTAAGCTTATTTTTGCCCCCCTTCCCAATTCTAAAAAAATTTCTTGACCACTCATTCCTCAAATTTGCCTCCCTGGGCTATAGCTCGCTAAGCCCCCCCCCCCGTAAATACGCATCTGTTTGTAGTAGGTTTGAAAGAAGAAGAAACTAATGATTTAAAATTGTGATCGGAATTTTTGTAATTTGGTATCTCCCATCTTCCCGCATGGGCCATTTTTAACTATGATCCAAAAAAAATTCGAGAAACATCCAACAATTTTTGTCTTTGGCGCCAGAGTGTATGTTACTTGTTTTGGCGCCAGAGTGTATGTTACATGTTTTGGCGCCAGAGTGTAACCAATCATTATCACCGTCGTTCTCATACGATATTCACTTGTCTAGACAGAAATCGCTTGGAAAATTCTGGAAACTTTTCGCCTATAAAAACCGGGTGAAAAATTAATCTAAAATCATTTGGTCTCCGTTCGTGAAAGGCGCGCGAACAATTTTCCGATTTTCACGTTTCAAGATTTTCTTTTGACGCTGATAATCCAGTGAAAGCAACGTAATCCGGCCAAAAACGTAAGTTGGTAATAAATGAATTGACGAATACGTGGTCTTAATGTATTGTCCTACCCGGGAACGATCCGGATGCTTCGAGTTGTCAACGGGGGCCTCGAGTGTAGGAGGGAGATTTGATTGGAATTTCTGGGAGTAAGCATGTAGATTGGTAAGAGGGATTTCTCGCCAAGTAGGGCTTCAGAAAAATTACTTGCCCCTGGAGCCCATGATGCTCTACAGACTGCCCTGATTATGTATTAGATTTTTATTGAAATTTGTTTTGTGGAAGAAATTCTGTGCTCAGATGGCGAAATGTCATGAGTCGCTTTTCCCAAAAATTGAGTTTTTCGCCATCTGGAATCTCGTTCGCCAAAATTTTTGAAGATGGCGAAACTTTGTCTTTCTCTTTCAGTTTATGAGAAAACAACAGAGGCAAATTTTAATAAGTCAAAAGGCCACAGTATCACATTTTGGCAAAATATTGTTTGCAAATTTGCCACCGTGAAATTAAAGAAAAAGCTTCATTTCGCCACCTGAGCACCGAATTTCAAAGTTTCAAATACAACGCCACAACAGGCAAATTGCCCAACGAGGTGGCTGACTTAAGAACATCATGGATCCCCGAGCCATTTTTTGGAGGCCCTACCTACTACTGCTACACCACACATGCACCCCCCCTCCCCCCGCGGAACCCCCAACGAATCGGTACATGCGGGAATGTGCGTGTACGTGTAGTGAAACCTGACGTGAAGTTTTTTGTTTCTCTGTAATGCTTGTTATGTGTAGTGCTGTCATCTGCCACCAGTTTTTCTAACTATGAGTGAAGTGTTATGATTGAATGATTTATCGTTGTAGGACTGTTGCTCTCTGTGGCGAGACTTTTTAACGGGGAGATCGGCTCGCATTTGCGCCTTGAAGTTGGGAACCACAGAAAACCAACTTCAGCCGACCACCACTGTGGGGTTCGAACCCGGATCCTCGCATCGCGAGTCCGTCACTATAACCACTCGACCACCACAGCGGCATTGGCACCACAGCGGCGAATTGTCCATTTAGGAAATTTCGATTCTTTTGATCATCAGCATTACTCGTTGAGAATAAATAACTCAAATGAAATGAAAAAAAAAAGAGTGATTTTGAAATTGTGTCATCAATTTTTGTCGAATTTCGTGCCTCCTGACTTACCACGTAGGCTTATTCTGAACATTGTAACTTAGGATAGCCATTAGTTCAAAATGTTTTCATAGATTAATTTTATATCGAATATTAGAATTTCTCACGGATAATTTTACATCAGTTATTAGAATCCAAGAACGCAATATTATTTAACTTTGTGAAAGTGATTATTATATTATGCAATTTACATTGTTTTGATTGGTGTCGTTGCTTAATGAGCAGAAGAGCACAACATTAACGCCATGAGTTTTATACTTTGTATAAATTAAAAAAGAAATTACACATTTTGAAAATGTCTCATAGATATTTGAGTAATTTCATGTCTCTTGTCGCGTAGGCACATGTGTAAAATGGAGCTTAAGGAAGTTTAGAGCGACCCCATCCCCCGGATTTGTTCTTTTAGAAAATTTCGATATTGTCAATAATTATCGTTACTTATTGATTTCATTAATTATTTAATGGCGTAATTTTGTTATAAACGCAATGAATTTCATACTTCTTGTGGATGAAAAAAAATGGGGGGCGGGGGGCACTGAAATAAATTGTGATCGATATATTTGCGTAATTTCATGTCTCCTGTCTTGCTACGTAGGCACATTTCTACAATCTAAGTTGATCTTTGCCTTCACGGGAACTCAAACCCACGCTGGGAGGGTGCTCCACCAGTAAGCTGTAGAAGCAGATAGGATGTTTCTTCCTTAGGGCGTGCTGGAAACAACCGTGCGATGGACAGAGACAACAACCAGCTATTAAATCGTAAATGACATCAAGGCCACCAGATGTCGACACATACCTAGACACAAATTTCCTCTGCCCTGTTAATACAACGTATACAGAAAAGTGCTAGATGTACAAATGCTGATTTTTTTTGGACAGAAAAATCCATCTCAGTCTCCACGGGAACTCGAACTCATTCGCTCTCGTACGCTGGAAGAATGCTCCACCAGGAGCAAATAGAATGTTTCTTGCTTGGAGCGTGCTGCAAAGAACAGTGCGAAAGCCAGTGACAACAATCAGCCCATAGCTCGTAAATGACATCAAAGCCACAAGATGACGACACATATCTAGACAAAATTTTGCTCTGCCCTGTTAATACAACGTATACAAGGCATAAAGGGAATATAATAAGGTCTATACAGGGCATACAATGTATCAAGTGCCTAGATGTAGAAATGCTGATTTTTTTTTTTGGAAAGAAAAATTTATTTCTGCCGCCACGGGAACTCGAACACATGCGCTCTCGTATGCTGGAAGAGTGCTCCACCAGTAAGCTGTAGAAGCAGATAGGATGTTTTTTCCTTGGGGCGTGCTGGAAAGAACCGTGCGAAGGGCAGTGACAACAACCAGCTATTGGCCCGTAAATGACATCAAGGCCACCAGATGGCGACACATACCTAGACAAAAATTCCCTCTGCCCTGTTAATACAACGTATACAGAAAAGTACCTAGATGTAGAAATGCTGATTGTTTTTGGAAAGGAAAATGCATCTGTGCCTCCACGGGAACTCGAACCCATGCGCTCTCGCATGCTGGAAGAGTACTCCACCAGTGAGCTGTAGAAGCAGATAGAACGTTTCTTCCTCGGGTAGTATATTATATTATATATATATGCTGCACGGCACTCCGTGTGAAGAACAGTGACAACATTTGGCTCACGACTGGTAAATAACGTCAAGGCCAGCGGATGGCGACACATATAAAGAGAAAAATGTCCTCTGCACTTTTTATTACGAGATATACTGATGTTTTTTGGAAAGGAAAATTCATCTCTGCCTCCACGGGAACTCGAACCCATGAACTCTCGCATGCTGGAAGAGTGCTCCACCAGTGAGCTGTAGAAGTAGATAGAATGTTTCTTCCTTGGTAGTGTATATATATATATATATGCTGGCACCGCGTGTGAGGAACAGTGACAACATTTGGCTCATAACTGGTAAATAACATCAAGGCCAGCAGATGACGTCACATATAAAGAGAAAAATGTCCTCTGCACTTTTTATCACGAGATATACTGAAAACTGCATGCATGGATGGATGGATGGATGGGGTGACCATACGTCCCGTATTTCCCGGGGCAATCCTGGTTTTCTTTCTTTTTCTGGCTGTCCCGACTTTTTAACAAAAGCGTCCCGGTTTTTCCCGTTTTTTACATGACGCCTAACTAGATTTTTATTATTTATTGAAATCAAAGATTGAAATAATTTTCCAACTCATAAATTATATTATGATAATTGCAACTATAAATAAGAACATTAATCTCCCACATTTGTCTTGTTGAACGTTTTATTTCGTGGAATTCATTTTAATCCACTTCAATTTCCAGTAACGCTTTGTTTCCCGCCATTTCGATTTTTCTGTAATTTCAGCAATATTTGGCAAATTTTTGCACTTTCGGCGTTGTTGTTGGCGATAATTGCCGATGTCCGGCATTTTCCCGTATTTGGAACCTGGGGTGTAATGTGATAGGCCTCCTCTTGGTGCACCCTGGGTAACGCTAAATCTATCACACGTCATTGTCTTCGCATATTTGTGCTCATATCATTCACATTTCAATAGCCCCGATTACATGTTAATTTTCATACACCTTACAATACTTGTCTTGCGTCTGTCTGTCCTGTACATGTTCTTGTCTTTTGTATCCAACCCCTCATTGTGGGCCCCGCTCAGGCGGGGAGGAGTCCTCCCAGATGGGGCATTGCTTCTAGCGTATGCCCTATCTGGGACGCTGTCTACCTGCGTGTGTGCCGTGCGTGGAGACCCGTAAGGCTGGAGATGGGGATCCTGGTTAGCCTGATGCACTAGCTTTGGCCTCGGATTCAGCCGAAACGGGAGGCCTGGATTAGCCCCGTCTGGGTCAATCGGCTGGTCGCCTCGGTGGCTGAAGGGGTTACACTACTGGGCAGGTAGAGGGGCCGGGCCTGCCCTACTTATTGAGGTTTCTTGGTGCTGCTTCACGTTGCTCTTGGATCTGGAACGCGTCTGCTCGCCTGTTTCGGTGGTGTATAGTTCCTACCTAACCTGGCGTTGCCACTAACCTTCATCAGTTACGTGTGCGCGTCCCCTTGTAGGGCTCCATGGTGGGCATGGTCGGTAGGGGCCGAACAAATTATCTCCAAAATGGGGAAAAATACAAATGCACCAAAACGTCAACGTATAGCTATGAGCGAAACAATTGTCACTGAACCTGCTCCTACTGTTTCATTTTTCTTCTTGCATTCTACTGACACCGATAAACCTCTGGCCAAAGCATCACCATTCTTAATAGACAAAGCTCTCTACGGCGCAATAGGCACATTAAAATCAGTGAAGGCTCTTCGTTCAGGAGACCTTCTAATTGAAACTAACACACCGAAACAATCCGAACTTATTCAAAAGCTCACATCTCTTGGGAATATTCCCATAACAGCAAAAATTCATCCCACGTTGTATTATTCACGTGGTGTCATTTCAGATACTAACTTGATTAACATGGATGAAGAACTACTAACAGAAGAGCTGGCGTCTCAAGGCGTAACATCTGCCAAGCATATCATGAGCCGCAAAGATGGCAATCCAGCTCCATCACGTAACATAATCCTGACATTCTCATCACCGACATTGCCGAAAGATATTAAGATTGGCTATTATAGCCTCAAAATCCGCCCATACATTCCTAACCCTGTTAGATGCTTTAACTGCCAGAAATTCGGTCACTCACGAACGGCGTGCCGAAGTCAACCCACCTGCGCAAAATGCGGTGAGAAGGACCACATTTCGGACAACTGCACTAATTCACCATTCAAGTGCGTCAATTGCGGTGGCGACCACCCTGCATATGACAGGAAATGTCCGAAATGGAATGAAGAAAAAGAGATCCAGAAGATCAAGGTCCTTAATAACATCTCATATATCGAAGCACGCCGTCGTATAACCTCTAACCAAACTCCAATAGGTACTAGATCATACTCTAATATGGTAGCAAATCCATCGTCAGCTAATAAGATTAACACTGTCACCAAAGCATCTGTAACAACTCAGACTGAACCAATAGCAGACACATCAACTCAAACATCATCATCTAACCAATCGTGCAATAGTTGTGGCTGCTGTTGCTCCGCTGGATTCCGGAGGGAGTCCACTACCTCCGAAGAAGAAGCGGGAAAAGCAACGGCTAACACATTCAAAATAACTACAGATACTAAACCAAAAATCAACTCTGCAAACAAATCGAAAAAGAAACCATTCAAGACCGGATATTCACGAAAAGCTGTACAGAGAGCGCTCAAATGTCCATCCATGAAGAATGTGTCATTAATTGATGACACATGAATTGGTGACATGGACCTTGACAATAGATCAGATTCCGGTACTACTCGCCGTAAACTAGACCGGAATAAATTTAAAGATCTTGAACCGTCTACATCTATTTCAAATTTATGGCCAACATTATTCAATGGTACATTCGTGGTCTTAGATCCAATTACGAAGATCTCAAGGATTTGATGAATCGCTATCATCCTGTTTGCGTGGCACTCCAGGAGACTTTCACGAAGCCCTCGGAGACATGGAACATCAGGCGACATTCCCTGTTTCGTATTGATTACGATGACGGGAGTAGGGCTTGCCGCGGTGTTGCTCTGCTGGTTCCACATCATGTGTCGTCGCGCGTTTTAACGCTGCGCACGAACCTGCAAGCCATCGCGGTGGAAATCTCTACAGGCCTAAGAATTACCATCTGTTCCATTTATTTGCCACCAAATGACACCATCTTACAGAGAGATCTAGAAGATCTGATTGATCAATTACCTCCACCATTTTTTCTTCTTGGAGACTTCAATGCTCATAACATGATATGGGGTTCTAACAGCAACACCCCTCGTGGGGAAATGGTAGAACGGCTGTTAGAAGACATGGACCTTGCCATCATTCATGATGGCAGTTTCACTCATTTCCATGCCCCAAACAATAGTTTCACTGCAATAGATTTATCATTATGCTCACCTTCACTCTTGCCCAACTGGTCCTGGTCGGTTGATCCAGACCTCCACGGGAGCAATCATTTTCCTCTAGTGGTTAAGGGCCTTGATCGAAGCCATAGCATACCTGAGGGTCCTCCTCGGTGGAAGCTTGTGGCCGCCCGATGGGCAGACTTCACGGTCAAGGCAGAAATCACGGAGGATATGGTTTCGCAACCCGACGTCGACCACTGTGTCGACCTTGTCGCAAGTTGTATCATCTCTGCAGCAAATGAAACAATACCCAAAGTCTCCTCGAAACTTCCTAAATTTCCTAAACCTTGGTGGAACCACGAATGTAATCTTACTATTAAAGCACAAAAGAAAGCATGGAGTAGGTTCCGGCGGTATCCTACCCATGACAACAAGTTGGCATTTTTAAAAGCAAAGGCGATAGCGAGAAGAACCAGGCGCCAGGCTCAACGCGAGTCCTGGCAAAAGTTTACCACGGGAATCAATTCATCTACTTCATCTAAAGTCATTTGGGACCGGATCCGAAAAATCAATGGTCATTATCAGTCTCATCCACTTACCATTTTAAATACCAATGGCACTATTATCAGCGATGTGAGGGATATTGCGGATACCATCGCCGCCCATTTCGCCACTGTCTCCAGTGATGCGAACTATCCCCCATCGTTTCATCCCATTAAATCATCAGCCGAACGTACATCGTACACCTTCCGGCCTTTTACACCGGAGGGGTACAATTCATTGTTCACCCTTCATGAACTGACGACGGCCTTGCAGCGAAGTCCTGACTCAGCTGTAGGACCCGATGCTATTCATTATTCCATGATTCGGCATCTATCACCAGAATCACTGTCACATTTACTTATTTTATTCAATCGGATCTGGGTCAGCCATTCATTTCCTGACACCTGGCGAGCAGCCATTGTTCTTGCATTCCCGAAGCCTGGCAAAAATCCTCAGCAACCTAACAGTTACAGACCTATTGCTTTGACCAGTTG
The DNA here is from genome assembly GCF_987345545.1 of Pholcus phalangioides. Taxonomy (NCBI): domain Eukaryota; kingdom Metazoa; phylum Arthropoda; class Arachnida; order Araneae; family Pholcidae; genus Pholcus; species Pholcus phalangioides. The sequence goes on from NW_028301610.1 coordinate 40,951,048, forward strand.
TTTGTGTAAGCTCATGGAACGCATGGTCAACTATCGTCTTATGCACTACCTTGAGGTTAACAATATTTTATCGAAACATCAAAGCGGCTTTAGGCGGTTCAGGTCCACAACATGCAATCTGTTACGCCTTGAGACATCAATAAGACAAGCATTTGTGAAGAGGGAGCATATGCTAGCCATATTTTTCGACATAGAAAAGGCCTACGACCGTACTTGGAGGCACGGAATTCTTTCCGACCTCTATAATAGCGGCTTGCGGGGCAACTTGCCCATTTTCATTAAGAACTTTCTTGCTCGCCGCATCTTTCAGGTACGGATCGGAAGCACGTTATCAGCTCCCCAAATTCAAGAACAAGGTGTACCTCAAGGTAGCATTTTAAGTGTAACACTTTTTATTTTAAGACTCAACGGGGTGTTGAACCAACTCCCGTTGTCTGTCACTGGCCCACTCTACTTGGATGATCTGTTGATATCGTATCAATCAGTGAATATGAGGTCAGCTGAGAGACAATTACAAACCGCTCTCAACAAGATTAGCAAGTGGGCTCATGATAACGGCTTTTCATTCTCCGCTGACAAGACTGTTGCTATGCACTTTTGTCGGCGTCGAGACCTACACGATGACCCACAGTTGTTTCTCAATAACAATCTAATACCTATTGTAGAAAATACTAAATTCCTCGGCATCACATTTGACAAGAAACTCACTTTCAAACCTCAAATTGCGCAATTAAGAGCTCGTTGCATGAAGACGATGAACCTCTTGAAGGTCATCTCTTCTACATCGTGGGGAGCTGACCGTAAGTCGCTCCTCCACTTATATAAAGCTTTAATAAGATCGAAGCTCGACTACGGCTCCATTGTATACGGGTCGGCACCTCGGAGCTATCTGAGTGTGCTCGACCCGGTCCACCATCTCGCCCTACGGATTTGTTTTGGAGCTTTCCGGACATCTCCAATGGAGAGCCTGTATGTCGAATGCAACGAGCCATCACTGGCATCAAGACGCCAACAATTATGCTTAAAATATTCTATTAAAATGAAGTCTGCCAAATCATCCACTTCATCGTGTCATTTTTAATCCCTCATTTCATAGACTATTTGCTGCTCGCCCTTTATGTGTTCCATCTTACGGTCTTCCTATGAGGGCACTTGTGGAAGAACTAGAACTAGACATCAGCCGTGTGGCCCCAGTTGCTTGGCAACTGGCACCATGGGAGCAGTTTCTGCCAGATGTTTCTCTTTCATTATACCCTAGAGCCACCACAGCAGATGTCATATATCGACAGATATTCTTTAGGCACAGGGGTAGGTACAACAGGTACTTCCCCATATATACCGACGGCTCCAAGAGCCCTGGCCATGTCGGTTGTGCCTACATCTGCTGTGAGGAGACATCTTTCAAACTTCCAGACACATTCACTATATATTCGGCAGAACTGTACGCAATCCTTCATTCTCTACGTCATATACGACGCAAACGCCACCGACGATGCATCATCTATAGCGACTCTCTCAGCGCATTACAAGCACTGTGTTCCTGTACGTTTCACACTCATCCATTCATTCATGCCATTTTTCATGAACTGCATTACCTCATTCATCACGGTACCACAGTAAAATTTTACTGGGTACCAGGTCATGTAGGAATACCGTGCAACGAAAAAGCAGACACCGCAGCTCGAACAACAACTAACATTGACAATAACCTTTTGGTACCTGCCAGTGACCACTTCTCAATCCTCCGGGAAGTGATGCATCACCGCTGGCAGGATCATTGGAGTCATCAGATAAATAATAAACTTCATGCCATCAAGCCCACACTTGGCCATTGGCGTTCGAGCTTCAGAACTAACCGAAAGGAGGAAGTTCTGCTTGCCCGGTTGCGCATAGGACACAGTCGTATCACACAATCATATCTTTTATTACGAGAGAGTCAGCCACAGTGCCCACATTGTCAAAGTCCATTAACCATTGCTCATGCTTTTACTTGTTCATATCATCGTCATCATTTTACGACCGCTTTTGGTCAAAGTCATCTTTTACTTCATGACATTTTAAATGACCATAGCGATGCATCTCGCATTTTTAAATTCATTAAAGTCATTGGTTTTTATAACAAATTATAGATCTTTACAATTCTTGTCATTGTTTTATGCTTTACGTTGCTTTTTATCATGCATAATTTTAGTATTTTGACATGACAAAAGGATGATTTTTCTTGTTTTTATAATTTGTTTTGGCGCAGTTTGACCAAATTGGTCCTTGCGCCAGAAAATTTAAAATCCAATCCAATCCAATATTTGGAACCTCAATTTCCCGTATTTCTCTCGAGGAAATATGGTCAGCCTATGGATGGAGTGATGCTGATTTTTTTTTGAAAGGAAAATTCATCTGTGCCTCCACGGGAACTCGAGCCCATGCGCTCTCGCATGCTGGAAAAGTGCTCCACCAGTAAGCTGTAGGAGCAGATAGGATGTTTCTTTCTTGGGGCTGCTCTAAAGGACCGTGCGAAGGACAAAGACAACAACCAGCTATTGGAACGTAAATTACATCAAGGCCACCAGATGGCGACACATACCTAGACACAAATTTCCAATGCCCTGTTAATACAACGTATACAGAAAAGTACCTAGATGTAGAAATGCTTATTTTTTTTGGAAAGGAAAATTCATCTCTGTCTCCACGGGAACTCGAACCCATTAACTCTCGCATGCTGGAAGAGTGCTCCACCAGTGAGCTGTAGAAGTAGATAGAATGTTTCTTCCTTGGTAGTGTATATGTGTATATATATATATGCTGGCACCGCGTGTGAGGAACAGTGACAACATTTGGCTCATAACTGGTAAATAACATCAAGGCCAGCAGATGACGTCACATATAAAGAGAAAAATGTCCTCTGCACTTTTTATTACGAGATATACAGAAAACTGCATGGATGGAGAGATGCTGATTTTTTTTTAGGAAAGGAAAATGCATCTGAGCCTCCACGGGAATTCGAACCCCACACGTATATATAGGATGTTTCTTCGTTGGGGCGTATATATATGCTTAACGGCACCATGCGCTGGACAGTGACAACCATCAACTCGTAAATGAAATCAAGGCCATCAGATGTAGAGAAAGATGTACTCTCCACTTTTTCATACATTATATACGGAAAACTAACTATATATAGAGATGAAGTTTTCTTTTCAAAACAAAAAAGTGAGCATCTGTCTCCACAGGAACTCGAACCTACGCCCTCTCGTAGGCCGGAAAAGTTCTCTACCACTGAACTATGGAAGCATGTAGTACGTTTTTCCTTGGAGCGTATATATGCTAAACTAGGGTTACCAGATTCGTAAACAAAGGAGGACGCCTGCTCGCACTCTTAATGACGTCACTCATTCGAATTTTAACAATAGATAGCCGAACACAACAATAATTTTTCCCAACTCTAAAACCGAACCGCAAAAAAAGGCAGAAACAGAAAAAATTCTGGGAATTTCGACGGCAATTGGTGAATGCGTATGGGAATAATGAACACAAAAAAGACTCATATCTATGAAGAAATATGTTTTAAAGTGGAGGAAAAAAATTCCCAGAAAAAAAGGAGAATAATTCCGGAAACCTGAAACGGGGGGAAGGGGGACAACAGGGCATATTTTTCTCGAAACGTGGGAGGACGCTTGAAATGACATCAAAAGAAGGACGGTTGGTAATCAAGAGACAACAATCACATCATGGCTCGTAAATGACATCAAGGGCTACCAGATGTCGATATTGTATGTGGAGAAAGATGTCTTCTCCTTCTTGGTATAAGATATACGGAAAACTGACTATATGTAGAGAGATGCTGATTATTATTATTTTTAAAGAAAAAATTCGTCTCTGCGTTCACGGGAACTCGAACCTACGCCCTCTCGTACGCTGGAAGAGTGCTCTTCCAATAAACTATAGAAGCAGATAGAATATTTCTTCCTTAGAGCGTATATTTTCATTTAATCCCACCTTGCGATGGACGGTGACAACAATTAGCTAATGGCTCATAAACTAAATGAAGACCGCCAGATGGCGACACATTTGTAGAGAAAGATGTCCTCTTCACTTTTTAATACATGATATACGGAAAACTGGTTCAATGTGTAGTTGGCCATTTTTTTGGAATTTAACGCCTGAAAGGGAGAAATATCCTATCTGCTTCTGTAGCTTAGTGGTAGAGCCCTCGTCCGTATCGAGTCTCCGTGGAGAAAAAGATTAATTTTCCTTTTCCAAAAAAAAAGTTTTTTGTTAAAGAATAAATTGAAATGAATTCAATGAATTTATTTTTTTCAAAACTTTTGCGAGTTTTCCGTGCATCATTTATTAACAAGTGGAGAGTGAGGACATCTTTCTCTAAATATTTGTATGTAAAATGGTGCTTCAAAAAGTTTAAAGCCCCCAGATTGATTGTTTTTAAAAAAAGATTTTGATACTTCCGAATATTATCGTTATTTTTTAAGCAAATTGTTCAATAAATTTCATACTTGGCGGAAATAAAAAAAATAAATGATTGATATTAAAATCGTGATCGATATTTTTGTATATTCTAATCTCTGTCATGTCACTTAGGCCGGGATTACACTACAAAAGTTTCATAAAAGTTCATTTATAAAACTCGAAAAATACAACGAATAAGATGATTGATTTTACATGCTAGAATGTTGCCGATGCTCTTATTGGTTACATTTTTCAACTTTTATAAAAGAACTTTTAACAAACTTTTATAGTGTAATACCGGCCTTAGGCACATTTGTAGCATGATACGTAAAAAATTTCCAAAGCCCTAACAATTTTTTGCTTGCCTTTGACGCCAGCCAATTACGTGGAATCCCCCGGATATTTTTGATGACGTACGTATATACATCGGGGTCAACTGTGCTTCTAAAGTCATTTGGTCTCAATGCATAGTTGGTGATAGGTCTTACCTTGTTTCAAGGAAAATTGCCAGTCGAATTTATGCTATTTCCCGAAAAGAAGCTTAAAGATTTATTTGGACTTCAACAATTGATGACTGGAATTACTTTTAATTACAGTAGTTTATAGCTGTTGATAGTATCCAAAGAAACTGTCGGACTCGACGATTTTATTCGCAAAATGGAACATGCGTGTATACGGATTAATTTTGTATCAAATAATTATATTTTAAGTTGATTCAGTGATCAGAATTGGAGAATACGATATTATTTTGTTGTAAGTAAGTGATTATTCTTTTAGGAGCTTAGATCCTTTTCATCAGTATCGTCACTTATTAAACGCAACATTGATGTCATATAAATTTCATGTTCTCAAATTTCATTCTTTGCTGTAATGGAAAAAAATGATTTTAAAATTGATCGACATTTTTTATTTTGTCTCCTGACTTGCCACGAGGTTCATTTGTAAAATACAATAATAAGTAGAAAAAATAGATGTGTAGACACGACACACAGATCCGCACGGTGCATTTCCGCACATGGGGAATTTGTGGACATATACGCACGGGATATTTCCGCCCATTGGGAATAAGGGGACATTTGTGCAAAACATAGGCCCTTCCTGCCTTTCTTTCCTTCTTGTCCCTTGTTTCTTTTCTTCTCTACCATAAATGGCTTAAAGTTGTGAGGGTTGTAAGGTTGTCGGTGCCACATGGAATTGTGCCATTGCAATCGTCTTCTAGACATATTCGTGATTGGAATTATGGTTTTCGTCAATTTTTTAATTCCATGAAATATGAAGGATTGAATTTATTTAAGCAGCAGAAAAATAATCTAAACTTCTTGATCAGAATGTCGCGCGCTTTCAATTTTTTTAACAAAAATCAACACATGCAATGTTATTTCAACTTTATTTTTTGGTAAGATTTGCAATATTTCACCAGCATCCTTGGTGTGTGGACTCATTCATTTACCAAAAAAATTATGCATTTGATCTTTAATGTTGATTTCATTTGTACTCCGTACAAATAAACAGTCGTACTTCGATATAAAGAACTCCGATTTAACAAATTCCTCGATTTAACGAAGAAAAATGTCAGATTTAATAGATTCGTCAGGGTTCGACTGTAATTATGTGTGTGAAGAAAATCTTTCAATACGTTTTAATTTAGTTTTGATGGAAAAATACGTTTCGTGGACGTTTAGTAAACTGGTTAAATGAAGAGAACAGAGGTGATAACTTTTTTTTTATATTTATCGAATTTATTTAGTACTAGGAAGGGGGGGGGGGCTCTGCCCCCTACCGCCTGCGGCGGCTACCCCCCCCCCCCTCCTTCTCTTTACAACATATCTTGTTTATTTCGACCCCCTTCATCAGAGTGCTATGAAAAGTGACATGTGAAAGCACCAGCTTACTGACGAATTTTACAATAATAAAGCAACAAAAAACAAATATGATTCATCAAGTAACCCCAGAAAACCTCCCCCCATGGGTGTCCCCAGACTGGAAATGAGCACTGCTGGACCTCGAAACATTTTCACTTGCATTCAATTTACCACCAAATAAATTCCAGGGCTCCCAATCAAGAACCCGGGACACAATTCGCATAGTTTTAGCGGAGCCCAGGCTGGATTTATGTCGGGCTTCTACTGATGCAAATTTTACAGTGTAAAACAAAAAAAAACAATGAGATTCATCCAGGACCCCTAAATGAAACCTGTCAACTACCACATGATGCCAACGACCCGAATGCTTGTCGGACATCCCCTCTGTGAGGAACACGACAAATTTTCACTAGTATTCAATTTACCAACAAATAAATTCCAGGGCCCCGAATCAAGGACCCGGGACACAATTCACAGAATTTTAGAATGCAATTCATCCAGGGCCCCCAAAATGAAACCTGTCAACTTCCTCATGGGGTTCCCGGTCTGGAAAGTTGTCGGACATCCCCTCTGTGAGGGCGACGAAAAATTTTCATTTGTATTCATTTTAACAACAAATAAAATCCAGGGCCTCCAACCGATTTCCCGGGACCCAATTCACATGATTTTAGTGGGGCCACAGACTGGCTTTATCTCGGGCTACCGATGTTGCAAATTTTACAATGTTAAATAACAAAAAACAATGAGATTCATCCAGGGCCCCTAAATGAAACATGTCAATTTCTCCATGGGCCACCGACCTGGAAGCTTATCGGACATACCCTCTGTGAGGGCCACGAAAAATTTTCACTTCATTCAATTTACCAAAAAATACATTTCAGGGCCCCTAATCAAGGACCCGGGACCCAATTCGGAGAATTTTAGAATGCAATTCATCCAGGACCGCAAAATGAAACCTTTAAACTTCCACATGGGGCCTCGACCTGGAAGCTTGTCGGACATCCCCTCTGTGAAGGCCACGAAAATTTTTTTGTGTCCGTTTTAACAACGAATAAAATCCAGGGCCGACCAATCAAGGATCTGGGACCCAATTCGCAGGTTTTCATGGGGGGGGGGGGCAGACTGGATATATCTTGGGTTTCCGTTATTGCAAATTTTTCAATGTTAAAGCAGAAAGAAAACAATGAGACCCGTCAAAGGCCCCTGGAAATGAAACCGCTCTTACCACTTTTTGATTTTTCACACCATAAATTAACCACAGAGGGGTCCGTGAAAAAACTGGTTTGGGGGCCCGCCAACTATCCCTGCTGCAGGATGTGGGGGGGGGGGGAAAGCACGCCTCTCGGTACATACACATAATTTTGTCCGGATGGGTCAAACGGTTCCCAATATATTCAAGAGTTTAATGCAAACTTCACCCAAAATCGTTACCGATTTCCGTAAGAAACAGGTCCTTTCCGAGTTTGTGATTTTATATTATAGAATAGATTTTAATTTTTTAGGAATTATGGATTCAACATTCCCCTAATGTTTAAAAAAATAGTTGGACTTTAACAATGTGATGTGGGTACAGACTACGGACCCTAAACAACTCCTATCCACTGAAGGAAGGGAGTAAAAGAAACATATAGACATAAGGTGGTTATGCAAAGGTTTTTAACAGCTGGCTGATATATTTGGAAAGAGATAATTCAACTGTCCCTGCGGGGAACAGAACCCTCGTCCTTTCGCTTTCCGGGTGAACGCCCTAGACCAATAGACTACAGAGGCAACGAACATCTCAATCTTTCCTTGGAGCTCGTGTGCACTGAACGGGACCGTACATGGACGGTCGGACCTAACTCAAGGCAAAGCTCACAATTGCTGCCAATGCCATTAGATGGCGACTTATCCGACGATGATGTCAATCTCCGCTATCCATACAAAGGTTTTTAACACCTAGCTGATACGGAGATATATTTTGAAAGAGAAAATTCACCTGTCCCTGCGGGGAATCGAACCCATGTCCTTTCACTTTCCGGGTGAATATTTATATCTCCGCATCAGCCAGCTGTTAAAAACCTTTGTATGGATAGCGGAGAGTGACATCATCCTCGGATAAGATGGTTATATCTAAGGCGACTTGATAAGGCCCTTATTCTAGTGGCTATAGTTATATCTATGAAAAGAAAGTAGAAAGAAAAAAATTTAAGAAAAGGGGCTTGGTTGTGCGTAAATATAATTTATAATATAATATAATCATATAATTTCAGTTGTTCCGGTTACGACTATCGTTATCAAGGCCTTATGAATGATCATCCCTTCTTTCGTGACATGTTCAGCACTCAAACGATAAAAGCCATTATTGCTTCTCTTCCTGGTCGATCATCTCCGGGTCCTGACGGAATACCCAGTTGTTTCTACAAACGTCTTTCAGACCCGATATCTTCTCTGCTTAGCTCCATCTTCACATCCTTCTATGACTACGGGTCTATCCCATGCTTTTGGAAATCTGCAGTTATTAGTCCAATTTATAAGAATAAAGGCTCCAGGGCAGATCCGAATAATTATCGCCCGATATCGTTAACCGATATATCCTGCAAAATTTTCGAGAGATGCATCGTCAATCAGTTACTTCCATTTGCCGACGATATGGGCTTAATCCCCTCAGTTCAGTTTGGCTTCATTCCTGGCCGCTCCTTACCAGTGCAGCAGTTGATTTGTCATGATATATGGGAGAGTGCTATAGACTCTGGACAAGAGATTGATGTAATTTACGTCGATTTCCAAAAGGCATTTGATAAAGTAGACAGATTGCTACTACTGAGGAAGCTAGCTTGCATGGGGGTTCCGGATAAAGTTGTGAGGATAATTCAAGAACTGCTGTCAGACAGAGTTCATCAGGTTCGCGTAGCCAGCGTCATGTCTAGAGAATTTCAGGTGCCAAGCGGAGTTGTCCAGGGATCGGTGTTAGGCCCGATCTTATTTACTTTGTACACTTACGATATTACTCAGGCTGTGTCACCCATCTCTCTATTGCAATTCGCTGATGACGTGAAGTTATTCTCTCCAGTGGAAAACACTAGGGGCTTAAGAATTGCATGCCAACAACTTTTCCAGTGGAGTTGTCAGTATAAGCTACCTATTTCATCATCAAAAAGTGGATCAATGCATTTAGGTAGACGCACCGATCCTGAATATTACCAACTAGGTAATGAAACGTTACAGCAATTGGATACATGCGTGGATTTAGGTATTGCAATGAGCCGCATTCTGGATTTCACCGATCATTATCATGGCATAGTCTGCAAAGCTAATAGAATTTCATATATGTTACGTACGGCATACCGTAAGTGTGATGCGCATACGTTGTCATATGCTTTCTGTGTGTACGTTCGCCCGACCCTGGAGTTCTGTTCGCAAGTATGGAGCCCTTACAAAATCAAGGACATACAGCTCCTCGAAAAGCCACAGAGGTCGTTTACTAAACGAATACCTGGCATGAGCGGTCTATCTTATTGCCAGAGACTTCAATTTCTGGGTTTACACTCACTGGAATGGCGTAGAATCGCTGCAGATCTGAAGATGTGCTACAAACTAGTCCACCAAAATGTTTATCTACCATCGAGAGAGCCTTTCTTTGAGATCATAGACAGGCGAGTTAACCTACGTAGGCATCGCTTCCAAATAAGAATACCAATGGCTAGAAGGGATTGTTTTTTCCACGGATATAGATGCTGTGTGGCAAGAATATGGAACAGTCTTCCATCAGAACTTGTATGTGCCTCCTACGCAAGATTTGCTTCCAATATTGGGGATTTCGACCTGGCTCCGTATGCGAAGTGCTTCCCGTACTGACTATTATTATTATTATTTTTTTTTTTCTTCCAGTATAAGTGCATTTCATGCCTTCTGGGGTTATTGTAAATAAAATAACATGCAGTGGCATAAACACTATTTACAATACCCCTGCAAAAAATGTCTCAAATTAGATTTGCGCGGAAATGACGTTGTGTATCTTTCTGTCACCAAACCGGAAAAATCGAAACCCCAAAAATTTTTCGTTTGTGTTTGAAACCAGCATTACATGTCTTGGCGCTGCTATCAATTCAATCATCATCATCATCACGATGTGCTTTACTATACCATATTCACTCGTCGAGAAATTAAATTTATTAAATTGCACAATAATTAAAAATTTTAATCAAAATTGTTATGGTTTTAAAATTTTAAATTTTGAAATACAAATACAAATACAACGCCACAACAGGCAAATTGCCCAACGAGGTGGCTGACTTAAGAACATCATGGATCCCCGAGCCATTTTTTGGAGGCCCTACCTACCACTGCTACACCACATATGCAACCCCCCCCCCCGCGAAACCCCCCCCCAACGAACCGGTACATGCGGGAATGTGCGTGTACGTGTAGTGCAACCTGACGTAAAGTTTGTTTCTGTGTAATGCTTGTTATGTGTAGTGCTGTCATCTGCCCCCAGTTTTTTTTCTAACTATGCGTGAAGTGTTATGGTTGAACGATTTACCGTTGTAGGACTGTTGCTCTCTGTGGCGAGACTTTTTAACGGGGAGATCGGCTCGCATTTGCGCCTTGAAGTTGGGAACCACAGAAAACCAACTTCAGCCGACCACCACTGTGGGGTTCGAACCCGGATCATCGCATCACGAGTCCGGCACTATAACCACTCGACCACCACAGCGGCAATGAATTTTAATTATTCACATGGCACGATATAGGTCAGATAACGTGGACGACCGTATGAAAATGTCATACCACTATGATTTTTGTTTGGTATTGGCTCAATTAAGTCTTGGTTTCAGTAATATATACAGGGTGTCCTGTAAGTTGTGATGCGGCCTTTTTCTTATCAACTGGTAATCGCAGAGGTATGGTTCGAATTTAGAAAGTGTTCAAAATGTGTTCAGAAGTCACCCTGTATCAGTTTTGGGTGAAAATATAGTGTGACACAAAATAAAATGTCTAAATTTTTATTCGGTCCCCCTGTCCTCAAAACCCCCAATTAGGAAGTTGTTGTTTTGTCTCTCCCGAGGCCAACAAAAAAAAGTTTCACGCTTTTAAGTGCAATATTAGCTGAGATATTTGGATTCAGAAATCTAAGAAAAGTTTTGAAAGAACAGAGTTAATGAAGGAAAGAAGAGCGTTATCCGTAGGTTTATGCTGTTCTTTCCCAACTTTTCTCCGATTTTTGAATCAAAATATTTCAGCGAATATTGCGCCTAGAAACGTGGAAGTAAACTGTGCTTTGGAAGCAGTCGTTGCAGTCATATCACAATTGATTAAAACTGAGCACATTTCGTAACACAGAGAGTGCGCAAACAAAGAATGAAATTTCCAGTCACCCTCTGTAATGTCTCAATGGAAATTGACACATATGCCTCACAGATCAAGTGTTGGAGCTCGCCCATTGTTGCAGGATTGTTCCGGAAAACAGTGTCCTTCAATTTACCCCGCAGAAAATCAGTCGGGTGAGCATGAGGGCCAATCCATGCCTGTTCCAATAAATGTGGAATAGTTCAATGCAATGACTCGATTCCCAAGGTACTTCTCAAGAATGGCAAAAACTGTTGTAGTACGGTATGGTTGGGCCCCCATCTTGCATGAACCACGAAGTGCCGCGTCGATCCTCCAACCCAGGCGACAAATTGTTCCAAAATAGAAACGTACCGTTCAGTAGTGATCGTTTGCGCGATCTATGTGCTGCGAAAGGTGCACATTTCGAATCGACTGTGATGTGATTGCAACGACTGTTCACAAAGGACAGTTTACAGTCTATTTCTCGGACTCCTTACTGCGACTTCTGCGTCCAGTGTCACCTGTAGGAAACCCTTTGTAACTAATTTTGAAACTTCTGCATACGATTTTTACGACTTCCAAAATATAAACATAACACTAGTTTTATTCTTCTATCGTCACCGTTTTCAAGTTATTTCATTTTAAAATCCGGGAGTCCTTTGTCGGACACCCTGTATACATCACGATACGCTTTTTTGACACTGTATTACACTTTCCATAGGAATACAGGACGCAGTAAGAAGGTAGCGGCATTTTCATCTCATATTGCCGTGAGGACGGTTCTGACTTTCCCTAAATATTGATAGTATGAGAATACCGTTTTTGCTCAACTTTTGATTCAACAGTAGGTAAGTGCTTCATTAAATTAAGCAATTAATGCTTCATTTTTGATGATTCCCCGAAATATTTTGCGAGATGCATTGCTATGAAACAAAATTTGTAGTCGATTCTTCGAAATCGACTGTCAGCAATATATTTTTGGCTTGAGTTTGTATTAATATTGTATTTTAATTTATATGTTAAATTGTGCATTTGGTTTCTCAGTTTTTCTAAAACAGGATTTCTTTTCCTTTAAGCTAAAGTCCTTTTTCAATTGAGGAATTGTGAGGAGTTAGAATGGAACTTTCCAATATGTGTATTACCCTTTTCAGACCCGAGAATTAATTTTTAGAATTTTCAAAATGTTTTTTTGCTTTTTTGATACTCAAAAAACGCATTAAAACATAAATGTCAGAAAATCTTTATTTCTTCAAGCATATTTTTTTTGTAAAGAAATAATTCACTTCGTGCAATTTTTTTTTCAGACAAGTTCATGCAAGGTATACTCATACTAGCATAAGACTTTTTTCCAGAATATTATTGCTAAATTTTATGAAATAAATCACACTTTTCTAGGAGGTGATTACTCCCCCCCTTTTGAAGCCATCTTAAAACCCCCTGAAAGTTCAACTTTAAGTGCTGCCTTCTGATGAAAACCCCCTAAGTTCATAATAACCAAATTTGCAAATCAAAACTTACACATTTCTTCAAGTCAGGGCTCAACTCCCCGAGGTCAGGAGCAATAATTCCACAGCGAGAAAAAGCGAGATCCGATCTCACCGTTAAAAAGTCTCGCCACAGAAAGCAACACGCCCACAACGGTAAAAACTTCAATAATTAAACCCCACTCATTGTTCGAAAAATAGATGGCAGATGGCAGCACTAGAGCAAGCATTGCATAGAAACAAACTTCACGTTAGGTTCGCAACACGGACACACATTCCAACATGTACCAATTCGTTAGCAGTTCCGCAAAGGAACATGCAACATGGACGAGGTGCATGTGTGGTTTTGTACCAGTAGTAGTGAAAAACTTAGACATTTGTGGCACCAGGATCTGAAAGGCCACAAATTGCGATACTTTTCATAACATACAGTGTACGTTCCACAGATTCTCTTGAGAAAGTCTTCTGGCCGGAGTGATGTTAATTTGATCAGTTGAAACAATTGACCATGAACCGAATAGAGGGAATTTTTTCACCTTGCACATTCATTACAACAGGAGAGCTACGCATGGTTCATAGCAGCTATTATAACTCGATTATGACATTGTGAACTGAGTACAAAAATTTTTGTCAATAAGGGAGTCTTCAGACCTCTTACCTAGTCCTGTAGATTGATAACGATAACTTATAAAGAAAAAATGTGTCTGGTTCAATCTTAGCTTCGAAATATGCAACAAGAAAAAACTTTCGACGGAAAGAATTGATAAAACAAACCGAAATCCTGATAAGCATAAACGAATTTTTTCCCCCGTTATATTATCCGTTCCGTACTTAGCAAAAGTGATAACAATACCAGAATAACATTATCCGTTATCCTAATAAGCGGCGTATACTGTACTAAAAGCAATCTAGACATTAACCCTCAAGCTGAAAGGGTCTCAACCTGGGATGACGGTAAGGGACCCTGGATTAGAAGGGGGAGGGAGCACTAGGATAAACCCTTGAACCTTCACTTGTATATCCGGGTGCCACAGACGAGACCTTAACAGTTCATACCCGTCCATCATCGCTCTGCCAATAACGAAGATAAAATACCGAATAGAAAAATTTTGACGCCCAGGGGGTCTATTACGCTCATGTCGTTATGCCCGCGTTTCAAACGTGTTTGGGGTTTGCGGTGCATTGTGGGATAGATTTACGTCACCATCGCTAAAGGTTGATTTTTCTCACATCGTTACTAGCGATTTTCGTTATCGACATCACTACGTGAAACGTTAACTAACGAGAACCGGAGACCACTCGTTATGTTCGCGTTACGGAAATAAACATGGCCGCTCGCGCGTACATTTTTCGATGGTGAGAGCAACGCAGACAAATTAGTTAGAATTGGAAATTATTCATTCATTATTAATTTATCAAGTTGTTCATTATAATGAATAATAATTCTCTGAATTACATTACTTAATTTAGTAACATGATTCAGAGACAGCATTATCGTTTAAAATGTTATCTGTACACATACTGATTGGAAAAAACTATTATCGCGATGTTTTCAAGACATTTTGAAATTTGCTCAATATTTTTTTTACATCTCGTTCAAAATCGACGTCAATATATATTTAAACGTCCCCAGATTTTCCCCTTCTTAATTCGTTTAATAACATTGATATTTTGTAATATCAATTAAGTGTTGCTACTTTCTGTGCAGTACACAGAAGTGTAATGCAGTAAACACCATTACACACACACACACTATACTCTGTACACTATAAAAAATCAAAGTAAATTTTATTAATCAACAAATAAATTTTTTCTAATCCTTGAGTGCATTTTCTGATCGGAGTATAAAAAAGATGTCAACAACAGTGTAAATTTGGTGGTACTTCATTTTCATGTGTGAAACAAGAAAACCAATTTTCTAATTAATGATGCAAATAAAAGGTTACTTGTTCTTGATTTTGACTTAATATCAAGACGGTAGATAAATGTGTTAAAAACATGGTAAGATATGATATTTTTGATAGTCGTTTTGGAAATTCATAACATCATTGAACTTCAATAGAAAATCATTTTTTAAACGTAATAATTTAGAAAATTTCCCCGCGCCAGTATCATGTGCGTGCATAGCCTACCTTTTTCTCAAATATTTGATGAAAATAAAAATAATCCGGATGAATTAAAAAAAATGCAGCTTAGAAAATTAGGGACAACCAACACACACTAACGCGTACAAATAAATAAAATAACGCACGTGCTGCAGCACTCGTTGATAGTGATGATGATTATCAGCAGCGGAGAAAATTATCCGATTGGTCCATCCCTTTCGGAGCTAACGCAACTCTCGGACCAGGGAGTTTTTCGTAAAATAGATAACGACATACCGCTGGTTGCTGAGAAAAATCAAGTTTTTGACGATGGTCGCTGAGATTTGCGTTATGAGGCTCGTAGAGAATTTGCGTTAAGGGCGTGACGTCACTAACGACCTCGCTGCATAACGACGTGAGCGTAATAGACCCCCAGGATTCTTTCAACGGCAACTAAAAAGTCCCTTTGGAGGGAAGGGTGGTCAAAAAGATGAAATATTGTCCAAAGGGACGGGGCCAAGACATGGGCGGAGATAGGGGGAGTGGGCAGAGCTAATGTATATGTTGTGTATGAATTGACATCATCATCATCGTGCCCCCCCCAGCAATAATGACCTTGCCCCCCCCCCCCACCTCAGAGAAAAAGCTTCAGGAAAACTCTTGTAAAGCGCGGAAGTAGAGGAATAGTAACCCTTAATTTCAGTAAATGGCCCCCAGGTGGCGGCACTAGCGAAAGTAAGATGTTTCTCAGCCCAATTAGATGAAGGAAAGACTTTTTTTTTTCTAGATATCATCCCCCTCGTGAAAATTTTCCTAGAAACGTGGGCATCCCCCCTTCCCCAGCGTCAAAGGTGGAGTCGACTACGTGTACATATGAATTGACATCATCATCATCGTGCCCCCCAGATCAGTGCCGTCTTAACGCACAGGCCCACCCGGGCACGGCCCGGAGGCCTCAAGAGAAGAGGGGCTTCACAAAAATGAGATTGGTTGAAATTTCCTAGAATTTACCTGTTAGGGCCTCAGAAAAACCACTTGACCCGGGGCACATGATGCTCTTAAGACGGCCTTGTGCTCCAGACTTCCAAGTCTATCTCTACCTATGAACGTGGGAAATGACGTTTGAATGTTTACTCTACCCATGTTTCTCTATGAGTGTCATTTCCCTGATATGTGTTGTAACATACGTTGCAATAGGGGTTAAACATTCACTTGTGACAAAACTTAGATAGCAAAAAAATAAAGGATCCAATCAACTGTGTGTGATAGACCCAAAAAGTGAAAATTTGCACATTTATGCTTCTGGCATGAGGGGACGATATTATATCCAGAAAAAATTAATATCCTCAAATTATAGGCAGGTATCCCCAAAAAATGTTGTCTTTCTTTCATAATTGATTCTCTATACGTTCTCCCCCTCCCTCCTAAGTACTAGTTGTGTCCCTCCGAAGGAAATTTCTGGCAACGGCCCTGACAGAAGGTCACCCTTCCAATTTCATGTAAACGCTCTAAGACAGGGGTAATCCATGGCACGCCATGACATCAGTTGCACGCGAAAGCTTTTTCAAAATTCGAGAAATTCTGTTTCATTTTTCCATCGAGGAAATTCCAACTTTTGAATGATAGTCTGGTAGGCTACCAAATCCATATTTAATATGGTAGGCTTCTTTTTAATTGAAACCATAATAGCAAAATTTCAATACTTTGAAATCAATGACTGTTGCCACAGTCGGTGTAGGCAGACCAGAGTAGTACATAAGGTCACATGACGACTTAGTCAAAATGCCGTGCATAGGAACTAAGACCGGGGCTTGGCAACCCAACCCAGTCATTGACGCTGAGGGGGAGGGAGGAGTGCATTTCGCCAATGCCCCCCACCCCTGTATCTCCCCCATGGATAAACCCCCCAGGTACCGAGTCACTAAAAAATTGGCATTGGCATCAAATATTTTCTATCTGTGATTACTAAATTAGGAGTTTATGGGACAAAGCAGTATATCTCTCAACTTGGAAACGAAGTCACCAAGTCCCAGAAAAGGTGAAAAATACGATTATTTTAGACCATTTTTTCGAGGAAAAAAAATTCTATGCTCCTCGCTCGCGCCGAATTTTTTCTCCGATTTCTCAAGCCCTGGTTTAGACCATTTACCAGTAGAAATACATAGTTACATAGTCACTGATCAATTCCATTAAATTTCAGGAATGTCAGGATACTCATGATAAGCTGGTGTGTATATGGGTTTAATTTTCCATTTGAACCTATGTGGATGTTACTAGTAATAGTTGCACATGACTGAATAGTTTTCTTTTAATTGGAATAAAATTTTCATGTTTGCCAGAGGACAACTTCTGGTCTACGAACGGTGGGTCGGGAAACGCTGCCGAAGAAGTTGTAGGAATTCTTTCTCCTCGAATTGATTTTTTTTGGAGTTCCTGATCATCTTGTGAATCACCCTTTAAACCAGTGTTTCCCAAAGTGGGCAATATCGCCCCCCTGGGGGGCGATTGTATGGTCCAAGGGGGCGATAGAACCTACTGATTTAACATTGGTTCCTATGGGTTTACTTGAGTTGGGGGGCGATGAGAGGAAAAAATTTCTGATGAAGGGGGCGATGGAACAAAAAGTTTGGGAGACTATGCTGTAAACGATACAAACTCATTGAATACTCTACAAATATTTTTTTTTTTGCCCTCTATCATGGATATTCGTCAACGAAGAGGGTGTCAACAGTTGACTGATGTGCATCGCTGACTTAATTGAAAAATAATTTTCGGTTAGCGCTAAAATATTATATATGCCAATCGATATTCAAATTTTTAATCCATAAAATGACTTAAATACAGTAAAACTTGATTAATTCGGATTTTGGGTAATTCGATCTTTTATGAACTCCCCTTGAATTTTCTTTCTAATTTAATGTTAAAATTTTTCGTGTTTAATTCGAACTTTTTTTTAACTTTTTGGATAATTCGAAGTGGGAGGAAATAAATCATGAGTTTTGTGCGAACAAATTTAGTTCGCAAAAATTCTACAAGAAGTCAGAATTTGCTTTTCTCAATCAAATTGTTAAATAACAAATTTTTAAAGGTTTAAAAATTCTATTTTTCTCTTCTCTTTTTTTGTGATAATTTAATGTCCATTGTCACATTGTTCAGCTGGACTGTGTACCGCTTAATATCGCTTATGCGTTTCAACCTATGGACCAAGTTGTAACATTCAAAATCTGAATCTTTTTGTCGTCATTAGGAGTATGGAAAGTATCGGAAAGTTCAGATAATACAGTTAAACCCCTCTTAACGAACACCCCTGAGATGCGGTCACTCCTCTTATACGGCCAAATACAAATAATATCCCCTTCTATAATAAGAGTATGCATTTTTCAAACCCCTTTTAATGGTCACCCCTCTTTTAAAGAGTAAATTTTTTGTCCCCCCCCCCCCCGGTGTCCGCAAAAGAGAAGTTTTACTGTAATACGTTAATGAAAGCATATTTCCTTAATAGCATTGAAAGTGGTCAAGAAAGTCTGCAGTGATGCTAATTCTAAAACAGTGGAATAATGTAGCAACTAAGATCAATTATTGTAATTATAAAATATATTAAAATTTGGGAAACAGTTTCGTAGATGGTGATCAAATTTTAATAATTGATAATTATCCTATGTGAATGTTTTTCGAATTTTGGATAATTCAAACTTTTTCCAGTGACACTTTGGACTTCAAATTAACCAAGTTTGACTGCGTTACAAAATTTTTGAGTTATCCTAATATGATAGTGCACATTTAAATGCACCACGCCATATTAAGCGTCTCGAGCTCTGAAATCATACTTTCACAAACATGAAACCACAACTCCTATTCTAATAGAAAGTACTGTATCATGTTTTTAGAATCTCAATATAGGTGATTTTTGAATCTCTTTATAGTAGTTGACGAAAATGAGGAGGAAGCGACGAAACAGAAAACAAATCCATACGACAACAGTAAGTCACTGATTATGTTCTTTATCAGATTTATCTTTTGATTAATTTGCTATAATTGTATCTGAGTAATTGTACAGGGTGATTCATAATGAAATATACAGTTTCCAGATGCTTCTGTAACAATTGAAGACGCGGACCACAATTGAAGCGCTTATTTCAGAAACTCCATAACTGAAAAAAAAAAAATTCGAAATTGAGTTAATTGTTGGTCCTGTTAAATGAATGTTGGTCCTGCGTCAACGGTGTTGTCCATGGGAAGATCAGGATCTGAAAAAGATTTGCCGCTACAAGAGAACAAATTAGAAGGTGCATTATCGTGCATTTCCAATGGAAAAATTCTTTGTATTGGATGCACAAATGTTCCGGATTGAGACTTCACTATGACAGTTCTTATTTTTTTTCTCTCTCCCCGGAATCAGCTGAGTGATTCTCACCAAAGGCCAATCCATTCTTTTTTTGGAATCGTCCCCAACAAGGACGACATCCCCAACTTTCAACTGGGTTGATGATAGTTTCTCCTTTCTTTGAATTAGTAGACCCAGATTTTCTTTACGAAACCGCTGTCGTAAATCGTTTGACACTTTCTGTCGGTATCGGAGTGACTCTCTTTTTGAGGCTGGTAGCTTCGCACTCATCAACGTCTTGCACATCGTAAACCATGTTTTGGTTTAGAAACATCGCGGGTGTTATGGGGTTCAAATCTTCTGTACTTTCCGACACATAAGTAAGGGGTCTTGAATTGATGACTGACTCACAGTCACACAACACCGTTGACAGCTCTTCCCAAGGTTCGCCTGAGCAATTCTTTCAGTGTGCGTACTAGCCTTTCCCACCAGCCACCCCACCATGCTGCTGTGGGAGGATTGAATTTCCAGCTAATACGTTGTGTGGAAGAGTATTTAGCTATTTTCTTCCAGTCAATAGCACTGAAACTATTGTCAGCACCCCTGAAGTTGGTACCATTATCGGAATATATTATCCGCGATCTTCCCCTCCTTGCTATGAATAATGACAGAAGGAAAGCATCAGCGGATAGAGCAGAAACTAACTCCAGATGTACAGCTCTATATATTGCGCATGTAAATAAAACTATCCAGGCCTTTTCCCCCTTCTTAACATACAAGGGTCCTGCCAAATTCACACCCACAACTTCGAAAACCGAAGCATCCTGTACCCTATCCAATGGAAGTGATACGGGATCACTGTTAAGTGATTTAGCCTGAAATCGTTTACATCTAACGCAATCTTTCAAGACACTTCTTATGAACCTACGACCTCTGAATATCCAGAATTTTTCTCTTAGAATACTTAGAATAATTTGGGTCCCTGCATGGCAGTTTTCTCTATGGTAATATCCAATTAGCCGACGAGTAAATGGGCATTTATCAGGTAATAAGATAGGTGATATGAATGAGGGTTTCTCTATGCGTTCAGTTATTCGAGTCCTCACTCGTATGATACCTTTCTCATCTGTGAATGTATTAAAAACAGGAATATCCTGAGGGACAGGAAAGTATTGTTTCTGTACAATTCTTATCAGTGTTTTTTCTGCCGTTTCAATTTCATCAACAGAAAGTTCTCCTCTCAACTTGGAAGAGTTTTTCCTCCTAAAATTGAAAATGAAAAGCAGGATCCAGGCCATCAAACGGATAATCGATTGATAATTTGAAGATCTCACAGAATACAATGGAACTTACTTTACTGAAAAATTGAGATTACACAATTTCACCTTCCTTCTCTCTGAGTCCACTTGTGTCATTTGACAAGCTATTTCATTTGCTGGCCAGATCTCGGGAGACTCCAGCAGCCAAGAGGGCCCCTTCCACCATAATGAACCTTTCAATTGAGCAGGGGAACAACCTCGTGACAAAAGATCAGCAGGATTTAACTCTCCTGGAATATGTCTCCAACACCTAGGACTGTCAGTTCATGAATTTCCTTAACTCTATTGGCCACAAAAATCGACCAATTTCCCATGTTCTTTTATCCACCATAGTGCTACCATCGAATCACAGAAAGTAATTCTAAGATCAGGCATGTCTAAAGCTTCTCTAATGGAACTTCCTAAACGAGCACCAATGCAACATGCCATCAATTCCAGACGGGGAATGGTTAATTGCTTGAAGGGGGACATCCTCGATTTTGCTCGTAGCAGCGTAACTTTAATGTCCCCGATCTTACGAAAATGCATGCTGCGTAAGCACTTTTACAGGCATCGACAAAAACATGAAATTCGGAATTTTCTCTGATATCTATACAACGAGGTATTTCAATATTTTTCAAGCAGCTAAGTCCGTTCGACCACTCTGAAAATGTTTTCTCAATGTGGTCAGGCAAGGGAGCATCCCAGTTCAATTTCATTTTCCATGTATCTTGCTACAAAATTTTGGGTTTTATTGTGGTAGGACACAAAAGACCAATCGAATCGAAAATCTTGTGTACCAATGTCAATATGCTACGTTTCGTTTGTCTATTATTTTCAAGAGCATTTATATTACACTTCAACGTATATCTATCCAGGTCCCACAAAATACCCAGAACCGACGTGATTCCTGAACACTGAGATTGGTATTCCAAATTTATTGGGAACGTTGCTCTCCCAACCTCTCAAATTAAAACAGCCTCGCGACATTAATTGTGAAGCCTGTTCGATGAATTTTTCTTGCTGCTCTAGGCCAGTGGTTCTCAACCTTTGGAAGCCCGCGGCCAGGTAAATTTCTTTTGTGTAAGTGAAAGGCCCGATCATACACACAGCTAACGAGATTAATGGGAAAATGAAACTGTGAATCACTCACGGGGCCCGGTGTGACTAATGTTAGGGCCCGGTACTAGGCCGCGGCCCAGCGGTTGAGAAACACTGCTCTAGGCTATTCACTCCAGTTATACAATTATCAACATAAAACGAATGTTTTAACTGTCGCGCAACATCTGCGAATTCTGATTGCGTATCATTGAGGAGATGATTTATAGATGCAGCAAGAATGAATGGACTTGAAGAAACACCAAATACAACTCGACAATGTCTGTAAATTATTTCTTCATTACTAGAAGGAAAGAAAAAACAAAAATATAATCCCGGTTTCAGGGAGAAACACTCATTTGAAGGAACGCTTTCTCTATATCGGCAGACAAACCTATGGGATAAAATCTGAACCGATCCAAAATGTCCGTTATCAATTCAATCATGTTAGGTCCAGTATACAAACAATCATTTAATGATAATTGCCCTTTCTCTCTGGACGATGCATCAAACACCCCGGTCTAATTTTCATGTTTCACTGTCTGCTCTCACAACAGGTCCATGAGGCAAATAATGGCAATTTTCATTCTCAATAACGTTTACTGGAACCTTATCTATAAATTTCATTTTTTCCCATTCCTGGAAAACGGATTGGTATTCCATTAACATATTATATTTCTCGGCGAATTTACACATACTTATTAATCTGTTACGCGTCAAATCTTTGTTATTTGATAATTGCGAAGGATCAATTTTGAATGGCAAATCTATTTCTAATCTGCCTTCGTCAAGTGTTTTCAAAGTAGATTTGAAATTTTCAACAATTTTATCTACCTCCTCATTTTCCTTCATTTTTTCTATAGGGTCTCGAATGCCTAACGTTTCAAGATTCCACAATTCATTTACATCCAAGTTCATTGAAAGTAACGATGTTGTCACTCTATCACTGAAACGATTTCTGCAAGGTTTTACTTTCCAATTAGAGTACAACCTAACTTGGTTTAACTACCGTTATAAACCGAAATTTAATTTAACATAATTTCCAGTTACAATATTTCCAATTGCATCAGCTCCCAATAACAAATCAATTTCATACTCGGCCACCTACAAATCTGTCATGTCCATAGGCGTAAACTTGTATAGGGCCCATGGGCCCGAGCCCCCCCCAACATTTTTGAAGACGCGGCTCAGCCCCCCCAAAAATTCGTATGAATATGGCTTATTCATTTTGCAATGATGAAAAATTTTTTTTTAACCAAAAGTTGTCCTAATTATGAATTAGTTAATGGAAACAATCTGCTCAAAATTTTAGTTCTTTTAAAAAATCTGGATGGTCTTTGGCTTTCTTGTTCCATGACAATACGTTTAT
This sequence comes from Pholcus phalangioides, assembly GCF_987345545.1. Classification (NCBI taxonomy): domain Eukaryota; kingdom Metazoa; phylum Arthropoda; class Arachnida; order Araneae; family Pholcidae; genus Pholcus; species Pholcus phalangioides. The sequence goes on from NW_028301610.1 coordinate 40,974,338, forward strand.
CTCATTTCTTCCCTGCCGTTCAATCCCCAATTGCAACCTCCATCAGTTCCAATCCTTACTGCCAGAAGGCACGGCTGAGAGGAAGATTCTTTGCGGTGTTGAGGGGGGCTCTTTCTTCTTTGCCTGTGGCAAAAACTGAGTGTCTCTTCTTTTGTTCACTGCGACCGGAGGACGGCCATGGCGCCGACATGAAAATGAGCCCAAAGATGCATGGTGGGGGGGGAGGTTGAAAATTGGGAAGCAATGATATTGAAACCGAAATAAATTACACTCTATAAATAATAGGTGCCAGAACCTAGAGGCTGAGGCCATTTGAGCACACCCCCCCCCCCCCCGCAATAAATTTTGTAAGGGGACTGAGCCTCCCAGTAATTACTGAAAAAAACCATTGTGCAATGCATTCTCCCTCTCCTTTGTACACGCTTGAGTCCCGTATATGCGGGAGGACCAATAACTTTTTGGCCCCCCCCCCCAATGTTTTTTTGAAAAATATTGGGGAAAAAAGCACATTCTAAATGCCCATTCATAACAGATCTTGAGGACCGATGCCGAAACATTTTTCAGGGGGGGGGGGGGGCTCAACCGCCTTACAAAATTTTTTGGGCTCAAATATCCTCCACTCCTAGGTTCCGGTGCCTTTGAGGGGAATCAAATAAATAATAGTAAAATAAAATTAACACACAAAAAAAAAAAGAAAATAAGAAATGAATGGAAAATTTCAAAGCCCCCTGAGCCGGGTACCATTGCATTCTAATACTAGGAATATGAAATTTCCTCCTTATAAATCAGGGATTCTCAAACTATCTACGTTAGCAGCATTCTTATATAGAAATTTTAAATACGGTATTTCAATAAATGTTGAAGAGAGGTTAAAAGGTGAAATTTGCGTTCCCCCCCCCCCCCCCTCTGGTCCGGCACCCTAGACATTTGACCCCTCCCCCCAGCCCTGTTTCCAGTACTCCAACACTTAGGTAGCCAGGGCCGGAACTAGGGAAGAAGGCAGTTTTCACAGGCGGAATTCTTGTGGGGACTGCTAATTCTGGGGGGGGGGGGGGTGGAAGAACGAAAAATATCGTTTCGATCGTTTTTTTAGTGGGGAGAGGGTGAAAAAATTACATACTCTTCCCTCCCTCCACGACTAAAATGATCCTGTCTCCGTTGGACCGGGCTTTTGGACAGATCTTTCGCGAGGACCCCGATTTTTTACAGGGAAGTGCTTGGACCTGTCGTAAGCGTAACTTGTATTAAGTCGTATGTTAAGTGCATTAAGTCGTAACTTGTATTACCTGTCGTAACTTGTTTTAAGCCAATGGGATCGAGACTCCCCCCCCCCTCTTATTAATTTCGGAGAGCTGGCTCAATCTTCCCCTCTTCCCCCCCCCCCCCCCCGAAAAAAAATCGCATGGACACGTTTTCCACACCTAGACTCGGAATAATCACGTCACGTCAGTACAGTGAGTTTCGGCCTTTATACGAAGCTGTGACATGTTAAAAAAAAAGTGGCGATTTTTCCACAAACACTTTTTCCGGCCATTTTACAGGATGCGACCTCTATTTATCGGAAAATACTGTAATTTTTTCTATGTTCCATTGCAAATTAAATTGGGGAATTTTTCTAAAATGGATGTAGTATTTCTTACTTATGTTATTCAAAAAATTGTGTTTATTTCAAAATGAAGAATTATTCTCAATGTTTTAATAGGGTTCCTCCTTTCCCGATCAATTATTTTTTACGGACGAATTTCTATTTGTCCAGCCGGTGACCGCAAAGAGGGGGTTTTACATACCCTGTTTACGTTCGCAGCACTGTTAGAAATTTTAAATATCTTGCGGCATCACAGTCGATCTCAAGGAGGCATTTCGATGCTTCCCCCCCCCCCTTTCCCGACAATAAAATGATCTTCACTCCTAGTTACAGCCCGTCCGTGGCATCTAGTGGCGTGTTTCCCGGGGGGGGGGGGGGAGGGGGCACTCAGCGAGCTATAAGCACGGCCATGGACTCCCACATACTGGAGAAGGGCTTCTAGCCTGGGATCTTTGGCGGACTTTTAATTCCATGTATTTTTTTTTTTTTCATGATAAAGGGGCCGCACCTTCTGCAGCTGACAAAGAGCATTTCAATAGGGTTCAGTTTCGGCTGCTTCAATGCAGGTTTACTGAATACAATCACCATTTCCTAATTAGAAGGACGGGGAGTGTATAGCGTGTCGCTTTTATGTGGGGAATATGTCACCTGGAGGCATCCGTCCATATGGGGACCTCCCTTCTGATCCTGGGGCTGTACTATCTCTTCATGCTTATCAGGAATCCGATCCGTATCCCCGCCGATTATGACAATATAAGCATGAAAGGGAAATTTCCGTACTAGCGGCATTCTCCCTCCGAAAACAAGCATCGTATTTCTCCGAATATTCGGATGACGATAAGGATAGGGGAGACCCACTTCTTAAGCATCGGATGATCGTATTTTCCACTCGCCATCGCGAGTGGAAAATACGAAAAATGAAAAATTTATTTCTTTGACTTGGAAATTTATTACGATGACTTAAGCGGTGTTTTTCCTTGAAAGAAAATTGCAATTCATCGGATTTTTACAATTGATTGGACGGATTCAATTGGAAATCCAAGTGTAGGATACAGTGGAACCTCGCTACAACGATGCTCGATATAACGATAATTCCCTCTACAGCTATATTTTTTCGAGATTTTTTTTTTCACGGTATATTTCTCGATGATATAATTATATTATTCTAAAATTATATATATATATAAAATAAATGAAGCAAAGTAATAATCACCCACGTCCATCAAAATAGGCAATGGAGGACAATACATTATTATTCCAATGTGATTTTGGTAGTTCCTTATGAAGTACGGCTTAAAAAGAACTTCAGTAAATTAATAAGAATGCTGAAATATCCTTCTGAATAATATTTACACACTGAAAAATATATTTTAATTATAGAAATAACTCTTCATATACTCTTATTTTCCATCCTTCCCATTAAAAAAAATAAAAAAAAGTATCTAGCCGATAGCCCGCTAACACCTTCCATTTTTGACGTTAAAGATTGTGGAAAGAAAACAACAACAAAAGGTTCTGCACGTGCATTAAAAATGAATTGCGTTGCCACCGTCGCTGAACAAAAAATTCAGTAAATGTATAGTAGTAGTTGTATACCCCAAGCTTAATTTTGATTGGTCAGTGGTCGATCGGCCAAAGGGAAAAATCGTTTTTCCCTGTGTAGAAAGCGATTTCTTTGATTTTCCCTCTTTCATGTCACGTGTCGTTAAGGAGTGAGCCTACGAATAATTTCTTGGTATCATTTTTCGGATTATTCTTAACGTCATGCTTATGAGCCGATGCTTATAATTCGGATCGGATGAGAATAAGCATGAGCAGGTAGTACAGCCCCTGAAAACTACATTCTTCTTGACGCCGCCGGTCAAGGCTTTAAAAGCGTTTGTGCTTAATGGATGGCCATCCGTGAAGGACGCCGACATAGATGATCCTAATTGGAATATAAAGAAATTACGGTGGTGAAGAAAAATCTAGACGAGGTTTGTGATTCTGCAAAATAAGAATAGCTGTGTTTGGAGCCACTTGAAGTAAACTGTCAAGGTGGAAAAGTCATGCCACACTTTTCCCCCTCTTTTGACATATGACATAGTGTTTTTATAATCGAGAGTTATTCATATCATATTTTTGTGTCAAATAGTAGATATGTGTCATGTGTTGTAGGAAAATTAGTTTGTTGTCCTTTTTCAGTTGGGAAAACGAGTAGGTTACACACATATTTTTTGTACACACGGTATCTGTGAAACACCAGATCTTATTTGTGGTATCTGTGAAACACCAGATCTTATTTGTGGTATCTGTGAAACACCAGATCTTATTTGTGGTATCTGTGAAACACCAGATCTTATTTGTGGTATCTGTGAAACACCAGATCTTATTTGTGGTATCTGTGAAACACCAGATCTTATTTGTGGTATCTGTGAAACACCAGATCTTATTTGTGGTATCTGTGAAACACCAGATCTTATTTGTCGTATCTGTGAAACACCAGATCACTGTTGCATATTGATGATTCAAGTATGTGTACGTTCATTTCTTCTACGTTTTCATAGTTCGTGTGCAGAGTCCTAGCCAGGAAGACATCGGTGAATTGGAAGTAGTATTTTTGCATTTTTCTGTGAAGGAGAATCAACATGAGGTACTTTGATGGACTTGCTCAGGTGACACACTTTGATTTTATTCGTCTGCGTCGACAATGTTCTTTTTCCTCGTCTCAGAATTTAATTATGGAATGGTATAGCGTTTGCACTTGTTCTTTTCTTCTAAAACCACACTTGGTATTGCCAGACATCTCACTCAGTCACTCTTTCATTCATTTTCTTTTTGGCATAAACAGTGACATATCCTCAGTTCTCTACCCTGTCACCTGTTTTTCTTTGTGGATGTTCCGTCTTCAAAAATTTTCCCTGTGTGAAAATTTTTTTTTCAGATCCGTCGGTAATATGTCAAGGTGGAAAAGTCATGCCACACTTTTCCCCCTCTTTTGACATATGACATAGTGTTTTTATAATCGAGAGTTATTCATATCATATTTTTGTGTCAAATAGTAGATATGTGTCATGTGTTGTAGGAAAATTAGTTTGTTGTCCTTTTTCAGTTGGGAAAACGAGTAGGTTACACACATATTTTTTGTACACACGGTATGTGTTTTCGAAATTTTTGATTTCCCACACGATCCCGATGTCGTAGATTTTGACCAATTTTTCTAAATTAATCCCCTGGAAATTTTGCTCCTTGGTGTCAACAGTGAACCGATTTTGAGGCATCTTTGTTGGAAAAATTGAGTTTGTAAAAATTTAAATTTGTTCCAGGATAGTGAAGCAGGAGATGGCCATTTTTCGAACTTTCGTTTCCGATCACGAAGGTGATGTGGAGAGAATATTTTTTTGTTTGTTTGTTTATTTTTGCAGAGGGAAACACACAAAATTACCGCTTTTCGTGTTTGAAACTTTTTGCAACGTCATCAGAAATTTTCTGGAGGATGAGACGTACATGCTGATCTATTTTGTGGAGTCATTAATTAAGTAATTCATTAATAATTTCTTTTTATTTAAATGGAAACTTACACACGTGCCGTTGATATTTGTTAACGTTGAATTTGGATAATAATTCTGATTGGAAAATATTTAGATATTTCAAGAAAGTGTATTCTATGTGTCATCTTGAATTTAAAATCATGTGTTAATTAATTTTTTAATTTTCTTTGTCATATGACGAAATTCTTCCTGTATCATTAATTATGCGTCGAAGTATGTCATGTGACCTATCATTGGAACGCGGAATTAATTTCCCGTCTAATGGTAAAATTTGATTTGTATTTTTTTAATGATGTGTGTGCGTAATTAAGTATTTTCCTTTTTGTATAACATTTAGTGCATTGTCCTTGGGATCAGAAGAGTCTCCCCGTAGGAAGAAAGTTTCGTTCAGGGCGTTATTTTGTCCGGATTTTAGACTTGCCCTTTCACCTTAATTGGTCAAAATTGATGTCGTAAAAATTTACGCCACGAATCAAAGTGTGCGCATTTTCGAAGCCACGCCCACTTTTCATTTTACTTATACCCTCGAAACGTCGGTAGGTTGGTCAGTTTTTGTTAGTCGTTGGTCAGTCTTGGTTCGGTCTTCCGTGTTTTCTCTCGTCGAGAAAAACGCGGTTAATTTGATGTTAGTAATGTGAAATCATTCTCGCGAGATGTTGCAGTTTGCTACCGCAGTAGTTTCTTCATTTTGTTGCCGAGGCAATCCTGAAGCCTGTCACCATGTCCAGAGCAGAGCGGAGAAGGATCCGGAGAGTTTTGTCCTATCTTGGATAGGCCGCCTGTTTCCCGATGCCCCTAGAACTTGATTCGAGATCCAAGAACTGTGGCAGGAACACTGACCCCTGGGTGGCAGAACATCGAGTCACTCGGAATTTGTGAGTATGTGAGGTATTTCCTCTTTGTTTCTCTCTCTCATTCACCATTTCATTAAGTTCATGGCGGTGATCCGGAAATTGGTAAAGTTTTGTTAATATCATGATTTCTTTGAGGTTAGATCAAACTCCCACCCCGTAGTATTTTCAGTTAAGTAGGAATTTCTTTAATGTGTCTTAATTCTAATGATCGCTATGACAATGCACATTTTTGTGTTTATTTTTGATATGTTTGTTTCGCTGTTTAAAGTAGAGGTTTGTTAAATGTTGTCGTTGGAAAAGTAATTTTTTTTTTCTGCAATGAGAGACTTTTGAATTTGCTCAATGTCAATTTCGAAGTATTTTAAATGATGCTGCTGTATTGTTAAAATATCTTTAGGGAAGAAAAGTAATTAAAATTTAATTATCTTAACTATTATCTATGTGTATGTGTGACTTGTAGTATTTTGGTTCTTTTTTACTTGTTTTCATGTGGTAAATGTTAATTAAGATGGAACACTAGCACTCCCCGTTGATAAGGGTTATTTGTGGTCAAGGTAACCACGCTCTGTATGCCCTATTTGAATCACTGGCCAAAGTGTTGAAAGATATTCATATAAGGGGAAAAATGATCATAGGTCTCATAAATAAAATTGTTATGGTAAAATATATCTTTTGGGGAGAACACCATAACAAAACTCCTTGTTTTTCCACTGAAACCCCCCCCACCCCCCACAAATGTTGAGATAGACAGTTCCACAGTATTTTATGGTTTGTGTGGACCACATTCGGTTGTGCACGTACAGTATAAACCTTCTGTTAGTAAAACATGTTGTATTACAAGAAAACGGAAAAGTTCCTCGTGATTCCGCACAGTTTCCTGACAGAAAAAGTAAGCAATATTAAATATAGTTACACATTTTTGATAAATTCCTGCATTTTAAGCATTTTCTTTAATGATAATTTATTCAGAATCTTCAAAAACAATCTAGATTTTGCAGCCCTCTAATACTTATAATCAAAAAAGCGTAGTATAAAATAATTTTTTTTCTGTTAGACACATCAATAAATTAATAAAACTTACTATATGTCTTATTTTTTTCAATCATATTTAAAATTTATTTAAGAAAAATTTAAACTCCATTTGGCTTGCGTACTTGTAAAAGTGACAATATTTGAATCGAGTTTTTAATAAGAAATTTATGCAACTAAAAAAATTATTATTTTTCTAATTTAAAACCTGATATATGACTCAATATATGAGAGTAAAATAAATCTTAAATAAGTGACATGTAATTTGATTTTGGGGGAAATATACACTGTATCATAAAATATAAATAAATAAATACAGGGCTTGACAAAAATCATTAAAAAATTTAGGCACCAGCCAAATTTTGTAAGAGCCAAGCATGGTTTTTTCACGAGAAAAGTATCTTAAATAATCTTTTTTCAACCTTTCTGGGAATTGATGACCCCTTCCCAGGGCCGCAACTAGATACTTTGTCATCTGGGGCAATTCGGAATTTTGGCGCCCCTTGCATGTAGAAGAAGCAGTTAAAGGGTGAATTCGACTCACATTCTGGTCCAGCGTCCGGAGCACCAGACCTACCTGCTTTCTCTAGTTGTGGCTCTGCTCCTTTCCATGTTGGAAGACAATTATGAAATCGGAAAATTTTGAGCCATCACTAGATTCTGATTTAGCAATCACATATACAAAATTTTAGGCGCGAATACAGATTTTCCAGTCACCATGGTGACCTGGCACTTGGGGTTTGTCCAACCCTGGAATAAATAAAGATGCATATACTGTTCTAAATATATTTTTTGTATATAGTCATTTTCATGACCCCGCCCAGGGGATTTCGGGATTCATGAGATCTGGGGGATCCTGGGAGGATATACTCAGATTTACGGCATGACTAGATCTGAATAAATTGCCTATGGCGATAGACCGGAGTTGTGCTCGTTTCAATGAGAGAGAGAGAATGAAAGTATATTTTTACTTGGACCGTGATCAAACTAGAATGGGGCTCAAGGGCAAAGGCTACGCCCCCAACAATCAAATAAATTTTTGTTAATTAAATGCTTTTGGAAAATTGGCACCAACTCAAAAATTCTCTGGAAGAAATTCCGTGTCCCCCCCCCCCCAATAGATTGGTTTTCTTGGGTAGCTCATGCTCAGGGGTATCCCATTCCAAGGGCGTAGCGAAGAGGAAGACTTGGGGGTCTGGTCCCCTCGTCCGAAATGTGAGAAAATGACCGAAAAAAGGGAAAAAGATGACCAAATCTATTGTTCTATCACTTTTGTCCCCCCTGCCGAACGAAATTTCTGGCTACGCCCTTGTCCCATTCACTTTGGTAACAATACATTAAATGATTGTTATACAGTCGAATATCCTGTTATAACGAAGTCCAAGAAACCGGAGAAAACACTTCGTTATAAAGAAATTTAAGATTGTTTGCATTGTTCCTATGTATACTTATTAGAGGGATTAGAAAACCATTCGTTAAAATGATATTTTCGCTGTAACGGTATTCGTTAAAACGGGATTCGCCTGTAATTAGAGCCCGAATTTTCCACTTAAAAAAAATGGCTAAATATGAACTAAAACTGAGAAAATATGTGCTAAAGAACAAATAACCAAGCAAAAAACGCAAATGCGTTTTTAAATGCATCTTTTCTATTTATCTCGGTGCATATTCATTTGCAAAAACATTCTCATGCAAATGGTTTCTACATGTATTTTATTTAGGAATTTCTAGTTATTAGTACAAACAACATACATTCACTGACCAATTAACATCTTTGACTCTTGTCGCAAGAGCCTCCTAATTCCTGCTTTACCCAGGGCCCTGCCTGTATACACTTCAATTAATCGACGTTTTCACTTCGATTCGAACTCCCAAGTCTTTGGAAACACCTTTTCTATCAATCGAATCACATAATTTTTCAATTGGTGAAAACGTGTCACTGAAATACAGTGTTTTACGGTTTTCAAAAACCCATCATGAAGAAACGTTGTAAGCGGAAAAACTAAGCGGGACCGACTGTAGTTTCTCATGCATATTTTTTACTGAAAAAGTAATAAAATTTAAGATGATTGACTGGTTCAATCAGGGCTGCAACTAGATGCTTGGTTACCCGGGGCAAGCGCGCATTTTGACGCCCCCCTTGTAATGTTGAAGGAGAGGTTTTAGAATGAAATTTGCACCCCATCCGGTCTAGCGCCCGGGGCACGAGACCCGCCTGCTCCTCCCTAGTTGTGGCCCTGTGTGCAATGGCTTTTGACAGGTACTGAAATAATTATTGAACGGGCTACGGTATGCTGATAGCCAGGGCTGTAACTGGGATTTTTGTCTCCCCCACATTCGATAATTTTGTAACGGTGTTCTCTGTCAAGTAAAGGACGTTTTACATAACGTTTAAATAACACTTTTTTTTCTGTTGAATCTTGAAATGAATACCGTAAAAGTGCTTGAGACTTTAGCAACAGTAATGTTATGATAGTATTATAAGTATATTTCTTCTCAAGCATAAGATTTTGAATCAAAACGACAGATTTTCACAAAATTTTTTTTCGGAAACGTCTGTAAAAAAAAGGTGGGGGGGGGGGTAATTTTCGGAAAAAGTTCGTTTTGCAGTACTGCTTTCTCATTTATACGACGCGTCGTATAAACGAGGTTCTATTAGAGCCGGAGCCCCCCCAACATTTTCAATAAGTTTACGCCTATGGTCATGTCAAGACCTTTTTCTTTTATTTCTTGCAAAGTGGCAAGATCATTAATTTTAGGAATAAATCCACATATTTTATTCTCAGATAGAGCTTCTATGATGCATGAAAAATTGTTTTGCACATTTTTTATTTCCAAACTATACACAGTGTGCATACTTGGAGCAGTCTCCTTCCCCCAAACAAACCGTGAACTATGGTTTGTTTTGATGCCCATTGCAACTTCAAGCTATCAATGACCCCTCTGAGTAGTATAAGAGCGCTAAGACCCAGCGTCTAATAATGCTCTAACTAATATATCTTTGTCATTGTAACAAATTTTTACTGCAAGAGTTTGCAAATAGATATTCTCTGTTAAGGAGTGATTGGATAACGCAGTGGTGTTTTAATACACTGTTAGAATTATCCAAGCTAAAGTTGCGAGAAAAATGTCCCACTTTCAAACAACGAAAACATGCTCGATTTTTGACAAGTATATTTTTCCGTTCGCTGAGTGTCATTTTTTTAACCTTGAGACACTCTGCCGACTTATGGTTTTTCATGCAAAATATACAAGTAAAATTTCGCTAACCCCCGTTATCAGAATTAGCGTTAACTAACGCAGCAATGGTGAGTGGTTGGGGTTCCTGTTTTTGTGACACGCACATTTTCTGCACATCCAGTCCCGTGCGAGCTAGAGCAATCATCTCGTCACTTCTAACTTCGCTTTGAAGAAACTGCATCAGTTTATTTAGTGAGCGCGCACTACCACTTTCCGATGCATCTTCACTAGAGCGGTTTCTTTCCCATGCTCGGAGAACAGAGTCCGGTAGACACCATTCTACGAGTGGCTCTAGAAAATCAGCAAACTTCTCCTTCGTCTTTCCTAAACTTTCCAATGCCATCAACTTGCTTTCCAAGTTGTCGTAAAGCTCTGCAAGATCTGTCTTGTTTCTTCTTGAAGTTGCATTCCTCATGACCATCTGTAGCAGGGACGCCGGAAGTCAGAAATGATTGGTGTTGCTCAAAGTATGCGAGTCATTTCTCTGTACGGACCATAACATTTACACATGTTTTCGCCTGACCATACGTCCCTTTTTGAAGTAGGGTGTCCCGTTTTTTTTCGAATCTATTGCATTTTAGCGATAACCCGTTCTTCAACCTACTTTTGTAGTAGTGGTAAAATTTTCACTACAGTAAAATGTAACAAACCTATGCAGGAGAGGGTATAGGAGTCCCGTGTCTGCCCCAAGACCAGTGCCGTCTTAATGCATGGGGCCCACTTGGGCACGGCCTGGGGGCCTCACAAAAATGAGAACCAGTTAAAATTTTCGAAAATTTGCCAAGTGAGAATTTCAGAAAAATCGCTTGGCCCCGCGGCCCATGATGCTCTAAAGACGGCCCTGCCCAATGCAAACAAAAATTAAAATTATTTTTTGATAGATAGAAATTAATAGATTAAAATTAAAATATTGATAGAAAATACCTTCACTTGCTATATTTTTCCAATTTCTGTAAATTTAAAATGTTTTTTGAAGGTAATGAATTAAAAATGTCTGGAACAGATGCCTTGGGCCCCCCCCCCTCATAATATTTACATAGAACTGTGAGATTCTATTATAAACCGAAATAAAGTGGTGGAAAACGGGTTTAATCATCAATCAATGATGGTTTTGATCATCAATTCTTTAAAACCATGCTAATGCGTATTCTGAAATCCAATAGTTCTATCGTATGTATTTTACAGTTTTTAATCAATGATTGGATTTTTGATGATTTAGTTGAATTCGCGTTTCAAGTTCCCCGATATCATTTAAATTGACAACCAATACCACACAGTAACGTTGCGGGTCATTTGAGTAAAGTGGTTTCAGAATATTGGGGAGACAATTTTACATTGAAAACAGAAAGTGATGCAAATACATAATGAAGGGGTTATCGAACTGTGTGCCGCGGCACCCTGAAAAGGTTTTCCGAAGAGACTGGTAAACTGCTCTGGGGAGCCGCGGATAAGCGATGATTAGAAAAAGAGGTGCCGCGGGTGGAAAAAGTTTGAGAACCCTTGACATAATATAAGTGTATAAGAGGCCCCACACATCCTCCAACGCTGCCTGCACTGGGATCTTTAATGGGCCTCCAGGCCAAGTGATTTTTCTGAGGCACTCCCTATTAGGCAAATTATTGAAAGTTTCAACCAGATCTAATTTTTGTGAGGTTTCTTCTTCTCTTGGACCCTCAGGCCGTGCCTGGGTGTGCCCATTCTTTTTGACGGCACTCCCACCCTTAGGGGCCGTTCAAGTATTACGTCAAAATTTTTTTAGCTATTTTTGACCCCCCCCCCCGTCAACACTGCCCCCTACTTTCTAACGCATATTGGTGGGATCAGAAACGTACGCAGGAGGGGAGCCAAGGGGGCTCGTGCACCCCCCCCATAATTTTTTAATGTAAAAAACATTTAAAAAAAATTAAAATTTCAGTAGAAAATACCTTTATATGTAATTATAGTCGATTTCTGTTAATTTCAATGCTATTTGAAGGGTAAGAACTCAAAATTTATTTTTAAGAAATTCATTGCGACCCTCACTTTAAGCCATATATGGTAAACCCTGGACCCCCCGGACCAAATGTGGGCCTGAAGGTTATCTGATGTGGCTTGCCCCCTCAAACCCAATTTTGTGAAAATGAACTAAGCGGCACATTTACAGATAGCTTAAATAATCCGTGACACAATTCCAGAGCATTTAAGTAGCCCATGGCACATTTTCAGATCACTGAAGTAAGCTCGTCGCACATTTTCAGATCACTGAAGTAAGCTCGTCGCACATTCAAAGATCACTTAAGTAATCCGCGACACAGTTCCAGAACACTTGAACGATCCGTGGTACATTTAGAGATACCTTGAGTGCCATGTGGTACAATTCTAGAGCAGTTAAGCGGCCCCCACTGTGGTTCTATATGACTCAAGTTACCCGCGGAACATTCCCAGATTACTTAAGTGATCCGTGGCCATGACCCCCACAAGGGGTGGTCTGACAAGGCTCCAGCCCTGGGGCCGGGGTTGATTTTCATCATTTTTTTGTTTTTTCACGCTATAAATTTATCATAAAGGGGGCCCGTGAAAGTCTGGTTGGGGGCCCGTAAAAGATCCCAGCCTAGGGGCCCTGCTTCAGGATGTTGGGTTCATGTACGTGGCATAATTACGGATCACTTGAGTGATGCGTTGCACAGTTCCAGAGCACTTAAACATCCCGGACATATTTCCCGAGCACTTGAGGGATCCGTGAAACATTTAGAGATCGCTGAAGAGGCTCTGTAAGGAATTTATCTTTAGGGAGAATGTTAGTTCAGGCGCCCACAATATATCCTAAGATTTTTTTCGTTTTTGATGGACCGAGTAAGATGCCATTAAAAAGATTTCATATTTTCATAAAGGGTGGTTGATGACTTAAGCATCATCCATATCCCCCTTCCCCCTTGTCATCAAAAGTCAGGAAATCGGGAACCTCCTCCTCCCTCCATGCTGACGTTATACTTGAATGACCCCTTACCTAAGGGGCCCGGTGCGTCTCAATAGTTTCGGACACGTAAAATATTTCACTGAAAGCAATTTTAAACTAATGAAAGAAAAGAAAATCCTGAAACTGATAAAAATTTCGGACTTGATGAATCAAAAATAATTGAAAGAAATAATTCCTGCACCAATTCAGAATTTACGGGGGGGGGATTTTTCAGAATTGTTGAAAGAAATAATTCCAGAATTCATGGAACTTCAGAATTAATGCAAGTAATTTCAGAATTCATGAAAGCCTCAAACAGTCTACCGTGAGTGCGGGGGACCACGAAGCAAGGTGCCCAGTGCGACCGCTCCTGTCGCACATTCCCGAGAGCAGCTCTCACTTTCACAGCGGAAATCACTTTTCCTCATTTCTCTTTGACAGCCTCAACCGTTTGTCAGTGCATATCTGTTGTTTAAATTTTGTTGGCTGGGATTTTTGTCAGCCCGAAGCAGAGGCGGATTTAAGGGCGGGCGCCCCCCAGGGCCGTCATTTCAATTTTTTCCGGGGGGGGGGCAAAGAGCATGTACTAAAGGTACGCATATATATATATATATATATATATATACACCATTTGTAGTGTATTTTCAAAATGCACTACAAATGGCCAGGGGGCGCGCCCCCCTAAAGGACGGGCCTGGGGCGCACCAGGCGCACTCCCTGGGCCACGTAAAACCCAAACGTTACACTTTTTTGTAATTTAAGGGGTCCAGTATTTACTTTTGCGTCCGGGGCCTCAACTGACTTTAATTCGCATCTGCCCTTTCCCCCCCCCCCTCCCAAGCAAAACTTTTCACGGGTTCTTTTGTAGTGAATTTACAGCTTGAAAAACATCCCAAAAAATTATGGTAATTGTCCCAGGCCCCAGAGCTGTTTTCATGTCGGCCTTACCCTTGTGGGGTCAAATGCCGAACTTGACCATACGGAAATCGGGCGTCGACATCTGCACAACAATTTTACGGAATTTAAGAGGTGAACTTTAAGTTATTGGCAACATCAGCGGATGGTTTTTCTACAGTTAATTACACAAAAGAAAGCAAAAAAATATATCATTTAGATAAAAGCAAACTTACGTGGGGTAGAATCTAGTACATCAATATGTCATTATGAAATCCTTTGAACTTAGAAAAAAAACAAATCTTAAGCATTTTTTTTGCTCACATAGGAGCGTTTCATTATTTCAATAGAGCAAATTTGTGATTACTACTATCTGATATAAATAGTTCAATACACGAACGGCGGGGAATGGTTCGATTCTCTACATACAGCTGGTCATCCGACAGACACTGAGCGGATAAAAGAAATTTACACACCTTTGGAAGTCCAGCCAGGGCCGCAACTAGACGGGGGGGGGGGGAAGCAGACGGGTTTCGTACCCCACGCGCTAGACCCGGAGGGGGCGCAAATTTCATTCTGAAATCTCGCCTTCAACATTACAAGGAGACGTCAAAATGCGCGCTTGCCCCGGGTGACCAAGCATCCAGTTGTGGCCCTGAGTCCTGCATAGGAATCCGTATTGTTGCACAGCAGAAACGATTTCTTCCCCCTCATGTGTGTGTGTGTGGTATAGGTATACTGTATATCTATTCAAGAAAACAGCCGGGGAATTTTAGCCGCACACTAATTGCATGCTATCAGCGGCTCTCTTTTCGCTGAGTAAAAAAAGACCGACAGCTTCAATATTGTTAATTGAACGCATGTGTTGAAAGGGTCTGCAAAACGATTTTTTCCTCTCCCTATAGAAATATTTGGTTCCGAGGAAAAAAAGAAGCCCCTTTGAAGCCTGGTCAATGTAGCACAGATGTTTTTTCAGTCTCCAAGAAAGGTGGGATACCGAGTTTTCTCATGGCATTATTGTCATCTAGTTGTCAACAGAGCCCTGAAGCAGTAGGATATTTTCTGTAGGAAAAGGAACGGAGAGTATGGAAAAACATTTCCCACCCCTGCTGTGTTGTTTGAGTCTCATGAAGACGGATACTCAAAAATACGAAAAGAAAAAAAAATGCAATTAAAAATACTAGTTTCGAGGTGGGAGCGGAGGACCAGAGACATGTTTCCCTTCCTTTGGACCTATGTTATATCGAACCACTGGAAGAATATATATATATGTAATTATCAGATTAACCCAGGCTCCTAGTGGTCCAATATACATTTAGAAAAAAACGATGACTCATGAAAAGAAGGAATCAGTTAAATTTCATTAGCTTTTAATATTTAATCAAATGGTCATATGAAAAGAATGAGTTATATTTACACAAAATTAAAGTCAATTAGAAAAATCCATTTCCACGATATCAAATTCTGCATAATACATAAACAAAATACTGTATGTTCAATTATAATAATTTTAACTTGATGTTGGAATAACTCTCTTTTAATCACTCTTTATACCTAATTTCACCATCTCTGCCCCCAGTTAATTCCTCCTAATTTAGGTTTTAACTAAACGTCTATAATTTACTAGAATTGTGGTAAGAATTTCTTCCCTACCTTTTCCTCCATCCCTTTCATCACGGATGATCGCCGCTCCTGATGCTACAGTTGAAAAATGTGTTTTCAAAAAAATTCTCCTCTTTCTACATTTTTTTTCCAACTTGATTTCTAGTTTTCACTAATCAATCTGCTTTAATTTTTCAAAGATTCCAAAAAGTAAAGTTTTGAGGGGTACCAACCCCCTATTTCTAATTGGTAGTCCGGCTTCAAAGAAAGATCCTTCCATTGGGTGATGAGGATTACGTAGGTACGAATAGTATTAAAATTGACATCATTGGTCAAGGTTCACCCCCTACGATCTTTCGAAGCATATGGGAGGAAGATGTTTTCTGTGGGGGGGGGGGGGGAAGTTGTACAAGAAAAAAAGAGAAGGAAAAGAAAAGAAGAGAGGAAGCAAGAAAGTCAGAAGGCACATATTCCCAAGAAGGGATGCGTACAATAGATGAAATAAAGTCAATCGCCTGCAGGTGGCAATTACAAAGGTCAAGAGGCTTCAGTATATAGGGAAGAGAGAGAGAAAAGAAGAATACGGAGCGGCTATTACGCAAACTTTGAAGGGGCCCTTTAAGTAAGTGGCCATAAAATTAAGGAGTGTTGATGAAGGCGAAAGAGCATGTTTTTTACAATTTAAATGGCTCAAGTCCCCTTTTCCCTTTTCTCTTATTATTATATTATATTGGGCTGGAAATTGGACCTCTCCCGCTTCATCTGATAGCGATGGCTATTGACGCCATAGCAATGCACATCCATCTTGCGGAAAAAGAAAAAAAAAAAACGAAAAAAAAAAAGAAAAAGAAAATATAAGTCGGGAGATTACAATACTGGCAATAAAATTATGTTTGCTCTTCAAAACATGAATGAAAATCTGATATGTACAAATGTACATCACTTGACACAAAGGTAAGCAATGTAGGAATGCATTGAAAAGAATACTCGTACCTTGATATACATATGCGAAAAGAAAAAAATATATACATGTAATATAAAAATTAGAATTGAATATACATTATGTGTTGTAGATATATACATGTGCTTCGATATTGTCGTAAGTGAATTGTAGAAAGATAATATAAGCAGAAATAAAATAATATACCAAAGAGCTTTGCAAAAATCACTGAGCATGAAATACACAGAAGCTTTTAAAAATTTCATGAATTCATAACGTAGATTACCTATCATCTCTTTCGATGATTTATCGGAAGTACTTTTTTTTTTTTTTTTTTTTGGAATAGCGAAGATACGTATAATTTCTTCGTATAACGTCACAAAAATATATCAATAATACGTTTAGACACAGCAACAAGAAAAATCACTGTTGCATTTATCACTGAAATAAATGTAACATTAAGTGTCGCAGAACATGTTTCCCTGAAAATGCTGCGCATTGATTCTAGATAAGTTACAGCACATTCATTACTCTGAACTTCAACGTACTTGTTCAGTGCCTCGAGAGTTATTAGTTCGAAAGTGTAAATTTTCAAAATCCAGCTGTACAGGGAACAAATTGGCTTGTCGTGGCTCAATCCGCACTAGACCCAATGTCAGGAATCAGTCCTCATGATGTTCAGCGTGGGTTGCACTTTGCAGCGAATGTGTATCGTAGAGAGCGTCGAATGTGTTTGTTCTTTTCACATGTCAGTCACTGAATAGAGGACGACGCTGGAGTACTGTCGAAGCGAAAATTATTAAACGAAATTATTACGAAGAGAATTATTCGACCGTTCAGACGTGCAGTCGTGTTCAGACGTGCAGTCAGTCCCGAACACTATTTGTTACACAGACGACTGAGGACAACCAAAGTGCGACACCGGCGATGCATCTCGTTCCGTAGGCGTATCCAAGAGAAATTGCACGTAAACAATTTCAGTGTATGGTGTCTGGAAACGGCAGTTCAATGTGAAGTTTTGAACACATTAGTGAAGTTAGCAAATTTCTTTGCTTGAAGATATCACTGCCACATTACTCGGTGAACCATCGCATCAACGAGTCTGAGTGATCGATGTCGTTGTCTGCTGAAAAGGAATTTGCATCGTTCGAAGGGAAAGTTTGAAACAGTTGATAACTGTCTCCTCGAAGCAGAGATAATTGAAATTTGTGAGCGGTGTCCTGAGAGTACGGGCACATTTCACTTATGAATTATGAACTTTGAAGGGATATAGAAACATAGTATATAAAACATTTGGCAGAGAAAGAAAAAATCTTACCACAGTGTGATCATTTATAATCATTCCCAAATTAAACTTGTTTAAATGCTCAATATAAATATTAAAACCCTAATAACTCTGAGGGATTATAGATTCCAACATCAAATTATACTACACTAATACGCAGTATGGTGTATTCTTAACACAAAATTGCATATATGCTATATGTGGATATTTACATGAAAGTACTTGCATGCATAAGTGTACAACATTAATACTTTTGTTCCTCATGCACATTTTTAACATTTTGACAAAAAAATTTTTTTTCTTTTTCTTCACTTCCATTTTTTCTTCTTTCATAATTTCATTTTTTTTTTCTCAATTTCATTTTTTTCATCCTTATTTTGTTTTTGTCTTTTTTGTATACTTTCATTTCCCTTTTTTTTTCTATACTTTCATCTTTTTTCTATACGTTCAATTTTCCTTTTATAATTTCATTTTTTTTTTCTTTCATCTTTTTTTTTTTCTCATAGTCTCATTTTTTCTCACACTTTCATAATAACTTTTTTTTCATAATTCCATTATAACTCTACTTTGTTTTCAAGGTTTTAACAATTTTTTTCTCAAATATAATAGTGCGAAATTGATTACGCATAGAAATGAACAATGTAAATGCATCCATTAAACATATAGTTTTCAATATAAACATAATTTGACAGTCATTGTCGCTGAATGCTTCATCTTCTGCTTCTTCAGAAATGGAGATATGTACATATATGAATTTTTTTTTTTTTTTTTTTTTTTTTTTAAATAAGGTGGGACTTGATCAAACTTGCAGTGCACTTCAATGTCTACCTCAAATTTAATTTGTGAAGGAGAGTGAGTTTGAAGAAAAATTTTGCATGAAAAAAAAAAAGAAAATTGGAAACAAATAAGCGTTCACCGTCCAATGAGGGGCCCTTCTCACTGAACAATCAACAGCATATTTGTATCCACGACGGAATTCCAGTAATAAAAAAACTTATCACTGAATACGATTATAAAATTCGATGAATTAATTTTCGAATAATCGTTATAGAAATTTAAAAAAAAAAAATTTATATGTTCAAGTCCCATATTATTTATGTATTTACATACACAACACTTGATTAATATGTTCCAAAAGTGAAAGTGTTAATTTGTGCCGGCCGGTTAGAGCGCAAATTGTATCGATGACCAACGGAACGCTGAGGCAATAAATTACGGGACATATTATCCAGAGCAGGGGGTGCATCACTTGCTGTACTTGTGGAAGGCCTTTGGGCTTGACATCCTTGAATAGAAGATTGTGGTATTACAACGGCAGGGTTATCTGTGTTTCGAGAAGGCTCCTCGGAATAGTGCCCAGGGCTACTGCTGGGTGGGTTCCCCACCGAACGTGCGGCACTAGGAGAAATACATTGAAGCCATTGAAGGTCAGACAATTCATCGAAACTAGCGTGTGGCCTTTGTTGTACAATGGGGTCTGCCGGATTTCTACTATTCCTGTTTTCCCTAATAGTACTGTGCATATAATCCAATTCTTGACGTCTTTCTTTGAATGGGATCAACCTGTTTGCATGTACTTTAATAGGTTTTGCTTTTGGATTTCTTGTATCAATTATTGTAAAATTTACAGGATTGTGAACTGTGAGAATTCTGTAGGGACCGACGAAATTTCTTCGCTTAGGAAGCGAAGCGTGTCTATCAGCGTCGGGTTGATGCAAGAATACTAATTGACCTAGGTGAAAATTCCTATCTTTCGCGAATTTTCGTTGGTAATTTTCCTGCCTCTCTGCTGATGTAATTAGACTTTCACGCACTTTGTTGAATGTGTACTGCAGTTGTGTTGTTTTTTGTGTGACAAAATCAGAATATGAGACACGTGTATGTGGAGTTGTCTGATTAAGAATGTCTGTTGGAAGTGTAGGGTCGTAGGAAAGATGTAAATATGCTGGCTTTTCCTGTGTTGCTTGATGAATAGTTGAATTATAAATTAATTCATAGTAATTAATGTATGCATCCCAATCAGTTGTTCCTAGTGCAAATATAGAGAGGGACTTCTTCAAGTTAGAATTTATCCTTTCACTTTGACCATTGGATTGTGGGCACATCGCCGTTGTTTGCAATTTCGTTACCCCTAGGCGACTACAAAGTGTTTTAAAAAGGTCACTCACAAAATTTGAACCTTTGTCTGATAATAATTTCTCAGGAAATCCAAAAGTGCAAGCAAAGTCGAGGAATTTCTCTGCTGTTGTTTTTGATGTTTGGTCGGGAACTGCGTACAGTTTCACAAATTTTGTGAAATGATCAATGAACGTAAGTATGTAGCAGTTTCCACGTGAGGTGTTAGGCAATCTTCCGACAAAATCGCAAGAGACATATTCCATTGGTCGAGATGGAATAAAATGACGTTGCAATGGAACAGGTGGTACTCTACGAGGAGATCGGAAAGATATGCAATGTGTGCAAGATTCTACGTAATGTTTTGTATCTGTGTATAAATTATCCCAGAAATACTTCTCTTTAATGGCGTGGTATGTTTTTAAGTGTCCAAAGTGTGTCAAGTGGTTGGCTGCAAGAATGTGTGGCTTGAACTTGTTAGGTATAACTATTTGTAGTATGATCTTCTGACCCCCTGAGCGAGTGATAATCCCTTTGTGCATAAGAAGACCATTCGATAGGACATACTTAATCCTGAGCTTTGAGTGTTGAGTGTTATCGTCTTCTAATGTAGAGATTATGGTTGACAATTTAGGATCTTCGCGCTGAGCCAACTTTATCTCCTCTATGGTAGGTAAAGTGATCTGTACTGTATTCACATGAAAGTCGCGTGAAAAAATATCGGCGACTTGGTTTTCCGAAGATTTGATTAATTCAAAATCATAATTAAATTCTGAGAGAAATGCAAACCATCGAGTGACTCTGCTTCCTGGTGAATCCCATTTCGATAATTTGGTCAAAGCAGCATTATCACACCTAATAGTGAAATGTCTACCATACAAATAGTACTTGAATGCTTTTACAGATTCCACAATGGCCATTAATTCTTTTTCCATAATAGTGTATCGAATTTGTGTGGGATTTAACTTCTTGGAAAAATATGCAATTGGATGTATGACATTAGAATTGTCTATTCTCTGCCCAATCATTGCACCTAATGCAACGTCACTGCTGTCAGTAGAAAGGATAAATTCCTTGTTGAAATCCGGATGAATCAAAATTGGAGGTTGCGAAAGTTTTTGTTTTAGAATGTCAAAAGCATTCTGGGCCTCTTGAGTCCAATGAAATTTTCTACTCTTTCTAGTGAGGTTAGTAATAGGTGCCGTAATATCTGAAAAATTTTGTATGAAACGCCTGTAATACCCAACCAGCCCAATAAAACGGCGAATTTTCCGTACGGTGTTGGGAACTGGAAAGTCTTGTATCTTTCTAATGTTTGTCTCAATGGGGCGAATGCCTGAACTGTTCAAAGTATGACCTAGGAATTCGATCTGAGGAACAAGAAATGAACATTTAGCTGGATTAAGTGTCAAACCAAAATAGCGGAACCTCTCGAATAGTTTTCTCAATTTGTAGAGCATTTGTGAGACATTGTCGGCACCCAAGCAAAAATCATCAATATAGTTGGCAATTTTCAAATCCGAAAGAGGAGCTAAAAGTTGATCTGAAAGATTGGAAAATGTTTCCGGACTAGCATTCAAGCCTTGAGGCATAGTTTTGTAACGGAACGAGCCAAATGGGGAGCTAAATGTTGTCATGTCACGATCCTCGGGTTTCAAAGGAATCTGCCAAAAAGATGATGATAGATCAAGGGAGCAAAAAAGATTAGATCCCCGTAGCATTTCCAGTAAGTGATGAATGATTGGTAGAGGATATCTTGGATATTTTAAATGAGTGTTCAATTTTCTATAGTCTACTACCAATCGCCATTTCTGTTGCTTCGGGTCTCCTGAAGGATTTTTCTTCTTTATCATGATCAAAGGGAAGCTTATGTGACTGTCTGATTTTTCAATAAAATTTGCTTGCTCTAATTCATTTAACTGACATTTTAATTCGTCTCTCAAAGCGTAGGGAACATTGTAGGGGCGAGTAGATGGTAGTTTTGATGAATTTACTTGTAAAATAGGAGTGATTTTATCTGTACAACCTATGGTGTATAAGCGTTTACTAAATATATCACCAAATTCAAAAAGTAATTTCAATAGCTTCGAACGAGTTGGAAGGTCTAAGTGGCTCAGCTCAAAATCATTTTCCGACAATTCCTGCCTGCGTAACTGTTTGATTTCCTCCATGTCTCTGATTTCTACGTCATTCGTGATTGTACCTACACGAGTGTTTTTGTTTAGAGCCACTTTTCGAGCGGTCAAGTTCGAAAGCATAATGGGGATCGTTTTATCTTTAGAGATGGAGCACACAGCTCTATGTACTTCTATAGCATCGTTTTGTAGTGTAGGTGTCAACATTATATCATCCCCTTCACTAGCCAAAATGTCAGTTTTCAAATACACTACCCTGGATTCGTGTGGCAAAAGTGTGATTTTCGTTGCTAGTCGGGCGTATTCTGTGGATAATGTGTTACAAGTTGGAGAATTGGCGTCTCGTATTTTAATTTTTGTATTACCAGCTTCTAATATGTCATTATCGAGGTTGAGTATGAATTTGTGGGCCTTCAAAAGGTCATAGCCAATTATTGCTTGGTATTGTGTAGCCAAATCATTTCTGACTATAAAAAATGAATGAATAATGCATTTATTTCCCAAAGTCAGAGGGATTTTGAATGACCCCAAAATATCTAGTGGCTCTCCTGAAATAGATTTAACTCTGACATCAGTGTTAGCTTTTTTTATCCGTGCGTCATTTCTGATTTTCTGAAAAACAGAATACTGAAGTAATGAGACTGAGGCGCCAGAATCAATCAAACTGGTTGTTTGGCAACCAGCAAATTTCACATCAGCAACAGGAAGGTAGAAGTCATTTTCTTGTGAATCCAGAATCTGTGTGTTTATCGTTTTAACTTGTGTAATACATGTATCTTGTTGCGGCTCTGTAGAAGTTGAAGTGGTATTCATGTTGGGGGAACGGACTCTAGCCGCGGAAGTGGAAGCACTTTCGTTCGTTCCCCTAATTAGTTTAAATTACCGGAATGAGATGTGTTGTTGTTCTCAAATCTTACTGATCTGCCTCTATTGCTTCTTCGAGGATGTGGTGAATGATTGCGTGTATTAAAACGTCCTCGATTAGAATGAAATGTCTGATGAAAATTTTGAGTGCGTGGTGCGTGTGAACGTTGGTTGAAACGGTGCTCAGGATTATAAGCATAGCATTCTGAAGTTGTATGATTGTTTCGACCACAGTTTTCACAAAAATTCTGAGCATAATGAGGGTATCTATGACCTTCAAAATCATTGAGTGGAAATCTGTGTGAAATTGTTTCGTTGCAGCAAGTGTTTCCACCGCAACCTGCGGTCCACGCCTGTGTGTGAGTATGTTGCTGTGGGGGTGCAGAGAATGCTTGAGTTGTGTAGGGGTTATTTTGAAAATGATGTTGTGTATTGGTTTCGTGCCTGGGCACGGAGTGCAATCGAAGATTTTCCACCTGCTTTTGGATTGCTGCAATTGTTTCATGAGTCTGCTTCGCATGTGACTCTATCAAGTTGACCATTTCCTTATCCGTGCTCCCTACATTGCAAATGGTTTCGTGTTGTGTTGATGATTCATTAACTTGTAAAGTTTCAATGAAATTCACAGCATCTTGAAACGATTGTGGGTCTTTCACTAAAATAGAACTTTTGTATTTTGGTAGGAGGCCTTCCAAGAATTTGGCTAGTCGTGTTTGTTCGTAAAGTGATTTCACTTCGGGTTTACTGATATCGGCATTGCCGAAAAATTTTTGTGTATTTGTGGAAACACGAGCAGCATAGATTTTGACCCCTTCGTCGGAGGACATGCGACAATTCGAGAAAAGTTGCTGTCGTGTAGCAAGGCTTGTTTTGGTGGAGAAAAAATCCAAAAATTTCTGTTTAAAGTTTTCATAATTCTGCTCATTTTCCAAATCAACATTGTTAATGATCTGTGTCAACGCATCTCCCTGAACTCTGGATTTTAGCAACAATAATTTCTCTGATTCAGTACAATTTGCGGTTTTTGCGATTGCCTCTAACGTATCAACAAAATATCGGGGAGTGACAGCGGATACGTTGTCAAAATGGGGGATTAATGCCTGGCACCCCGCTAACTTGTTAAAATTGCTTGGATCTTCAGCCATAGTGCAATATATTCAAAATATTTCACAAAATTATAAAATCAAAATTCAATGAAAGTAAATGTAGAAATTCCCAAAACACAAAAGTTTCTATACAATAATAAATTTCAACACCAACTTAATGTTTCTTTTTTTCCTTTTAAATTAACATTATGACCATATCAATTCGAACATTCTCTCAAGAGTCATCATTTGTTCATGTTTTGACATTTTTATCTGAAGGTGAAAAAGGGTAAATTTATGAATTAAGAACAGTATTACAAAAATAAAATTTGGAATAATACTGTAAGGGAATGGTCACGGCACCATTGTTATATCGAACCACTGGAAGAATATATATATATGTAATTATCAGATTAACCCAGGCTCCTAGTGGTCCAATATACATTTAGAAAAAAACGATGACTCATGAAAAGAAGGAATCAGTTAAATTTCATTAGCTTTTAATATTTAATCAAATGGTCATATGAAAAGAATGAGTTATATTTACACAAAATTAAAGTCAATTAGAAAAATCCATTTCCACGATATCAAATTCTGCATAATACATAAACAAAATACTGTATGTTCAATTATAATAATTTTAACTTGATGTTGGAATAACTCTCTTTTAATCACTCTTTATACCTAATTTCACCATCTCTGCCCCCAGTTAATTCCTCCTAATTTAGGTTTTAACTAAACGTCTATAATTTACTAGAATTGTGGTAAGAATTTCTTCCCTACCTTTTCCTCCATCCCTTTCATCACGGATGATCGCCGCTCCTGATGCTACAGTTGAAAAATGTGTTTTCAAAAAAATTCTCCTCTTTCTACATTTTTTTTCCAACTTGATTTCTAGTTTTCACTAATCAATCTGCTTTAATTTTTCAAAGATTCCAAAAAGTAAAGTTTTGAGGGGTACCAACCCCCTATTTCTAATTGGTAGTCCGGCTTCAAAGAAAGATCCTTCCATTGGGTGATGAGGATTACGTAGGTACGAATAGTATTAAAATTGACATCATTGGTCAAGGTTCACCCCCTACGATCTTTCGAAGCATATGGGAGGAAGATGTTTTCTGTGGGGGGGGGGGGAAGTTGTACAAGAAAAAAAGAGAAGGAAAAGAAAAGAAGAGAGGAAGCAAGAAAGTCAGAAGGCACATATTCCCAAGAAGGGATGCGTACAATAGATGAAATAAAGTCAATCGCCTGCAGGTGGCAATTACAAAGGTCAAGAGGCTTCAGTATATAGGGGAGAGAGAGAGAAAAGAAGAATACGGAGCGGCTATTACGCAAACTTTGAAGGGGCCCTTTAAGTAAGTGGCCATAAAATTAAGGAGTGTTGATGAAGGCGAAAGAGCATGTTTTTTACAATTTAAATGGCTCAAGTCCCCTTTTCCCTTTTCTCTTATTATTATATTATATTGGGCTGGAAATTGGACCTCTCCCGCTTCATCTGATAGCGATGGCTATTGACGCCATAGCACCTAGCAACAAAACGAAGGATTTTCAGTGCGATAAGGGGAAGAGAGATCCTCCAAATTCTTATAATTTACAAATGAGGTTGCAAGCCTTTGTTCTGGGAGGGGTTTTCATCTTTCCCCTTGTAAATGATTTTTAGACTGAAAAATTAAAATAATATGCACCATAATAGTGAAATGAACCAATTAGTTATTCGTGAAAATGCTTGAAAAATGAAAGGGTAATGAATATAGCGGCCCGATATGATTGATGTCACGGCGCAGTACTGGGCCGCGGCCCGGCGGTGGAGAAACACTGTTTTAGACGATAACTTCATGGTGATAATTAAAACGCTGTGTATCTTTTTTTTTCTCTCTCTCTCTCTCTCTCTCTCTCACACACACACACACACACACAACACACACACACACACACATTTGAAGTCATTTATGTATTTATTTTCCTTCATAAATTCTCCCTCACACTGCCAGAAGTCGTGGAAAATGGAAAAACAAACGTCGGACCATTTCTCCTTCCTCTTTGAATCTCCATATACAGCATCTCATTTCACTAGGATGTTTTTTTAATACTTGTTTCTATGTCTGTATTTGTTTATTTAAACTTATGTTGAGCTTTGAATTTTAATTTTGATAATAGCACCGGAATAAACATTTTTGTAGTATGATTTTTTTTTTTTTACGCAAAAGCGTAAGAATGACTTTAGAAAGAGAACGCGAAGAGGCATTTTTGAAAATGAGACCAAGCATTCTATTCGCCATCTTTTTGACTACCGCTGAACAATGTTCAGCAAACCTAAGCCGCTCGTCAATGAGAATTCCCAAATTGGTGACCCTAGTTGCATCCGGGATAGTGACACCATTCAATTCGTAAGAGAACCGTGTGTTGTTCGAACCAAAATGAGCGACCATGCACTTATCAACGCTAAACGTCATGCTCCATTCATTTGCCCATGCTGCAATCCTGTTTATGTTGGTCTGGAGCAACTCCCTATCGTTTTGATTCCCGATTACCCCCATTAGCTTCACATCATCTGCGAATTTGCTAGTAATCCCATCGATACCCTGATCGAGTTTATCGATAAAAAGTTAAAAAAGTATGGGACCAAGGACATTTCCTTGAGGAACTCCACTTGTGACGTCTGTCCAACCAGAGAATTCCCCGTTCACCATAACTCGTTGCGACCTATCTCTTAACCACGATTCTATCCAATTCAGCAAGTTGCCCCCAATTCCGATCTCGTGTAAACGCTTCAAGAGTTTACCATGTTGGATCCAATCGAATGCCTTCTGGAAATCAAGGTAAACTACATCTACATTTTTGCTCTCATCCAAAGCCTTAGTTACGTGATCATAGAAGCAAAGGAGGTTAGTTACACATGACTTCCCTTTCCTGAACCCATGCTGATTATCCGATAATACATTATTCTCGTCTATCCACTTCACAAACTGTCTTTTGATAATATTTTCCAAAATTTTCGAGAGCATTCTATTCGATTTTTTTACCATCGCTGAGCAATGTTCCGAATACCTAAGCCGTTCGTCAATGAGAATTCCCAAATCGGTCGTTATCGTTGCATCCGGGATAGTGACACCATTCAACTCGTAAAAGAAACGTTGGTTGTTCGAACCAAAATGAGCGACCATGCACTTGTCAACGCTAAACTTCATGCTGCATTCATTTGCCCATGTGCCAATCCTGTTGAAGTGTGTCTGGAGCAACTCTCTATCGCTTGGATTCCCAAATATCCCCATTAGCTTCACGTCATCTGCGAATTTGCTAGCAATCCCATCGATACCCTGATCGAGTTTATCGATAAAAAGTGAAAAGCTTTACGGGACCCAGGACACTTCCTTGAGGAACTCCACTAGTAACGCCTGTCCAATCAGAGAATTTCCCGTTCACAATAACCCGTTGTGATCTATCTCTCAACAACGATTCTGTTCAATTCAGCAAATTGCCTGGTGTAAATGCTTCAAGAGTTTACTATGTTGGACCAGATCGAATGCCATCTGGAAATCACGGTAAACAACATCTACATTTTTGCCCTCACCCAAAGCCTTAGTCACGTGATCATAGAAGCAAAGGAGGTTAGTTTTACATGACTTCCCCTTCCTGAACCCATGCTGATTGTCCGATAATACATTATTCTCGTCTATCCACTTCACAAACTGCCTTTTGATAATAATTTCCAAAATTTTCGAGAGGGAGCTCGTCAAACTCACTGGACACAGCTTCTCTACTACCCTTCTTAACTATCGGAACAACATAAGCAAATTTCCAATCTCTTGGGACGATACCCTCAACAACACTGCTCCTGTAAATCTGCGCGACTGTCAGCAACAATTCATTAGCATGAGGGTCCTAGGATATATATCATTTTGCTCTCGTGCTTTGCTCACACATATATTTTTTAGAAGATTTAGGACCTCCACATCTTCCACTTGCATAATGTTGAGGATTTTATTACTCCATGCAACACCCGTGCATTGGATATCGTATTCTCTATTAAAAACTGCCGCGAAAAAGTCATTGAAAGCACTATACATACCTACATTGTTCTCTACCCTAGAACCTCCTATCGAGAATGGGCCAACTGTTCCCTTACATCCATTACTGGCGTATCTAAAATATGATTTTGAGTCGGAGCGAATGTTGTCTGCCAACGTAGACTCAACTTCCTTTTTGACTATCTCTTATCGCTTTCTTCAACGCCTTTCTTTTATCAGTGAATAGTGACAGATTACCTCTTCCACTTTTACATTCTCTGAATCCTCTTTTCTTTTCAAGATGAGGGTTACGCACGCTATCCGGGAACCATAGGGGGCTCGATGTACAAACTCGCTTTTTTCGAACAAAGGGAATAACGTCGTGCAAAACAGAAGATAGCTTTGTACTGAATTCTTCCTATTGACTTACCACCCCGACTGGTTCCAACCGATCTTTGAAAACTTCCGCTAACCTTCCTCTCAAAACATCAAAGTTAGTTCTTCGAAAACAAGGAACCAGTCTTTTGTTATCAACCTTACCCGAGGAAAAATTACAGTGAAATCTGACTATACGATGTCACAAGTCTGGAAGAAAGAGGCATGAGAGAGGTGTCTGGTTCAAAATCTTTCCCACATAAAAAAAACACCTTCAATTTCTATAATACTCCCCACAACACAGGAAAACACTCTTGCTCTCATTAACAGAAAAATTGGATGACCGAGGGAGATTCCTCCATTCTTTTTATTTTTTACAGCACAACAAAAGGGAAAGAAGGTTGTGTTTTTGCCCCAAAATCTCCTGCAGGGGTAAGTTAAGAAAAGAGCTTAAGTGCGTGTGTATTTTTATGTGCCCAAAATTGCTATGTACTGTATGTATATAGGTGCACTGCCAATCGATTCTTTTCTTTTCGAAAAATAACTGTAATATTATATACAATGAAATTTTTTTCATCTCGGTCCTTTCTCATGTATATTTTATACAGTTATTTTTTTAATACGTACCTTAAAAATTTTTTTGCGAGTAATGTATATCTAATGTGTTTCGGTGCCCCTTATCATTTGGCACCAGGTGCAAGTGCACCATGGTGGTCGCACTGCCCTAAGACCGCCCCTGCTGGTATTGCCTGAAGAAGCAACAATTACATTTGATGTGTACCTACCAATGTACATGAAAGGATGATTCTGAAATTAGCAAATGTCTGTTTGAAGAAATTTTCTCCCCTCCCTAGAGGTTCCCACGGAGGAATGCCTCACAGATTACTGCTACCCATATATACATCTGGTTGTCCATTCATGTGCATATCTGTGTTCTTCATACACTTTGCCATGATTTTAACAACACTCAACTTTTCCTCATTCTGGGGCAGTTGTATACTAGCCATGTCCATGCTACAGGCTACAGTCAATCATCAGTAGTCGAAGCACCATCGAGAGAAAAAACTACTACATTATATGCCCACTATCCTTGAACCATAGAGGGTGCAATGTACAAATACGCTTTTTTCGAACAAAGGGTATGACGTCGTGCAAAACAGAGGACAGCTTCGTACTAAATTCTTCCCATTGACTTACCATCCCTACTGATTCTAACCGGTCTTTGAAAACATCCGCTAACCTTCCTCTCAAAACATCAAAGTTGTAGGTATGGTCCCCCCCATCATGTCCCTCTGTAGGTATGGTCTGTAGATGGAACCCATCCGAACGAAGCCACCTATCGGTAAATGGGGGAAGCTCCAAGAACGTGACCCCAAGTGATATTGATATAGACCCAAGGCCTATATTGAATTGGTGGATCCTATTCCTAATACCCCCCACTACCCCTTGGCAGCACTGGAATCACTGCCACATCTGAACCCCCCTCTCTAGCGGATAACAGTAAATCCCGGTCCTCTGACAGAGACTCACTAATATACGCTCCTACCTGATTCGTTCCCACCCACAGAATCACCCGCAAGGGCAACTTTCGGCGATGAAAAACGTCAGGAACGTTGCAAATCTTCCCCCATGAAGGCAACAGCGCTCGAAACCCCGAAAATCCCCACACACTCTGTTCCCAAGTTCCCTAACCATGAAATCGCCGATGATTAAACCTCTATCACTATCACCTTCCACCTCATCCACGATCACCCATTCGCCCTCTAATCTGCCGTTATTCGTGGAGATTGCTTCTTCATGAATAGGTGGCTGGACGACCAGTGCCTCCGTTATAACCGGGCCCTCTAGCACCCTAACGTTTTCCTGTAAAGCTTCGACCTCGAGTTCCAGCCTTGCCCTATCCAAGCATCCTTTACAATTGAAACTATCAGGTACTATACCCCTAGATCAGGGAAACCTCCCGTCGCTAGCTCTACACGACACTATTCGAGGTCGAGGCATACTAACATTATTGCTAAACCTAGATAAAAATACTTAAAAAATAGGAAAAGGAGAAACGTTAACAGGAAATTAAAATAATTTAAAATACATTACTATGCGAAATATACGTAAGAAATTGTACGACAAAAGTACGTAAAATAGAATGCTCAATACTAAATCACGAAGAAGAAAATATATATGTATATAAAGAATACAACACACTCTAAAAAAGTATTAAGCTACAAAGTACAATTTATACTTATTAGAATTAGCTAACTATCTCAAATCACTAATACTACAACAACAGGCCCAATTGGAAGGAAAAACAAAAATATTGAGAGTACCCGGGAAAAAGTATAGCACTGTTTGCTAACACTAACGTCCAAAAAACCTACGAATTTATATCAAAGAAGCGAGAAAACACAAACCTGGCGAAAATACAATGGAAATGAAATGCGAACGAGAAAAATAAATTTAAGCCGATCGAAAATACACAACGAAAATTAAAAAAATTGAGAGCAATATAAAAAAAAACCCCACTTATCTCTCAATCCAACGTGTGCTAGAAATAAAAAGAAAACACCGCAGAATATGACCCAAAAATAAACAAAACGCTAAGTAAAACTCACGAGAACGAAGAAAAACACAAAGAAAGACACAAAATGGCGCACTGACGTGACGGATAATCCTTCGGTAATCCCCCGGTAACGGTTTTGGATATAACTGCTGCTAATGGTCAGTGAGCGGAGCGCGATAAAAACACGCCCGTTCCCAACCACGGCGAAGACGAGAATGGTTGAAGACTGAAAAGCTTACTATTACGAATTATAAAACCAAGACTTCTGGATGCTTTAGACACAATATAATTAATATGTTGGTTAAATGAAAAAGAACTGTGTGAAATATTACACCTAAATCCTTCACACACACACGCACGCACTCAATCAACCCTTAGAAGTAATTGACCATCAATACTGTAATCATATATAAATAGAGAATGCGTCCTACTATAGGTAATAAATTTACACTTATCAATGTTTAAATACAACTTATTATTTACGCACCATAAATTCAGTTCGTTAATAGATTCTTGTAATTTAGCAGCATCATCAGCATTATTAATAACATGAAATTTTTTTACATCATCAGCAAACATTAAGTATTTAGCATCAATACAATCAGGTAAATCATTTATAAATAAAATAAAAAGTAAGGTACCCAAATTCGACCCCTGGGGAACACCAGAATAACATGCATAACAAGAGGATTTACAACCATTAAAAATTACTCTCTGAGATCGCCCAGTAAGGTATGACTCAATCCACTTGAGCAGATGTCTAGAAAAGCCCCAAACCCTGATTGATTGAATTGAAAGCCTTTGAGAAATCAGTATAAACGACATCAGTTTGCTGTTTATTATCTATAGTTTGTGCTATAACTTGAGAAAATTCGACTAAATTAGTTAATGAATATCTCTTAGCAATAAAACCATGCTGACAACTAGAAAACCAGGAACGAACGCGGCCATAAATTCTTTCATGGATGATAAGTTCAAATACCTTACAAATAGAATTAATTTTAACTATATATAGGTCGATAATTTAAAACATGAGATTTATCACCATTTTATTGCAGAAACCCCATAACTGCATAGGCTGGAAATTTTTTTCAGCCCCCTCTCCCGAACCTTAATGAATATATCCCGTTTTCATTTCATGTATAGAACCGTCCTTCACATTCAGGAATTTTTTCGCAAAAATATCTACTTTTAGTTGAGTTAGAAGTTTTTCCTTGAATATACATCTCAAAATCTGAAATTCAGCACTCCTGGGGTTTCTGAAATAAGCGCTTCAATTGCTATCTGTTAAGTAGATGTATCCATGAAGTTTGTATCCCACTACTGAGGGGAGTGGCGTAGACGATAGTGTGTGCGTCACGTGACTAATTAGTCAAAATGGCTACGTCTGCAGTGGAGAACGCGTTTACCAATCTTGAATTAAGCAAGATGGAATCTATAACTGCTGCGCAAAGACATTTTCAATGCAATCAGCGAGCAAAGTTTTCACTGTCATCCTGCAACTGTGGTATCGACCGAAGCCTTAGCATATCCAGAAAAGTAGCTACCTTCGAAAATTTTCTTGAGTAAAAAACAGGACGAGACACTTTCTTAATGGACACAGCGCTGTAACCAGTGCCGTCTTAACGCATAGGCCCGGGAGCCTCACAAAAATGAGAATGGTTGAAATTTTCAAGAATTTGCCTGGTAGGGAGTCAGAAAAATCATTTGGCTCG
Organism: Pholcus phalangioides; assembly: GCF_987345545.1. Taxonomy (NCBI): domain Eukaryota; kingdom Metazoa; phylum Arthropoda; class Arachnida; order Araneae; family Pholcidae; genus Pholcus; species Pholcus phalangioides. Next base: position 41,007,082 of record NW_028301610.1, read on the forward strand.
GGGGCCCATGATGCTCTGATGGTCCATGATGACCCTGACTAGAGCAGATTAGTCATGTGACACATGTGCAATGGTAACAACCCCCATAGATAAGATCCCCCATACAGGGGTGTTGGCTATGGTGAACGTCACTTGCCCAGGCGGTGGGACAAACTTTACGAGTACATTTACCTCGGTGTTTCTCAACCTGGGGCATATCAGGCGTGGATCCAGGGCAGTATGTCGAGAAGGGGTTTTTACAGTGTAATTTCGTTGGATCGTCCCGTACTTTACGGGAAGATGCAATTTCCCCCCCCCCCCCCATATTATTCGGCTCTTGGGAGTGGCGATCACCCCCATCAATCCTCTGGATCCACGCCTGGGCCGTACGGCCAACCTTGTGGTCATGGGAGATTCCAAGGTGGCTAAGGGTGAAAATTAAGGGAAAGGGTCGTGACAGTTGGCCAAGGGGACCACATTGAGCTGTGAAAAAAATTCAGATATAAAGAAATTAATCTTTTAATATGGCAGAACAATTGCGACTTTCAGAATCCACAGCAGAACTGTTCCTAAAACTAGATTTATCTTAGCGCATGGGACTCATGCCGAGTGTCCACGCATGGGACTCGTGTTCAGTGTCGGGGGACTACAACACCACATGACGTAATCGGTAATATTTTTTTGGGAGAGTTACTTCCAGCTTACTTTTGGCTTGAGAACAACATTTTGCCTGAGGGCATGGCCTTCACTTTCTGCAGCAGGGCCCCTAGACTGGATATTTTGTGAAGCCCCAAGTAGGACATTTCACGGGCCCTCCTATAGTGAATTGATAATCTAAAAAACCAAAAAATTATGAAAATCTTTCCGGGCCCTATCAGTTCCACCCTTGTGGGGGCTATGCCCGGGGAGGTCATGATGTTGAAACTGCCGCGTAGTACCTCTACTAGAGAGGTTCACTGAACTCTTGTCGTGGGGTATGGAAATCGACTATACTTGGAAAAAAAATTGTTTACTATAAATTTATTGAAAATAATAATAATTTCAATAAGTAAAAGGAGTCTCACTCACATGTATGATATGAGGAATGGGAGACGTGAATAAGATAGGGGGCCAAGAGAAAAAAATATCGTTCAAAAAAAGCTTTAGGTGAAAAAAGATTAAGAAACACACACACACGCTAATCTACCTAAAAGATCCGCAGCTATGGTCCGTGTCTTCAACAAGTTCTGTTACAGCATCTGAAAACTGTATACTTCATTACGAGTCACCCTGCATTTCTCATTCTCATGGTAATTTTTTTTCATTTTCATCTCAATACAGCCAGCAGAAGAAAGTCCGAAAGATGATAGTACCACAGCAATGGAACAAGGAGGTACGCTCCATATAATTGGTCGTTAATCTTTAATATTTTTGCATTCACCTAGAAGAATACTGTCTCGACTCAAAAAATCGTAAATTTTTGTTAAGATCCAAGAAGCATAATATGGGCATCAAAAAATAATTCAAGTATAGTTAAATGACATTAAAAACTTGACTATTGCAAAATTAAAGCATTCTAAAAGCTCATATTCACTTCACAACTCAAAAAATAGTAATTCAAAATTTGAATTTTTTGTTTCTCCTGAAAATTAGCATTTTTTGAATTGTGACAGTATTCTCATAGGTGTGCGATTCATTATTATTTAGCTATTATTATTCTGCATTCATTTATTTATTTTATATCAATTATTATTCTTAATTTGCGTGATAAAAAAAATGTGATGTTTTAGATACTTTATTCCCAAATTTGAAACGAGGGCGTGAATTATTTTTAGAAAAAAATAATTTATATCTTGCCAGACTTACCAAATTTACCATATATTCACGTTTCTACTAAAAATATTCGATTTTATTACGTTCCCCCTATATACCCCACCAGTAGCACTTGTCACTGAGCACACAAAAACTGCCGGCACTGCCTCAGAACCTTTTGTCGTAACCGACGCAGGGGATGCCGATCTATATACATTACAACTTGGTTAATTCGAACTTCAAACATCCCTTAAGTTTTCCATCTAATTTAATGTTAAAATATCTTGTTTAATTCGAATTTTTTCCAAGTGTTTTGGATGATTCGAAGTTGGAGGGAAAAAAATTATGATTTTTCCATGCGTGAAACTAAATTTAGTTTCCAAAATTCTACAAGTCAGACTTTACTTTTCTCGACCAGGTTGTTATGAAACATATCTGAAAAAACAAATAAATGTTTGGAAATTCTGTTTTTCTCTACTCTTACGTTGATGAGTTAATGTCCATTTTAACTTTGTTCAGCTGGAGTGCACATCGAGAATGTGTGCCACTTAATACTGATTATGTTGTTCAACATATGGACCAAGGAGTACCATTCAAAATTTGAATCTTTTTATCGTCATTGAGGGTATGAAAAGTATCGGGAAGTAAAACTTGTAATTATATAAGTTGATGAAAGTGTATCTCCTAGATAGAATTGAATGATGAGTAAAATTTTTGGAAAACAGTTTCGTAACGGATGATCATGAACTGTTTCCGTGAATTTAGCTTTGAGCATGGCCAAGAAATTCTGCAGCGATGCTGATTCCAAAACAGTAGAATGATGTAGCAGCTAAGATCAATTGTTGTAATTATAAATTATTAAAATTTGGGAAACAGTTTCGTAACTTATGATAAAATGTTAATAATTGCTAATTATTATCCTATATCAATGGTGGTGATTAAGTTGCAATTTTAGTCATTTTACAGATCCAGGATATATTAATTCGATAATCCGAATTTTGGATAATTGGAACTTTTTTCCAGTGACTTTGGACTTCGTCAAGTCCTATTAAATTTTATATGTTTGGGGAAGGGGGTTAGCATCCAAAAAAAGACATAAATTTACAGAATATGCTGCTGAAAAATATCTGTACGTAAATCTGAACGCGCAACTTGATGTAAACTAACACAAAAATTGATAAAAAATTCAGAACTGAAAGAAAGTTTAAATTAATGAAAGAAATTATTCTAAAATCAATGCAAATTTAGAATTGGGGGAATTAAAAATAATAAAAATATTTAAAACAAATAATACCAGCATTTAATTTAAATATGGAATGGAATCGATGAAAGAAATAACCCTAGAATTAATGAAAATTTAGAATTTATGAAAACTCTAAATGGATGAAAGAAATAATCCCAGAATTAATGAAAGCCTTCGATAATTTGGGCCCCTTTCTTGATTTGAGTTCCTTTGGCCCCACACGCTAAGATCCCAATGTGGACGGAGATATAACTAGAAACAAAAGGTCATCCGGCTTCCCCCCATGATTTTGGATGAAAAAAAGGTAAATTTGTACCAGGGGCATCAAATACTGCTGCCTTTCTCATTCGTGAAACGAAAGTTTCGACATTATTAATTTTTATACAGTATTTTCATGGCTGAAGTTCAGCCACCATGTTTTACAACAAAAACTTTACTGATGCAGAATATATATGCATACGGTTTTGATTTACATTCCCGCGAGTGTGAGGCCCAGAAAGCGTGGGGCCCAGTGCAATCGCACCTGTCGCAAACCCCTAAGGGCGGCTCTGTTCTTTTCATGTCATCACATTTATATTTTATTGCACCGTCACACCCATCTCTTCTGCCAAAATTAGCAAATCTTACTGTTTTGCTCCAGTGAAACAAGCCATGATTTTTTTTCCCATGCAATTATTTAAATGAACCTTACACGCACCAAGTTCTCAGGGAGAGGCAATCGTCGGAGCTGATTGATAATAATTTCGTGTCGCAAGGAGTCTAAGCTCCACGTATGTCCGCGCGGTAGCCCAGGTCGATAAGATAAACCAAAGGGTGTTCAGAGGTGTCGCGAGTAGTTCGATACCCGGTTCGTTCTTGTCAGAAAAAAACTTTCCTGACACTGGGGTACAACAGAAACGGTGACATGATCGCAGAAAAAAATGCTACTGCAGGGAATCCGCCATCCAGGGGTTAGCGCACCAACCTCTCGACGAGTATAAAAAATAAGCCCGCCGTTCGGAATCGGCGTTCCCGGTCTAATTGTATGTCCCGGTCTAATTAGCACTCGTGTGCAGAAAATGACCGTGGTGAGACAAAAATGATCCAATGATGTCTTCTCTGAGGCAAACAAAAAAAAAATTCCACGTGTCTAAGTGAAATATTCGCTGAAATATTTGAATTCAAATATTACACAATTTCGATTCAAAAATATTTCAGCGAATATTGCACTTAAAAACGTGGAATTTTTTTTCTTTGCCTCAGAAGAGACAGGGCAACAACTTTCTACCCGAGCTTTTGAGCACACAGCAAATGCATAAAAAGGTCATTTATTTATTTTTTTATGTATACGAACCCTCAAACAAACTTTAAGATTGTAAGTAACTGCACGTCATTTGAAAACTTTTTTGTAATTAAAAGGATGTTTCTAAAGTCTTCTGCTGTGCAAACAATTTGGGACAGCCTGTATGCATATTCATAGAAATAGAAACATAAATAAAACTTTGCTGCTTAATTGCTTGTAAGCATGTATACAAAACAAATGGTTCAAAAGACATATAAGTTTAGGCATGCACACTCACCCTGTGTATAAACGACTTTCACTTCAGTAGATATTGTTGTTTTCTCTGGAGATTTGACATCCACGCAGAGTTATTTTCACACAGAGTTACCTCATTGCCGAATGTTGAATCACTGTTGCATAATCGGACAAGGCACCGCCGACCATTCACCATTGATGAAAGCACTCGTCGCACATCAATACACCATCGGCCAAAAGTGTCTTTCATCCCTGCATTGGAAGCCATCACACTGGAAAGTCGATACTAATATACCCACAGCTTTCCTCAATTCGTTCGAATTCTAGATCATCAATCCAATTATTTTTTTAATTGCAAAACACCACACAAACACATGAATACAAATAATATACCAAATGAAGGCAATAGGACAATAACGAAACATACACTCTGCAGCTCTTAGGGACCCAATCGGTCCGTCCCAGAGCGGACATATTGATTCTCAATTTTCTTGAAAAACATTTCATTTATATTATACGCAAGGCCAAGTAAAAAACTACTTGTATATTTCTCTTCGCTCACATACACACATTCTGCATAGGCAGAAATAGACTTCAAACACATATATAATTCATATTGAAATTTCTACACACTCAGTGGCCAAAAAACGTTGATAGCAGGATCCGCGTGTGATCCGCAAGCAGCACAAAGCCATTAATCCGGCATACCACATGACAACTGTTCAAGCGGGTGGCGGTGGAATCACGGTCTGGAAAGCATTTCCCTGATATACCCTTATTCCCTTATTTCCATTGGAAACATCCGTCAATGCCAGCGCCTACCTCCACATCGTTGCTGACCACTTGCACCCGTTTATGACCATAATGTTTTATGACGATGATGGCTATTTCCAGCAGGACACTGCACCCTCTCACGGGCTGGAATTACCTCAGATTATTTTGAGGAACATGATTCAGAGTTTTTCAATTGCTTCAATGGCTCCCTCAGTCACACGATCTCAACCCAATAGAGCAGTTGTGGGACGAAGTAGAAAGGTCTGTTAAAAATTCCGAAACACCACCCTGTAATCTGTAGGAATTAAGAGCTGTCATTTCGTTAGCATGGGCTAATATTTCTCCTCAGTGATTTCAGCAACTTGTAGAGTCTGTGCCTAGAAGAATATTTCTGCTGTCAAAGTCAGAGGAGGTCCCACACAATATTAGTGGTGAGTAACAGGGTATTTCTAACTTTTTAGCCACTGGGTGTATATGCATATACATTATACAGGGTGTCCTGTAAGTGCTAATTTTAGCCTTTATGTCATCAATATAGTATAGTATAGAGGTATAGTTTAAATTTAAAAAATTCTCAAAAGGAGTTCGAAAATTACCCTGCACCAGTTTTGAAAATGAAAATACAGTTTGTCACAGAATAAGAAATCTATTCTAACGTGTATTAGATTAAAAGATATTCAAATTATAATTCTCATAGATTATGATTTGGTCAACGCTTGACTCAGCATAACAGTAAACGTGATCAGCAGCAAACTGGAAAATGGTGCTACAACTTTCAATGCTTTCTGCAAAATGTGGTCTGATCACCTTATTGACCAGACACCAAATATCGTGTTGGTCTAGCTCTAGTACGGTGTTTCCCAAAGTGGGCAATATCACCCCCTGGTGGGCGACGGAATGGTCCAGGGGACCGATAGAAGCTACGGACTTAACATAGGATCATATGGGCTCACTTGAGTCGGGGGCGATGAGAGAAAGAAATTTCTGATGAAGGGGAAAATGAAACAAAAAGTTCGGGGAAACTATGCTCCAGTATAAGGGAAAAACACCGAAATTCGTTTTAACATTTGAGATAACAAGAACTCTGTAAGGGTCCAGAGGTAGACTGTACCAAATCCCAAGACGGTCTCTCTGGGCGGTCAGCGGCCATGTCTGTCTGTCTCTACCAAATCCGGAGATCGTGGTGCAGAATATTTTGTCACATATTAAGTTTTATTTGCGTATTGTACAGGGTGTGCTGTAAGAGGTATAATTTCAATTTCAAAAATGCTCAAAAGGCGTTCGAAAATTACCCCACACCAGTTTTGAGAGTGTGTAGTAATAATAGTGGTCCCTTTGTCCTCTAACTTCCAACTAGAAAGTTGTTGCCCCGTATCTACAGAGGCCAAAAAAAAAGTCAGATTTTCTAAGTGCAATATTCGCCGAGATATATAAATTAAAAAACTAGAGAAAACTTAGGAAAGGACAGCATAAATAAGGAAAAGGAGCATTGTCCGTTAGTTTTTGCTGTTCTTTCATAAAATTGCCTATGGCGATAGACCGGAGTTGTGCTCGGTTTGAATGAATGAATGTTCTTTCATAACTTTTGAATTTTTTGAATTCAAATATCTCAGCGAATATTGTACACTTAGAAACATGACATGGAATTTTTGTTGTTGGCTTCGGGAGAGCCAGGGCTCTCCCAGTTATCGCGCCTCTGTTCAAGTCACTCTTATGGTCACTTACACGCTTTCATATTTCCTGGGTCACTCATTTCGTCGCGGTTTGAACAGGCGACCCACATCAGATAACCCCACGGGCCATGGGTTAAGCATATATGGCTTAGAGTGTGTGTCGCAATGAATTTCTTAAAGACAAATTGTGAGTTCTGAGCATTCAAATAGAATTGAAATTAACAGAAATCTATTATAACATATAAAGGTATAATATTCCGAAATTTTAATTTTTTTTAAATATCTTTTGCATCAAAAATTTTTTTTTGATCGCTTGGGGGGCATAGAGATTCTCGTGCCCCCCCCCCCGCTCGCGTACGTCTCTAATCCCAATATGCGTTTGTAGGGGGGGGGGCAGAGCTCACGAAATTTTGCTGACGACGGGGGTCAGAGTTTTGCTGCCGACCAACTTCAGCCGACCACCACTGTGGGGTTCGAACCCGGATCCTCGCATTGCGAGTCCGTCACTATAACCATTCGACCACCACAGCGAGAAAAGAACTCGAGTGGGATTACATTGATATTCGAACCCACAACCTTCAACTCACAAACCCCGTACTCTAACCATTACACCGACTGGCATACCAAAATCCAATCATCCAAAGGAATGGTTATAAGCGTTGAATTATTCTAAGATCTACCAGCTTTGTAGTAGTTTGGGGAACGCAGGTGTCGAGGAGATATGATCGAAGTGTTCAAAAATTTCAACGGGATTTACAAGATGGACCATGAACTTTTAGTACACCGCCAATCGACTGCTTTTACAAGGGGACACCAGTATCGATTGGTAAGGGCCAATGCGAGGTGATGGTGTCGCAGGGAATTTTTCTCTAATGCGGGGATCCCACGAGAGTGGTCTGGAGCACTCTTGGTAAGATAATAAAAGTCTTTGTTGAACATAACCGCAAAAACCACAGCCGGCGTGAATGCATCGCTACTTTTTCGGTTTCTAACAAAGGAAGACGGTTGGTGGGGAGAAAAAATTCGGGGAATGTGTAATAGGTTCAGTATGTAAAGCTGTAGGACAATCTCTTTTATCTTCGCCCTCTATCTTTTTTTGACACCTTATTTCTTGTTTGGAAATTTTTACACATATTTGTAGTTGCAGTTATACTTTTGTCAGGCGACCGTGCGGAGCAGTTTGCTGAAGGTCAGAGGAAATCCAGATGTTTTTCTTGTTTCAGAAGCGGATTCATGTCCGAGGAAGGGAAGGGGCAATTGCGGTGTTTGAAGATCCTCACTCATTTTTATTCCTCTGATAACAGGCGGTAACATACATTCACTAACGAATAACATGTTGTTGTTAAGCTGATTTTTTTTTACCATTTGCATCCCGAGGGAGTTTGCACTACTTTTCCCCGTAAAAGCAGGTAGGAAATGAAGCATATGCAATAACGCAGTGTCTGCCTCGCATTTGACAAAGACCTCCCCATTATCCCTTGGGTTGTGTAGGTACCGTGTATACAAATACTTCTCCCGACTTGAGCCCCGGGTGGTCCAGCAACACCCTTATTTCTCAGCTAGTGCATTCTAATAGTTTGCCGTCTACCTGTCTGTTCAACAGTTGAGTTTAACAAAAAAAAAAAATTTAAAAAAAGAGACATTCAACACTCTCTACTGTTTCATTATACCGAACTCATAACTGCTGATGTGCTTCTGCTGATGGCATGAGAACTGGACTAGATAACACTATTGCAATACCAGGTTATTGTATCTGTTATGGTAACAGCAGTGTTGAGCCCAGTGTGAATTCAAAAAATTAACCTAAGTTGGAGATACCCTTCGTGCACATTATTTCTTACAAAACGCTTTTCCCACAAAGTATTGTCGTACCATGAAAGTTATGAATTAAATTTTCGATTGTATTTGGCCACTGCGGTATGTGTGTAAAACATTGACAAGAGAAATGTAATAATGTGCACATAAATACTGTGTATATAGGTACGTAAAGGGTTCATAGGTAACAGGGCGTGTGACATTATACTGGTGAACCGTTGTGCCTAGAGGCCTTCTTCCAATTAGCAGAAGTATCGAGAAAAAAAAAATTCCACGTTTCTAAGTGCATTATTCATTGCGATATTTTAATTCGAAACATGGAAAAACATTGGGGAAAAATGCCGCTTTATGCAGGTAAACCGTTTTACCCGCATTTAACGGGTTCTAATTCTTCGCCGCATACTAGGGCATAATACGCAGCAGCGCAAACGAGCAGTCTTCCTTCTCTATCCATTTCGAAATGTCTGAACGTTCCCTGTTGTTTCCTCCCGTTCCGTGTCCTTTGTATTGAAAGCCATAAAAATTATTGCTTACCCGAGACGACCGCGGATCTTGACAAAGACTTTTATTATCTTTAACTTTAATTATCTTACAAAGAGTGCTTGAACGCCTCCTTAATAGGGTTGTTAATAAATGGAATAGCTTACCCCCGCGCGGAGGAAGTTAATTGTAACACAATTGACACGTTTAAAGAGAAATACGATAAACATGCTATATCATATATATCATGTTATACGAGATCATGTGTATATATGTATTGTTTATAATGTTTTGATTGGTTTTTAATTGGGTTGCTGTATTTTTGAAATATATGACATCCATATTTGTTATGGCATTTTGCCTGTTGTGGCCTTGTATTTGTATAATTTGTTTTCATAGTCTCAATGTTAGAAATTTTGTGATTTTACAATCTAGTGGCAAACTATTGAAGATGAGACTTGATTCATTTTTTTTTTCAATAGTTTAGAACTTTTACATTGCATTTCTGGACTTAATTAAGCTGAATTAAGCAAATTTTAATATGAACGCGTAGCCTGGGGGCAAATGAATGGAACATGACCTTTAGTGTTGATAAGTGCATAATCGATCATTTTGGTTCGAACAACTCACGTTTCACTTACGAGTTGAATGGTGTCATTATCCCGAATGCAACTAGGGTCATCGATTTTGGAATTGTCATTGACGAGCGACGTAGGTTTTCTGAATACGTTCAGCTGTGGTGTCAAAAGAAGCGAATAGAATGCTCTGTTTCATTCTTCGCGTTCTCCTAAAGTCATTCGTTCTCTTTTTCGAGACTTAGTTCGTCCTGCACAGAAGTATGCCGTTAGGTTTTGGAGATCGTACCTACAGAGGGACATAGACTTTGTTTGAGAGGGGTTGCAGAGAAGAGCTACGCGTGATCTCGGTGGTACGCAAGGCTTGGGCTATGAAGAAAGACTTGATTTCTTGAATATGTTTACATTGAAGGAACGCAGATGCCGGGGGATAGTATAGTATAGGAACTGAGCACGCCCAGGCCTGTCGCTTTTGCGATATAAGATCATTGATCGTGAGATCATGGGCGTGCCGGAGAAAACTCAAACCGGCAAGCCGGCTGGGAAAGCACACCCGGTTCGGACCAACATCCCACCAACCCCCCAAGCAGCACAACTACACCCCCACACCCAAACCCCCAATCCCAGGGCACATCACCGCTCGACAAAGCCAGGACAGCACCGCGGGAGCGACTCCCCCCTCAGTCCCGACACCCGTGACAAGACCCCGCCGGCGCGGTCCATTGCGCCACAACACGCCCCGCGAAGGGAGACCCCCCCCCGACCACCCCCACCCCAAGAACCTCAATTGTGGACATGAGAGAGAACCTGTCGCAGGACGGGAACATAACCTCTCATCAAGGTGCCGGGGGATATGTAATGCTTAATGTCCTAACGTCCCATTCCTCTGGGTATACGGGGCATGTCGGGGGGATATGACCGAAGTGTTTAAAATTTTTAACCGGATGGATAGGAGATGTGGACCATGAGTTAATACACCGTCAATCAACTGCTTCGACAAGGGGACACTAGTATCGTTTAGTGGTGGCCAATTCTGGGTGTTGTGGTGTCGCACTATATATATATATATAATAGGTTTTTCACTATATAGTTTTTAACTAATAGGGTTGTGAATGAATGGAATAGCTTACCTCCGGGGGTCGTGAATTCTAACACAATTGAAAAAAAAGGTTATAAAAGAAGTACGATAGACATAAATCGAGAAGCTATCCATACTTAGAAAAGATAATTATAACTTTTTTATGGGCAGCGTATTTTATTATACAGGGTGTCCTGCAGTAAGTGCTAGCACGGCCTTTATCTCATCAACCGTTCATTGTAGATGTATGATTCCAGTTTAAGAAATGCTCAACAGGCGTTTAAAAATTAATTGCCCTGTACCAGTTTTGAGAGTGAAAACACAGTGTGTAACAAAATAAAAAAAATCTAAATTTTCATACGGTCCCCCATGCATTCGAATCCGAGTCCTGTATCTCCTATAGCCAACAAAAAAAATTCCATGTTCCTAAGTGCAATATTCACAGAGATATTCGAATTCAGGGCAACAACTTCCTAATTAGAAATTAGAGCACAAGGGAGAGAATGAAAATTTCGATTTTTTATTTTGTTACACTTTGTGTTTTCACTTTCAAAACTGGTACAGGGTAATTTTTGAACGCCCGATGAGCATTTTTTAAATTGGAATCATACCTCTACGAAGGACGGTTGATGAGATAAAGGCCGTGCTAGCACTTACAGGACACCCTGTATATTACTATTATTTGGTGATATGTGCTTTTATACAAGATTCCTCGAAAGAGTGTTTATTTTCATGGAGATGATGATTACAAGCAAGAAAATTCATCTCTGTCTCCAAGGGGACTCGAACCCCAGTCTCTCGTTTGCCGGAAGAGTGCTCTACCAACTAAGCTATGGAAACAGATAAGATCGTTCAACCCTCGAGCGTGTGTGTGTGTATATGTATATACGCAGTCGAATCTCGTTTTAACGAATACCGATATAGCAAAAATCTCGTTTTAACGAACACTTTTCTAATCTCCCAGATAAGCTTACATAGATAGGAACAATGCATAAACCTGGAATTGCTTTATAACGAAATTTCGTTATAGCGAAGTGATTTCTTCGGTCTCTTGGAGTTTGTTATAGCGGGATTCGACCGTACATATCCATAACTTGGCTGGTAGAGCACTCGTCCGGCAAATGAGAGACTGGGGTTCGAGTTCCCGTGGGGCAGAGATGAATTTTCTTCCTTGTAATAATCGTCTCCGTAAAAATAGCTCGAGGTCTTTCGAGGAATCTTGCATTACCAAGGGGAGAGGACATTTCTACATATATGTGCTTCTATGTTGGGTATTTTGGTGATATTTGACATCCATATTTTTTATGGGCATAAGTTTTCCGCCACCTCGTTGGCAATTTGCCTGTTGTAGTTTGTATTTGTAATTCCCTAGGTTGGGAAATGAAAAAAATTCACTATTGGTACACATACATATGGAGGAGTTAATGTCGGAGTGGTGCAAAAGTCCCATTTCCACACACAACAATTCTGACTTAATTAATTTCAAATTATTACAGTAACTTCATCGCTACCCGTCCTTTGTATCGCAAAAAACTGAAAATTGTAAATGACCACTGGCATATACCGCGTGTAATTCGTAAATCGTACTGGTTTTTACCAGTTTGTTGTTTTGTTTTATTTTTTTAAACGTTTTGAACACATTGTCAGTTTTAAATTTTATATATGTTGCGTAACATTTAACAACAATATTGACGTATTATTTCAGCATCGTTTGAAGGAGGCGATGATGCTAGTACAAGCTTCGATGTTGTACTAGATGACGGAGAATTAGTTGATATTATGGTAAACTTTATTTGTTGAATCGTTTCCATTTATTTTACTAGATATTTTGTTATTTTATTGTTGTGATTACCTTTCCATGCCATTGAAAAGAAAGCCAATTTACTTTTGATTTAGAATGAGGTGTCGACAAACTAATATTGCATTTCAATTTTGTTAACCTGTTCAATTGCAGACTATGGACGAGGATCCATCTTATGGACTATTTGCATCAAATGTTGGAGATAACAGCGACACATCTAACGTCTTTCACGACAATACGCTAGTAATTGAAGACCATAATTTATTGACGGATGCAGCACCACAATCTGGTACACTTAACCTGTGAGTACTGTTATGAATAATCAAAACTGACCTTGAAAATTAATTTCTATCAGGTTTCATCCTCTACCCGAGGCCACTTTGTTGCTGCAATTCAGTCACAAAAATGAAAAGACGAGGTCACATCGAATATGCGACAGAAACTTTTATTCACAACAGCCACATTCTCCTACAAGACTGCTACTTGAACTACTACTCACAAAAAGATTCAAAAGAGAGCTTTTTCTCCCTTCTCTAACCAAAACTAAAACTAAACTCCCCCAAACAGAGGGGGCACGAAATGGGTTCTACATTCCAGCATGGGCGGAGATACGGGGGGTGGATATAATCAAAGGTGGATTCGACTGATCTAATGTATATATGTATTGACATCATCATCATCGTGCCCCCCCCCCCCCACAGACTTGCAGGTCAATTCCGCCTATGTTTCCCCAGCTGTACTTTCGTTACTTAAACTGTTCCGTTTTAGTACATAAGGCTTTTATGGTGACTTTTAAGCATATGACAATGCTGTTAACAAGCTTTTTTTAATGGGAGCCATAAAAATAGTCTGTTCCTATTTCTCAAACTTTTTCATAGTGACGAGTTAACCGAAATTAGCGACGAGTAAACGAGGGTTTAATAACATTGTTGCCTTTGAGAGCTGAAAGGGCCTGAAGTAAAATGACGACTTAACGAGGTTTTACTGCATATCATTATTAAACAAATCAAGATGAGCTGGCACCTTCATTAGTCGGCCAGAAGATGTACATTGCTTAGCGTGTGCATTTAACTGTACTTCCAAAGGATATATTCGCTGAACAGGTCTTAGAAACGTCCCTGATTGCGTTTTAACCTTTTTTACAGTGCGGACCTTCCCGTCACGCCCTTTAATCAACTCCACAACTCTTGCCAAAGGCCAATATAACCGTTTTTTCGAGTCATCTCCTAACAAAACGATTTCTCCAAATTGCAGTTCACGTGAATTCTTAGATTGTGAGCATGTTTTTGTACCAATAAACTCAGCTATTCTTTCCTAAATCGTTGTCTCAAATCGGGGTGAACCACTTCTTTGGTTCAGATCTTACTCAAGAAATAGAACACAAAATGTTAAAATTAACAACTCATTTAGTTCTTACTCGAACATTGGTAGAGGGGTTCCTCAGGGATCCATTTTGGGTCCATTGCTTTTCATTATTTTCATATCAACGATTTTTGCACTTTAAAACCTTTCGGTAAAATTATTACATACGCCGATGACTCTGTAATTCTTTATTCATGCGACGATCAGTTTACATTGATATCTCAAATTGAGCAAGATCTTCTAATTATTAACAATTGGTTTGCTCAGAAGATATGAGGTTGAACCTTGACAAAACTAACTTTATGCACTTTTGCCTCAGGGGAAATCCCAACTCAAATCTTGTTCTCAAATCTCATGCAACAGGTTGCTCACTTCATGCTTGTAATTGTCAATATCTAGGAGAGGTCTTCTCGTGGAAATATCTCAGTATCTACATTGATTCTAATTTGAAATGGAAATCTCATGTTGAATTCTTCACGAAAAAACTCAGATTTTTCTTGTATAAGTTTTTTCTTTACCATTTGCGAAGAATTCTTCATAACACTTTCTTGCCCTCTGTTTATTATGTCTGGGTTCATTCATCATTACAATACGGTCTACTTATATGGGGCTGTGATTATAAAACTAACTTATTACCAATTGTAACTATTCAATTCAAGTTTCTGAAGTTTTTAGGATACTCAACTTCAAATGACATTTCTTAATATAATAAATATATCCTAAACCTACGACAACTTCTCTTCTATAAAGCAATAATTTTTCTGCTCAAAAACAAAAATCTTTGCACACCCAAAATGAATGTTTCCTTGGGACGACGTCACGTGGTCTTTGAGATTCCCTCACATAGAAAAAATATTTTTTGCAAACATTTTTTTTACATTTCTCCTAAAATTTATAACACTTTACCTATTGAATTGCAAAATATAACACCGTTTCCTGCTTTTAAACGACGACTTCAACAATACATTGCTAACATACCAAATATTCAAACTTATTTTAATACTCAAACGTAAACTTATACATTTTGATGTGTTTCACCGTTTGAGCCCATACATGGGCTCAAACGGTGTATCTTGTAAAATTTTCTTGCAATAAAATTGTGGGTCTTATCGTGGTAGGACACAGAATATCAATCGGGTCGAAAATCTTTTGTATCAATGCCAGTATGCTACGTCTCGTTTGCTTTTCACTTGCAAGAGCATTTATGTTGCACTTCAATGTGTCTTTATCTAAGTCTCACAAAATACCCAGAATCGAAGTACTTTCTGTACCCTTAGATACCAATTTATTGGGAACGTTACTCTCCCATCCTCTCAAATTGAAACAGCATTTCGACATAACATTTTCACTTATTTCTATAAAGCGTTCTTGTTCTTCTACATTAAATACACCAGTAATACAATTATTTACATAAAAAGAATGACGTAATTTCTGTACAATATCAGTAAATTCTGACGAAGAATTATTCAAATGGTGTTGAATAGACGCACTGAGCATGTATGGGCTACACGAGACACCACAGACTACGCTACAATGTCTATACACTATTTCCTAATCCTCACAAGGATAAAGAAAGCGAAGATAATCTCTGTCTTTTTGTACAATTCCCAACTGTAGGAATGGCTTCTCTATATCGGCACTTAATCCAATAGGATACCACCTAAACCTATCAATGATATCTGGTATCATTTCTATCAAGTTGGGTCCCTTAATCAAACATTGATTCAATGATGGTTTTCCCTTTTCATGAGCGGATGCATCAAATACTGGTCTAACTTTAATCGTTTCACTACTCATCTTGAGGACTGGTCGATGAGGTAAATAATGACACTTGAGTAAATCTATCTCCTCCTCTGGTACTTTTTCAATGATGTACAATTCTTCCCATTCCTGAAAAACTCACGTAGGGATCTAAAAGATTATTCCGTTTCAACCTTTTCATTGTTCCTCTATGCCGGGCTAAAGCAAGGGCTTTATTATCCGATAAAATCTCAGAGGTACTCTTCCATGGCAACTCCAGTTCATGTCTACCATTGGAATCTATCGTCATTCTATCTTCAAAATTGATGTCTCCATTACATGACCTTTCTTATTTAATTTGTTCAATAGGGTCACGAATCCCTAGACTCTCCAATTCCCACATTGGACCAATGTATCATTGGAAACTTTCAACGTCAGGAGTGTCATAATATCTTCTCTGTCCCCTTCTTGTTTACCCAAGACCGTGCAGCCTAGTTTTGTTTTTACCGCCGTTAAACCAGACTCTAATACCTCATTTTCGACAGTCAGTAATTTTCCCAAAAAAAAAAAACATCAGCTCCAATCAAAAAATCTATTTCCCCACCCCGGAAATCACTTACTTATACACTCATGTCCATAAATTAAGGATAATGTCAGCTCCAGCAAATAAAGGTTCAGAAACAAAACAAACGTTACTTATTCATAAAGCCCATTTATTAAACAAAAGATAAAGAACAAAAACGATAGTGTATGTTATGATACCATTCATAAAAACTACGATTTTTGCTCCCTGGAGCAATTGTAAAAAATATCTCCTGTACAAAAACTTACTATTACATGGTTGGTATGATGGTTAATACATTGTATGTCTCCCATGCGATGAAATACAGTCCGTACAACGCCTAGGCATGCTGAGTATCAAATTATCGATCTGATCTTGGGGAAGATCACTCCACTCAGCAAGCAATGCTCTCCGAAGTTACGGTACACATGTAGGAGGAGGTTGACGGGCTGCAACTCGTCGGCCAAGCATGTCCCACACATGCTCTATCGGATTCAAGTCAGGTGAGAATGCTGGCCATTTCATACGGGTTATATCCTCGGATTCAAGGCATTCGTTTACGATGTTTGCTCGGTGAGGACGGGCGTTGTCATCCATAAACACAAATTCTGCGCCCATGGCACCCCTAAACAAACGTACATGTGGTTCCAGAATGATGTCCCTATAAATTTGGGCTTTCATGGTTCTGGTTTGAACATGCAGATCTGTTCTGGAACCCAGTATAATTCCACCCCAAACGAGCAATGCTGCGGCACCGTAACGGTGTCGTTCAATGATGTTGTTTTGGTGGTAACGGGTACCTGGCGTTCTCCATATGAAAGTCCGACGTGAATCAGACTGCAAGCTAAACCTGGACTCGCCGGAAAACATCACACAAGCCCACTGTGACGATGCCCACATTGCATGTCCTCTACTCCAGGCTAATCGCTGCCGACAGTGAGTTGCCGTGAGTGGAACACATCTGACAGGCCTGCGAGCATATAGACCAATATCTCCCAAACGTCTGTACACGGTTTGCCTTGAAACTGTGGTACCCGTGGCTGCAGATAGCTGACGAGACAGGTCGGATGCTGTGCTCCGTCTGCTTCTTTTGGCAGTTACTGCCAAATACCGGTCTTCATTCGGCGTTGTAACTCGGGGGCGACCTGTACTGTAACGTCTACTGACATTTCCGTTATCTTGGAATCGTTGCCAAAGCCTAGAGATGACACTTTGGGCAATTCCAAGTTCCTCGGATACTTCCATCTGAGTACGCTAACATTCCAGGCGGCCGATAATTCTACCACGTAAAAAATCATCCACATGCGTCCTTTGTGTCACAACTATTCGCTTATGGCACTGAGCGCCTTACAGAACTCTTGTGAACAATTTTACTTCTTTGCTACCATTCCTTATATACCCCCCCCCTCTTACACTCTCGTCATTTGACGTACTATCGACATCATCTGGTGGCTTCCTGAAATTTGCATATCATTCTTGCAGATGTGTGTGATAATTCTACAGGTGAAATTTTTACTTTAGATTTCGATTTCCGTCTGATTCTGAATTATCCTTAATTTATGGACATGAGTGTATATTACTCACTTACTTACATATTTCTCTTCATAAGCGAATCTAAAATTTTTTGATCACCCGACATGGGGCACAAAATCACAAATTTTCTTTTGGGAAAAAAAACCTCAAAACTACATTTAAAGGTCCATTTTATATCACTGACTTGAATCACATAAACCTCATAAAGCGAAGTCGTCTTGTTTGCGACTGAAACAAAAATCGTAGTATTTGCGACCGAAGCTACGGGGGGGGGGGGGGGCATCAAAGGGAGGGTAAGTTGAAGGAAAGTTTAAGTTTGTTGTTTCTTATTGTTGCTACATAAACCTTGAATGTTATTGTCATGCACCATGCCAAAATCCACTCAGTCCTCAAACAAGGAAGTATTGTGGATATGAGTATTTAGGTCAAGGTAAATTTGTTCCTGAAATTTTTATTGAATTAAATCAATTTTAACGAAGCATCTATAACAGTATTTCCCATGTGGGCAATATTGCCCTCTGGTGGGCGATAGAATGGTCCAAGGGCAATAGAAGCTACGGATTTAACATAGGATCCTATGGGTTCATTTGAGTTATGGGTGCTGAATTTCTGATGAAGGGGGGGGGGCGGTGGAACAAACAGTTCGTAAAACCATGATCTATAGAATGCTATCACTTGATGAGCATTATAAACCAAAATCGACACCTCGAAGACCTCGAGTGACCAGTTAATGTGACAGAAAAATATGAAGACTTGCTCAACAACAAAAACACCCTGAAAGTGAAATAAAATATAGAACAGAATTGAATATTTCGAAGTAAACTGTAGATGAATTCACAAAGAATTCTCTACAGTTTTTGTTGCTCTTTTGCTATTTGCAAAAGGGCAACATGATTCGTGTACTGGATTTATATTTTACCGGATTATTGCACTGGATTTACTAGATACACTGCTCAAAACAATTAGGGGAGCAAGCAAAAAAGTGAAGAAAACCGTGCGAGACAGCCACGTGTTGGCATACAATGGATAGTACACGCGTATCAATGCGCAATACAGAAAAAAGACGTAAGAAAATTTGGAATTAAGCTTTAATTCTTTGAAAATATGGAAAAAACATGAAAAGATGACTTAGGGCAACAATTTGGTTACATGTAAACGATAAAAAAAAGTACTGTTTAGACATGATGCATGAGTTTTAATAGGGCGTGTGGTCTCCTCGAACAGCTAAGACTGCTGCACACCTGTTTGCCATGGATGCGATGAGGTTATCGATCAGACTTCGGAGAATACTGTTCCACTCCTCAAGAAGTGCAATCTGCAAGTCTCGGACAGTAACAGGCGGCCTTGGTCGCGCAGCAATGCGTCGTCCGACATGCTCGATTGGATTCAGGTCAGGGGAGCACGCTGGCCATTCCATACGCTGTATTGTTTCAGCTTCAAGCATGTTCTCCACCAGACGAGCTCTATGCGGTCGGGCATTATCATCCTGGAAAACAAAGGAATCTCCAATGGCTCCAGCGTAAGGGATGACATGAGGTCGCAGTATCTCGTCTGCATACCTTCGGGCCGTCAAAGTGCCATTCCGAATGATATGCAGGTCCGTACGTCCGCCTATGCTGATTCCACCCCATACCATCCAACCAGCTCGTCTGTATTGTGACCTTTCACGAACGAATGCGGGGAACGAATGCGGTTCGAGTGCCCCTGTCCCTCCATACCAGAACACGTCGAGTGTCACACTTCAGACTGAATCGGGACTCGTCTGTAAACAGCACTTGGCTCCAATCATGTTGCTCCCAATCTCGATGTTCAGCAGCCCATCTTCTTCGGGCCGCACGGTGGCGTGGGGTCAACGGAATGCAGACCATTGGCCTACGTGCATAGAGCCCTCCCTGATGAAGCCGATTACGTACTGTTTGGCTGAACACCCTTCGTTCTGTTGCCAAGAGCAACCGTCTTTGCAGCTGCGTAGCATTCTCTGTTCTGTTTCGACGGGCTGTTAACCGTATATACCGGTCATCAGTTGCTGTAGTGGCGCGTGGCCGACCTTGCCCTGGTCGAGGTCTAACATTTCCTGTTTCTTGGAATCGATTCCACAGCCTTGCAACAACACTTCTGGCGACTCCAACAGCGTCCGCGACACTACGTTGTGTTTGCCCGGATTCCAGTCTGCCTATAACACGCCATGCCATGGATTCCAGTTAAATCACGTTGTTGAGACATCCTCAAGTCACCTTGTCTCAAAAAAAAAAAAACTGCGCAATCGAATTTCACAGTTACGGCAGTAAAACAGACGTTTCTGCAACATCCCGATTTCTGCCCTTATCTCCTTTTTCTGATTTTTGACGTCATGAACTTTGATTTGCATATGAAGTTTTCCTCTTCCGTTTCCTGCTAGGCTTTAAATTATGGATGATTCATTTTATGTTACTTATCGGTATACATCTTTGCGTAATTTTGTTAAAACCATGTGCTCCCCTAATTGTTTTGAGCAGTGTATGTACCGTTTATTTATTCGTGTTTTTGAATGCACCTAAAAAATTCATCCATAAATTCTTGCCACATTTCCCGAAAAGGAAAAAGATAAAATTTTAAAGTAATGGGCCTTAGGCCGGGATTACACTATAAAAGTTTCATAAAAGTTCATTTATAAAACTTGAAAAATTCAACCAATAAGGTTATCAATTGCATTTTCTCGAATGTAACCGATAATCTTATTGGTTGAATTTTTTAAATATTATAAATGAACTTTTATGAAACTTTTATAGTGTAATCTCGGCCTTATTGGACACGTCAAAGAGTTGTTTATCAATAGAAGAATGCGTCTTTTGTGGAAGGTTACAACTATTAATTTTTGAAGAAAATTGAAATGTTTGAGAACGAATATTAATTTCCCATTAATGCTTACGGATGACAGTAGCAAAGTTCGGCACAACTAACAACATAAATACTTACTTACGTATATTTACATTCTGGCCTCGTATTCCAGCATGTACCGATTCGTTATCAATTCCGTAGAAGAATGTGTACGAGGTGCATGTGCAGTTAAGTACTAGTATTAACCAACTTCGTCAAAAAGATCCGTCACCTTGAACAATTCTTCAAATTATCATCAGGCTGTAGAAATTAGCGAATTTATGGCATTCGCAGCATCTTTGGGAATGAGATCAGAACTGTCGTATCTCAAAGCATTTTTATCCGATCTCGAGGGATCGTGGAAGTACTCGAAAATGCCCGGGAACAATGGTTGAAAATCGCTGTATATTAATACAGTAGCACTCAATTATACGAATCAATTGGGACCAGTCCCCATCCCGGTGATTGGATAATTCACGAAATGAATGTTATTTCTTAGTGAAAAACGAATTTTGCTTTAATATGTAATGTAACTTGATGACTATTAAAACAATTTTGTTCACATTTTATACTTGCGTAGGCCTAAGGCCTCTTTACACGTACAATCTTCCCTTCACGCCCGGAGCGGGACGTTCTTGCGCGAAGGATTGGAGGGTGGTTATACTCTGTTCGCTCTAACTTGGGTCCTGATGTAAATAAACCGCTGTACCAATTTTTGATATCACTCCGCATCCTTTATCTGTATTGGTTGTAATTTTACCCGCCCCTCCATTACATGTTCCGAACACGTGCGTTTTTTTCTCAAACGCGAGATTGTAAATTCGTTATGAAGAATTTTCCTGGAAATTTTTTTTCACTGTTCTCCAAATTTTGCTGAAATAAAAACTGTTGATAACACTAATTAAAATAGAAAGAGGTATATATCTCCCAAAAAAAAATTCGATAAGGTATTCTGTCGTTATCATGGCACCCTTTTCAAGAGTTGGGATGACAGGGCTCCAGCCCGGACATTGCCTGCGACAATTCTTGTCATTTTTTTATTTTTTTACGCTAAAAGTTTACTACATAGAAGGGCTGTTCAAAGGTTGGTCTGAGGGCCCGCCAAAGATCACAGCCCGGGAGGGGGGGGGGGTCTTGCGGCAGGATGTGGGGTCATGGTCGTTACAAAAGTTTGTGCGAGTTGTTTATTATTTTACGGCAGATAGTGAGAAAAAATCCCCATTTTTTCTTATTACTTTTTTTCTTCAGAATTTTACAATTTTATTTCCGAGCTAATTTACGCCGTATGATTTTCCTGGGCCGGATATGCTACCAATTATACCGTGAAACAAATTATGAACAACTTACCATTGTGTTGCCACTTTTTATTTTTCTTGCGGGTCTGTATAATTAAATATTTCATAATAATCCACGGGCTGTAGAAGCTCCAATTTGACGAGAAAGTCATCCACATTATTTCGTTTCTTTACTTCAACCTGTTGTTTTTATCCTGTTTTTTGTCAAGACAATTTCGGTTTTTTATCCGTGCGTAGGTTGCGAAACCAACATTCAGCAGCAGGAGCCCCTGGACTGGGATCTTTAATGGGCCCCCAGGTAAGGCTTTCTCACGGGATCTATAGTGTCTGTCATAATGAGGCTAACTGAATCAAAAATGAGCATTACTCTTTCGAGAGAGAGAAAACCAGATTTTCAAAACTTCACCTTCATGTCTTCGTGATAATCCTCAGACTTCTTCGACTCGCCGCCTACGACGAAACCAATATTACTTCCTCCCAACAAGCTGCTGAAGCAGAAGTGCGAATTTTTTTGAAATGCGTATATTCACAACGAAAGGCCCGTTTACACGAGGCAAGCGCTTTAGTTGGTAACTTAATTTCAACTTACCGATTCTTCTTGAAACTGTCCACACGATAAGTGGTAAGTAGTCACTCATTGGATAATTTTTACGGAGGTGAGCGCAGTTAGCGCATGCGCGCTTCAGTCTACTCAAATCCACGGGGAGAGACAGACGCACAACGCGCGGGAGAATAATAGTAATTATTTTTTATTTATCTGGCATTCAGAGCCTTTTTTAAAGCTCATAGCTTTCGTAACGATGGATGAAGATGATCAGGTAGAACTTAAGAATACTGTGATCAGAGCCACATTATATGACATTTTTTTTAAAGAATATAAATTTATTCATTTTCACTTACTCAAGGGGGGTATAGTTATATGATACACATTGAGGACGATGTATATTCTGACTCCAATTGAAGAAACGGTTGATAATATTTAAGTTCATTTAATTTTAAAAAAACTATTTACATAGGTTAACAATATTAATTCCAAATAATAAAAAAGGAGAAACTCTTTTCTCACTTGCGCGAGAGCAACACACTGAGCAAGAAGTAGGTCACGCAAGGGAAACAGTTCACTTGTCCCCTTTTTTCGCCTCTGCCACCCACGCAAGGGGGCGAGAGATGACGCCACAGGGGAAAAAAGAACACACAACATATTATAAACTTAAGTAAGTCATCGAGAGGAAATATAAGATTTCTCTATTTCTCCTCTAAGTTGTAAATACCGATTATATGATATTTTAATCGATGTTAAAGAGGAGATAATTATGAATTATGTAAGCCGAAAATACGGGAGAAGATTCTTTGCATTCGTAGGAAATTCTAAGGGTTAAAAATTAAATAATAAAAATTCATTAAACAAAAATTATTTCCAAATTTTCGAAATCATTATTATTTTTTAATTTGATCTATAGAGATGGTATCTTCATGTTAAATAGTTGATCGTGTATTTTTACAACAGATGGCAGCAAATTCGTTCTGGACGAGAGAAATATTCGAAACCCCCCCCCCTCTCCAGTTTTTAATATATAATTCCAATCTCCCCACCAGATTAAAAAAATTGAAGGTTCAAAAATATATAACTCCTGACATCACGTCGACAGAATATTCCATAGCTTTTACCAACATCGAATAATTTTAGCTTGTTTGAACAAGGTAATTTCCATTTCTATAGTTCAACAAACATTCATGGCGAAGATATTTTTCAATAAACTTGAAGATTATGTCCTCTGGCCACCTCACCATCCAATATTTCGGCGGAATTCTAGCGAAACTTCAGGAGACGACGGAGTATGAACAGGTTCACGCTTGAGATCAAAATAAACCCCTCCGTGAGAGAGCAAAAAGACCCCTCCAGAGCGGCAGGTCACGCCCACTGGCGCATGCGCATAGGTCTACTTAACCGGAAAAAATGGAACCGTTCTTATCTGACTTACCAACTAAATCACTTCTGCACTTGCGCACTTGTCAACTAAAGCCGTGTAAACGGCCCTTATCGTCTGCATACAGGTCTGGACACACATATCCGCACCGTGCCCGACACGTGCGTCGGCCGAGTGTAGGTCATCACACGGTCAAAGAATAATTCTTTGCTAAGCAATGCAGCCGTTCACACATATCCGCACCGTAGCCGTGCACGGTCACCGCACCGCGTCCGCACCGTCACCAACTAGTTTATTTTATATTTTTACGGTGACGGTGCGGTCTCGGGAGAGAGAGAGCGCGCAGATTTTTTTTATAAAAGAGGAGAGAGAGAGCTCATTTATTTTATGTCGCTTCTCAATTTTCATCAATTGTTGAATTATTAATTCTGTTCATTTCTTGATTTTAATCAATTTCCGCATTATTACTTTTATTAATTCTGAATTTTCAATAGTTATGGAATTATTTCTTCCGTTAATTCTAAATTTTAAAATCTATTCCGAAATTATTTCATTTATTAATTCTGAATTTTCTCTCTCTCTCTCTCTCTCATTGGTACTGAAATTATTTCTCCCAATTATTTTTAATCCCTCGATTCTAAATTTTTCATTAGTTTCGGAAACGGTTTCTCACATTAGTTTAAAATTACCCCCATCAATTTTTTTCTGTTAATTCACATTTTTGTAGTTAGTTTTTTTTTTTCTATGGGGTATTTCTTAGCGTTCGTGTATATTCATTCATGATGCCGATTCCCTCCTCTCCACAAAATATATGAAATCTTGTTAAGGGGGGGAGGTGTGTTCTAAACATTTTTCGTGCCCCGAAATTGTTCAGGCGCATTTGGCCTCGGTTCTGTGGCACTAGCGTAATATGTAGAAAACATATGGATAAACATTTTCACAACTTTGATCTCAAAACCAAGTTTAAAATTATGTTTCATAGCATATAACGAAATTTTGCCGGGGAGATTTTTGTTAAAATAATAACATAAACTTAGAAAACTAACTGGGTTGAATTTCTGATGCTCTATAAATGAATAATTGTTTTGGTTTGAATATAAATTAGATAGAAAACGGTTCGAAAATTTTTGGGTATTTTTTTTATGTGAAAATATAGGAGACATTTTAAATTTGGTACTCACATGAGACGCAACATGTTAAGCCATAAATGCTCAACCCATGTCCTGTGCTCCAAATGTGGCCCTCGGAAGCATTTGATGCGGCTCGTGACAACAAAAAACAAAACAAACCTCTCAAGTGGTCTCAAGCATATTTCATCACTTGAGCATAAATCACTTGAGCGACTAGCGGCACACCTCCAGTTCACTTAAGTGGATCGTGATACATTTGCAGATTATCCTATTGAGTGGTTAGTGGCATATTTCCAGATCTCTCGAGTGGTCCGCGGCACGCTTGCAGATCACTTTAGCGGCACGTGACATTTCTTTTTAGATAATCTTGGAGGATCGAGGCTCATTTCTGAATAACTTAAGAAGTCCGCGAAATATTTCAAAACAATGAAGTGGCCCACACCTTCCAAAAATTCGAGCACCTTTGTGCGAAATATCAGACAAAGACGCTTCAGCGACTGGAACTTTGGCAATGAGTGCTTTAAATTATTATCGAATACTGGAGAGGCATTATCATTGAATCAAGCCCCGGATGACTAAACACCCCAATTGTTATTAATTTTAATATCCATTTGCCATCTGCAAAGGAGCCAATTTTTAGTTTAGAAGATTCCGCGTAGACACACACAGAGTAAAGATATGCGCGCTCTTTCGTACAATATGCTCCTACTGAGCTGAGATACACTTCTCCCTGGTGTTATCGGAATTTGACACCATCTGCCCCTACAGGTGATTATATTTATGGTGGCGGTTGACGCTGAATAAAAACGAGTGTGTAGGTGAGGAAGAGAGAGTACCCCTCTCCCCCACAGATTGTTTTAATTTCCATATGACTTTTTTTCTTCTCTCCCCTCTCTTTTATCACTCCGTAAATAATCTCCTCTCTCCAAACTATAAACAAGAATGCATATAGTCAAACTAAGCAAATGGCCGTCTTTTTATTTTCAGCTGCATTTAAAGATCCTGTCCTTTTTTGCGGGTTTGTCACATACAAAAAATCTATCGGAGGTCAATCCAAAATAAAACAAAATAAAAATTTCTTTAGAAAACATATACAGATAGATAAAAAAAATTTATATACATGTATAGACTATTTACAGAAATGTTTAGAACAATTAATTATTGTTAATTTACGCTAGGGCTATTATATCCAAATCACTCTTGTTAATTAATTTACTGAACATTTTGATTACACCGAACCGGCTGCAAAGCCTTGAAGCAATCGACACAGCTTCGTTAAGCTAGTAGTCAGCGACTCGGGCAACACACGGAAATGTGTGGTCTGAAGAGGAACGAGCCGAGCCACGGCCAACTGACGCCCGAGCTGCGGTCCTGGCACGGTGCGGATGTGTGTGTCCAGACCTTACATCGTATCGTACTTGGCAACTAAAAATTAAGTTACCAACTAAAGCGCTTGCGTCGTGTAAACGGGCCTGAACGATAAGTGACCCCCCCCCCCACCCGTATCCAGTCTACGTCAAAGCGCGTGGATGAGAAAAAAAATCTTGTTGACAGCAACTTTGTTTATAGGAGTCCAGAGGCAAAGAAATGAATTTTCAAATGGCTCTGCCAAACAAGATAGACACGCATATTTCATTTATGTCATCAAACGATAAATAAGAAAGCTCTTTTTTCTTGCAAGACCTCTTGAAGAAGCGTATACAAGTGTATATCAAATCTGTTGGTGAATAGGAGTAATAATAAAATGAAACTTGCATTTAAAAAGACCACTCGACTGCCGGCGGCAGTCGAGTGGTCTTTAGTTAGCGAACTAGTTTCTCACTGTGCAGGTCTGGGTTCGAATGCCGGTTCGGGCATGGATATTTACTAACGCTAACAAATTCCCTGGACGGATCATGCTGATCCCTTGGGAATACGTGAAGATCACGTTATCATTAAAAAAAAAAGGGGGGGGGGACGGTAATATTTGAGTGAGAAAGGTGTATCCTGTCAACAACCACCCTAAAGACATAGCAGCAAAAATGCTTTGACCGGTTTTTAAAAAATATTTTTTTCCCGTCTTTCAGATAACTTTGAAATAATATGGAATAAATATTTTAAAAAATAAAAATTATTAGGTATTTTATGGTATGAGGGGCAAACTACATCAGGACCCAAGTTAGAACGAACAGAGATTAGGAACGTGGCGATCAAGAGCGCGTTGTTAAAAAGAGACACATTCTTGCGCGCGCTCTTCCGTGCACGTAAGAAGGCCCCGTTCAGAATTGTGTGTGTAACGGCCAACCGCACACTTTTTTCGCCTTTACACGCACATTCTTGAAGGCGGTTCTGAAGTTGTTTACAGCTATCGCGCGCGCAAAAGCGTACGTATGAAGGGGCCTCTACTCTATTAAAATGTTTCATTGCCTGAATACATGGTTCAGTCAGTTGTTTGGCTGCTTTCACCCATAGGCGGAGATAGACTTGGGAGTCTGGGGGGGCACGATGATGATGTCAATACATATATGCATTAGATCAGTCGACTCCACCTTTGACGCTGTGGGAGGGGGTCCAATGCCCCCCGTATCTCCACCCATGCCTTCACCTGTTACACTGGAGTCGAAGCGATCCGGATAACTGGAGTCACTGTACTTTCAATAAATGTAATTTTATCTCTGAAATATGTTTTTGCACCCCAAACACTATCGTGGCAATCTACGGCGTGGATTTCCAACTGGTGTTCCACGGAACCCTGGGGTTACATGAGAAATTTTTTGGGGTTCCACGAAATCAAACGTCATGGATCCCTAAAGCATTTTGGAACCCGGTGATGTTGCAAATTAAAAAATTTCTTGTTACACAGACCCTGTTCTTTATTTTTCACTTTGACAAAAAAGTGGCACATATTTTAACAAATTTAGATTACCATTTCGGATGACTAAACAACAGTGAAAACGGTAATAGTAGTTTTATCTCCCCGACCCAGGTAAATTTTCGTATGTAAATATGTAAGCTGTTACTTCCAGCTAAATATGGAGCCACAGACCATCTCTTTTCCCAGAGAACCCATGATGGGTCACCCTTAATGCTGAAACAGCCATGCATAAAACCCCCACAAAAAGAAAGCTCATTGAACTCTATCCCAGGGTAGGCATGGACAGAGCCGCTACAAGGGGACGGCAGAGGAAGGGGCTCCCCAGAATAGTTTGTTAGATATTTTCCTATATAAAAGAACCACTTCAAAATATAAATACGGACAGAAACCAATATCTTCAGCTTGCCGTAATGCCTCTGACAAAGTTTGGCGACGCCCCTAGGAGCCGCGACGCACACTTTGCGAAACAGTACTATCAAGGGTTCCACGGAAATGTCTCATACCCATCAAATGTTCCGCGAAAGCTTTTACGTTGGAAACCCCTGTTCTACTGCATAAATTTCCAACTGGGGTTCCGCGAGAGCTTTTTGGTGTACCGCAAAATCAAACGTCACGGAATATATAACAGCTTATAAATAAAAATATTTTTGTTTAGTTACCGATGTTACAGCGGTTATTAATTTTTATGGAATAGTGTCATGTCAACAAAACATTTAGAGAGATGACCTAACAACTAACTGAGAAACAGTAATTCCAGTAGCTCGTCGGTCAAAAACTGTGAACATTTTAGTTTGATCATGAAGAGAATTCAAGAATGCATTGCTCTGCAATTTTTGTTCTTCAAACCCTTCTTTTGTTCAATGTTTAAATGTGTTGGATTTTTTTTTTTATATTGAATTTTAAAACCAGATGCTGGTTCCAACTCCATGAGACGGTAAGACGCCATAATAGGCGATATTCCGATTGTATCTGGAAATCAACAGGGTGACCATATAACTCGTCTTTATGGGCATTTTCAATGATTTGAATGTTTAATTTACTTTTTCCTGTATGAATATACATGTTTATGATGTAGATGAATATACTTGAATTTGAATAAGTCGTAAAAAAAGGATTGTTTTTTTGGAAAATTTTCTCTTGGCTAGGAGTGAGGATTCTTGAACCACAAAACTTAAGTGAACCTCACGGCACACCCTGCATGTTGGAGAAATATTAAAAACAACTTTAATATTTTTCTCTTCAATAGTTCTATTACATTAATTAGCTTCTACTACAAACTAATCTAGTAAAAGCGTCAAGATACATAAAAACGTTGAATGAATTGAATAGAGCACGACAATGAGCTTCTTCAAAAGTGCACTTTTGAATGGTACGAAATGGACACTGGAGAAATGCAAACTCTGTGGTATAACATCTATACTTTCAGTATTATTTCAATGTTCGCTTATGAAGACTGTTTAATTTAGATTTATTTTGTAATCATGTTATAGTACACAATCTCTATAGCGGTCATTTTCACCGCTACCGTTGTTATAGGTAGAGCTTCGTCCAATTAAGGAACACAGAACATTTGTATTCTAGGCATTCAGAAACCTCAAATAGATGAACAATCTTAGTGTATTCGCATGGTCGCATAGCTTTCCGGTCAAAACGACCTCTTCCGTCGTTTTAGTGTTAGAGTGGTTCATAAATGTTCAGATAAGTATGTAAAAAAGGCAATTGTGAATGGAAAAAGAAAAAAATATATGACACTATTACAAAGTTTTTTCTTAAGTTGTTAAATTAACTTTTCCGTTGGGGAAATAAGGTTCTTAAAAAATACTACGTTGGAATTGCTATACATGTCCATGATACAAGCAACTTATTCGAAAAGCACGTGAAAGTTACCTACTCAACAATATATTTGTGGTAAGATATCCAAAGGAATGATAGAAATCATAACTAACCAGAATATGACACCAATATTTGATCCATTTAACTTTCATTCTTGCCATTTTTACTCATTTTTGTCACTGGCCGAAACCCAACCCAGAAACACTAAAACCCATCTAGAGTACACTAAGGTAGAACATCACTCATATTATTTCTACTTAATTAGTTCAATAACTTGACCTTTTCGCTCCAGAGTTTTAAGAGCTCTTTATGTTTTAATTGGTTTGTAATGATTCTTTTTTCAAGTGAAGACCTAAGACACACATGTGTACCTAACTCCAATGATCCTAGTAAGGATATCGACCCCAATTCATTAATTAGGTTTTTAAAAAAAGAAACTTTTTAAGGTTCATTTTGACATACAATAAACAAAAATCAAATTTTTTAATAGCCAGTTTTGGCTCACAGTTGAAGAGGTTAACTTGACTGGCGTAGTTGCTGAATGTGCTTCAATGGAAATTCAGTGCTACTCTTAAAAGAGAAAAAAAGGAGTGAAAAAATTTCTAAATAAATCAAGTCGCACACGAACTTGGATTATTTTTCTTCAGTTCACATGAATAAAAAAATAAATAAACAAAACTTATGAAGAAGTGCTTCAGAGAAGAAATGGACTCTTTTCCTTGTGAGATAAATGTACGGTATTTTCCAGCGTATTATAATACGCAGATGCAAATTTCACTACTTTGAGAAAAGATTTAAGTATTTCTTAATCCACATTTGCAAGTTTTATGCACCAATAATGAAATATTAATTTTATGAAGTTGTTATGAGTCATGTTTAAAAAAGAATTTTTCAACTTGAATTTATGCGCCATCTATATATGCTTGAAAATTTATTTTTACTAGTCAATTTTTGAAAATACCCCATTAAATCAGGAAAAAAAACTATAGATTACACACACAAGTTTAAAATCTGCAGTAAAAAATCAAGATAGCTTTTTTTTAAATTTGTTTTTTAGCATGTGTATCTCGAGCCCATCCCTCTCTTTCCAAGCAAACTTCACTTATTTCTTTTTAGCAAACTTATTATTTTCTTCGACCCCCCACTTCAACATTCACACAAAGCGTTTGCAAAAAGACCCTCTCTTCTGTTACTATTGCTATTAGAAAGGGAAACTTTTGGGTCGGTTTCTTCTTGTTTCATTATAGACTCTGAATTGGGGCGCATAATTTTCAAATGGTTATTATTGCATTATGGTTATTATTATGACCGGATCTTAAGCATGCGAAACATACCCCTTTCTCTTCCTAACAATTTTTCTCTTCCCGTCCAAACTTATTTTGTCTGCTTTGAAGCATTTCGCGCTTGGATGAGGCTTCTCGCAAACAATATATAAGGCATTCCTCTTACCTTCATTGGTGGCCATTAACACGGCTGCTGTTGGAACGTCAGAGTTATTATCCGAACAATGTGGTTTCACAGTAGTCGCACGCTTGACGGAATTTACAAACTCAGTCCGTGCTAAATCATCTCTTCGGATTCCACTTCCCGACGTAAGAATGTCATCAGTTTTCCTAATGACCTTTCAGTAGCATCTTCTTCGAAGACTCTGCTTCAATCCCAGAGGTCCGTAGCACACCTTCTGGAAGGCAGGACTCCACGAGTGGCATCAGAAAATCGGCAAACGTTTCCTGAGTCCGTTCCAGGCTTTCCAGCGCTCTAAGCTTTGTTTCGATATTGTCATAAAGAACTGACAAATCGGACGTCTTTCTACTGGACGCGGCATTTTTCATCACAAGCGCCAATAGATCTCTCACGTATATCTGCACCAACAGATCATCACGCCCGAAACGTTCTTTTAGCTGCTCCACAGCTTTCGGATAGTTTTCAGCAGTCAGTGGGAAGCTATCAATGAACTGTGCTGCTCGAGAATCTGGAACTACGCATTGTGCTAGATATTGGAACTTGTCCTCAGCTGCCAGTTCATGATCTTTATGTATTTTGACAAACTGGCTCCAAAAATCCAAGTATTCTCGCGGATCTCCAGAGAACTTTTTTAAATCCAATTTGCGCAATTTGAATTTTCTCTGGTTTCGCGTCACAGTTCCACTTACCAAGCTTGCGTTAGAACCACACTCTTGTCGAGACAGGGACAATCTATTGCCCAACTTTGTCCGACAAGCCAAAAATTTGTCTCTATACTCCTCGGCAGCTTCAAAGTCAGTTTCAAATTCCACTTCTTCCGTTAAAAGCTCCGAGATACCAGTTTGAGTAACTTCCAGTCTATCAAATTTATCACTCAGTTGCGTGATAATTATCTACAATTTCTCATGGTCGCAGTCGCCTTTTCCCCAGCTCTTCATCGGCTGCTTTCAAAGATGCTGTGAGGGAGATGCGCAAACCTTTCCGCAACTTTTCAATTTCTCCATGTTAAGCAGCAATTCAAAAACGATGACAGAAGAGACTACGGCAGCAACAATCCTGTCGCGGACGCCATAAAAATGTTATGAATAATCAAAACTGAACTTGAAAATTAATTTCTATTAGGTTTCATCCTCTACCCGAGGCCAATTTGTTGCTGCAATTCAGTCACAAAAATGAAAAGACGAGGTCCCATCGAATATGCGACAGAAACTTTTATTCACAACAGCCACAGTCTCCTACAAGACTGCTACTCAAAGCCGCTTGAAAGTCTTAATGCAGCTTTGCTTGAACTACTACTCACAAGAAGAAGCAAGAGAGAGAGCTTTTTCTCCCTTCTCTAACCAAAACTAAAACTAAACTCCCCCACACAGAGGGCAGAGTTGCCAGGTCCTTAAAAAAAAAAAATTCCAGCCAAAATCCTCTTCAAATGTAGCCAAAAGTAGCCCAAAATATTTGAACTTGTGCTGCCATCTATGAAGCAACAAGCGAGCTACCGTTTGACGATATTCTATTCTGCAAAGGTGTGTCTTATATCTCTTCTTTTCTTGCTATAATCACTAATTCCCCCCCCCCCCACACTTTTCACTTTTTCGTAAAAAATATGTTTTTTTTTACCGAATAAATTGATTTTGAAAATTTGCGAAAGTCAGGGCTACACATTCTCTCTTCTGGAAAAACGGCCCAGAGATGGCATGGAGTCGCGGCCGTCTTAAAAGCATCATGGGCCCCCGTGCAAATTGATTTTGCTCAGCCCTCTATCCATACTGCAAATGCCTACTTACCAATTCACATGCTTAATCTTGCAAATCTTAACCATATCTCATTTTTTATCCCCCCCCCCCCCCCAGCCTCTCTTCATTCAACGCCTCCGTGACGTTCCCGGGTTGGCCCATGCGTCAAGACGGCACTGCCTCAAATTGTGCATAGGTGCCAACGAAATTTGTTACAATGATTTTAAAAATTAGGTATGGCTGTCAGACCAGATTTTTCACGATCTAGTAAACAAAAAATTTAAGAACTCTTCTGGGTTCCTGGCAGGGCCGTTTTAAGAGCATCATGGGCCCCGAGAGCCAAGTGATTTTTCTGATTCCCTACATGGAAAATCCCCGAAAAATACAACTAACTCTCGTTTTTCTGAGGCCCCTCTTCTCTTGAGGCCCACGGGCCATGCCCGGGTGGGCCCAGAACTGGTTCCCAGGCTTGAGCCCTGCCAGCTCCACGCTTGTGAAGGCTACGGTTTCTTTAACAGGCTTCTGTGGTCTAGATACTGTGTTTCCCAACCGTCGGGCCGGAGCAACACCTTCTATAGCAGAAGGCCTCCGCGCGAAGCTCGTGACGTCACTGAAGTCTCTCATTTCCCTTATAGTGTTGGATATACTACTTCCCTTATACTACATTGGATATATTGTAGAGACAATACAAGATCTAACTGTTTATTTGCCATCAAATCATATAATACTAATATTGGTAATTACTGTGCTGTAAACAGATTTTCCGAATTTTATAATGCGCTTCCTCAACATCTGGATATTTTTCATTCGTCTGTTACCGACTTTAGAAGATTTTTGCTGTGATTGCGTTGTATATATCTTTGTACAGAATTTTGCTGTGATTGCGTTGTATATATCTTTGTATAGAATTTTGCTGTGATTGCGTTGTATATATCTTTGTATAGAATTTTGCTGTGATTGCGTTGTATATATCTTTGTATAGAATTTTGCTGTGATTGCGTTGTATATATCTTTGTATAGAATTTTGCTGTGATTGCGTTGTATATATCTTTGTACAGAATTTTGCTGTGATTGCGTTGTATATATCTTTGTATAGAATTTTGCTGTGATTGCGTTGTATATATCTTTGTACAGAATTTTGCTGTGATTGCGTTGTATATATCTTTGTACAGAATTTTGCTGTGATTGCGTTGTATATATCTTTGTATAGAATTTTGCTGTGATTGCGTTGTATATATCTTTGTATAGAATTTTTGTATTTTGCGTAATTTTTGTAACTTTGTATTTGTCTTGTGTACTTTATCATGTCGTTTTTTCTATTCTGTGCAAATTTTTATTTTTACTGCAAGCTGTAATTGGGTTTAAACCTGTAGCTTTGTTTTATAAAAAATAAATAAATAAATATTATAACCGATTGACCGCGGTATCATAAAGGTTGAGAACCACTGATCTAGAGCCTAGGACAGTTTCCCAAGTTTTTGTTTTACGGCTTTCCATAGTTGGGTGAGATGCCCCCCCCCCCTCTTCTGCCTTGTCAGGAAGAAAACACAACACGAGGTGGGGACTGAAGTGAAAAAGAAAAACTTCTTTGGTCGCAAGCAAAGAAAAATAAAGAAAAATAGGGAGAAATTCACCATGAACAAAATTTTGGGAAAACCGCCACGCGCCAAAGCCAAAAATTTCCCGCCGAACCGTTTTCAAACCAGCCCAATTTGGCGGGAAAACCGCCAATCTGGCAACTCTGACAGAGGGGGCCCGAAATGGGTTCTACATTCCAGGCAACATACATGTACATAAATATACAATATTTCCAATACTGCCGCAATATTTCATACAAGACATATTTGCAATGAAAATAAAATATAAATGTATATACAGAGAATCCAGATTAAAAATAATATAAATTACATAAATAATACAATTTAATTAAAAATGAAATAAAATCACACACAGCAGAACCCCTGTCACCATCTAGCGACAGCCAAACCAGTCATCAATTCACAGATCCCCTAATAAGTGTAGTATGGTTCTTCGACAAAACTCAATAGTTTTGTTTCATATAAGTGAATACTATATTAGAATTCAATTTGTAATGTTTATTTATGTCTTGAAAAGATATAAATAAACCTCAGTCATATATAAATAAAGCCAAATATTACCGTATCACAATTGAATACGAACAGGGCATATATGAACCTGTTATTTTATTGGGATCTCGAATATGGCAAAATACGTAGTTATAAGTCAGCAAAATCACCAGTTATTGTTGAAAAATCCCCAATGATAGGTAGCTGAAGGAGATACTGGAAATGGCAGTTGAAATGAAATTCCTCCAACAAAAAAGTATGACAAATACCGGAGAGCCGGCGCCAGGCATGAGGCGACAAGGCAGCCGCCTAGGGCAGCATTTTTTGTCAGATTTGCCCTGGACAAATATGTGTGATAAATATTCATATTTACACTCATAATTACCATAACGGAGTTTATAAAGTTATGAAAATTATCTGCATTGATAATTTTAGTGAAGATAACAGATTAGAATGGACTTCGTTGAAATGGCAATTGTGTGAAAAGTCGGTCCAGAACTAGAAACACATAAATGTTTCGTAAAATATGGGCCATACTATTCATGGTGGTCCGTAGAAATGTTTCAGACAGTTTACTAGCCCTTGGGCTTAAAAATGTTGAGAAACGCTGCTCTGGAATAAATTTTTTCAGTCACCTTTTTTTAACACGATCTGGAAATAATATCTAAAGCCAGGTTTTTTCCTAGAAGAAGGTTTCTACAGTGCGTGCAACGTGAAAAATCTGACTGGGCAAAAAAACCTGAATTGAAGTTTTTATCGAATCAGCGTTTTCACGCTGAATTTTCTACTAATTTTCTCTAGAAATTCTACTCCTAGGAAAACCCGGCTTAAGGACAAGAGTCGGAGTTGCGTTGTATCATTATCATCTTACTCTATCTGTTACCAAATAAACAAACTGCCAATGGTTCTATTAAGGCTGTTTTATTTGGACCACCGGCAACACAGCGGTGGTCGGCGGAAGTTGGTTTTGTGTAGTTCCCAACTTTGAGGCGTGAATGCGAGCTTATCAACCCATTAGAGGGTCTCGCCAGAAAAGTGCAACAGACCCTATAACGGTACAGATATTCAATATTACCACATTTCAATTATAGTTTGAAAAATACATGACAGCACTAAAATTTATGCACAACTCTAGGTACGTATTCACACTGTTAGGTACACATGCACGCTTCCGTCACAACTCTTTGGTAGTAAATTGCCCATGGCGATAGACCGGAGTTGTGGTCAGTTCCATAGAAATCAGGGTTTACTTAGACCAGCGGTTCTCAACCTCAACGGGTTTTTTTAATCACTGTATTTAGTGATTTATTTCATTTCCTTGGAGCGAGGATTCTGCGGAACACAGATTGAGAACCGATGATCTAGAGCAGCGGTTCTCAACCTTTTTTGACTCGCGCGGAGTCCTTTCAAGTAAAAAAATTCTATGGCGGAGCCCCGTAGGCCAATTTTTTAACTATTCATCAAAGTTACTGATTTATTTTTACTATTTAAAAATATTTACAATTTTTTTTTAGTATTTTTTCAATTTAGTTTTTTTTTTAATTTTCTTTGAGCTGCCGTGGAGCCCCTGGAGAGTTCACAAGGAGCCCCAAGGGCTCCGCGGAGCACCGGTTGAGAACCGATGACTTGAACGATGTCACTTCAAGCCCACCATTTGTTTTGAATGTGAGATGAAAATAAGCCTTTATCAGTTGAGTTGAATTTCATAATGAAGGATTATATAGATATATTGTTTGATCTAGGGTTGGTTGTACCACATTAGCGTTTCAATCGGCTGGTCTCGATTTGTACTAAACTGCTGAGACAGCCATTCATTTTTTATGGAGATTGCATTTTATATGGAGACTGCATTTTATATAAAGACTGCGTTTTATATGGAGATTGCATTTTATATGGAGACTGCATTTTATATGGAGACTGCATTTTATATGGAGGCTGCATTTTATATGGAGACATTTATAGGAAGTGGAAGCAAGAATGAGATTTTATCATAGCAATGTTTTGCTCAATATTGATAGAAGCAATTCTATAACTTTCAATATATTCAATATAACAAAAATGTTCAAATGTTTTTGTTGCATTTTAATGTAGGAAAGAAAGTGGAAAGTGGTCTTTGTGCTTAGATGTTGCCGATGAAAGCGTTGGTTCTACTCACAGTCTACCATTAGTCTGTAGCACATTTCCAGAACCAGCAAAGAGTGAAGAAACACTGAAAGGGTTAACGTATTGTAGTGCCGATTCAAATAATGATGGCAGTGAAGTGTGCTCAGAAGCAAGCCATCAGAGAGCGAAGATATTGCGTTTCCATTGGTGCAAAAACTGTATTAACAACAGATGAAATTCTCCACGACGGTATTAAAGCACCTTTTGTTATGCAGACAACTCTAAAACCCGATGTAAAAAAAATTATTGATGAAATATTAGATGTAATTCAGCAAAACGCTCACTCAGAAGCAGATACTTCAGCTAAAAACTTTTTTGCAATGGAAATGTCCTCCGATGAACATGATGCAAATCCAGAAGCCGATATACGAGAATTGATTTTCGAGTTATTAGACGGAATCAACAAGACATTTCCTTCAAAAGAAGCAGACACTTCAGATGAAAGACTTCCTGCAATGGAAGTGTCCTCAGACAAAAGTGATTATAGCAGTATGAGAAACGTTTCCATTGGTAAAAAAAATTCCTTTGTAATAGATCAAATAAGTGGCCGTGACGATATCATTGCTCCTTTTGTTATACACACAACTCCAGAAGCGGATGAGAGAAGCACGAATGAGTTTAACAAAAATAGTTTGGTGATACCGACACCCGATGTAGAAAGTACTGAAACAGGACCGGTTGTCCAGCTTATTAGTCACCCTGATGATTCACCACTGGTCACGTGTTTTGTTAAGGAGGCAAGATCAGCCGCAAAAGCAACAACAAGCAGATACGACAAATATAGTTTGGCTATACCCTACGAAGAAAGTATAGGAACAGGGCCGGTTGTACAGTCTATTAATAGCCCCGGTCCTTCATCACTGGTCACAATTGATACGCTTGTCAATGGAAAAAGAAAATTTGCTGCTTCATGAGATGCATCTAGCGACGAAGAACATGAATTTCCAATTAGAAAAAGACCCAGCTTAGAAAGTGCTTCCACTAGTTTTTCAGATGAAAAGCTTGCTCCAATGCAAGTGTCCTTCGATGAAAGAGATGTACATCTAGAAGCTGATCATCCAGTTGATGAACCACAAGTGGCGAGTTTGGGAATGAGGGAAGAAAAAAACCCTGAAGATGTCATTCAAAAGTAGGTTAAAATTTCAACATTTAAAAATAAATAGTGTTAACAAAGAAACATTTCTAGGCATAAGGTCAGGATTACCCTATAAACGTTTCAAAAAAGTTATTTTATAAAACTTGAAAAATGCAACCAATAAGTGAATTGTTACATTCAGGCTCGAATGTAACCACCAGGCTTGTTGGTTGTTTCTTCAAGTTTTTAATAGGTATTTTATCAAACTTTTATAGCGTAATCCCGGCCTTATAAGGGAAACTTTTGCACTTTGATCATAGTTAACCTTGAAACCCTTCAAATAGTTTTAGTAGTATTCCATTCTAGCTGATGTTTTTGGATTGCAAGAGACTAGAAATGCATAACCTCGCAACCGAAGCCGGCTTCCATCCGGCCCGCGAGAGTTGTTCCGGTAGAAAAGTATCAATACACAACGCAATAAATACTTAGGCTGACATATTTCTTTCATAAAAATACTCGATATTGTTGTCAAAGGCAAGTAAAGTGGTCATTTACAGCCAAAAAAATTGTCAAATACAAGTGAAGTCGCCTTACAGCCGAAAAAATTCTCCGAAGGCAAGTAAAGCTACAGTTACAGCCAAAAGGAAAAAAAAATCTGCGTGAGAAACTCGCGCGATAGAAGTGAAACTTCTATAGGTCACGGATCTTCAACCTTTTTCCAGTTGCCTGTATTCGTCATCAAAAGAAGACCGTCCTTACGGCAACAAATTGGAGATGAGCACCGAGCACTCTGGGTACTTCAGGGAGCACCGTGATGCTCGCAAGCAACGGGCTGAAGATGCCTTTCTATACTCTGTTCGCTCTAACTTGGGTCCTGATGTAAATAAACCGCTGTACCAATTTTTGATATCACTCCGCATCCTTTATCTCTATTGGTTGTAATTTTACCTGCCCCTTCATTACATGTTCCGAACACGTGCGTTTTTTTCTCAAACGCGAGATTGTAAATTCGTTATGAAGAATTTTCCTGGAAATTTTTTTTTCACTGTTCTCCGAATTTTGTTGAAATAAAAACTGTTGATAACACTAATTAAAATAGAAAGAGGTATATATCTCCCAAAAAAAATTCGATAAGGTATTCTGTCGTTATCATGGCACACTCCTCAAGAGTTGGGATGACAGGGCTCCAGCACGGACATTGTCTGCGACAATTCTTGTCATTTTTTTATTTTTTTACGCTAAAAGTTTACTATATAGAAGGGCTGTTGAAAGGTTGGTCTGAGGGTCCGCCAAAGATCACAGCTCGGGAGGGGGGAAGGGTCTTGCGGCAGGATGTGGGGTCATGGTCGTTACAAAAGTTTGTGCGAGTTGTTTATTATTTTACGGCAGATAGTGAGAAAAAAAAATCCTCATTTTTTTCTTATTACTTTTTTTTCTTCCGAATTTTACAATTTTATTTCCGAGCTAATTTACGCCGTATGATTTTCCTGGGCCGGATATGCTACCAATTATAACGTGAAACAAATTATGAACAACTTACCGTTGTGTTGCCGCTTTTTATTTTTCTTGCGGGTCTGTATAATTAAATATTTCATAATAATCCACGGGCTGTAGAAGCTCCAATTTGACGAGAAAGTCATCCACATTATTTCGTTTCTTTACTTCAACCTGTTGTTGATATCCTGTTTTTTGTCAAGATAATTTCGGTTTTTTATCCGTGCGTAGGTTGCGAGCCATGACCCCAACATTCAGCAGCAGGAGCCACTGGACTGGGATCTTTAATGGGCCCCCACGTAAGGCTTTCACACGGGATCTATAGTGTCTGTCATAATGAGGCTAACTGAATCAAAAATGAGCATTACTCTTTCGAGAGAGAAAGAACCAGATTTTCAAAACTTCACCTTCATGTCTTCGTGATAATCCTCAGACTTCTTCGGCTCGCCGCATTCGACGAAACCAATATTACTTCCTCCCAACAAGCTGCTCAAGCAGAAGTGAGAATTCCTTTGAAATGCGTATATTCACCACGAACGATAAGTGACCCCCCCCCCCCCCGTTCAGTGTACGTCAAATCGTGTGGGTGAGAAAAAAAAATCTTGTTGACAGTAACTTTGTTTATAGGAGTCCAGTGTAGCTGCAAAGAAATGCATTTTCAAATGGCTCTGCCAAACAAGATAGACACGCATATTTCATTTGTCATCAAACAATAAATAAGAAAGCTCTTTTTCTTGCAAGACCTCTTGACAAATTAAAGAAATAAATTATCAAGAAAATTAGACACGGATGTGAGAAGGGCCGAAATTTTTTTATAACCAAGAGTCAGCTAAACCATAAATTTTCCTGTGGTCATGTGAATTTTTATTATTGGAAATTTTTAAAAAATTTGGCGTCTAACTAGAGTCTAAGCTGCATTTACAACCTGCCGCCCGGGTGCACCGCACCCTTAACATCCCCGCGTAAGCCCCCCCCCTGCCCCCCCCCCCACTACCTATTACACAATCAGTCATTCCACGGAACCGGTTTTGAGGAAAAAGAAAGCGTTTCACTCTCTGTGATAGATTTTCTCTCCCTCACAAAAGTTTACTCTTAAGTCGCTAAAGAAGTTTCACTTCAAAAAAATTGTCGCTTGAAGTCAAAAATTAATTCTGCAAAAAAAATGAATATGTTTGACAAAATATGTGGGATGAATATATTTATATATCACAATATGATTATAATGGACTCGTAATATGGCTAAAAAACATGCTGATATGTGATATTTTCATTTGTATTTGTGTGTATGCTTTATTTTTAAATGACAATGAAAATGCTTTTATCTCAAAACTATGATTTTGGAGTTATCATGTTCTGACCAAACACTACAGAATTATAATATAATTAATTTATCCGTCATGAAAATAATCTTAATTCTTGATTTCAAACATTCAAGTAAAGCCTCGTTGAAAATTAGGGGGGAAAACGAGCATTTATTGAAAAGTTGGGACGGCCGAAATTATACGAAAATGTTCCATAAAATATGGGTCATATGGCTACCCATGTACAGTGTCCTGTAAGTGCTAATGCGGCCTTTATCACATTAACAGTCCGTCGTTTGAGTCTAAAAAATGCTCAAAAAGCGTTCAAAAATTACCCTGCACCAGTTTTGAGAGTGAAAATAGAGTGCCTCACAAAATAAAAAAAAATCTACATTTTTATACGGTCCCTCCGTCCTCTACCTTCCAATTAGGAAGTTGCTGCTTCGTCTCTCCTGAGGCCAACAAAAAAAACCAAGTTTCTAAGCGCAATATTTGCTGAGATATTCGAATTCAAAAACGGAGAGAAGTTGGGAAAGGACAGCGGACAGCATAAATTAGGGAAAGGATCATTGTCCATCTGTTCCTTCATAACTTTCCTCCAATTTTTGAATTTGAATATCTTAGCGAATATTGCACTTAGAAACATGAATTTTTTTTAAGTTGAAGGACAGAATAACCGTTTAAAAATTCAGATTTCTGATTTTCACTCTCAAAACTAGTACAGGGTAATTTTTGAATTTTGAGCATTTTTGAAATTAGAATCTTACCTCTACGACGGACGGTTGATCAGATAAAGGCTGCATTAGCATATACAGGACACCCTGTATACACTTTTCATGCCCGCCAGCGGCAGAAATAGCGGGTATTTGGAACACGGATTGAATCGGTTGCTCAGCCTTAATCTATGCAATCACCTGATGAACCACACCAAGTGATCAGTCATACCAAGCACCGTGAATAAAGTTAATATTTTTCACAAATGGTAGAGCATCGTGTACCTTGGAACAGTATATAAAACTTGAAATTTTTCTAGCTTACCTTTGAATACTTACCTTGCACTAATTTTTAGCTCTTCTTCTTTTGCTTTTATACATACAATTTATATTTTATAGTTCTATACTTCTCTCCTAGAAAACTTCAGCTAACCCCATTTCTTCTCTTCCATTCACCTTTGGATATTTCCTGATCACATTTGTTGGAAAAAACAGTTTACAGTGTGGGATGCATCCAACAAAAACTTTTACCAAATGAATTTCCTTAGGAAGGAGAGGTGAGGAAATATTTTATTGTTCATGAATGTCAGACAGCAAATGTTGACATCAGGATGTTATATCTCTAATTCAGTGTTTCTCAAAGTGGGCAATATCGATGGAAGAGTCTAAAGATTTAAAAAAAATTACAGGCTTTTAATAATTAATAGACTTTTCCTTTTTTTCTAACAACCTCAAACACTATTCTCCATGGATCTCATTAAATTCTGTAGGGCTTCAACATAAAAATACTTACCATGCTTCCTCGATAGAGTTCTTCAAATCCTCAGCAGTCGAATACTGTATTTCGTTTGCTAACACATTTATCGTATGTATGTCCCATACATTCCTCCTGATAGGATTCAGTCAGGACTAATCTATGGCCAGTCTAAAACCAATACATTTTCGCGATAAAAGAGCTTTTTTGTTTCAGCAGATCGTTGAATAGACAAGCCATAATGTTAAAATGTCAAGTTTGGTCCTCCTAAATCTGCTCCAATCGGTAGCAAATTGTTCTCGAGGATCACCTTTGAGCATCAGAGTTTAAACGACCAATTTCAAAAGTTAAGGAAGCCTGAACATTATCGAAGCTTCACCTTACCGTTTGTTGAAAACAACCGTCTAGAACATGAGAGATCCATTTTTTTTTTTGCACCACTAAATATGATGTTTGCTATTTATCTCCATAAAACATGATTTCGTGCCCATTTCAATACCTCCTAGGTAGCTTAGTATCTAGACGTAGTATCTGAGAGGTATTGGCCCATTTCAGCCCAGTGATGGTAACTCGCGGGAAAAACTGGCCAAAATTTGTCCAAGTGGGAAATTTCGAGAGTTCATCAAACAAAAGAATTTTTTGAAAAAAATAAATTAATGCAGTGCAATACTTTTCTATTGTAAAATACTTGATTACGTATTTTTCCCGCTAGATGACAGCACATTTTTCGGAATGCGTGGGGAAAATTTAGTCAAAAGGGAAATTTTTTTGAGGGAAATTTTGCTGCAAGAGAATGCATCACTGTTTCCATCTCTCTTTTCCACCTCTTTGGTGCTTCCTTGTGACAGGCGATTTCCTAACTGTTCTTTTATGAATCAAATACAAGCTTCTATGAATTGTATCTGCTGAAATGTTCACTC
Source organism: Pholcus phalangioides (assembly GCF_987345545.1). Classification (NCBI taxonomy): domain Eukaryota; kingdom Metazoa; phylum Arthropoda; class Arachnida; order Araneae; family Pholcidae; genus Pholcus; species Pholcus phalangioides. The sequence continues at coordinate 41,050,601 of NW_028301610.1, forward strand.
CAGGATCTTTCATAATTCCATGCAAGGTCATTTTTTGCGTTGAGAAGCCAATCTCGTAACGGTTTGTTTTCGCGAAAACTTGTACGGCGTTGCCTACCACAACAGGGTTTTGGCTTTTGGGACACACGTTGAGTCGATGCACGTCAGACACTTCATTTCGACCTGCCCAAAGCAATAGCAATGCCTTTTACAGCCTTTCTTCTTTGCTTCCAAATGAACCACTCGAATGCAATACTCAGCAATTTTTCTTTAAATGAAAAGAATTCCAATAGCTTTCCTCTTATACTATCGCGTCTATGGCACGCCGTATAGACACAATCTTCGAAATTTGCATAAAATCGGAAGTGTTTTGAGTCAATTATTTTTCAAAATTTTGAGTTTAAAAAATACTTATTATTTTCCTCGACGATGACCTAAGTGTAAAATAGTTTTTCGCATTCTAATCACAAGCAAAAAAAAAAAAATGAAATCGAAATTTTAAACTGTATCCACGGCGCAGTTAAAAATATTATAATGTTCAAACTTTTGAGACGGACCGAACAATAATTATGCATTTTATCTATATAAATACGTTCCTACCTCCATTATTACAGAAATTATTACAGAATCGATGAAATAAATAATTACAGAATCGATGAAATAAATAATTACAGAATCGATGAAATAAATAATTACAGAATCGATGAAATAAATAATTACAGAATCGATGAAATAAATAATTACAGAATCGATGAAATAAATAATTACAGAATCGATAAAAATTCAGAAATAACGGAAGAAAAAAATTTAGAATTAGCGGAAGAAAAAAATGCTAGAATAAATGGAAATTCAGAACCGATGAAACAAACTATTCCAGCGCAGGGCCTCATAAAGCTCGGGGCCCGGTGCGAGCACACACCCCTAAGGGTGGCTCTGCAGTATACAGGCAATAAAAATGTATGTAAATTTAATGAAATTTTACGGTAAAAGTTGACTGAGAAAAAAAAGGATTGAAAAAATAATGTGCTGAAATAATGTGCTACTACAGCTGAATTAAAAATTGGTGATTCTTTTGACAGTATACATCCCAGTTTATTGGCTGTCCAGGTCAAAAAAAGGAAAACGCCTAGACGTACTGGACGTCGTCGTCGAACAGCTTTCAAGTTTACTAGGAAAAAGACAACAGGACTTGGAGTCCGTCATGGCAAACAAGGTAGGACTTATGTTGTATTTAAAAGTAAAAACTGATGACTATATAGAGCCCGGATTATATGGGTTAAAAAGTGGCAAAATATGCACTAAAAACGCTGAAATATGCACTCAAAATGTTGAAATGTGCACTCAAAATGTTGAAATGTGCTAAAAATGTTCTGGGTTGACGGTATCTGAGTTCTACACGGGTACCTTTTCTGATTAGAAGTATCCTCTAGGATCAACGGTTCGCAAGTATAATGCCGGGCGTGCTGTTGCCTATGCACTCCGTATAGTACTTTTTTTATCACTCATTAATCACTATTAATTTTGTCAACATGAAAAAATATGTCTTGTAAATCAGCTGTTTGATATAACCTGCTGCTAACCCGAAATGTTAGCGTAATGAAAATATTTGATCGCTCATATCTGAAGAAAACAACATTTTTTACATAAAGTTTCGTATTTTCAAAACAATTTAGCGGGCTGAGACTAAGCAATTAAAATTCTCAATTATTATATCGCTGCTCAACTCTCAGATTTACTGCACATTTTCGTTACAATATCATTTACGCTATATCTTAGAGAAAACATTGTGCAAGGTGATCTCGTTGAGACAAATTCCACGATGCCTCATTTATCAAAAATAAAATCTCCAGTTATAATTACCTAGGGTTACCAGATTCAAAAACTTAGAAATGAGGACGTATGCACGCGCAACCTTAGCAACGTCACTTATGTATACTTGCAGCAAAATGGTACCATTATATTTATAAAATAACAACAAGAATTATTTTTCAATCAAAACAGAACAACTTTTAATGTGTGTACGGCAATTTTTTAGTGGGGAGTGCTTTTTTAACGTAGAATATGTATTAAGAAATCAGCCACATCTCGGGATATTAATTTTCTTGCGGTCCCATGATATTGCAAAAAAAAATCCAGCTTTATATATATATAGTAGATCTACTAAATCTAGTGTTGGCTGTTAAAACGGCTCTGGGTAACCCCTCAGCTCTTGGCATCGGCTGTTGCCAAGTAATAAGTCACAATGGTATATCATCAACATGGATGCTGTGGTTTGCTTCTTTCAAAGCTGTTTTCTGACTGTCTTCTTAATACTAGGTAGTGCAAGGGTGCTCAACATTTAGGAGAGTGTGCGGGCCACTTCATTAGTTTGTAAACATGTCGCGGGAACTAAGTGATCTGTAATTGGGCCAAGGATCACTTTAAACAGCGTTTCTCAACCTATGGTCTTCGGACCAGAGGTTTTGTCCGTAACGATGGTATAAGGTGGTCCGTCTACACAGACTTGATAATTTAATTCTATAGAAATACAAAGGCCACGACAGGTAAAATGCCCGACGAGGTGGTTGAGAAAAAGATGCTCATAACAAATACAGATGTCATATATTTCTAAAATACAGCAACCCAATTAAAAATGCAATTACAAAAAATATACGGGGTGATTATTAAAAAAACTATCCCGACATATGGGCCCCTAACTATCATACCATTCACAGAAACTGAATGAAATTTTGGCATAAGGTATTTTGAGGTATGCGCTCAAGAATGATATGGAAAACAACAGTGTCACTCTAACAGTTACGGTTACAGTGAGAAAATATCAAATGGCAACACCAAGTTTTTTGTATTGGAATGCGATCTCCATACTGAAAAACACTAAATAGCGTTGGAATGGCACCTGTAGCACGAAAATCCCCGGAGCTAGGCAAGGAAAAAGTAAAAAGGACTTTGCCGTGCACCAGAGCATTAATGTTCACACCGTTTCTGCGGCTGAGATGCCAGCCTGATTAGTCCTCCACAAGGTCATGTGGAAAATTTGTGAAACACAATAAAATGCTTTATTTTATGCTGCTTCTCTGTCCTTATTGGTTGTCCTCACTTTTAGCCTATCTACCGCCGGTGATTTTCATGCTACAGTTACCGTTCGAACGCTATTTAGGGTTTTTCACAATGGAGATCACATTCCAATACAAAAAACTTGGTGTTGCCATTTGATATTTTCGAAATTTTCTCACTGTAACCGTAACTGTTAGAGTGACACTGTTGTTTTCCATATCATTCTTGAGCGCATACATCAAAATACCTTATGCCAAAATTTCATTCAGTTTCTGTGAATGGTATGATAGTTAGAGGCCCATATGTCGGGATAGTTTTTTTATAATCACCCTGTATATATATATATATATATATATATATATACATGATAAAACATAATACAATGCCCAAATAAAAAATATTTGTGGTTGTGTTATCTAAGAATGGATAACATCTCTATTCACTTCAACATGTTTATCGTATTTCTTTTTAAACGTGTCAATTGTGTTTGAATTTACTACCCCCAGGGGTAAGCTATTCCATTTATTAACAACCCTATTAGGGATGAAAAATAAAAACTTTCTAATTAAATCAAAAATAATTTCATAATAAATTTCAATAATAATTTCATAATAAATTTCAATAATAATTTCATAATAATTTTCATAAATAATTTCAATAATTTGTGAAACAAATAACTAATATTTTCTTGGGTTCAAATGAAAAACTAGACTCCTATATTTTAAGGTGACCATATTTCATCGAGAAAAATACGGGAAATGATGATCACATATGCGGGATATCGCTAATTTTCGCAAGAATATACAATTGTCAATAAAACTGTCAATTATTGCTAAAATTACTGAAGTTAAAGACTTAATACAAATTGCTGTAAAAAATGTACCATCAAAAAAACCCCAAAATCCCGTGATTATATTTCATTAAGAAAAATACAGAAAATTGGGATCTGAATACGGCAAAATACAGGAAATCGCCAAATGTCTCCAAAAAACGTTACTATAAGTCGACAAAAATCATTGCTAAAAGTGCTGAAAAATTACTAAGGGAGGTAAATGAAGGGCTATTAGAAATCGCAATAAATTGCAACTGAAATGCAGTTCCCGGGAAAAAAAACGTTGAATATGACAAATATATATGGGAGATGAATATTTATAATTTTATTATGATAACATATAGCTTACAAGAGTTATGAAAATTATCTAAGCTTACGTTTAAAATTTTAATAAAGATAACAAATTAAAGTGAGCTTCGTTGAACAAACGAGACAATTGCGTAAAACATCTCGGTCCAACAAAAAATACCGGAATGTCCCGTAAAATACGGGTAATTTAGTCACACTACTCATAATGGTCCGTCGAAATTTTTCATTCATTTTACTGGTCCTTGGACACAATAAGTTGAGAAACTCTGCTCTATTATAACATTTTTGGCTTAGTTTTGTTTTACAATGGAGATGAATACATATTTTAATTGTTCACATTTCATTATTTGTAGCTGAAATTCCCGGAAGTTCTGAAGTTGCAGAAAACCCGGAAGTTACGGAAAACCCGGAAGTTGCGGAAAACCCGGAAGTTGAGGAAAACCCGGAAGTTACGGAAAACCCGGAAGTTGCAGAAGACTCTGAAGTTGAAGAAAACTCTGAAGTTGCAGAAAGATCATATGATGCAGGAAATTACTTTGGTGATGAATCAGAAAATGACCCTAATAGACTATGGTGTATATGTCAAAAACGACATGACAAGAGGTGAGAACAAAAATATATAATAACTTCTCTGATATAATTTTTGATTTTTAATAATAACTATTTTTCAAGAATGTTTCTCTGCAGAAAAACAATTAATTATCTTCATATTTGCTTTCGTTAAAGTCTGTAAATGAAATGCAAGTTGAACTAATAAAGTCGAACTTGATTGATTCGAAGTTGGAATAAAGTTTCTATAAATAGCATAAGACTAATTGTTTAAGTCTAATTGCAGTCTATTGCCTAATAAGTCTAATTGCATAAGAAAATAAAGACTATAAATTGCAACTTAGGCATCAATATTCACATAGGATAATAATCATCAATTGTTAAAATTTTATCATATATCAGTTACGAAACTGTTTCCCAAATTTTAGCAACTGATAACTGCAATTTTTGTAGTTTCCGACATTTTCCTTACTCTTAAAATGACGATAAAAAGTTTCAGACTGAATTGTATACTTTGATCCATAGGCTGAACAACGTAATTCGTATCAAGTGGTAAACATTCTCGATGCACTCCAGCTGAAAAATTTTAAAATGGGCATTAAATTATCAAAGAAGAAACACTTAAAATTTACAAATTTGCATTTCGGTATTTTTCTGTACTGACAATTTATATTTGAAATACAGTAGTCTCTCAACTATTTGGACTCCGCACTATAACCGGCCCAGTTAAATAATAATAATTCTCCGTGATAAAGTGAGGTATAATTTACTTTAATAAGGCGGTCCAAGTGTTATCAATTTGTGAAATTATTTATCAATGAACAGTGAAAAAATTTTAATAATTTTTGTGTAAGAAGTAAGTCTTTACATTAATACTGCATTTTGTTTATTTGAAAAAGTTTACATATTCATACTCTATAATTTAGAGTGTGCTAAACCTTTTGGAGAGTGCGCGACACAGCATTAGTTTGAAAACGTACCGCAGGCTACTTAAGTGATTTTGAAAAGTGTCGTAGGTCACTAAAGTGAATTGCAAATGTGTGTGTAAGTGATACACACACATTTTGGTGATTATTACCTGTGCATGGCAATTTTTTTCCTCGTGGAGGAAAAAAAGGAGGAACGAAGATCCGTCAAAAGAGTCCCATCTTTGTTGCAAAATAATGGTGGGTGACTTCGACCTTCTCTCTCATAATCCTTTGTGCCGCCAAAACTACTGTAAGGTTCTTCGTCAGCCATCTTGAACCAACCACTTCCGTTTAACCCACGTAACCAGTGACGACTTCCGGAAAGAAGAGGGGTAATACCGATATAAACTAGAACGCCATGTAAACGAGTTATAGTGAAAATCCCTGTTACGGGTAAATTCCCGGGATATTTTATTGCACATGTAAACGGGGCTTTACGTGATCTTTAAATGCACTGTGGGTCACTTAGGTGATCTGGAACGGTGCCCTAGACCACTTAATTCAAGTGGACAGTTCAATGCTATCATATATGCCTAGTTGTTAAAAATAATAATAATGAAGATATAAATGAAAAAAATAAAATAATAAATATTATTAATAATATAATTTATAAAATAGGAAGCAATGCGTTCCTATCTGCTATGAAGCAAACGTTTGCGCAATGCAAAAAAGAGGCTGCTTTTTCCATTTTTCACAGTGTTTATGGCGTCGAGTGCAGATAAGCAGATTGCAAATTAAATAATCGACAGACAGTGGGTTTTGCGTTGAATATTAGAAAATTAGCTGCATTAGCATTCGTACCAGAAAGAGATGTAGTTGAAAAGTTTCAAAATTTGCGAGATAGAGTACTACAGAGACAACGAAAAAGATTTACGTGATATTGTAAATTATTTCGAAGGCATCTGGATTGGAAGACCAACAGGAAAAAATCGTAGGAAAGATCCAAAATTTTGGTCAAGAACATTCTAAGCATCGTAAGAAAGCTGTGGAGACTGAAAAAAGATTTTTTTTAATGGTTCAAAATTACGAGAATTGAACATCAGATTAATTTCTACGAGGAATAGCACATCATTTTCAGCTGAACTGAGTTAGTTCACCTACTTCACCAACCACCAACTCCGACCATATTGCTGTATTGCAATTTACTGTCGTTAACGAGTTGGGTTGGAAATGAAGGCGCCATCTATCGGTGGTCGCCTCAATCTCGTAAAGGAAAAATATCTTATCTGTATTCTTTCCCCCGGTTTTTGAATCTGGGGCATGATGGCTACCCTCACGGTGGTACACGAGCATCTTATCACCACACCACTCAGGCACAACTGATTTTCAGTCGTGCTGTCTCAACGCGTGGGCTCACTCAGACACAGCTCGGGGGCCTCAAGGACTCAAGAAAAGAGGGCTCTCGGAAAAACGAGAAGTAGTTGAATTTTTCGAGAATATCCAGGTAGGGAATCAGAAAAATAACTTGCTCCGGGGCCCGTGATGCTCTTAAGACGGCCCTGTTTTCAGCTGCAAGCGTAACTACTTTTTATGACATGATAGCACACTCTTATGACTCAGAAAAAATTCTAACTACACGCTATTTTCAAAATCATTTTAAACCATTTTGAAATCACGCATGACAGTCCTTGAGTCTGGAAAAAGTGGGAAGGGAATTGTTAGTTGCAAAACCCAATCACACTGCGCTGAATTGTCACCACGCTGAATTGTCGTGAGACCCTACCTCAGTACTACAAGCCTGAATTTCAGGATGCCAAAATAGCGCTGTAGATTGATTAACAGGGCTACAACTAGATGCCTGTTCAGCCGGGGTAAGCTCGCATTTCGATGTCCCGATTCGATGTTGAGAGGTTAAAGGGTGAAATTTGCACTCTCTGTAGTAAGGTGCTTAAGGCACCGGACCCACCCAATCCCCTCAAGTTACGGCCGTGTCGATTAACCAATTATAATAATATTACATCATCAATATAATCATACATTCTAATATAATCAATTACAGAACCGATTATCATTTTACATGTTATATAGATAGCAATTTTTTTTAGAATTCCTAATAACGGCCACATTTTCACGGTCACGTAAGTGGCCGTTGTTTGGAGGTTTTACTGTATGTATTTTATTTTCATCTTATATGATAATTTTTCTCATCATCTCTTAGATTCATGATCCAGTGTGACGAGTGTCAAGAGTGGTATCATGGGAAATGTGTTCAAGTCAATCGCGCGAAGCAAAAAAAATATGCAATGAAGATTTTGACAAAATTTTTTTGTCCCTTGTGTACAGAAGGTTAGTAAACATTTTATTTACACCTAAATCTTGAAAACATGAAATTCATTACGCAGGTGTCGTTCCTATACAGTGGTAGGGTTGTCAGATTCGAAAGTTGAAAGAGAACAAATGCGCTCACCCATAACAACGTTACTTTTCTCAATTTCCACAACAGATGGTGCTAGTATACTGACTAATAAAACCGGTCACAACAATTTTTCCCAACTAAAAAACAAACGATTCTGGGAATTTAGACGGTTATGGTGGAAAAAACATTAAAAACACTCATTTCAATGAAGAGATATATCTTTTAGAGAGGGAAAATAATTTCCTCAGAAAAATTCCGAAAACCCCAAAAACAAGACAAAGGGGGCGAATTTTACGAAACGTAAGAGGACGCTTGAAATGGCATAAAAAAGGGAGGACGTCTGGTAACCCTTAGTGGAACCCCGTTTATACGACGTTCAAGCAGTCAAAAACGTCGTATAATTCTGAAAAACCTGCAACCGAAACTTGCTTGAAAAAATCCCCCTCCCCGCCATACATCTCATCGAAAATAAAGTATTACAATAACTTAAGAGTTTAGTTGTTTAATTAAACAATTTCAATTTACAAGTAATTAAGATTACATTTTAAATGTTGTTATACAGGGTGTCCTGTAAGTGCTAATGCGGCTTTTATCTCGCCAACCCTTCGTCGTAGAGGTATGATTCCAATTTAAAAAGTGGTCAAGAGATGTTCAAAAATTATCCTGTACCAGTTTTAAGAGTGAAAGTACAGTGTATCAGAAAATAAAAAATCTAAATTTTTATACTGTTCTCTAATTTCCAATTAGAAAGTTGTTGCCCTGTATCTTCTGATGCCAACGCAAAAAATTCCATGTTTCTAAGTGCAATATTCACTAAGATATTTGAATTATAAAGTCGGAGAAAAGTTATGACGGAGGCTCTTTTTCCTCATTTATGCTGTCCTTTCTCAACATTTTCCGATTTTGAATTCGAATATCTCAGTGATTCTGAATTGGAATATCTCAGTGATTCTGAATTGGAATATCTCAGTGATTCTGAATTGGAATATCTCAGTGATTCTGAATTGGAATATCTCAGTGATTCTGAATTGGAATATCTCAGTGATTCTGAATTGGAATATCTCAGTGATTCTGAATTGGAATATCTCAGTGATTCTGAATTGGAATATCTCAGTGATTCTGAATTGGAATATCTCAGTGATTCTGAATTGGAATATCTCAGTGATTCTGAATTGGAATATCTCAGTGATTCTGAATTGGAATATCTCAGTGATTCTGAATTGGAATATCTCAGTGATTCTGAATTGGAATATCTCAGTGATTCTGAATTGGAATATCTCAGTGATTCTGAATTGGAATATCTCAGCGAGATTCTGATCTCGGCCTCAGGCCAGAATTACACCATAAACGTTTGATAAAATCCCTTTTATGAAACTTGAAAAATCCAGCCAATAAAACTCATAGGTTACATTCGAGCCCATAATCTTACTGGTTGAATTTTCAAATTTTATAAAAGAACTTTTAGAAAACTTTTATAGTGTAATACCAGCCTTAAAGAAAGAACGATACTGCGTCCTCCAAATGTGCAGGGTGTCCCAAAAATTCGTAAATATTTTGAAAATTCATAAAAATTGAAGAAACTGGTACACAGTGAAACCTCGCTACAACGATACTCGATAAAAAGATATACCCTTCTGCAACGATATTTTCTTTCGAATCTTGCTTGAAACTGCCTATAGTCTAAATGTTAAACTCCTCTCGATACAACGATATTCTTTACTACAATGAATCCCTCTATAACGATATTTTTTGAGGAGATTGTAAAACTGCTACGACAATAGTTTTTATATTTTTCACTCTAAATCACCTTCAATATATATTTAAATTCCTCAAACATTTTTTGTTCTTTCGAGTGTGATTAACGACATGGGTATTTTGCACCATCTACCCACCGAAAGTATTAATGAAGATGTCGTGAGCTACTTTACAGGATCAAACTGTTAAATTGTTAGTTTAATTTATTAAACTTAGTATTAAACAGGTGAAACTGTTAAATGAAATAGAATGTTTTTCTGCCGTATCTTACAAATGCATTTTATGGTGGTACTAACAACGCCAGTTCAGAAGAAATGCCAGCGACAGTATAAATTTGGCGGCGGCTGGTGATAATGCTACAACTCGATATAACGATAATTCCTCTGCAACAATATATTTTCTTGGTCCGCAAAGTATCGTTGTATCGAGATTTCACTGTATTTGAATGTGGTTCGCGAAAAAGTTATTCTCACAAAACAGGGATTTTTTTGGTACAGAAAAAAAAACGTAGTTAAAATTTTTGTTGATAGAGAGCGCTGAACGAAAGCAAGGCAGGAGTACAGGGCCGTAGCACGCCTTCTCGGGGGCCCCCGGGAAAGGGTTACGCTCAAAAAAGGAGAGTTTTGCCCCCCCCCCTCTCATTTTTTCGATGATTCGTTTTTGGAGGTTGCCGATCTTCCCCTTTAAAAAAGTCTCGCCACAGAGAGCAACAGACCTACAAACAGTACAAATTTAATTCAATCGATCACTTCACTTCTGAAATATAGATGGCAGCACTGCAAAATCATCAAAACACAATACTACATACGCATTCGAGACAGGTACAACACACTGTTACACTTCCAGCACAACTCACTAGGTAGTAAATCGCCCATAGATTGTGATAGACCTGAGTTTTGCTCGGTTTGAAAGAAAGAAAGAAAAAGTCTTTCTTGCAAATTATTTCAATGAAGAAACTCGAAAATTTCAAGAAATAAGCAAAATAAGTGTACTTTTTTCTTTGTTTGGCCCCCCAATTCGGCTCAGGGATCCCGGTTGCCCCAGCCTAATTACTGCTCTGCAGGAGTGACTGGACCTGAACCTTTCTTTTCTGTGTCTGAAACGTTCTTAAACCTTCAGCCGGCGATTCGTTGCTGAGGTAAAACAACTTCGCCAATAGTACTTTATCCACCAATGAAAATCTTACGTAAGCGCCAGTAATAGGAAATATTGCCCTATCTTTCCTGAGGCCAACAACAAAAAATTCTAAGTTTCCAAGTGCAATATTCGAATTTAAAATTGGGGAAAAGTTGGGAAAGGACAGCATAAATGAGGTAAAAGAACGTTGTCCGTCAGTTTTTGCTGTTCTTTCATAACGTTTCACCGATTTTTTTAATTCAAATATCTTAGCGAATATTGTACTTAGAAACATGGAATTCTTTTGTGTGGGCATCAGGAGATACAGGGCAACAACTTTCCAATTGGAAGTTAGAGGACAAAGGGACTGTATAAAAATTTAGATTTTTTATTTTTTGGCACACTGTATTCTCACTCTTAAAACTGGTACAGGGTAATTTTTGAACATTTTTGAGCATTTTTTAAATTAGAATCATACCTTCACGACAAACGGTTGATGAGATAAAAGCCGCATTAGCACTTACAGGACACCCTGTATAATGGAGGAGCTTATTTTCAAAAGGAAGCATTTCCACTTTTTTTTCGAAATGCACTTTTTAACGGTTTCTCAACCTTTGGGATGAGATCCGTCGGAATATGCTAGTGTCTATTCAAACTGAAACATTTTTGGAAGAAATTGCGATGTAAATTTGGCCATTTCTACCAAAAAGGAACATATCCTCCTTGTTCAATGACTGCGGTATTTTTTACTGAAAAGGGAACATAATAAAGCGGTTGTTCTAAAGGCGTTAAGATTTTTTTTCCTTTCATAACAGCACATTTTTCAGAAGCGCTTCCAAAAACAGTCGCGTTTTTCATTAGAACCTCTCGATAACGGACACTCATGGTACCGAAAATTTTGTCCGGTAACGAGAATATTGGTTGTAGGAGGTGCCACTGTATAATGACCGTGTTTCTCTTATGTCAGGCCGGGATTACACTATCAAAGTTTTGTATAAAAGCTCTCTTTGATAAAACTTATAAATCTATAACCAATAATCTTTGATGAAACAACCTATTAATTATATTCGCTCAAATGCAACCAATGTGTTTTATATATGTTGCATTTTCCAAGTTTCATCAAAGAGCTTTTGCACGAAACTTTTGTAGTGTAATGCCAGCCTTACTCACGAGAGAGCAGTAAGGCCTGTCGCAGGGATCAACAGGCCTACAACGCCTTTTAGACTGGGATTAGACTATAAAAGTTTTATGAAAGTTCTTTTACAAAACTTGGAAAATGCAACCAATAAGCTTATTGGTTACATTCAAGCAAATGCAGCCGATCAGCTTTTTTTCAAGTTTTGCAAAAAATCGTTTTTTAAACTTTTAAAGTGTAATGTCGGCTTTAGCAATATTCTTATACTGTACTAGTTCCGCATATGCTACCTGTTAGAATGTTTTCCTCTTCTGTAAAAGCAGCACATTCCGGACAAAAAAATGTCTTTTACTTATACTGTAAACTTAAAAATTGTGGGGGAAATGTTCCCGAGATGAGTTCCTCAATGATGAAAAACCTTTTTTTGTCTTATTAATGTTCCTAAAGGGTGCTTGTTCACTTACCGTGATGTAAAAGTTAATCTAATTTATCTGCACACAACAGCCACGGTTTCATACGTTAATCTGCCAACAAATGGCGATAAGGTTATGAGCTGTTCCCTGTCTTTATAAACAATAAGACGACTTTGAACAAAAAACTTCTTTGCCGCTCCAAGATGAGTCCGCCCTACTAGCCCCTCAAAGGCACCCAACAACCTTTGGTCCACCAAGGTGTTCGATCCAGCCCTTGAAAGGTATTCCTAAAATAAGTATCAATCTACAAAACACTATAGATACACCAGTTTTCTTCTGACCCGCGAGCAGTAGCTATCTGGCATATTTAACTCAAAGACTGAAAAAGTTGTGCCACGCCTGATCTAGGAGGTATTGGCTTGAGGCACCTATATAGTATTTCGAGCCTAGCTCATCAAATGATGGTCGGAAAGTCGAGAAATGAAAAGATTTTCGTTATTAAATTGTACATTTTTAAATAAGAAGAAAAATTAAAACCCTGTATGTGAACTTACGTTTCTAATAAGGCAAAATTGATAGAAACTGGCTCAAGAAATTATTAAAATTTTTAGATCATTCATATTGAGTATTTCTGTTATATTTTGTTGATGTTTCGTACATCTTTTTCAGATGAGCAAAAGAAAAATTCAGGTAAGTATATCACATTCAATTATGAAGCGCGTAATTCATATTGTACGGCACCCTTTTATATTCTATATTTAGGCGATTCCGTGAATGCTGGTCATAGCTGCCAACTTCGGAGAATTGGAATTAGGTTTTTTCGCGTAGATGTAAAAAAAGTGTGGAAACTGGAGTTTTGTTTACTTGAAGGCTCTTGGGAGGGGCGATCGCCTCATCGCCTATTGTTTGAAGGCTCTTGGGGGGCGATCGCCCCTATCTGAATCCGCCACTGCGCATCCGAGTTGATCTCGCAGTTTCTCCGAATTTGAATGCCTCTAATAGTCACCTCACATCAGATACATACAAATTTATTGCCATTTCAGACCGGTGGATTCAGGTGGGAAATTAAAGCGCCATCTATCAATGGTCGCCCCAGGCTCGGTAGGCAAATAACATATTTTCGATGTTCTTCCCTCGGATTCAAACCCGTGGACCTGGTCGTAACGTTCATTTGGTTGAAGACGAGCTTCTTACCACTGCACCACTCGAGCGCTATTCCCTTACTAGAATTTTAAATTAATCTGTGAAGTTGAAAACGGGGGTAAATCACAGAAGATCGGGGATAGAAATGGTTTTTTAGGACCCCTAAAAATATCCGAGTACGGCTTCTCAGTGATTGTTGCTTGTGAAATAAGTGAGCGAATTATACCTACTGTTTTAATCTCACAAACAGCGATCAGCGTGGCACGTCTTTTTTTTTAATCATCTTGATTTCATTGACTTCCAAATAGTAATTAAATTACTCCGCATACAAATCCGAGTCAGGTATCGATACATTGGAAATTGAACCAACAATAGGCATATTATTATTATTTTTTTCGTCAACGATGGGAACGAGAGGACTGTATCTAACATTGAATAATTCTGCTTAATGTTTTTTTATTCTGAAAACTATAAACTTGAATGAACATCAAGTTTATATACCGTCATATAATTAAGACATACCGTCCTGAGCATCGGGAACGGCCCACGCCAGCAAAAAAGGCTTTCCACGCAGTTCGAGAACTTCTCGTCGCCAGTTTTAGCAGTTGGGTGCAGGGCCGTAACTAGTATTTTTGCCACCCCACAACTTTAAAATTCGATAATTTTATAACGGTGTTCTTTGTTCCCATCTAAAATTGCCGCCCCACTGCCCCACTCTAGTTCCGGCAATGGATGGGTACAATCATAATGAAATGAACGCAATACGAGCAATAACAAACATAAGTATTAGTTAAAACTACATATAGTAGGCTGCATTGACACAATCGATGAAATGTATCGATACATCGGTAGCTTGAGAATTTATACAAGGATCAAAACAAGTGCGATAGCAATGTATACACAATTTACTTACGGAATGTTGTCTGACGTCACAGATCATAACAATACCTCTTACTGATCTTAATACCTCTTCCGACAAGTTTCATATTTTCACATACGATTAACTTGTTCTCTCTTATGACTTTAGGTTGCCGAGTGCTAGAAGAAGCCGATTGGGTGAACGTAGATAATTTCTACACGCGATATAGAGTCAAAGATTTTGAAGAGAAATCTCATTACCTCAGACAAATACTTGAGAACGATCCTGATCTTGATGAAGATTTTCCTTTTGATCAGCAGAGTTTAATTCCAGAGGTAAGCTACGTTTGAAATATGTTTTTTTCCACCCCGTGTTGAATTGTGAGACGGAATGAAATAAATGTGCAGCGAATTCTGTCATATTACACTTTTCCAATATTGGACGATTTTGATTAGAATCGTCTACTACTATCCAGTTTGGAAAATGTATAATGGAACCATAGGCATTCCAAAAAATAGACAAGTTTCACTGTAAAACAATACAGGCGAAGTGGAAGCATCGTTATCAATCTCCAATACCACCACCATATGCAAAAAATATCCACTGTATTCAATGAGAAAAGTAGACTCTTGTTTATTGTAATTAGAGCTTGAAAAGTTATCAATTTTCATATTCCATCACAGGAAAAATTTACAGTCCCGATTACATCCGGAAATAAACATTCTATGTACATAAATGGTTATCTATTTAACACCGAAAACAATGTTGAAATGAGTTATGAAAAAGAAAATTGCTTCCTTAATGTTAAAAACGTATATGCAACTTAGAAAATATATATGTTCGACTTACGTTTATGTCATTTATAACGTGCCCTATTTCTATCTCTTTAACATGTTCTTTAGATTGACGGCTTGAAATATATATGCAGACTTCAATTTGGGAAATACGATGTATTTTGCCCATATATTTCCAAATATCCTGACCAATATGGCAAACTAAGAAAACTTTGGATGTGTGAATTCTGTTTGGCATACATGGGACTATCGGAGACATATCGGATGCATCTGGTTAGCGAATGGCTTTTGTTTTACATGAAAAACGTAACTCAGCATACTGAGACATTCATCAACATGAACCTTTTAATTACTCCATTTTCAGAAAGAATGCGCAAAAAGGCAGCCACCTGGAAAACTAATCTACCGAAAAGATGATATTTCTGTCTACGAAGTAGATGGTAAAGAGCAAAAAGTGAGTATTACATGAAGTTTAACTAATAGTGTTTGTAATTTCATACTAGAAATCAATGCTCTAAATACATATTGTGAAATGAGGGTAGTAATTGTGCCACTTTTGAGGGATTTTTTACAATAACCTCTTCAAATATTATATCAGGTGGAAATTTGTAGGCAGTGTTGCAACACACCTTAGCTTTCAATTCGGGGTTAAAGAATCATTTTATCACATAAGGGGAGGGGGAAATTATTTTTTGGCACATTTTCTCCACCCAAGGTGGGCTAATAATGTGCCACCTACTTTTTCAAACTAATACACACTCTGAGCGATCCCTGGTACATTTTTACCTCTTCTATCAAATAGAGCATGTATTGTTTCCGAGGGGAAAAAATGAATGTTTCAATCACATACAAGTTACTGAAAATAAATTGGAGGGGGAAAAATAGACATTTTATTTTAACACTTTATTAAACCCTTTAAACTCTAAAAGGATCTTCGGTGGTTATCACAAAAAAATATAGGAGATACACTATAAATTTAATCCTGTAAAGGCACCATGAATTTCCCTTCATTTCCAAATTTTACTGGGGGGAGCGATTGTATTCTTTATCTGGATCTTTTTGTAGCAAAAGTTAATTTTTAGTGTTGGGCCACACCCAAATCATGGCTGAGACACAAGCCTCTCCAGAGTCATCAAAATCTGTCATCATTTTAGCTGGGTAAAGTTTGCCCTGGTATTCCACCAGAACAAAATCTCCTTTGGTGGGAGTTGCTATGTTAATTGCTGTTTGAGTGACATCTCTTCCTCCTTCGGATGTAGAGGGTGTGCTGTCAGTCATTGGCGGGAACTCGTATGCAGCAGCCATCATTTCAGACTTGATATTGTTTGATGAACAAAAAATCCTGTAACGTTCATAAAACGATGGCACATATATATATAAATACCCCCCTCCCCAAATCGCACTTTATTTGAAGTACCATAGAAATACGCCCTTTGGCATTATTCATTCGAGGAATGATATTATTTGGAATGATTGAACCTAAACCTGTCTTCAATCTCTGTGTCCGAAACGTTCGTGAAGCTTTGGCCACCGATTCATGGCTGAGATAAAACTAAGCCAATAGTGCTATATCCATCAATGGTCAACACCACAATGAAAGCCTTATGTAAGCAGCAGTAAAACGGAAATGAGCTTCATACTACCGTATACCCTGCATTTTATAGGACTCAGATTTGCACATTCCAGTAATTTGTTTTCACGCAGCACTGTTTGACGGCAAAAATTTTAACTGAATTTTTTTTTTCTGTACAAAACAAAAATTCCCTTCGTGAAAATAACTTTTTCGCAAATCTCATTCAAATTACGACTGGTCCGATTAATCAGGTCGGTTAATCGATCATTTGTTTATCGCAGTTAAAAATTTTAGTTAAGTTAACCGACACGATCAATCCGATCAAAACTTCGATTAATATTTTTATTTTAACAGGTTATAATTTTACTTAATTTATTCGATAAACCGAAGCCGCTGTGGTGGTCGAGTGGTTATAATGCCGGACTCGTGATGCGAGGATCCGGGTTCGAACCCCACAGTGGTGGTCGGCTGAAGTTGGTTTTCTGTGGTTCCCAACTTCAAGGCGCAAATGCGAGCCGATCTCCCCGTTAAAAAGTCTCGCCACAGAGAGCAACAGTCCTACAACGATAAATCATTCAATCATAACACTTCACTCATAGTTAGTAAAACTGGGGGCAGATGACAGCACTACACATAACAAGCATTACACAGAAACAAAAAAACTTTACGTCAGGTTGCACTACACGTACACGCACATTCCCGCATGTACCGATTCGTTGGGGGGGTTCCGGGGGGGGGGTGCATGTGTGGTGTAGCAGTAGTAGGTAGGGGCTCGGGGATCCATGATGTTCTTAAGTCAGCCACCTCGTTGGGCAATTTGCCTGTTGTGGCGTTGTATTTGTATTTGTATTTGTATTTCAGATAAGTAACCATATTTAAAACTACACTCATGTCCATAAATTAAGAATAATTCAGAATCACACGGAAATCGAAATCTAAAGTAAAAATTTCACCTGTAGAATTATCACACACATCTGCAAGAATGATATGCAAATTTCAGGAAGCCACCAGATGATGCCGATAGTACGACACAATGACGAGAGTGTAAGAGGGGGGTATATAAGGAATGGTGGCAAAGAAGTAAAATTGTTCACAAGAGTTCTGTAAGGTGCTCCGTGCCATAAGCGAATAGTTATGACACAGAGGACGCATGTGGATGATTTTTTACGTGGTAGAATTATCGGCCGCCTGGAATGTGGGCGTACTCAGATGGAAGTATCCGAGGAACTTGGAATTGCCCAAAGTGTCATCTCTAGGCTTTGGCAACGATTCCAAGATAACGGAAATGTCAGTAGACGTTACAGTACAGGTCGCCCTCGAGTTCCAACGCCGACTGAAGACCGGTATTTGGCAGTAACTGCCAAAAGAAGCAGACGGAGCACAGCATCCGACCTGTCTCGTCAGCTATCTGCAGCCACGGGTACCACAGTTTCAAGGCAAACCGTGTACAGACGTTTGGGAGATATTGGTCTATATGCTCGCAGGCCTGTCAGATGTGTTCCGCTCACGGCAACTCACTGTCGGCAGCGATTGGCCTGGAGTAGAGAACATGCAATGTGGACATCGTCACAGTGGGCTTGTGTGATGTTTTCCGACGAGTCCAGGTTTAGCTTGCAGTCTGATTCACGTCGGACTTTCATATGGAGAACGCCAGGTATCCGTTACCCCCAAGACAACATCATTGAACGACACCGTTACGGTGGTGCAGCATTGCTCGTTTGGGGTGGAATTATACTGGGTTCCAGTTCAAACCGGAACCATGAAAGCCCAAATTTATCGGGACATCATTCTGGAACAACATGTACGTTTGTTCAGGGGTGCCATGGGCGCAGAATTTGTGTTTATGGATGACAACGCCCGTCCTCACCGAGCAAACATCGTAAACGAATGCCTTGAATCTGAGGATATAACCCGTATGGAATGGCCAGCATTCTCACCTGACTTGAATCCGATAGAGCACGTGTGGGACATGCTTGGCCGACGAGTTGCAGCCCGTCAACCACCTCCTACATGTGTACCGGAACTTCGGAGAGCATTGCTTGCTTAGTGGAGTGATCTTCCCCAAGATCAGATCGATAATTTGATACTCAGCATGCCTAGGCGTTGTACGGACTGTATTTCATCGCACGGGAGACATACAATGTAATAACCATCATACCAACCATTAATAGTAAGTTTTTGTAAAGGAGATATTTTTTACAATTGCTCCAGGGAGCAAAAATCGTAGTTTTTATGAATGGTATCATAACATACACCATCGTTTTTGTTCTTTATCTTTTGTTTAATAAATGGGCTTTATGAATAAGTAACGTTTGTTTTGTTTCTGAATCTTTATTTGTCGGAGCTGGCATTATCCTTAATTTATGGACATGAGTGTATTTGAATCAATATTTGGATCAAATTTTTCGACATAAGGAAACAAGTCGATTCAACGAAAACCAGTGATGATTTCTAAAATTACCGATTAAAAAAAAACGACAAGATCCAAGTTAAGAAATTCCAGAATACGTGACAAGCATGTTCAGCATATCGTCCCTCCCCCTTTCCCTTATGCTAAAGACAAGAATATGCAAATTTTTACTTTTCGGTTTATCAGCTAGTTGGATCACTTATTTTTCTAAATTTTGCCAGATATGCGCAAATGTGTACCCCCTATTGAAGCACATTTTACAAAACATTTTAGGAGAAAAACTTACATAGAGTAGTATGGGTAGAGTAAATATTCAAAAGTCTTTTTATAAGTTCTAGAAATTTGCGCATTCATGTTTTTGGCAAAGGGGAATGATATTAAATCGCTTCAAGCAGGCAGCCTTTATTTGTTAGGCAGCCTATTTCTATATTTACATCTATTCAGTGGACAGATGAGTGAAATGGATAGAATCTGTTTTTGTAGCTCAATTAATATTATAGTTACCAACACTACGTTTGTTATGAATGAATAGCATTTGAAAATATTCGATTAAAATTCAGCTAATCGGTCGATTAATCGATTAAATTTTTTTGATTAATCAGTTAAAAATTTTAGTCGATTTCCAGCCCTAATTCAAATATACCAATTCCTTCAATTTTCATGAACTTAAAACTTGAAATTAATCTCTTGAACAATTGCATTGAAATCTCTCTGAATCCGAAATATTTTTACGAATTTATGGGACACCATAAATAATCTTGAATAAATTTTTTTCTCAATTTATTTTTTTAGGCCTACTGCCATTATCTGTGCCTCCTTTCCAAACTTTTTCTGAATCAGAAAGCAGTGGATGCTGAGGTTGAGCTCTTTTATTTTTACATCGTCTGTGAAGAAGACGAACTTGGTTCACATATGGCTAGCTATTTTTCAAAGGAAAAGCAATCAAGTAACAATTTGGCCTGTATCCTCACAATGCCCATGTATCGGCGAAAGGGATATGGAGCATTTATGATTTCCCTCAGTAAGCATTAGTTCTTTCTCTGAAATTCCATCAAGAAACGTATTTTCATATATATTATTTGTGAGTTACTTATATTTTAATACGTATCTAAATACAAAAGTGGATGCGGCTTAGAACGTTTTCCCGCTTAGTACGACTTATTTTTCATGCATGTACTGTTCAAGGTATTCTCGACTACCTTTCTTGGCACTTACTTTTCTATAATGGTACTGAACTTCAATAACACTTTGGCCACAATAACAAATTTACTTATGTAATTTATTTAACTACCTATGTAATTTTCTATGAAAAAAGTAATTTTTATGTCAAATTTTAAGCGAAATTCATGTAGTATTCAAAACATGATTGTAAAAAATTATATGACTGAAATGCTTAGTTATTTTCAGTTAGTGATGATGTAGCTCATGAACCAAAATTTAAAGGATTATATGACATGTTTATATGTCATATAATGTCCCTGTTGATGTACGTGTGAATTTTTTGAAATTTTATTAACGTATCCTGTATAAAACACCAATTAGACAAATACAAGCGATAAGCCATGGATGTTGGTTCATAAAATTAACAAAATATGACAGAATATCGTATTGAAATTTTCTACTGATGTACTTTTATTCTTTTTGTACTTTCAGTGAATGTTGAAAATAGCATTCCAAGTTCCGTTCCGCGTCTCTGATTTATGCATGGTGCTAGAATCTCAAAGCTCAGTATAAGTGGAAGGAATTGAATTTAGGGATATTGGTAGTGTTTTGAACTTGTGGGTACTCCGTGGGTCTCCCTCCTCTACAAGGTGTTTTGCGCGAGGATTCCGCGAGGGCCCGTGATGATTCTTTTTACAATGAAAGCTCAGTTAATAAGCTTAATATCCGAATCACTCGTATTTTTATCGAATCAAACTTCCCCATAGGAAATAATGGAAACTCGTGTAATTCGTTCCATGATTATTCATTCACATAAAAATTACGAATAAAAACGGCTTCAATCAATACAACAGAATAATAATATAATAAATAATACAACAAAATATATATAATATAAAATAACACCATAAATAAACATACACGAACATAATTACAACTCTAAACATATATCTAATCTATAACATAATATTACTCTAAACGACGAGAACTATCGTTCATATATATATAGGATTATTTACGAACTCTGTTGCTTGAAAACTTTGTGTGACTTTGAAAAAGAACCTATCCAATGACTTTTTAAGATTTTTCTGAAATGGGAAATTGCATTATCGTTAACAGATTCATTTCTCGCTTGGCTACAACTTTATTTGATTGGTTCTTCTCTACAAAATCTTGCACAAATTCCCACATTCTATACATGTCTCTAGTCTCATTTGAAAAGTGAGGGACTTCCACTCATTCTTCTCGATGCCTCGAGAGATAACAAATACAAATACAACGCCACAACAGACAAAATGCCCAACGAGGTGGCTGATAAAAAGATGCCCATAAAAATATGGATGTCACATATTTAAAAAATACAGCAACCCAATTAAAAATGCAATTAACACAAATTATAAACAATATATACACATGATAAAATATTATACAATGCCCATAAAGAATACTTATGGTTGTCTTATTCTAAGAATGGATAGCTTCTCGATTTACCCCAACATGTTTATCATATTTATTTTTAAACGTGTCAATTGTGTTACAATTTACTACCTCCGGGGGTAAGCTATTCCATTTATTAACAACCCTATTAGAGAAAAATTCCCTACGACACCATAACCTTGCATTGTCCCTCACCAATCGATACTGGTGTCCCCTTGTAAAAGCAGTCGATTGGCGGTGTACTAAAAATTCATGGTCCATCCTATCCATCCCATTGAAAATTTTGAACACTTCGATCATATCTCCTCGACCCCTGCGTTCATCCAACGTAAACATATTCAAAAAATGAAGTCTCTCTTCATAACTCAAGCCCTGTGTGCCAATAAGGACACGCGTAGCTCTTCTCTGCACCCCTTCAACCAAGTCTATGTCCCTCTGTAGGTATGGTCTCCTGAACCTTACAGCATACTCCAGTCCAGGACGAACTAAGCCTCGAAAAAGAGGAAGAATGACTTTAGGAGAACGCGAAGAGACCTTTTTGAAAATGAGACCAAGCATTCCATTCGCTTTTTTGACCACCGCTGAACAATGTTCAGAAAACCTAAGTCGCTCGTCAATGAGAATTCCCAAATCGGTGACCCTAGTTGCATCCGGGATAGTGACACCATTCAACTCGTAAGAGAACCGTGGGTTGTTCGAACCAAAATGAGCGACCATGCACTTATCAACGCTAAACGTCATGCTCATTTGCCCATGCTGCAATCCTGTTTAAGTTGGTCTAGAGCAACTCCCTATCGCTTTGATTCCCGATTACCCCCATTAGCTTCACATCATCTGCGAATTTGCTAGTAATCCCATCAATACCCTGATCGAGTTTGTCGATAAAAAGTGAAAAAAGTATGGGGCCAAGGACACTTCCCTGAGGAACTCCACTTGTGACGTCTGTCCAACCAGAGAATTCACCGTGCACCATAACTCGTTGCGACCTATCTCTTAACCACGATTCTATCCAATTCAGCAAGTTTCCCCCTATTCCAATCTCGTGTAAACGCTTCAAGAGTTTGCCATGTTGGACCCGATCGAATGCCTTCTGGAAATCAAGGTAAACAACGTCGACATTTTTGCTCTTACCCAAAGCCTTAGTCACGTAATCATAGAAGCAAAGGAGGTTAGTTAGACATGACTTCCCCTTCCTGAACCCATGCTGATTATCCGACAATACATTATTCTCGTCTATCCACTTCACAACTTGCCTTTTGATGATAATTTCCAAAATTTTCGAGAGGGAGCTCGTCAAACTCACTGGACGATAATTTGACACCACTTCTCTACTACCCTTCTTAAATATCGGAACAACCTTAGCCAGTTTCCAATCTCTCGGGACGATACCCTCAGCAACACTACTCCTGTATATCTGTGCGACTGGCCCCAACAATTCATTAGCACCTTCCCTGAGAACCCTGGGATAGATATCATCTGGTCCTGGTGCTTTGCTTGCACACACATTTCTTAGAAAATTTAGGACCTCCACGTCTTCTACTTGAATATCGTTGAGGGTTTTATTAACCCATGCAACACCCGTATATCGAATATCATTATCTCCATTAAAAACCGACGAGAAAAAGTTATTGAAAGCACTACACATGCCTACATTGCTCTCTACCCTACAGCCTCCTATCGAGAGGGGGCCAACTGTCCCCTTACATCCATTATTGACGTATTGAAAAAATGATTTTGGGTCAGAGCCAATGTTATCTGCCAACCTAGATTCAACTTCCTTTTTACTATCCCTTATCGCTTTCTTCAACAGTCTTCTTTTATCAGTAAACAATGATAGGTCACCTCGTCCACTTTTATACTCTCTGAATGCTCTTTTCTTTTCAAGATAAAGGTTCCGCACGCTATCCGTGAACCATAGAGGGTGTGATGTAC